>NC_084796.1:38262158-38870318 GCF_963169125.1 Humulus lupulus
ATAGTGTGGATGTGATAGAGAAGGCAATCTCGAAAAGAAGGGTGGGTAGTGATGCTTTAGAGGCAGTGTTAATAGGTGATGAGGTAGATGATGATGATGCTGAGATGAGAGAATATGTAAACTGGATCAATTCTTACCAACCATACTAGAAGAAGTTTGAAGAATTAGCAGAGGGGCCTAAAAGACCACTAACATCCATTCAGCAGCCACCGTAGTTGGAATTGAAGGCTCTTCCAGATCATTTGTGTTATGCATACTTGGGAGAGAATGAGACTTTACCTGTAATTGTTTCAGCTGACCTTTCAAGAACAGAATTGGAAAGATTGTTGAGGGTTTTACGGGATCATAAATTGGCCATTGGGTGGACATTGGCGGATATTAGAGGAATAAGTCCCTCAACAGTAATGCATCAAATTTTATTGGAGGAGAATAGCAAGCCATCTATAGAGGCTCAGAGAAGACTCAATCTAGCCATGAAGGAAGCTATACTTGAGCAGATTCTTAAATGGTTGGACGTCGAAGTGATCTACCCAATTTTTGATAGTGCATGGGTGAGCCCAGTACAAGTGGTACCTAAAAAGGGTGGTATGATCGTGGTAAAAAATGAAAACAATGAACTAATTCCAACGAGAACTGTGACGGAGTGGCGGATTTGTACTGACTTAACAAGCCAACAAGGAAGGATCATTTTCCTTTGCCTTTCCTTGATCAAATGCTTGACAGATTAGCAGGCCACAGATACTACTGTTTCTTGGATGGGTATTCAGGGTACCATCAGATTGCTATTGCACCAAAGGATCAAGAGAAAACAACATTCACATGTCCTTATGGCACATTTGCTTTCAGGAGAATGCCATTTGGATTATGTAATGCTCCAGCAACATTTCAACGGTGCATGATGACTTTATTTTCAGATATGGTGGAAAGGTGTATTGAGATCTTCATGGATGATTTCTCTGTTTTTGGCTCGTCGTTTGACCTCTGTTTGGGTAACTTGGAAAACGTGTTGAATCGTTGTGAAAAGGAAAATCTGGTGTTGAATTGGGAGAAATACCATTTTATGGTAAAAGAGGGAATTGTTCTAGGACACAAAATTTCTAGAGATGGTATTGAGGTGGATAAAGCAAAGATTGCAACAATTGAGAAATTACCACCTCCGGTGTCAGTAAAAGGTGGGAGAAGTTTCCTTGGCCATGCGGGATTTTATGGATGATTCATCAAAGATTTTTCCAAAGTGTCTAAGCCTCTCTCTTCACTGTTAATGAATGGTGTGGTTTTTGATTTCAATGAAGAGTGCCTTCATGCCTTTAAGGTACTAAAGGAGAAACTCATATTTGCACCTATAGTTGTGGCTCCAAACTGGGACCTACCATTTGAATTGATGTGTGACGCTAGTGACTATGTTGTGGGAGTAGTTTTGGGGCAGCGTATTGATAAGGTATTTTGCTCAATTTATTATGCTAGTAGAACTCTCAATGATGCACAGTTGAATTACGCCACAACAGAAAAAGAGTTGCTAGCCATAGTCTTTGCTTGTAACAAGTTCAGACCCTATCTGATTGGTAATAAGGTGATTGTGTATACTGATCACTCTGCTATCAAGTACTTGATGACTAAGAAGGACACAAAGCCTCGCTTAATTAGATGGGTTTTATTGCTACAAGAGTTTGATATGGAGATTCGCGATAAAAAGGGTATTGAAAACCTTGTAGCAGATCACTTGTCTAGACTAGAAATAGAATAGAGTCAGAATGAGAAAGTTGTGCAGATCAATGATTCCTTTTCAGATGAACAGTTGTTTGGAGTAAGTAAAAATTCTGTTGTGCCTTGGTTTGCAGATATTGTGAATTTCCTTGTTGCAAAGGTTGTACCTCCTGAGATGACAAGGCAGCAGTTGAAGAAATTTTACTCTGAGGTGAAGCATTACTACTGGGAGGAACCTATTCTCTATAAGCATTGTGCGGATCAAATTATTCGGTGTTGTGTACATGAGGATGAAATGCATTCTATTCTTTCCCACTGCCATAACTTTCAATGTGGTGGACATTTTGGAGCCACAAGAACAGTAGCAAAGGTATTGCAGAGTGGTTTTTATTGGCCAACTTTATTCAAAGATGCTAACGTTTTTGTGAAGGCTTGTGATCGGTGTCAGCGCACGGGCAATATCTCTAGGAGAAATGAGATGCCTCTCAACGTGATTTTGGAAGTCAAGCTGTTTGATGTTTGGGGCATTGACTTCATGGGTCCGTTTCCACCGTCGTACAATAATGAGTACATTCTGTTAGCCATTGACTATGTGTCCAAATGGGTGGAAGCTGCTGCGACAAAGACCAATGACAGTAAAACTGTGTTAAACTTTCTCCATAAACACATTTTCACTCGTTTTGGTACACCCCGAGCTCTCATTAGTGATGAAGGGAGTCATTTTGTTAACAAATAACTTAATACAATTTTAGCTCGCTACGACGTATACCACCGCACTGCATTGCCATATCATCCCCAGTCAAATGGTCAAGATGAAATTTCAAACAGGAAGGTGAAAAATATCCTTGAAAAGACTGTGGATAGTTCAAGGAAAAACTGGTCAAAGAAGTTGGATGATGCACTATGGCCTACAGAACAACGTTTAAAACACCGATAGGTATGTCCCCATATCGCTTAGTTTTTGGGAAAGCTTGCCATCTTCCAGTAGAGCTAGAGCACAGGGCATACTGGGCAATGAAAAAGTTAATTTTGAATTGGATTGCTACTAGTGAAAATAAAATTTTGCAATTGAATGAACTTGATGAATTTCGTAACGAGGCATACGAAAATGCAAAAATCTATAAGGAGCGTACGAAAGCCTGGCATGACAAGAATCTAGTCATAAGAGAATTTCAACCTGGACAACAAGTACTTCTTTTTAATTCACGGTTGAGGATATTTCCTGGCAAATTAAAATCCAGATGGTCGGGCCCTTTTACTGTTGTGAAGGTGTTTCCATATGGCTCGGTGGAGGTGCAAGGCAAAAATGGAGAGCCTTTCAAGGTGAATGGGCAGCGGTTGAAGCCATATCTAGGCGGTATGTTTGATCAGGCGAAGTCGATTATTCTTTTGAAGCCCCTTTGAAGAGGAGTTCATCGTCTGGCTAAATGACGTTAACGACAACACTTGTGGGAGGCACCCTACTTATTTGTATTAATTTTATTACTTTCACACTTGTAAATTATGGATATTTGGTTTATTTTTGGACTTTTGAAATCGTGAAAAATGAAAAAAAAAAAAATCCTTAGGCCGCGACATAGTCATATTGGGCCGCGGCATAGCTCGTTCTAGAGGCCCAAGATTTCTGAAAGAATGGGGCGGGCCGCGTCATGGAGATGTAGAGCCGAAGCATTCAGATTCAGCTTTCTCATAATTTTGAGGTAGGCCGTGGCATGGATAGACTAATGCCGCGACATTCTTCCCTAGATTTGTTCGCATTTTTTAGGCGCACCGCGACATTGAATGGCTAGAGTCGCGGCCCGTGTGCGCAGCCGGGGGTAAAAACCCTAATTTTTGTCCCTTTCTTCATTTTTTTTTCACATTTTTCACTTTCACCATCACTCAAAGCCTCCTTTCTCTCTCAATTTTCACAACCCATTTCCCCATTGTGAGAATTTCATTTGCCAAGGAGACAAAAAGAAGAAGGATTTTCACATGCAAGTAAGTGTCTCATATCCTTTCTAGTGATTTCTCATTGGAAGCTAGGATATATTCTGTCATTTTGGACTATTTAGTGATTTTTCTTTGAGAAATTTAGGGGGTTTGTTTTTTCTGGTGTAAGTGGTTGGGTTGCCTGTTTATTGTAATTTGGTAATTTTTGGGGAGTGAAAAAATAAGGGGAGGTTCTGCTCAATTTTTCTTAGAACATTTGGGGATTTTAGTGTGTTGTTGTATTGGAGAAATGGGTCCTAAGAGAAATTCTGCTAGAGGTGCTTCTTCAAAGAAAGCTTCTTCATCCCGAGCTCAACAAACACCACCTCCTCTTGCTGATTATGATACTCACTTATTTGTCAATAAGCAGGCGGCTGATATGTTTAAAAAAATTCATGAGAAATCTATGGTTAGAGAGAGGGGGTTTGAGTTTCAAGATGAACCGTTTGAAAATAATCCCTCCTATGATCTCATTCGGGCTGAGATAGTGAGACGAAATTGGGGTTTTTTTCTGCAACTCCACCCGTGTTGGCATGGCCAATTACTCCCAAATGTTTGAGTTCTACGCCAATTTCCCGTACCTTGATGCAGAAAATCACAACTTTATTCGGGGTAAAAAGGTGCCTACTAAAATTTATTCATTTAACTCATTGCTGCACCTCCCTACATTGTCTGCGCTTGATGATGAGCATTGGTAGTTGGGCCACTTTAGCGAGCCAGATTATGATGCAGTGGCTGAAGTTTTGAGTATGGAGGGGGATCGTTTTAATTATCACCATGGCAAGCCAAAAGACATGAACCGGTGGCAACTTAATCCAATTGCTAAGGCCTGGGTTTATTTTGTTAGTTCCCGCTTGTTGTCGACCTCTCAATTTTCTACTATTGATAGAGAGCGCTGTTTATTGGTATATGCTATCATGAAAAAGATGACAATTGATGTGGGCCGAGTCATTCGTTACAACATTCATAACATCAGTAGATTCAATATTACCGCTGGTGTTGCTCATGGTACTTTTATCTCGACCTTGTGTGCTACTTATGATGTACCGGTCTTTGCTAGTGATCTAGTTCGGAAGCCCATGGGGCCAATTAATCAGACTTTGTTTGCTGCTTTTCCTTCAGCCTCTCTTACCCCGCCGTCACCTGGGCAACATTATAAGCATCGACGGGCTGATGAAGTAGCTGACACTGACCATGTGGAGGAGGAGGGAGCTGATGACGCGGGTCCTAGTAACCCACCTTCAAATTTGGCACTTGGTGTGCCTATTGATGAGCACACTCAGCGCACGCATGATTGATTGGATTATCTCATTCGTCAAAATCAATATTTTATCCAGTCGCATCATGCGCAAAATCAGCATTTCAATGACTATTTGGTACAGCAGAATGAGTGCGGGCGGGTTCATATAGAAGAATTGAATGCCTTAGTCACTAGGTGGACTATGAAATTCTACTGATGAAAACTACTTCACTCCTCCGCCACAGTTCAATCCATACAATCCACCACCACCACCTCCGCCATACTGATGTGGCGTGCCTTATGAGGTAAGTCTTCTTTCCATAGTCTTCATGTCACATTGGGGACAATGTGAAATTTAAGTTTGGGGGAGGGGCTTATCATTTTCACTTTGTTTTTATTTTTATTTTTGTTCTTTAGTTTACTGTGTGTTATTTTAGTTTTGTCTTTATTGTTGAACAGTTAAGCCGATAAAATTTTGTTATTAATATCGTTTGTCATCATTTGTGAAATAGTAATTGCGTGAATAACCGTGTGCTTGGTTGATTACTCTTTGGATTAATTTTAATGCTTTTTAGAAATTTGAATATGTTGTGTAAATGTGGATAATTAACATATGTTATACATGTTTTACTTGGGTATGAGGAATGAATTGTGGAATATGATAGAACTTGCATTGCTTGTCTTTTGAGACGAAATCCTTGATGACATGTGTTTTGGAATATGATTTAGGCAATCTTTTGGAATGTTTGGGCCTTTCAAGCTTACCCTTACCATTATTGTCCCTAGTTTGCCTATTTGTGCCTTAACTTGTTAGATTGATTGTTTAACCACTTCATTAAGCCAAAAATGTACCAATCATTATTTTTCTCTGTCCTGTGAATTATGCCATAAGCTTAGAAATAAGTTTGGGGGAACGAATTGTAATTGGGTAAAAAAAAAGTATTGGTGTGAGTGGATGAACGATGTAATTTTTCGATTGAGACAAATGTAAAATGTAAAAGTACTTGCAACATCACTAAATGTCAATATTTTTTTTCTAAAAAAAAGGAAAAAAAAAAAGAAAGAAAGAAAGAAGAAGAAAAACAAGTGATGAATAATTAAATAAAGTGATGTTGGATCATTGATTATGAGTTCTCAATCGATGGAAAGTGGGTGATTAAGGGCTGATAATTGAATGCAATGTGGGTTGTTTGATTGGTTTTTGATGTGTTTATGGTATAATGAAGCCTAAATGTCTTTTTATCTACTTTTACCTAAGCCAAAATGTTATGAACCTTAAAAGTCCTGTTGATTCCAAAACATGTGTTGTTGACATTAGTGGAGAAAGGCAAGTATGCAAGCATATTGAATATTGGTTAGCGGATTGTTGAATGAGTAAGACATGTATGATGTATTCTAATTGCTCATTTTGTTATTTGCAAATCATATTCTAATTTCCAATTGAGGCATTTGGGTTAATTGTTAGAGTGATTGGACTGAAATTCTGGTTGTAAAACGCAGTTGATATTTTGCAAATGATGACAATGTGTTGTGGATAAAATGGAGGCTTAACTCTTTGTGTGTCGTGTTTGTTTTAAGTCTGAAGTCAATCTTTACTCGAGGGCGAGTAAAGGTTAAGTTTGGGGGAGTTTGTTGAGTCTAGTTTTTGTCATGTTTAGGTGGTGTTTTAGGTAGTCTTTTATATCATTTTTCTTTCACTTAGTGCAGGTTTATGCTTTTGTTTGTTTGTTTTGCAGTTTTTGTGAATAACAGGAAGATTTGAGTACTTGGAGGAAAAATGTCCAAAAAGAGAATAAATATTCAGGTTTTGATAATATTTTTGACAAAGGATGGATCTCAACATGATTTGGATGCGGTGGTGATTTTTCGGGCTTAAAAAGGCATGAATTGAAAAATTGCTTAAGGGCCGCGACATTAGCACTGTAGAACCGCGGCTAGCCTTTGAAACAGAACCATTGTTTTGGAGGAGAGACTAGAGCCGCGACATGGCTAAGGAGGGCCGCGGCATAGAAGGGCCCAAACCCCAGAAATCAGAGACATGGGCCGCAACATGGCTTTGGGAGAGCCACGGCCTAGCAGTTCAGATCCGTGAGAATTTAAGACACGGGCCGCGGCATGGTACATGTAGAGTCGCGACCCACCTCTTCAAAAACTGAAAAGATTAGGTTTTATGAGGAAGAAAAAAATGAGAAAGAGGAAAGACAGATTTTTGGAGAGTCTTGGAGGCTAAGAAGGCTGGGAGAATTCAAAAATTGCATGTTTTTCATCTATTTTCTTATGTTATTTTTAAATCTCTTTGTGATTAGAATTACAATTATGAACTAATTTGCTATTTAGGATTTTTAATTGAATTACTTGAATCCCTATTATGAATTAATGAAATTTCAATTTTCTTCTTCAATCTCTTTTCAATTCCTTATAGTCTGTTCTTATTGATTGATTATTGATTGGCCATCTATAGTCATTATATATATGTTTTTTAATCAAAATCTGAGAAGTGCGATTTGAATTTGCTTTGGTTATATTGGACATAAGTCTAATTTGGAACGAGAGTATCTAGATTAATTGTGTAACTATTTATTGAGTTGTTGAGATTAATGCTATCTTTGTGATTCAATTTACCATAGAAATATAGGAAATTGTCACTTAGGTTGAGTTTATAATTCATAATATGATTATAAGCTGCTTGTGTCAACTCGTTAATTGAATAGGCAGAAAGAAGAAGAAATTAGTATTTTGTATTAGGGAGTGATAGGGAGGATAGTTGATGAGATTAAATATCCTAATTATTATTTCATTGTTTAAATCCAAGGTTTTGCTGTTATTCGTTGTTTTATTTAATCTTTAATTATTGTTTCTGCATTTTATATTTTATTTTGCTTTGTCTATAAGAATCAAAATTCTAATTGACCAAATATAAAAATAGATTAATTGACTGGTAATTGAGGATTCAGTCCTTGAGGACGATACTTGGTTTTACCAAGATTATTACTAAATTGCGATACGTGCACTTGCGTAGCATATAAAATCCGCAACAACCCGCTACCCCGGATTGACGACTTGTTTGATCAACTTTGAGGAGCGACTGTGTTTTCAAAGATTGATCTACGGTCTGGGTATCACCAACTCAAAGTACGGGAAGAGGATATTCCCAAGACAACTTTTAGAACTTGTTATGGACATTACGAGTTTCTAGTTATGTCTTTTGGTCTTACCAACGCTCCAGCCGCATTTATGGATTTAATGAATATGGTCTTTAAGGATTACTTGGACAAATTCATCGTAGTGTTCATCGATGATATTTTGGTGTACTCAAAGGACGAAGTTGAGCACGAGGAACATTTAAGGATGACCATGTTACGACTAAAAGAGCATCAACTTTACGCCAAGTTCAAGAAGTGTGAATTTTGGCTTTCACAAGTAGCGTTCCTTGGCCACATAGTATCCAAGGAAGGAGTTGCAGTAGACCCATCTAAGGTAGAGGCTGTGAAGGATTAACCAAGACCTAAGAACGCGTTAGAGATAAGAAGTTTTCTGGGACTAGCAGGTTATTATCGGAGGTTTGTAGAGGACTTTTCTACGATAGCCACTCCGCTCACCAACCTGACCCGGAAGCAGCAAAGGTTCAACTGGACGGATAAGTGTGAAGAGAGCTTCCAGTTGCTTAAGGATAAGCTATGCTCAGCACCCGTACTTTGTGTACCGACACCCAACGACAAGTTTGTAGTCTACTGTGATGTGTCGAAGTAAGGTTTGGGTTGTGTGCTGATGCAGAATAACAAGGTAATAGCCTACGTCTCAAGACAGCTGAAGGAATATGAGCAATGCTACCCAGCGCATGATATGGAGTTGGCAATGGTGGTCTTTGCATTGAAAATCTGGCGCCATTATCTTTATGGAGAATGATGTGAGATTTATACGGACCACAAAAGCTTAAAGTATTTCTTCACTCAAAAGGAGCTCAACATGAGGCAGCGTAGGTGGTTAGAATTAGTAAAGGATTATGACTGCGAAATCCTATACCACCCGGGAACAGCAAACGTAGTTGTTAATGCGCTAAGTAGGAAGAGTTATGGAAGTCTAGCAGCATTAGCTGGAATAGAAAAGTCGCTACAGCAGGAGGTGATCAATGCCGGAATAGAAGTAGTCATTGGTAAACTGGCTAACTTGTCCATCCAGTCAAGTTTGTTAGAAGATATACAGATCGGACAAGGGCATGATGACACATTAGTAACACATATGGATATAGTTAAAGAAGGCAAGGCCACAAATTTCTCGATATCAGGACAGGGGTTCTTGAGATATAAGGACCGGGTATGCGTGCCAAATGATCATGGAATTAAGATGAAAATCTTAGAAGAAGCGCACAATACCCCATACTCAGTTCACCCAGGGTCGACAAAGATGACTCACGACCTTAAGGCGTTGTATTGGTGGCCAGGAATGAAGAAAGATGTAGCAGAATATGTGTCTAAATGCTTAGTATGCCAGCAAGTGAAAGCAAAACATTAGCGGCCTGCATGCTTATTGCAACCACTTCGTATTCCATAATGGAAGTGGGACAACATAGCCATGGATTTCGTGACAGGACTACCACGAACAAATAAGCAGCACGACTTGGCTTGGGTAGTAGTAGATAGACTAACCAAGTCAGCTCACTTCCTGCTTGTTAAGACTACGTACATAGTAGATCAATATGCAGATGTTTATGTCTGAGAAATAGTAAGACTACATGGAATCCCTAAGACCATAGTGTCCGATAGAGGATCGATGTTTACATCGAGATTTTGGGGAAGCTTGCAGCAAGCTATGAGTACCAAGTTAAGTCTTAGTATGATATTTCATCCTCAGACCGATGGTCATTCCGAGCATAGCATACAGATTTGAGAGGATATGTTGCACGCTTGTGTACTTGATTTCAGAGGATCTTGGAGTAAGTATTTGCCACTGATAGAATTCTCCTACAACAATAGCTACCAGTCAACAATCGAGATGGCACCCTATGAGTTACTTTATGGAAGAAAGTGTCGATCACCGATACATTGGGACGAGGTAGGAGAAAGGCAACTTCTTGGACTTGAAGCTGTTAGAAAAGTTCAGGATGTAGTAGCGTTGATTAGAAAGCGTATGCTCGTTGCTCAGAGCCGTCAGAAAAGTTATGCGGATGCCAAGCGGCGTGATGTGGAATTCAAAGTCGGAGATCAAGTCTTCTTAAAGATATCTCCTATGAAGGGTGTGAAGCAGTTTGGGAAGAAAGGCTAGCTTAGTCCCCGGTTTATAGGTCCTTTTGAGATATTGGACAAGGTGGGAACAGTTGCATATAGATTAGCCCTACCGCCAGCTCTAGCAGATAGCCATAATGTGTTCCACATCTTGATGCTGCGTAGATATGTGTCAGACCCATCTCACGTCCTCAAGTACGATACAATAGCACTCCAGAAAGACTTGAGTTACGAGGAATGATCGGTTAGCATCCTAGATAGAGGGATGAAGGAATTACAGTCTAAGAGTATTCCAATAGTCAAGATCCTATGGAGTAATAGTTCTGAATGGGAGGCAATGTGGGAGTTGGAGGAAGACATGTTAGCCCGGTATCCAAAATTGTTTGGTAAGTAAATTTCGGGGACAAAATTCTTTTAAGTAGGGGAGAATTGTAGTGTCCTAGAATATTTACTTAGCTAGTTAGATAGTAGTAGTAGTTAGTAGTAGTTTGTAGTCAAGCCGGGAATTAGTTGGACACTCATAGCAACAGTTATGGATTTTATAAGTTTAACCTATAGTTTAAGAATATTAATAATAACATAAGGTTTGATTAATATTGCTGGTCATAGATATATATTTATTATAGCTTAAGGTTTAGATAGAGCCAATAAGAGCATGACACTTGTCATAATCATGATTATTAAGGAACTAAGTATTTTTGATGAATAGTTTTAATAAAAGAAAGATCTAGAAGCTCTAGAACCTTCCAGCAGCTGTTAGGATCGTATTATGACTCAGTCAAAGTTGTTTATCCAATTCAAATTATGATGAAAAGTGCAAATACATGTTTGATATATCAACGTATGCCGATATATCGCAGCATAGGGGTCGATATATCGCCTATGGAAGATATAGAAAACACGTCGACTTTGCACGAACGATTGAACGGGACTCGGGAATATAGGGGGAGGCGATATATCGCCTATGGGGGGCGATATATCGGCTCCAAGATGGTTTTTTGAAAGTTTTGTTTTTAATTTTGAAAATTACCCTTAACCACTTAGACCTGCCTTTGAACGATTTTGACCGAATTCTGGGCGTTAGTTGAACAAAAATTCAAATCTTTTTCATTTTATATTTATTTATTTATTCAATTAAAAGGGGCTAGTTTCACTCTTTGAACTCTATAAATATGACTTAGTACTCAACCATTTTCTTCATTCTTCAAGCATTTGATTAGAGCCTCCAAGGTGCTAGTGTTACTGTAGAGAGATACACTTGGGTTTGGGATAAAAGCTTTATTATTTTAAGATTTTCTAAACACTTGGGAAGTGAGATAAAGTGTG
The DNA here is from genome assembly GCF_963169125.1 of Humulus lupulus. Taxonomy (NCBI): domain Eukaryota; kingdom Viridiplantae; phylum Streptophyta; class Magnoliopsida; order Rosales; family Cannabaceae; genus Humulus; species Humulus lupulus. The sequence goes on from NC_084796.1 coordinate 38,273,622, forward strand.
ATTTTGGTATTGAGGATTGGATCAATCCATAAGATCATTCAAGGTATTATTATTCATAAGTTCAATTCTTTATGGTTCTATAGTTTTCTTTAGTTTTCTTTTATTCAAAAACCTAACTCTTGTTTATGATTCTTGATTAGGTATTTAAGTTCTTGAAACTTAAGGTTCTTCTTGGTAAGTTTCTTTTTGGATGGTTTAGTGTTCTTTTCATCTCTTTTTCTTTAGATTCTCACCATTTTTACTGTTGGTTTATAGGAGTGTTCTAATCCCGTTCTTGTTCCCAATTATCCCGGATTTTGGTAAGGAAAATAGGATAAATTTTATGTGCTTATATGTTATGATATGTTGATGTTATGATATGTATATGTATAATATGTCTTTTAGTCCTTGGGCATATGACTTGTTTAGATAACAAGCCCCAAGAATATGTTTTATAGTCCTTGGGCATATGACTTGTTTAGCTAGCAAGCCCCAAGAATTTATGGGCACATGACTTGCTTAGCTAGCAAGCCCCACAAATTTATGGGCATATGACTTGCTTAGCTAACAAGCCCCAAGAATTTATGATGGCCATTAATATTGTAGTCTTATACGATATATGTTTAATAGTGTACGTTTATGATATAGTCTTATGCTTATGATTTATGTTATATGTTGTTAGTAGATTTTTCCTTGCTGAGCATTAGGCTCATTCCTTTATTTTTAGTGTGATGCAGGAAAATGATTATGGTAGGCGGAAGGATTCTTGGCAGCTTGGCTTGTGTGTTGAGGATGAGTGGACTGCGTGTCGATCGATGATGACGTCATTTAGTCTTTTGAATTATGTTTCTTTTGTAATTCCGCAAATAGTATTTAAACAATTGAATTAAATTTTATGTTTTATGTTTTATAAATAATGGGATCCCATACCATATCACATTTTATTTTATACTTTTATGTTATTGATACAATATTTATTTTGGGTTTTTTTAATAAAGTTATGTTATTTCTTATGTTTGTATCCAAATAGTAGTAGCTATGTCTAGTAGTTTTAATAGTCCAAGGTCTTAGAAATAGTTGGGTCATTACAGGATCACGAAAAGCTCCTGGAAAACTTCTGTATGGCTGGGCATGATGAACAGTTTTGGGGATTCTTGGGAAGAAGAAGGGAAGCTTGAGAGTTTAGAAATGGGAAATTTTCAACTGCAAAGGTGGTGAGGTTTGAAATCTAATCACCCTATTTATACGTAAACTACGGAAATTAATCTGGGCTATCCAATTGGGGTATCTCGAGATCCAAGGGCCAAGATTAAATAGACCAGATGGCGGCAAAAAGTTGACAATACAATAATCGCAGTCCTCGAAACCCAAACAGACGCCAATTGTAGTAGACCACGTGTACAGTACTCGAGTAGTAGGCATGCGTGGTTTTATGTAGCAGAAGTCTAAAAGCCCCAACTGCGTAGGTCAGAAAATGACGACATCATACACGAGCAGGAGCTTGGGGGGCAAATGTTGTATCCTAATTTTAGCACGAGTTCATTTACTCAACTCAGGTACAGCTGGCAGATAAATACATGGAAAAATAACCAAGCATAATATCTGCTTATTATCCATGTGGACAGCTCGGGATTCATAAATATCAGACATGGTGTTAGGCATTTTGAGTTTATCACGAACTAAGAACATGATGGTTGTTAAGCACAAGCTCGAAATCAGATAACTATCGAAGCACGAGTTTGGAGGAGATATCCAGCTCGTGACGATTCAACTATAATGCATATTCTGGGATCCCCAGAGACTCGAGATATGTTTATACATTTATTTATGACCAGGCTGTCATATTTATTATTCGAGATAGCAGGAACATATTTATTCTGTTATCAAATCATATCCCCATATCAATGGGAATTATTTGTATTGATATAGACATTATGTAAATGTGTGATTGAATCACGCGGTTACCCAAACATGTCCATGGAATTCCCCTATAAATACTGGGAATGTTGGATAGGAAAGGGGAAATTTTTCTGTAATACCGAAACTCTGCCAAAATAGTGAGAGAAACAGTAATAATAGTGACTCGTGGACTAGGTGGATTTTAACCACTGAACCACTTACAAGTTATGTGTTCTTGAGTGAATTCTTGATATTTTCATTACGGTTTACCATTAAGCACTAATCTGCCCTTATTATTTCTTAATACACTATTGGCGAAAAACCGCGTCAACACTTAGGTTTGATGAAATAATCAAAACCTATGGATTTGATCAAAATATTGATGAGCCTTGTGTTTACCAACTAAAGGCAAATCAAATAGTGGTATTCCTGGTTCTTTATGTAGATGATATCTTACTCATTGGAAACAATGTTAAGAAATTTTCAGATGTGAAGAATTGGCTGAACACTCAATTCCAAATGAAAGATTTGGGTGAAGCAAGTTATGTTCTAGGTATCCAGATCATTAGGGATGAAAGAACAAACTCTTAGCTCTATCTCAAGCAACTTACATAGATAAGTGCTTGAACGTTTCTCAATGACAAATTCCAAGAAAGGACGTTTACCGTCCCGCCATGGAATTCATCTTTCAAAGAAACAGTCTCCCCAGACTCCTGAAGAGGAAGATGCAATGAGAAAATTTCCTTACGCATTTGTAGTTGGAAGTCTGATGTATGTTATGTTGTGTATGTTGGGGTTTTATGCCTAATTAAAACCCAAATTCTTTGTAATCTCATTTTATTATCAATAAAATAATAGAAATCATTTTTTGACTTGGTAAATCACTTTGCTCACATGTTTTATTTTCATGATTATTTGTTTAATATAAAATTCTATTAAATCCCGAGCATATAGCTAATCTTATTTATAGTGACGTAATCACAGTGGAATATAAATATGATTATATGTTCAAAATAAGTTAGTCCTAAGATTAGTCAGTGCACCGGATTTACACTGACTTGCCAATCTGCGATATGATCTACTTACACATTACAGTGTTATGTTCTTTCCAGAACATTAGCAAAGTAGATAAGATCGGATGTATATGTTACATCGGACAGGACCGATATTAACAGTTGATAAGATAAGTAAACATGCCGTTATTATCTATTCTAGTCATATCATATAGTTGACCATAGGTCAATTCAATCTCAATTCTGAGTGGTTAGTATTCTAACTGATTGTATTATTTGAGTTCTTTGACTTGTTCGTTACCAGCTTACCCTACGGACTAGCCCATACTTACATCTTGGGAACTCGGTAGTATAATTGAGTGGGAGTGTTAATCATAGATATGAACATCTATAGCTTCTGATAAAGAAGTGAAACGATGGTTTCCTTTTAGTTTGGTTCGAGGTGTTAAATGATAGAGATCTCATTTCAGTAATTAAATTAGTTTACTGAAATATCATTTACAAGGAACTAAGTGTTTTAAGGATAAAATACAATGAGGGGTAAAACGGTATTTTAGTCCTATCTCATTGTAGACCGTCTATAGAGGATTGAGTGACAATTATGGTTGTAACAATGGATAATTAATAGCGTATCTATATTTGTTATAGAGCGTTCTATGAATTCAAGAGTGCAATTCCAAGTCTATAGTGGAGTCACGAGGAATTAATAAGTTAGTAAATTTATTTGTTAGATTTATGATAACTTATTGGAGCTTGATTTCATAGGCCCATGGTCCCCATTGTACCTTGGATAAAATCATCTAGATAGTCTCAATTAATTGATTTAATTATCAATTAGAATTATCAAAGTTGACCAGGTCAATTTTGGATAGTTTCATAGAGTTGTGTAATTTTGAGAAGAAAAGAGAAATTATGGCAGATTTATTAATTAAGATAAATTAGTATTTAAATTAATAAATAAATTTAAATCAATGTTCAAATTATAAATAATTAATTTGATAAAGGATTTAAATAATTATTTAATTAATTAAATCAATAGAAAATAATACAGGCCTTGATTTTAAGTCCAATGAGCTTATAATCAAATGGGAAATTTCACGGGCCTATAGCCCATGATAATTTCGACCTAGGGCTTCAAAATGGCTGTTATTTTATTGATTTTTTAATTAAATTAAATGGCCTAATTGAGTCTATAAAAGGAGTGCTTAGAGAGAAGATTTAAGAGACGACATATAAGTCACAAGTCAGATTTTCTGATAGTTTTATATTCTCTCTAAACACAAGTCCTTTTCTAAGCCACTTTGTTATTTTCTCTTCTTCTCTCTATATCTATCTCATGTGTTGAGAATTGCCCACACTAGTCTAGGTGGTTCTAAGGATACATTGGAAGATTGTGAAGAAAATAGAAGATCGGTTCAGTTTCTTGATAATACTCTGCGACAGAAAGGATACAAGAGTTAGAGAAACTGAAGGAAGGACTCTTAATTCCGCTGCGTATACTGTAAGTATTATATTCTTGTTTCTCTTTGAATTCAATTTTATAAACATGTTTTAGGCTATCTCGTATTAATTTGTTTAATATTAGATATACATGAAAATAAATAAAGATCCTGTATAAGCTTTTTCCAACAGTGTACTAGACCATATATCTGCTATGCAATGGGAGTAGTGAGCAGGTATCAGTCAAACCCAGGGCTGAAACATTGGATAGCAGTTAAGCATATCCTGAAGTATTTAAGACGAACTAGGGATTATATGTTAGTCTACTAGGGTGGAGTTCTGAACCTTGTAGGCTACGCCGATTCAGATTTTCAGACTGATGTCGATGATAGGAAGTCTACCTCTAGAATGGTGTTTACTCTTGGGGGTGGAGAAGCGTAAAGCAGTTTGCGATCTCAGATTCCACCATGGAGGCTGAATACATAGCTGCGTCTGAAGCAGCAAAAGAAATTGTCTGGCTAAAGAAGTTCTATTCAGATCTTGGTGTTATTCCAAAAATGGATAAACTGCTTGTGTTGTTTTGTGACAACACAAGAGCGATAGCCAACTCGAAAGAACTCCGAAGTCACAAAAGGAGTAAGCATATATAAAGGAAGTATCACTTTGTTTGAGAATATGTGGCCAAGGGAGATATGAAGGTTATAAAGATTGCATCTGAAGACAATCTTGCGGATCCGTTTACAAAGACACTACCAGAAGCTATATTTGATAAGCATATTAAAGAAATGGGATTAGTAGAATTAAGGCATTAGTTTCAATTAGTGCAAGTGGGAGTTTGTTGGTGTTTTATGCCCTAATTAAAACCTAAATTTCTTTGTAATCTCATTTATTATTAATAAAAGAATAGAAATCATTGTTTGACTTGGTCAATCACTTTGCTCACATGTTTTATTTTCATGATTATTTGTTTAATACAAACTTCTATTAAATCCCGAGCATATAGCTAATCGTATTTATAGTGACGTAATCACAGTGAAATATAAATATGATTATATGTTCAAATATAAGTTAATCCTAAGATTAGTCAATGCACAAGATTTACACTGACTTACCAATCTATGATATGATCTATTTACACATTGTAGTGTTATATTCTTTTCCAGAAAATTAGCAAAGTAGATAAGATCAGATGTATTTGTTACATCGGACTGGACTGATATTGATAGTAGATAGGATAAGTAAACATACCGTTATTATCTATTCTAGTCATATCATATAGTTGACCATAGGTCAATTCAATCTCAATTCTGAGTGGTTCGTATTCTAACTAATTGTATTATTTGAGTTCTTTGACTTGTTCGTTACCAGCTTACCCTACAGACTAGCCCATACTTACATCTTGGGAACTTGGTAGTATAATTGAGTAAGAGTGTTAATCATAGATATGAACATCTATAGCTTCTGATGAAGAAGTGAAACGATGGTTTCCTTTTAGTTTGGTTCAAGGTGCTAAATGATAGAGATCTCATTTCAGTAATTAATATTAGTTTACTAAAATATCATTTACAAGGAACTAAGTGTTTTAAGGATAAAATACAATAAGGGGTAAAACGGTGTTTTAGTCTCATCTCATTGTAGACCGTCTATAGAGGATTGAGTGACAATTATGGTTGTAACAATGGATAGTTAATAACGTATCTATATTGCTTATAGAGTGTTCTATAAATTCAAGAGTGCAATTCTGAGTCTTTAGTGGAGTCGTGAGGAATTAATAAGTTAGTAAATTTATTTGTTAAATTTATGATAACTTATCGGAGCTCAATTTCATAGGTCCATGGTCCCCACTGTACCTTGGATAAAATCATCTAGATAGTCTCAATTAATTGATTTAATTATCAATTAGAATTATCAAAGTTGACTAGGTCAATTTTAGATAGTTTCACAGAGCTATGTAATTTAGAGAAGAAAATGAATATTAGAAAAGATTTATTAATTAAGATAAATTTGTGTCTATATTAATAAATAAGTTTAAATCAAGGTTCAAATTATAAATAATTAATTTGATAAATGATTTAAATAATTATTTAATTACTTAATCAATAGAAAATAATACGGGCCTTGATTTTAAGTCCAACGGGCTTATAATTAAAAGGGAAATTTCACGGGCCTAAAAGCCCATGATAATTTTGACCTAATGGCTGATATTATCTATTATTTTATTGATTTTTTTTAATTAAATTAAATGGCCTAATTGAGTCTATAAAAGAAATGCTAAGTGGGAGTTGAAAAAAGAGATGTTTAGATTACAGAAATATCTAGTCTTAATGCTCTAGGTTTTAGATTCTCTCTACTGCATAAGTCATTCTAAGCCTCAATATTCTTTTATCTTCTTCTCTCTGTATCTATCTCATGTGGTGATAATTTCCCACTCTAGTCTAGGTGATTCTAAGGATACTTTGGAAGGTTGTGAAGAAAATTGAAGATTGGTTCAATTTCTTAGTGATACCTTGCGACAGAAAGGATACAAGGGTTATAGACACTGACAGAAGAACTCATTCATTCTGTTGCATATAATGTAAGTGTTCTTATCATTTTTTCTATTTGAATTTAATTTTAGAAACATGTTCTAGGTTGTCTCATATTAATTTTTTTAATATAAGATTTACATGAAAATAAACAAGAACCTGTATAAGTTTTCCCAACAAAGTGCACTTTTTGGGTTATTAAATTTATTAGTCCTCCGCTTGTAGTTGCTCCTAACTCAACCGTTTCTTTTCAGGTCCCTTCCGCCGCACACCTTTCGTTGATGCCTAAAATGAAAGGTTCAAGAAAATGAATGCACTACCCGAGGAAAAGATGAATCGTGGTTTCCTTGTCACCGAGACCCATCTTCGGTAGTACGGCCTGCTTCAGGAAGATCAAAGGATAAGCGTCGTGACACTCACAAGCTTTCGTGACTTGAAGAAATCACTTAACAAGGCGAGGCTCCACACGCGGTATATCGCGACGAAGACCCAATACGAGTATGGACATCGTCTCCACAAGGAGCGTATAGAGAGCATACTCGCGATCCAAACCGCCACGGAGGCGAAAGAAGACGAGGAGCTTGAAGCTGAGCTCGAGGCTCGGATCGAATCATTATGTGCATACATATATATATATATGTACATATATATATGATCAGTTATAAGTTGCATTATAGAAAAAATGTATAAAATAAAATTAAATATGCACATGATAAATATTGATAATCTCGTGATAGTTTAGTTATTAATATTAGAAAAATATAGGTAAGAATTTTTTTTAATAAAAAATTAATTTAATTTGTAAAACTATTAAATATTTTTTTTAAAATGTTATGAAAATATATATTTTTTCAATGTCATGTTTGGTATTGTAATAAATTAAATTGTTCATTTTTTTTAAGATTGATTTATCATTTTTTATATTTTATTTATGTATTTTGAAAGAAAAAAAAAAGGGATATTGGCGGCGATAATACTTAAATTTTTTCAAAAGTTACACTTTAATATCAAAATATTTTTTTGCGGTAATAATACATAAATCTATAATTTTTGTGCAACCGTTAGTACCCACCGTTAACTGCCTGTTAAGTATCCACGTGATACATATTTATACTCGTAAATTTAGGTAAGAAAGTGTAACTTTTGAAACGATTTGGGTATTATCGCTGCCAATATTCCTAAATTCTTTAAATACTATAAAAATCATTTTAAATTTTAAAAAATCTAAAAGATTATAAAAAACTAATTAATAAAACTAAAATTTGCAAATTCGAAACAACCCAAATTAAAATTGAAACTCAAATTCATCCCAAAATCTATATTATTAATTAATTTTTAATAACATTTTAGATTTTTTTAATATTTAAAATGATTTTTATAATATTTACAAAATTTAACTAATTTTGTCTAAAATCATCTCAAAATCCATATGTGTCATGGGGATACTTAACATACAGTTAACAGTAATACTAATAGTTGCACCAAAATTGTAGATTTATGTATTTCTGCAAAAAAAAAGGCATTAAAGTGTAAATTTTGAAAAGATTTTGGTATTATTTATGCCAATTAGACTAATAAAGATATACTACGTGGATACTTAATAAACAGTTAATGGTGAGTACTAACGGTTGCACAAAAATTGTAGATTTATGTATTATTATCACAAAAAAAAAAAGATTTAGGTATTAAAGCGTAACTTTTGAAATTTTTTAGGTATTACTGCTGCCAATATAAAAAAAAAACAACATTTAGGGACATAAATGATACGGTTTGAAATGATTTAGGACCTAATTAATACAAAATCAACTTTTGAGACCTAAGTGTTACAAAATATAAAGAACGATTAATGCAGTTGAAAAAACATTTGCAACTTTTTAAAGCAATAACTTTTCTTTTTATGTATTGCTGATACAATCATTGTATTACAATGTGTGGAGAATAAAAAGAGATAAGATGGAGAAAGAAAGAAAGAAGAAAGAAAGAAAAAGAATGGAGCATGAGAGAAGAAAGGGAGAGTAGAAATCTTTTCAAATTGTTGGGTAGAAAGAATATCAATTTAGAGTGTGATAAATTATTATTTATTTATAAAAGTAATATATTATTTTTTTAGTAATTTTTATTAGTATTGTATATTTCCACAAATGAAAAGATTCTAGATAGTGGACCTATAAGAATTTTTTAATCCTCCACGTTTTCTCTCTCTCATTATCTTTCTATTTTGCCAAACAAACAAAATCATATCTTCAGTAGGGAAAAATTACTAATTTAATAATAATAATTCTGACTTTTTTTAGATAAATAATAATTCTTATTTGTGGATGCTGAAATTTGGACAAAGGGATCATCTCAACTGTTGGGGTAAATAACAGTCTGAGTCCCAATTTTTTGTTGAGGACATTTCTTAGTTATAATAAAATAATTTGTAACATTAAAATCATAATCATCATCATCATCATTGATAATTTATTCTATTTAGTTATAGTAAAGATCTTAATTAAATAGTTTGCAGTTGCAAAATAGCATTGAAGAGGATTGAGATTTGAAGAAAGAGGGGATTTAAGTATAGGTTTTTTTTCTCCTTTCTAATATGATTAAGTCCCATTTAATAAATAAATTAGATGGTTAAAATTACATGAGAAAAAATAGAAAAGAGCAAAAGAGAGTGCCTTCCAAAGATTGAGAAAGTCCCAGAAAATGCATATCTTTACTAAATTATCAACTAAGACGTATCATTTCAAGGCAAGAAAGTTGTCATTAAATTTTAATAACAAATAGCACAAAATAGAGAGAATTTTAGTTACAATTTGGTAACTTTATACATTTATATACAGCAGATGCTGGTTGCTTGTAAGTAGGTATGCTAGTTGTATCAACAAACCTAACTTCACCTGGTGCAAAAGAAAGTTCATTGTGCCTAAAATGTAAGATCAAACAAAGAAAGGTGCTTAGAGTAAGAGAGAGTATTCACTATTCATAGTTTGAAACTTGGAGATACCACCAGCAAGATCAAGATCAAGATTGAAACAAATTTACCTTCGCAGATCAAGGCCGATCAGACCAGCTTGAAGGATTGTCAAATTGTCAGAATCTGGTGAGACAATAATCACAGTATCACCAGAGTATTGAGTCTCAAGAATGGACATGAGTTGTGTTACCCGAACAAACACATCTTTAACACTCTCATTTGGTGTTCCATCATTGATAGGAGGAGGCTTTATGGTTGGAGAGATACTATCTGATTCATAAACCTGAGATACACATAATAGCCACACCACACATTCAAACGCCACAATACTCAATTACAATTCCAATGATTGTGAATAGATTATGCTCATCAAATGTGAAAACAACATGTATATTATTACTTCTGAAACCGCCTCCAACTTTCTTCCTTCATAAGCCCCCAATCCGCGAGCATCCAGAAAGCTGTACTCAGGAACAATATAGCTACAACAACAAAGATAAGCAAAGTATTTAAACAGAAATCTCTTCCTTTTTTTTAACCAATAAAGGCAAATAGAGCAAGCCATTTAAATCCCAAGCTAGCAAATCAGCCTCCCTGTGGTTGCTCACTTAGGAGTAATGAAGAGAAGCTCAGCTATCTAATCCTGATTTCCATGATCTTGTTTCCGGGGAAACAAACAGTTCAACCAGATAGTACATGCAAGATTGCTACTTGTGGAAGAGTGTGCATGTGTGTCTGAGTCTGGAGCTTGATCTTAGCTAGTACTTGTGGTTGTGGGGGTCTAACGGTCTAAGTAGTAAGTACTTATTAAGGTCTTCAGTCAGAGAACTAGCTAACATGTATCATTAGAGAATAACTTAATAATTGTTGTGTGCATTAAGTAGAGAAAGAAAGTAATTGTTGTTGGATTTTCGTGTATAAAACTTCTAACTAGGGGTAATCTTTTCTTATTAAAAAGAGGTTAGTCCATGCAAGAGTTATATGCAATACTACAATTCATACTTTACTTTTCACCATATCTAAAAATCCTTCCAGTGATTGGATGTGAAAAAGGGGTTCGATCTCCAGATGAGACTACGGACTAACTATTTAATAGTACATTGCAAGAGTCGAATGTCACAAGACAATTTATACTTTCCTTTCTATTAAGTCTGAAAATTCCCAAACATTTCTATATAGGAAACGTATCTTAAAATATTTATAAATATGAACCAAACTGATATGAAATATCAGACCTTCGACTAACACCATTAACGGCAGCAATGATCTCAGCAGCCTGGTAAGCTCTTTGAGTAATAGAAGGCCAAATCCAACAACCCTTTTCACAAGCCCCCATTTCCTTCAGCTCAAAAGCAGCTCGCACCGTCTGCTTCTTCCCTCTCTCTGATAATCCGTTATCAACAGATGTTTTCGCAACTGGGTTTGTGTTTATTACCCCCAAGCTCTCGAATTCAGACTCCCCTGCCCTCACCAGAAAATACCTTCCAATTCCAACCCCAATACTAAGTCAGTATTATAATTACCATGTTTCACTTTTTAGTAAGAACTAAGTATAATATATAAGTAAGAAACTACACTAAATACAATAATTCAAACTTCATGACAACCAGAAAAAACCCATCTTCCTTTGTCACTTTCCTCCATTTTCTTGGCCACCAAACAAACAAAAACTATCTGGGTTTTGTGACTTACCTGTTTGTCAGCCGAACTGGGGGCATCTGAAAGAGGCCACGGGCAGTGGCGGCCGGAGGAGATATGGGGTTGAGAGGAAAATCTATGAATTGGGAAGTGGAGAGAGTGAGTAAAGTGAGGAGGTTTCGGCGATTGATGTGTGAAATTGATGAATTATGGAGGTTTTTGGACGTTGACAATGAAGGCTGACATGGGTTTAGAGATGAATGAGGAGGAACTATAAGAGAGGAACAAATTATCGGCATTATGGCGGGTATTTGGTGTTTGATAACTAACAACATCATCTTTTGGGACTGGACTGGCTTTGTCCCTGACAAGAGTCTCGATTACCATTTGCACTAAAACGACACGTCGTTTTCACGACAAAATAGTCGATGGTAGTGTCGTTTATGAACAAAGGTCAAGCATTTCCCTGAACCAGCCTTAACGATACTCAAAAAGACATAAAGAAGTGAATGAGTTATGAAAAGGGGTATGTGACTGTGTGAACGTGATTAAAAAATAGAATTGAATGTTTATTTTATAATTTTCATGCTGCAAAGTAACTGCCCCAAAAATACCATCTGCAATAAAAGACTGAAAAGTGAACGTACACAATAGTGAAATTATAGTATCATTTAGTAAAATAAAAAATAAAAAATAAAAAAATAATTTATTTTCATCTAGTTATGAGAGCTTTAAAGAAGAGAAGAAAAAAAAACACTGAATATGTATTATTATCTTAGCTCCTAGATAGCAGGGTCGAGTGGTTAGTGGCAACTGCATTATATTTTGCACGCCTTACTAGTTTAGTTGGCTACTAAAGTCAAAAACGAAGCATTTTTATTTTCTTTCGTTATGATACCTATAATATTAATATTAATATTAGAATTCGAGATATATATATTTATTTATTTATATTTATAGATGTACGACTTCATCCAAAACCATGCGATTGGCAAAATTTGTTTTCTCTCTGTTTTACTCTATGGTTTTTTTAAATTTTTTTTTTATTACAAGTAGTTTATATTTTAATAATAATTTGAAATGATGAGAATGTGATGAATACTAGTGGCAGACCCATGATTTCATTTAATAATGAGACAGAATAAAGTAATTGCATCATTTAAATGTAATTGACAAAAATTAATATTGGGTTTTGACTGTAGTATACTCGATATTAAAGGGAAAAGAATTTTCCCCTCAAAAAAAAAAAGGAAAAGAATTAACAAAGTCTTTATTTTTATTATAAATACATAAAATAATGTGCTATAATAAAATAGATTTTGGCCCTTAGCCCTGACGAGATTCTCTTTTAAATTCAGAAAATAAAAAACGAATAGATAAGTATTCTTAGATTAGATTAGATTTTGATGTTCGCGCAGTTGAACTATGTCGTGTTTAACTCTAACTACTGTTTTTTACTCCTGATTTAGAACACAATTAATAAGGTTTCAACTTGCTAAGCCCACAGACAATTAAATAATGGTATTGATTACCTAACCCAAATAGTACCACTACTACTTCTACTTCTACGACTCCACAGTCCACATACATTAATCTTTACTACCAATACTACTTTAACTTTATAAGAGAGAGTCACGTAATAATAATAAACAAACTATCCTCACTCTATACTAGGAGTCTTGAAGTTGAATATATACACGTACATAGTATCTTTCATTAATTTAACTTAACAAATGATAGGCTTTTTTTCTAGTTTAAAAAGTAAAAGAGCTATGCATATCTAATATATTAATTCTTACTTAGCCACCATAACTCACTTTTCGTACTATTCTCCTCTATAAGAACCGTGCGGACACACTTTTTCAGTGGATATATACACTTTTATAAAGCAAAAATGTTGCTTAAAGAAAGGAATATAACATTCAAAGTGATGACCCACTTCTCCCTTTATCGACATATATAACATTCATATATGGTCATTTTTACACAATCAAAATAAAAAATCTCTCCCTCCATTGTTGTGTATCTCGAAAAAACTCGACACAAGACAACCATGACAAGCTTCTTGCTCTCATTGCTCCTATCACTCTTCTTATTGTCTCCCAATGTAAGAACTATACCTCATTTTATTTTCTTTTTTTGCACATTTTAGTAATTTTCTTGCTTTTTTTTAACTTCTATTTTTTTTTTGTTTTTTCCAGGTTGGTGGGATTGAAATGAATGAAAACCCATTTACGGCAAAAGCCTCGTTAATCCGTTACTGGAAAAATCACATCTCCAACGACCTTCCCAAGCCCAATTTCTTTCTCTCCAAGGCCTCACCACTCGGCCCTACCGACTCAGCGATTCTCACCAAAATCGTCGACGATCCAAACTCGCTCTCCTCCCGCCTCAACTCGTTCTGTTCGTCCGCTCACTTACTCTGCTTCTCCAACGACGACGTTTCGCAGCAACAAGAAGATCAATCCAACTCCCAAAGCGACGCCGTTTCGAAGGATGCGAACTTCGCCACTTATACGAACAGAAACTTCGCCAACTATGGCTCCTCTCGACTACGCGGCGCCGACTCGTTCAAGAACTACTCCGACGGGTTGAACTCGCCCAATGACTCGTTTCGGAAGTACAGTAAGGACTCTAACTCTCATTCTGAACAATTCGCCAGCTACGCCACCAATGCCAATACCGCCACCTCTTCCTTCACTGGCTACGCCGCCGATGCTACTAGCGGTTCCGGTGAGTTTAAGATGTACCACCAGCAAGTCAACGTTCCGAATCTTCGGTTTAGCTCGTACGACTCCGATGCTAACCATCACCGGTTGTCGTTCGGGAGCTACGGCAGCGAAACCAACTCGGGATCCCAATCGTTCCTGAGCTACGGCAAGAACGGCGATGCCGATCCGAACGAGTTCACCAGCTACGCTGAAGAAGCGAACACCCTCGGGTCAGATTTCTCTGGATACGGAGAGCTTGGTAATGGCGGGAACAATTCATTCAAGTCGTACGGGCTCAACGGAAACAATCCGAAAAGCTACTTCAAGAGCTACGGAACGGGCGGCAAGGCCGGGATCGATGGGTTCACGAACTACCGGAACGGAGCGAACGTCGGTGGCAGCTCGTTCCAGACCTACGCGAGAAATTCAAACTCGGAGAAGGTGACTTTCTCGAATTACGGGAAATCGTTCAACTTGGGAAATGACTCGTTTCGCGACTACGGGAAAGGGTCGGTGGGTCGGACTACAGTCGGGTTCAATTCATATAGTTTGGGCCGGACTTTCAAGGACTACACCCGAAACGGCGTCACTTTCGCCGAGTACAACAATTTCACCACCGCGACGGAAGCAGGAGAAACTAACGGTCACAGTCACAGTGGCAAAGCCGTAAATAAGATGGTTGAACCGGGCAAATTCTTTAGGGAGTCTTCGTTGAAAGAAGGAAACGTAATGGCTATGCCCGACATTCGAGACAGGATGGCTGAAAGGTCGTTTTTGCCCCGGTTTATATTAACGAAACTGCCATTCTCGACTTCCAGAATCTCCGACCTCAGAAAGATATTCCATGCGCCTGTTGGCTCGACCATGGAGCACGTGATTCGCAACGCGCTAGAGGAGTGCGAGCGGGCTCCGAGCCCTGGCGAGACCAAACGGTGCGTTGGCTCTGCCGAGGATATGATAGACTTCGCCGTTTCTGTTTTGGGCCGCAACGTGGTGGTCCGGACCACCGAAAACGTGAATGGGTCAAAGGAAGAAGTTGTGATTGGTAAAGTCAGAGGAATCAACGGTGGAGAATTGACAAAGTCCGTTTCATGTCATCAGACCCTGTACCCTTACCTATTGTACTACTGCCACTCAGTACCTAAAGTAAGAGTCTACGTGGCTGATATTCTTGACGTGGCGAGTAAGGAGAAGATTAATCGCGGTGTCGCCATCTGTCATATTGACACGTCATCGTGGGCTCCAGGGCACGGTGCCTTCGTGGCACTGGGGTCCGTTCCTGGGAAGATTGAAGTTTGCCATTGGATATTCGAAAACGACATGTCGTGGGCAACAGCTGATTGAGTGAAACGAAGACCGTACTTTTAATATATATTTTTTAAAAAAGAAAAAACCTTGCTTTTGTTCTAACACTTTTATTTATTCATAATTGTTGATTAGTATTTTTTTTCCTTTTCCAGTTCAATCGAATTCTATTTGAACTTTTTTGTTTTTTTTGGGATGATTTCTAAGCTATCACGTACAATATGTGTGGACCCAAAAAAGAAAAAGCGTGAATTTTTTTTCTTTTCCTTTGAAATCTGAAATTATACATTTGATTTGAGTGTTAAAGAAATTTTTGTTTGTTTTTAATATGAGATAGTTTACAATGATTATATGAAGATGGTTTTCAATGATTTAAGAAGATATTTCAAACGGAAAAGGTGGAGTCGAAAGAGGTACGTTAGTGATATTATCTTGGGATGTATATATAGTACAAATATATATGTTTTTAGTTTTATTTGTACAAATAGTTAGTTTCTAGTTTTGGCAAGTTGCTCCTTTTATACGTGGAGCTCTTTTGATGCAAATACATCAACAAAAACTAATACTATTAAGAAAAAAAAAACATAAAAAGCTTACGATAGGTATAATAAATCTAATTTGGTTCCTGCAACTTATATTTGTTGGCAAATTGTTCTCCAATCTTTTTTACTTTTAATATATTTTAAACTTTAAATATTAAAAATAGAATTAAAATAAAATCCTTTGTTGATTAATCTTATTCTTTGAACTAATATAAATTAGGTGCAAATGCATGTATTCTTAGTTTTATTTTAAAAAATTATTAATTATTTTTATTATATTTTATGTCTGCCATATCAATTTAAAAAAAAATAATAATATTATATATAAAAAAATGACATAAACATATTAAAAGAAAAATTAAACCAAAATATTGTCTATGATTTTTTTTAAATAAAATAATAATAATATGATAACATTTTATATCACAAACTACTCTATTGAAAGTATAAAATATTTATAATATTATTCAAAACATACATAAATAATTGGAGAAGAAACATGTTTATTCTTAATAAAATAGAAATGTTATTCTAATTTCTTATGTAATTACACATTCACTATATTTCTACACACACGACAAATATATAATGTATTTATAATGTTTGTTGTTATGTATTATATATTAAATAATAATGATATTTATAACATTTGAATTTATATTAATATAATTACTAAATATTTATTCTACCAAAATTTTATAAAAATAAAAATTGTCTATTATATATTATGGAAGCAACTACAACGCATTCATTTTTTGATAACACTGGTGCATCATTTTTTTCCGGCACCTGGATAGATATAATCCCAAAAAAATTTATGTGACAGTATACATTGTAGTTATTTAGAACATCCCATAAATTTTTAAGAAATTATGAATAGTTTACAAAGCCAAAAACAGGGTTCAAACTGTCAAATTTTACTCGCGCACACAAAAAAACAGACACACGTGCAACAGACAGTTTAAACCTTGTTTTCGGTTCCATAATTTATAAATAATTTCTTGAAAATTTGTAGGATGTTCTAGATAACTACAATGAACACCGTCATATAAATTTTTTTTGGGATTATATCTATCCAGGTGCCGAAAATAGAAAAATAATGCACTGGTGTTGTCAAAAAAGTGGATGCGTTGTAGTCATTCCTGTATATTATTATGATAATAATATTTTATAACATTTGAATATATATTAATATAAATGATTAAATATATAATGATATTTCATAACATTTGAATTTATATTAATATAATTATTAAATATCCAGTCTTGTATTAAATAATATTTAATAATAAATATTTTATAATATTTGAATTTATTTTTAATATAATTACTAAATATTAATTCTACCATATTTTTGAATTGATTTTAAAGGTATATTATGTTAAATATTTGTAATATTCTGTTAAAGTTAACACAAAAACTGCGAAAACCAAGAAAAATCGTTAAATACACACTTTTTATATAAAAGATATAAATTTGATTAAGTAATAAAAAAGTAACATAATTTCTTTTTAAATATAAATGATAAATTTTTTAATAAAAATTTAGATTATGTATTATATATTATTATAATAATGATATTTATAACATTTGAATTTAATTATATTAATATAATTATTAAATATGTAGTCTTGCATTTAATATTAATATAATAATGATATTTTATAATATTTGAATTTATATTTATATAATTACTAAATATTTATTCTACTGAAATTTTATAAAAATTAGGATTGTCTATTATATATTATTATGATAATAATATTTTATAACATTTGAATATCTATTAATATTAATTATTAAATATCTAGTCATTTATTGAATATTATAATAACTGTTGACGCCGTTTTTCGTCAATTTAAATTTGAAGAGTACTAAATATGTTGACGCGGTTCTTCGCCAACAGGTAATTAAGAAAAGAAAGAGGAAGAGATTAGTGCTTATGTTGAACCGAAATAGATGATTGATCTTGGAAATGGAATGGTGACACAAAATACGTTTTTAGGTGGTTCAAAGGTTAAAATTCTTCTACTCCACCAGTCAATATTATTGCTATATTTTTGGTATTCTTATGCATGGTATTTCTTACACAATAGAATCCAACCCTTTGTAACTCCCAGGGTCTCCATATTTATAGGAGAGGGCACTTGGGAGTTGGTAAGAAGGTCATCCCGTGACCTTCTTACCTATCATGTCAACTCTGCGACATTCATGATTAATTCCTAAAACCTGACACATAAGTGTGGTCTAATCAATAGGTAAGGGGATAATGGGCCGCACGGCCCAACCCAGTCGTGGGTGTCTGAATACGCACGTTCACGCTGCGTGTCCGAGAAGCCAGGGATATATCAGACACGTGATGTCTGATATATGCACGTTTACCTTGTGTGGTTGACTTTATAAAAGGTCACAGCCTCCAACTCTAGCTCGTACCACGAGCTGGATGCTTCCCTCGACCTGTGGCCTTCAGAGTCCAGACTCAGTCCTTAGTAATCTTGGCAAACCCTTAAGTTACCTCGAGCTAAGGAGGTAGGATCCTACGATGGCAGCTCCGGTCTTGGGGATGTCCACGTGGTAGTCATGATTAGGCCGTATCTCAGCTTGCTAACAGCCCGTGGGAAAATCAGGGTGTACATCTACCCCCCAAGCCCCTGCTCGTGGTATACGGCGCCGCATAGGGCCACAGTAGGGGCTTTTAGGCTTCCCCATGAACTCTTCATATTCCACATTCTACGCAGGCGCCGAATACGTGGAACATCATGGTTGGTGATGGTACGTCTTCCGAGAACCGCATTTAATGGCCTAGCCTACACCCAGCCGTCGTTTCGTCTCTCGAGTGGAGGGCCTTGGATCCCACATCAGGGCAATCCAACGGCCCTCTTCACGTGGCCCTTCACGTATATAAAAGGGGTGGCCACCTTACACATGGGCCACCCGTTCATTTGAAATTTTTAAGAAATCTTCTTCTTCTTCTCTCTTCATTTTCAAAAGAAAAAAAAACCCTCTTCTTTCCGACCACCATTCCTAGTGCTCAAGAAGTTCAAGTGTAAGGGCTCCTTCGAAGCTTTGGAATCAACTACTCCGACGAAGCCCCAACCCAGGCGATCCCTTCATCCTCTTCTCAACCAGAAAATTCTGTAAGTCTCCTGACTGTGCATGTTTTGAAATTAATTTTCACTGTAGCTTAGGTAAATATTCACTGTAGCCGCATGCAAGGGTTTGCTGGTTTTTTGTGGGCATGAAGGGTGAAAGCCTTTTAGGTTAGGGTATCTTTGTAGTAGAAAATCATTTAGGAGCATGGTTTACAGGATGCACTTTCTGGGGAAAATTTCTGGGTAGGATTTTTGGTATACTGGTTAAAGTATTCAGTATTTTGGGTGCAAAACCGGGTAGCTTAGGGGACACGCTTCACATGCGATTTTGCCTTCCTTGCCTACTGAAACTTTCCTTCCAAGGAAAATTCTATCTTGACCCTCCTGACACACAAATTCCGAGTAATCGGGGATCTGTTGGGAGCACAGGCGCGTGTTCATAGAACCGCGTGGTCTCACTCTCCGCGGGCTGGGCTTACCTCAGCTCGTGCAAAGAACACTCTTTTTGATTCTTCCTTATGCTTAGGTCGCCTTTTCTGAAATCTTTTCTTTTGTTCGCTAGGCGACCAGATGGCACCCAAGAAGACCGCTCCAAAGAGGACCGCTGGCAGCTCGGCCTCCCAACAAGATAAAGGAAAAGAGGTGATGGATGAATCCCCGATTCCCAACTTCGGGCCAGCAGTGTAACGAGAGCTTGAGGTGGCCCCCGACGCGTTCTTTGAGGCGGAAAAGATCGTCTCAAAGATTATTGACCAGGCGAGGGTTAACAAAATATTCCTCTCCCATAAAATCGAGCTGGGGAGAGAATCC
The DNA here is from genome assembly GCF_963169125.1 of Humulus lupulus. Classification (NCBI taxonomy): domain Eukaryota; kingdom Viridiplantae; phylum Streptophyta; class Magnoliopsida; order Rosales; family Cannabaceae; genus Humulus; species Humulus lupulus. The sequence goes on from NC_084796.1 coordinate 38,293,541, forward strand.
GTGATTGCCCGACCTCCCGCAGAAGGCGAGCGGAGCTGCGCGCCGCTTGACGAGGCGTTCTCGGCCTGGAGCGACGAACATTTCAAGGCGGGGGCCTTCCTCCCGTTGGACCAGTACTTCGCTGATTTCCTCAACTTCGTGAGGTTGGCCCCATTCCAGCTCCCCCCCAACTCTTATCGTTTGTTGGCGGGGTTAAGATACTTGTTCTTGAAACAGGAGTGGGAGGTCCCCACTCCTACAGATATTCTGTATTTCTTCTGCCTCAAGGCCAGCCCGGAGCAGCGGGGGCGAGGCGACGGGTTTTATTACTTAACCCGGTTCCCCAACACGGCTGCGGTCATCGAGCTACCCAGCCACCCCAACGACTTCAAAGATCAATTCTTTATGTCGACGGGATTCCGAAACTGTGAGCTGCACTACTTCAATCATCCTTGTAAGTGCTTTTCAACCTTAGCTCGTAAGTTAAGTATTGGTTAGCTTCCCCTACATCCATTTCTGACTTAGGATAATTCTGCAGCTATCTTCGCGAGGATAGAGAAGTCTGTGATCATCGGCAGCCAGTAAGAGACACTGGCGGGCTTTCCCCCCCAGTGAAAAGGACTATCGTCAGCTCGTGACAGACGGGACGATGGTGGCCTATAAGCTGATCTCCTCGGGCCAGACTCTGAACCTGAGGAGGCCCCGGGCGCTTCCCCCAACCCGCGATATGAGGCCTATCATCGTGGAGGAGGTCGCGGAGGATGAAGATGAGGAGGACGAAGTGCCCCCCGTGAGGACGAGGAAGCGGGCGTTGGAGGTCGCCCAAAGAACGGACGAGGAGAGGATCCGGTTCGGAGCAGCCGCGGGTCCTTCTGGCCAAGGTAACCCTTACATGTTTAGGAACTTAGATAGGGCTGCTGCCGACCCCCGGCTAGCTAGGTATAATCCTAAACAGATCGTCCAACGCCATCGAAGTGACCCAGACTTAGATGAAACCCTGCTCCACTGCGTTGACTAGCTCGTGTTGGACTACGAAAGTAGCCGCCCTAGGGGGACCATAGCTGTAGACAACACCCTAGCTTTTAGGTCGGTTCTATTCGAGGAGTATGGGACTAACCTTTGGTCATGGCCATCACTCTGGGAGGGCGCCGTAGCTCCGGGTCTTAGGAAATACGTAGAAGAGTCTAGTCCTGAGCCAGCCTCAGATTTAGAACTTGCGCCAGCTCGAGAAGTAATTGACTTAGATCCTCCCGCAGGAGCTCCGGGGCCGATGGTCGTAACCATAGACTCATCTTCTAGCTCAGGGGGTAGGATTCCCTTTAGTATATATATATACTTTAATTTCTCTTTTTCCCCCTTTGTTTTTGTTTTTGCATGACTGCTAACTTGTATACTAACCATATCTTTGGTTTGATAGAAGAGATGTCTCAGCCCGGAGGAAAGAGTCTGCGAGCTGCGTTCACCGGAGGGAACTCCTCCGCCGGGGCTTCTGGGCCCAAAATGAAAAAACTCCGGACGTCGAAGAAAACCGTCGGGACCCTAACCAAGTCTCCTGCAAAGGAGAAAGAGCAGCCCCTAGCTGCCCAGGTCGTGGAAACTGTTCCTCCTGCTGCAAGGGGGAGCAGCATACCCCCACCCCCTCCGCGAGCTCCGGCCTTCGTCCGGGACACAGGGGCGGAGCCCGGGGCTTCGGCAATTGCACCTTCCGAGGTGTGCATCCCAGTTGACCCGCAAGACCTGGAGAAGATTCCAGAGGCCTTCCGGGGGACGGTGTATGAGACGGCGAACTACGCCGTTAGCCACATCTACAAATTCAACGAGAGGGAGCTCAGGGCCATCGAAACAAGGAGCCCGATGGGCGTGCTGGAATCTTCATTGGGCATGGCCCTAACGGTAAGCTGACCTTACCCTTTTATGGTTTTTGATTATCATGCCTTGCCCTGTTTTTCCTTTCTCCCTTCTCTTTTTTTTTCTAAGGCAGTTGCCTCTCCATTTTCGCAGAGCACCGCTGCCCTTCACTGGAGCATAGCCAGGACCAAGGCTCAACTCGAGGATATGAGGAGCGAGCATCAGGCGGCTGTGGCCACTCACCAGACTTCCTTGCAGACGACTAAGGATGCCCTGGCGGCCGCGCAGGCCGAGCTGGAAGAAGCTCGCCCCAAGCTACAAGAGCTCGAGGCTACCAAAGCCGCCTTCGCCGCTGCGCGGGCAGACCTAGACACTGTGAAGGCTGAGGCCAAGGCCGCCCTGGAGGCCGAGCAGGCAGCTTCAAGCACCGCCATGGAGGACATGTTCTACCATTGCTGGGCCTATAACCCGGACGGCCACTTCTCCTTCTTGGCAGCGGACGTCTGGGAGCCCTTGTTGGAGGGGTTCAAAGCTCGCCTCGAGAAAGAAACGCCTTCTGAGACCGGGGAAGTTTCAGGCGCAGCTGAGCAGGGCGAGACGTTGACCTCCAAGGGACCAACTGGTGGAGCCTAGGGCCTTTCCATTTTGCTCCCACTCGTTTATTATTCTTATTTTTTGTTGTAACTTTTGCATGAGGTGTTTCCACCTCGAGACAATTAATTTTTACTTTAAATTGGTTTACTTCCTTTTGCCTCTATGCATTTTAGTTACTATTTTGAAAAACTTAGTTCGCATTAATTTTTACCAATATCTCGTGCTCTTTAAGAAGAACAATGATCAATTGATTTAAATTAACTTCTAAGTTTTATGACCTGGTTATATCCAGGAACTTAATTTGAAAACTTAGTTCGTGTTAATTTTTATCAATATCTCGTGCTCTTTAAGAAGAACAACGATCAATCGATTTAAATTAACTTCTAAGTTTTATGACCTGGTTATATCCAGGAACTTAATTTGAAAACTTAGTTCGTGTTAATTTTTATCAATATCTCGTGCTCTTTAGGAAGAACAACGATCAATCGATTTAAATTAACTTCTAAGTTTTATGACCTGGTTATATCCAGGAACTTAATTTGAAAACTTAGTTCGTGTTAATTTTTATCAATATCTCGTGCTCTTTAGGAAGAACAACGATCAATCGATTTAAATTAACTTCTAAGTTTTATGACCTGGTTATAACCAGGAACTTAATTTGAAAACTTAGTTCGTGTTAATTTTTATCAATATCTCGTGCTCTTTAGGAAGAACAACAATCAATCGATTTAAATTAACTTCTAAGTTTTAAGGCGACCTGGTTAAATCCAGGATAGGACTTAGTTCACATTAATCCCTTATCAATATCTCGCGTTTTTTAAGAAAAACAACGATCAATCGATTTGAATTAACTTCTAAGTCTTTAAGGCGACCTGGTTATATCCAGGTACCATATGCCCCCCAAGTAACTGGGAAAGGGTCTTTCGTGGTTACTTTAGATTACACTTGTAAATATGTACAATCATAAATGAAAAGTTAATTCTCATTGCGTAATACATAAAAAGTGGCCTTTTAGGCCTTACAAGGGAATCATTGATAATATCTCTTCAAATGGATGGCGTTCCAAGTCCGTGGGACCGCCCCTCCATCAAGCCGAGCTAATTTATAAGTTCCCTCTTTAGTGACCTCGATGACTTAATATGGCCCTTCCCAGTTTGGTCCCAAGACTCCATCTTTGGGATCCTTACCGGCCAAGAAAACTCTCCTGAGTACCAGGTCGCCAACGCTAAAGGCGCGCTTTTTGACTTTTGAGTTGAAATATCGAGTGATTTTCTGCTGATAATGGGCGAGCTGGAGTTGCGAATCTTCTCGTCTTTCATCAACAAAGTCAAGGGAAGCGCAAAGTAGCTCGTGGTTGCAGTCCTGGTCATATGACTGGACCCTATGCGAAAGTACCTTAATTTCCACGGGGAGGACTGCCTCACTCCCAAAGGTCAGGGAGAAAGGAGTATGACCCGTAGGAGTCCGATGCGAGGTCCGGTATGCCCATAGAACCTGGGGGAGCTGTTCTGGCCAGACCCCCTTCGCTTCGTCTAGTCTCTTCTTGAGGCTCGCCTTTAGAGTCTTGTTGACGGCCTCGACCTGGCCATTCGCCTGAGGATAGGCCACGGAGGAGAAACTTTTCACAATTCCGTACTTTTCGCAAAATTCGGTGAAGAGGTCGCTGTCGAACTGAGTCCCATTTTCGGAAACGATTTTCTTGGGCAGCCCGAATCGGCAGATAATGTTCTTAACCATGAAGTCAAGGACTTTTTTGGAGGTTATCGTTGCCAAAGGTTCAGCCTCAGCCCACTTCGTAAAGTAGTCGATGGCCACCACGGCTTAACGGACCCTGCCTTTTCCAGTAGGGAGGGCGCCAACCAAGTCGATCCCCCAAACTGCAAACGGCCATGGGGACGAGATCATCTTCAGCTCGACTGGGGGAGCTCGGGCAACTGTGGCAAATCGCTGGCACTTGTCGCACTTCTTGACATACGAGATCGAATCCTTGGACAGAGTGGGCCAGTAATATCCTTGCCTCAGGACCTTTAAGGCCAAGCTTTGCCCCCCAGTGTGATCTCCGCAAAAACCCTCATGCACTTCCTGCAGGATGGCCTTTGCTTCGTCTGGAAGAACACATCGTAGTAGAGGTAGGGAGTGCCCATGTCGGTATAACAGCCCGTCTACCATTGTATACCTGGGAGCTTGATACAGTACTCGCCGCGCATCATTACGCCCTTCAGGTAGCTTTCCCTTGACGAGATACTCAAGGATGGGGGTCATCCAGGTTGGCCTGGCGTCGATCATCTCGACCTCTGTCCTGGCTTCTTCTATACTTGGTTTCTCCAAGAATTCTATCGGCACTAACCCCAAGGTCTCTGTCTCCCCGGAGGTGGCGAGCTTGGCAAGAGCGTCTGCATTAGTGTTCTGCTCCCGAGGTATCTGCTCGATCGAGCCTCGCCCAAACGCGAACAATTTCATTTTTACCTTTGCTAGGTAAGCAGCCATCTTGGGTCCCCGTGCTTGATATTCGCCCAGAACCTGGTTTACCACGAGCTGGGAATCACTGAAGCACTGGACGGAGCTCGCCTTCAGCTCCTGGGCTATCCTCAGCCCGGCCAGCAAAGCTTCGTATTCGGCCTCGTTGTTGGAGGCCTTGAATCCGAATCTCAGCGCTGAGTGGAATCTATGTCCCTCAGGGGATATCAAAATGATTCCAGCTCCGGAGCCGTTCTCGTTGGATGAACCATCCACGAAGATTCTCCACGACGCCTGGGCCGAGGTGACCTGGGGTGAGTCTTCTGCAGGATCCTCCCGGAATCCTGTGCACTCTGCTACGAAATCAGCCAGGGCCTAACCTTTTATAGCAGTTCGTGGGGTGTACAAAATCTCGAACTGACTGAGTTCGAAAACCCACTTTAACAGATGTCCCGATGCTTCAGGTTTTTGCAAAACCTGCCTTAAAGGCTGATCGATCATGACGTGTATTGAGTGGGACTGGAAGTACGGCCTGAGCTTTCGCGAGGCCATGATAAGGCAGAACGCAAATTTCTCCATCAACGGGTACCGGGATTCAGCTCTGAGAAGTCTCTTGCTGATGTAGTAAACTGGTTTCTGAACCCGGTCTTCCTCCCGGACTAATACGGCACTAGCTGCATCCTCTATGATAGCTAGGTAGAGAAAAAGAGGCTCTCCTGCTTTTTGTTTGGATAATACGGGTGGCTCAGCCAGATGTGCCTTCAAGTCGAAGAAAGCGCTTTCGCACTCTTCTGTCCATTCGAACTTCTTATTTCCTCGGAGCAGGTTGTAGAATGGCAAGCACTTATCGGTGGATTTTGAAATAAACCGATTGAGGGCTGCCACCCTCCCTGTCAGGCCTTGGAAATCTTTGCGCGACCTGGGTGAGGGAAGCTCGAGTAGTGATCTGATCTTGTCGGGGTTTGCCTCGATTCCTCGGATATTGACAATGAAACCTAGGAATTTTCCCGATGCAACTCCAAAAGTGCACTTCTGTGGATTAAGCCTCATGCCATACTCCCGTAGTATCTTGAAACATTCTTCCAAGTCAGAAACATGGTTATCGGCAGTCTTTGACTTGACTAGCATGTCATCAACGTACACTTCTATGTTCTTTCTGATCTGGTTGGCGAACATTCTGTTTACTAACCTTTGATACGTAGCACCGGCGTTCTTCAGCCCGAATGGCATGACCTTGTAACAATAAACGTTAGTCGTGGTCATGAAGCTGGTGTGCTCCTGGTCCGCCGGATTCATGGCGATCTGATTGTAGCCTAAGTACGCATCCATAAAAGACATGAGCTCATGCCCCATCGTGGCATCCACCAATTGGTCAATCCTTGGTAATGGAAAACAATCCTTGGGGTAGGCTTTATTCAGGTCAGAGAAGTCGATGCAGGTCCGCCACTTCCCGTTGGGCTTCGGGACCAACACGGGGTTGGCGACCCAAATCGGAAACTTGGCTTCACGGATAAAGCTGCATTTCTTGAGCCGGGCTACTTCTTCCTCTAAGGCTTCAGCCCGGGTTGTTCCTAGGCGTCTTTGCTTCTGGGACTTTGCAGGAACGCTTTTATCTAGGTGAAGGGTGTGCATGATGACACTCGGGCTGATTCCCACCATATCCTCGTGGGACCATGCAAACGCATCCAGGTTGTCCTGTAGAAATTTAGTTAGCTCCGCCTTCCTCTCGCTATAGAGGTTTTTCTCGAGCTTGACCATCCGTGAAGGGTTCTGCGGATCGATGTTTACTTCCTCGAGCTTCTCAATAGCCTGGAGCTCGGATCTGTCCTCGCCTATTCGGGGGTCAATATCCTCACTTAAGACGATATTTTCCCCTTTGGTGCTCTGAGGTTTTTCAATCTCAGGATCAGCTAAGGGTTCCTAAGATTCCTCTCCACCACCTTGGATGGCCATTGCTAGTTGCCCGGGTTTCGATTTTCCCTTCATGGAAATGCTATAGCATTCCCTGGCAGCGAGCTGATCGCCACGGACAGTGCATATTCCCGTGGAAGTAGGGAATTTCATCGCGAGGTGGCGAATGGAGGTGACGGCCTCAAAAGCTATGAGTGTAGGCCGTCCCAAAATTGCGTTGTACGTAGCAGAGCAGTCGATGACCACGAACTCGAGGAGTTTGGAGACTGTCTGAGGTCCTTCTCCTAGGGTGATCACCAGCTCGATAGTCCCTATAGCCGCTGATCCTTCTCCCGAAAAACCATACAGCATCATGGAGGTCGCCTTCACCTCGGCGACAGTCAAACCCATCTTCTCCAATGTGGACCAGAATAGGAGGTTTACCAAGCTCCCATTGTTGATCAGCACCCTCCTAACCCTCTGATTAGCGAGCTGAACTGCTACGACCAGAGGGTCGTTGTGAGGGAGCTGGACATGGTTGGAATCTTCTTCAGTAAAAATGATCGGTTGTCTCTCCAATCGTTGCTGTTTCGACAGACGCTGCTCTGGGACGAACTCCATTCCATTATGCGCCTTGAGTTCGTTTATGTACCTCTTCTGGTCACCTCTGCTCATGCCAGCCATATGTGGACCTCCAGAGATGGTGGATATCTCCCCTCCTATCACGAGAGGAGGGACGTCCTGATCTATCCGAGACCCGAGCTGACTGACCGGGACTTCTGGAGCAGGTCGGCTTGCTGGAACCCTGTTCCGCACGTACTGAGCCAAGGGGCCGGCTCGGATGAGAGTCTCGATCTCATCTTTCAAATGCCTACAATCATTGGTATTGTGGCCAACATCGTTGTGAAAACGGAAAAACTTGGAGGTGTCTCTCTTCCCCTTTTGGTGCTTCAACGGCTCCGGCCTCTTCCAGGGGAGGCGAGTAGAGTTGGCTAGGAAGATATTCTCCCTAGACTGTGTGAGCTCTGTATAAGTCGTGTAGACGGGCTTAAACTTGTCTACGGACTTATTCTTCTTTGGGCCGTGCTGGCTGCCCTCGCCATTCCCCTTTCTTTTGCCTCCACCGAGCTGGTTGCTCTGTGTGACGTTCTGGGTCGCTGCCACGACCTCCGTCCCCACTCCAGCGGGCTGCTCAGGGGCCTGGCTGGTCCCTGCAGCTGAGGCTTCGGCCTCCTCCAAGTTGATCCATTCCTGGGCCCTATTAAGGAATTCGTTCACTGAGCTAACTCCCTTCCTTTGTATATCTTTCCAGAGTTCCCCTCTGACGAGGATTCCAGTTCTCAGGGCCATGAGCTTGGAGCTGTCATCCGCGTCTCTGGCCCGAGCAGCGACGTTCGCGAACCTGCTCAGGTACGCCTTCAGGGTTTCGTCGGGCTGCTGCCTCACGTTAACCAGAGAGTCGGCCTTGACGCGGGCAGCCTGGGAAGCTCGGAATGCCCTTTTGAAATCAGCCGAGAATGTTTTCCAGGAGTTGATTGACTGTCTTTTGCTTTGCTTGAACCACTGCCTGGCTGGTCCAGTCAGTGTGGAAGGAAATACCAAACATCTCAGCTCGGGACCAATGTTGTGGGCCATCATCAGGGTGTTGAACATCCCCAGATGATCCGACGAATCTCCGTCCCCATTGAATTTGGACAGGTGCGGCATACGGAAACCGGGTGGGTAAGCCGTTGCTGCTATGCTGGGGGCGAAGAGCTCCATCTCGTCCCCTGAATCGTACTCATCTTTCTCTTTCTCCGACAGGAGCTTCCTCATCAGCTCCTCCATCTGAGCCAGGCGCTCGAGGGTTTTGTCCTGATTTCCTTGGTTATTTCGGGGCTGTTCAACAGCTCCGGATCCATTGTACATATTTGGTGGGTTATTGCCCCTCCTATCTTAAGATAGGTTATTTGGGGCATTCCCACCATTACGTACTTCGGACAGGTCTCCCCCTGAACGAGCATGGCTGTCACCTCCTACTGGCTCCCCTCTATGAGAGTTAAGGAGATCTCGCAGGTCGCCCCCCTGGGTGGTTTGAGGACTTTGTGCCGAACTTAAACGCTGACGCAGGTCTCCGCCAGAAAGGTCACTCCGGAGACTGCCGGTCCAGTAGCTCCTGTTAGAGAGGCTCGGAGTCTGCCTTTGGTGGTGAGGATCCGGGCTTTCTCTCGGCACCTTGCTACGTTGGGAAGGTCCTGCGGACGGCGGGTTTATCCTGCTACTTCCGTAGGCTGGAATATCTCGGACGGGCCGAGGAGGAGATGGATATCTTACAGGAGACGGAGGATGCCTGACTGGGGAGGCGATCCTGGTTCTGTCAGGGCGGATCAAGTTAGGTGGGGGCCTTTCGGCCCTGCCAACCTGTGGGTCCCGCGCCTGGCGATCTGGATGAGGCGCAGGACATCTGTTGGGGACGGGCTGATGCTGCGAGCCCACCCCAGATCTCCTTCTGGAATTTCCTCGAGCTCTCCTGGGCGTGCTCGAGGCTGGTTGGGAGCTGGGAGTTGAAGTTCTGACCGAACGGCTATACTGTTGTTGTTCGGCTCTAGGCATTTCTTCGAAGTTTGCCTCTCGATGGTGCGATGACGGAATAGAGTTGGCTGTCGGAAGTCTGTCCGAGTGGCTATGCCTGGATCGATTACCCTAGCGGGACTTAGGAGTCTCACCTTGCCTCTTTCCGACGTTAGCGTCGGTTGTAAGAGGGGGTAGTCGGGCCAACACATCCTTGATCTGCTGATTAGCTATTGCTAGCTGGCTCCTCAGCTGAGCATTCTCCATCTCCACCGCAGTGTAATAACCTGGGTTTGGATTAGGTGGCCGGGGCGCCGAACTTCCAGTGTCATCTTGGCCCGCCGGCTGTTTGCCTGGCCGCTGTTGGACTTCAGGAATTTGTTCACCAGGGATGGCGACATGATGAGCCTCCTGCCCATCACATTACCGTGTCTGGATCGAGTAGTCACCATAGTTGGATGTTTGCGACAACACCAATCTAACTTGCTCTCAATGAAAGCACCAAACTGTTGACGCGGTTCTTCGCCAACAGGTAATTAAGAAAAGAAAGAGGAAGGGATTAGTGCTTATGTTGAACCGAAATAGATGAATGATCTTGGAAATGGAATGGTGACACAAAATACGTTTTTAGGTGGTTCAAATGTTAAAATCCTTCTACTCCACCAGTCAATATTATTGCTATATTTTTGGTATTCTTTTACAGGGTATTTCTTACACAATAGAATCCAACCCTTTGTAACTCCCAGGGTCTCCATATTTATAGGAGAGGGCACCTGGGAGTTGGTAAGAAGGTCATCCCGTGACCTTCTTACCTATCATGTCAACTCGGTGACATTCATGATTAATTCCTAAAACCTGACACATAAGTGTGGTCTAATCAATAGGTAAGGGGATAATGGGCCGCACGGCCCAACCCAGTCGTGGGTGTCTGAATACGAACGTTCACGCTGCGTGTCCGAGAAGCCAGGGATATATCAGACACGTGATGTCTAATATATGCACGTTTACCTTGCGTGGTTGACTTTATAAAAGGTCACAGCCTCCAACTCTAGCTCGTACCACGAGCTGGATGCTTCCCTCTGTTAGAAAAAGCTTATACATGATCTTTATTTATTTTCATGTATATCTAATATTAAACAAATTAATACAAGATAGCCTAAAACATGTTTCTAAAATTGAATTCAAAGAGAAACAAATAATATAATACTTACAGTATATGCAGCGGAATTAAAGAGTCCTTCCTTCAGTTTCTCTAACTCTTGTATCCTCTCTGTCGCAGAGTATTATCAAGAAACTGAACCGATCTTCTATTTTCTTCACGATCTTCCAATGTATCCTTAGAACCACCTAGACTAGTGTGGGAAATTCTCAACACATGAGATAGATATAGAGAGAAGAAGAGAAAATAACAAAGTGGCTTAGAAAAGGACTTGTGTTTAGAGAGAATATAAAACTATCAGAAAATCTGACTTGTGACTTATCTGTCGTCTCTTAAATCTTCTCTCTAAGCACTCCTTTTATAGACTCAATTAGGCCATTTAATTTAATTAAAAAATCAATAAAATAACAGCCATTTTGAAGCCCTAGGTCGAAATTATCATGGGCTATAGGCCCGTGAAATTTCCCATTTGATTATAAGCTCATTGGACTTAAAATCAAGGCCTGTATTATTTTCTATTGATTTAATTAATTAAATAATTATTTAAATCCTTTATCAAATTAATTATTTATAATTTGAACATTGATTTAAATTTATTTATTAATTTAGATACTAATTTATCTTAATTAATAAATCTGCCATAATTTCTCTTTTCTTCTCAAAATTACACAACTCTATGAAACTATCCAAAATTGACCTGGTCAACTTTGATAATTCTAATTGATAATTAAATCAATTAATTGAGACTATCTAGATGATTTTATCCAAGGTACAATGGGGACCATGGGCCTATGAAATCAAGCTCCAATAAGTTATCATAAATCTAACAAATAAATTTACTAACTTATTAATTCCTCGTGACTCCACTATAGACTCAGAATTGCACTCTTGAATTCTTAGAACGCTCTATAACAAATATAGATACGCTATTAATTATCCATTGTTACAACCATAATTGTCACTCAATCCTCTATAGACGGTCTACAATGAGATAGGACTAAAATACCGTTTTACCCCTCATTGTATTTTATCCTTAAAACACTTAGTTCCTTGTAAATGATATTTCAGTAAACTAATTTAATTACTGAAATGAGATCTCTATCATTTATCACCTTGAACCAAACTAAAAGGAAACCATCATTTCACTTCTTCATCAGAAGCTATAGATGTTCATATCTATGATTAACACTCCCACTCAATTATACAACCGAGTTCCCAAGATGTAAGTATGGGCTAGTCCGTAGGGTAAGCTGGTAACGAACAAGTCAAAGAACTCAAATAATACAATCAGTTAGAATACTAACCACTCAGAATTGAGATTGAATTGACCTATGGTCAAATATCTGATATGACTAGAATAGATAATAACGGTATGTTTACTTATCTTATCAACTGTCAATATCGGTCCTGTCCGATGTAACAAATACATCTGATCTTATCTACTTTGCTAATGTTCTGGAAAGAACATAACACTGTAATGTATAAGTAGATCATATCATAGATTGGCAAGTCAGTGTAAATCTGGTGCACTGACTAATCTTAGGACTAACTTATTTTGAACATATAATCATATTTATATTCCACTGTGATTACGTCACTATAAATAAGATTAGCTATATGCTCGGGATTTAATAGAAGTTTATATTAAACAAATAATCATGAAAATAAAACATGTGAGCAAAGTGAGTGACCAAGTCAAAAAATGATTTCTATTTTTTTATTGATAATAAAATGAGATTACAAAGAATTTGGGTTTTAATTAGGGCATAAAACCCCAACACCCTCAACCTGTGGCCTTCAGAGTCCAGACTCAGTCCTTAGTAATCTTGGCAAACCCTTAAGTTACCTCGAGCTAAGGAGGTAGGATCCTACGATGGCAGCTCCGGTCTTGGGGATGTCCACGTGGTAGTCATGATTAGGCTGTATCTCAGCTCGCTAACAGCCCGTGGGAAAATCAGGGCGTACAAAACAATATTTAAGAAAAGAATGGTAGAACTTTTACGTGGTTCAGCAGTTAAAATCTGCCTAGTCCACGAGTCAATATTATTGATCTCAGTACTCTCTCAAAACTTTCTCAGAGCAATTCGAAAGAGCATTCTCAGTACCAATTTGTGCATGAAAAATGAAAATTACCAGGTTATTTATAAGCCTGGTTAGGAGAATATCTTACTCTGATTCAGGGAAGTTACAACCAATTATTCTAATATGAAATAAATGTAAATAAATACATTAAATACATAATATCCAATGATAATTGAGATTTAATTATCAGATAACAACAAATCCCCAAGGAATAGGAATCTCCTAACAACTGTTGATTGCAAAACGCGTTGTCGACCTCGAATGCAAGGTTAACGCGCTTTTGAGACCAACATAATTTGAAGCTTGTTATTCCAGTCAACCCCCTCCTCAGCTAGTGGTTTCATCGAACTAAATCTTTGGAGACCAATGCCCTCGAGCCTACAACTAAGGCTCGAACAACACCCATATGTGCTGAAGAAGATTCTTTCGTTCGAGCTTGAAACTTAAGATCGAGTCATTACACTTGTGCTCGATCCCAACAACAACAGGTCAGGAATCATGCATATTTATACAAGTGTTCAACCACTGCTTGCTTTCTTCGAGCTTATGACTGCAGGATCTATCCAAACCATGTCTTTATGTGACCAGGCGAAAACTTCCTTGTTCTTCCTCAAAAATTCCACCAGTGCGTATTTGGTTGTTGTTTCTAAATTTTTGCCGACCTTTACAACTCTGGTCGGAAACTCTTCGTCAAGCTGGACCTCCGCAAGGACCTCGACAGGTCCTATATCTTCTTCAAAATCCCCAAAGTGAGGATCTAAGTCTCTATCCTCACTTTGGGCAACACCCTATTTGGTGACTTCATCACCTGATTGGGCTTGTACATCAATGGCCATCTGCAACTTTTCTGGGGGAGCACTCCTCAACATACCCTTCTTGGCCTTAGTGATTGAGGCATTGTAGCACTCCTTTGCTTCCCTCTGGTTTCCCAATACGCGTCCTACCCCTGCGTCTGTTGGGAATTTCATGGCTAAGTGCCATATAGAGGTGACGACCCGAAGGTCGACCAGTATTGGCCTTCCAATTACAGCAATGTAGGCCGAAGGACAATCAACTACTATGAAAATAGTGAGTAATGTCCTGGTGGCGGGCGCAGTACCTGCTGTTACTGGAAGCCTGATTGACCTTGTTGGAGCGAGTCCCTCACCAGAGAAACCATAAATTGTTTGGTTGCAGGGCTCCAAGTCCTTGACGGACAACTTCATCCGTTCTAATGAAGATTTATACAGTTGTTAATTGAACTTCCTGTATCAACCAGTACTCTTTTCACCATCATGTTGGCAATCTGAACATCCACGACTAGCGGATCGGAATGTGGGAACCGGACATGCTGGGCATCACAATCAGAAAAGGTTATTGCACCGTCCTCTGTCCGAGCCTTCTTTGATGCCCGATCCTCCACAGTCATCATCTCGATGTCCTGGTCATGGCATAGGGTCCGAGCGTATCGTTCCCTTGCCTTTCCCCTATTTCCCGGAAGGTGTGGGCCTTTGCAGATGGTGAGTAAGGTGCCAGCCACGGGGTCAGGCTGTAAAGGTGGCGAGCGTTGGCATGTAGGTGCCTACTCGTTGCCACCTAGAGCCTCTCGTTGGGAAGTTCCCGCGGCCCGCACGTATCTCCTCAAGTGTCCTTGTCTAATAAGGAACTCGATTTCATCCTTCAGCTGGTTACACTCTTTCGTATCGTGTCCGTAATCGTTATGAAAATGACAGAACTTGGTTGCATCCCTTTTTGAAATATCCTTTTTAATGGGAGCGGGTCTTTTGTAAGGCACACTGGAACTTGTGGCCTGATACACCTTTGCTCGAGACTCGACAAGGGCGGTGTAGTTGGTGAACCTTGGCTCATAACGATTGCCCTTAGCGTACTTACTCTCGGAGGTAGAGGGTTCGTTATGGGGCCTCTTCCCCCCATTCTTGCCATTGCCATTCCCATTGCCTTTGCCGTTGGGCTTTGACCCATTGGCGGCTTTGGCAGGGTCTTCAGTCCCCTTATCTTTATTTGGGGTCTTTCCCTCGCTGGCAATTGCATCCTCGAGCTTGATGTATCGATCAGCTCGATCCAAAAATTCTTGGGTAGTTTTAACCCCATGCTTCCTAAGGCTACTCCAAAGAGGCGTACGGTGCCTAACTCCTGCAGTTAGGGCCATCATTTTGCCTTCGTCTCCCATTGTTTTGGCCCCAGCCGCTGCTCTCATGAAGCGCTGGACATAATCTTTCAGTGGTTCTCCTTCTTGCTGGCGTATCTCAACTAGCTGGTTTGCCTCAGTTGGGTGCACACGACCCCCGTAGAATTGTCTGTAAAACTCCTTTACGAACATCTCCCAAGATACAATACTTGCAGGAGGGAACTTAAAGAACCATTCCTGTGCAGCATCAGAAAGTGTTGCAGGGAAGATCTTGCACCGAGCGTCTTTGGACACTTTCTGAATGTCCATTTGTATCTCAAATTTGTTGACATGAGATATCGGGTCACCATACCCGTCAAAGTTCGGAAGTGTGGGCATTTTAAACTTACTGGGGGTTCAGCCATTGCAATCCTTTGTATGAAAGGAGTGCTCCTTCTCCTTTCGTACTCGATATGAGACGTTCTTCCCCCGACCAGCTGCTGCACTGCTTGGTTTAGGGCATCTATTTAGGCCTGAACAACCTCAGGAATTGCTGGGGCTTCTGGTGCCGGGAGAATGTACTCGTCATGCCGTTCTCGGCGGTCGTTGAATACATCCCTTAGATTGTCATCTCTTCGCCGCTGCTCGCTGGCTCCGAGCTGGCTAAAGATGTTGTTTTGTCTGGACTGCCCCCAGCATTATGTCCTTCATGATGATTTTCTCTAGGTGGGGGGATTCTGCCTCCACCTCTCTCCTCATTCCTCCGACCAGCGTTCCCTCTGCCTGAGTCGGCCTCATTGTAGCTGTGGCCATCTCTGAACCTCGATTGGCTATGGTGGGACCGATTGTTTCCTCGGTTGCCTCCTTGGGCTGGAACTTCCCGAGCGTTAGGGGGAGGCCTGTGTTGGTCGGTAGGTCCCCGTGCATTATCATGTCGTGGGGGGCCCCTAACCGCAGAGCCTGTCTTCGAGTTCCTTCTGTTGCCAGAAGAACGCTGCCCCCTGCTCGGTGGGTGCGGCTCTTCACCCCTCGGGCGTCTAGGGCTGCGGGGCTACTGCCCAGCCTTATTCTACCTTGGATGCGGGGGATTGCCTCGACCAGCTTGGGATGGAGGCTACGTCTCAGGGTCCCTAGGTGGGACATCATCTTGAGGCATTGGTGGCTGCTTCGGCCTTTGAGGGCTTGTTGGCTGGAGCGGAGGGCTAGGGTTGGGACCTCTTTGAGGTGGCCCATTTGGGGGTTGGTCAGGCTGCGAGGCAGGCGCAGCCTGATTCCTAGCCAATTGGAGGGCTGCTTCAAGGGCTGCCATGGCATCCCTCTGATGACGGTCCATCTCCGCCTGTCTTTCACTCAGCTCTTGGCGCTGGCGCTCTATTTCTTGCTGCTGTCGCGCCATGGTCTCCGCGGCACTTTCTTGACTAGCCCTCAGATTGGCCAATTCATCTTGCAATACTCCCAGAGTAGTTCTCAGCGTTTCAGAGTCCAGTTCCTCCTCATCAAACTCCAAGTGTGGCTCATTCTCAGCCATGTTCGGAGGAGGAGGTTGAGATGGTGCAGCGTCAGCAGCCTGCCCAGTCTTCCTTGTTGTCTTTGCCATTAGTACTTCAACAACCTTGTCTCAAGCTCTCAATGAAAGACCCAGAATGTTGACCCTCATTTTGGTCAACTGACACGGAGTCAAATGCTTAATGTGATAGAAAGTATTGAAATGAATCTAATGGAAAGAAAAGTAAACGACACAACAAATTATAGTGGTTCGGCCCCACAAATTGGTAATGACCTACGTCCACTTAAGCTATTATTGATCTTAATTCTCAAAGGAGTGATCAAAGAACTAGGGTTCTTCGAGTTTCACAAGCCTTAGAGGGATGAGTAATACAATCGAAAGGTAATAGCTCAAATTCTCTTCTAAAGCATAAAACAAAATTCGCCAAAAGTCCTTCCCTTGAGCTATTTCTTCTCTATTTATAGGCTCAAGGAGGATTACATGAATTAGTTACAAATATTCTTTCCTAAATAATCGGATCATCAGGTATCATGGGAGATAATCTTGGATATGATTATATTTGTACAAGATTATCTCAAGATATACGGAGTACACGACCAAGCTGGTCGTATATAAAATCCAAATGCTGTGTCAGGGGAATCTCCCTGGTTGATGGTCGAACAGAACCTCTGCCAGGTGTCAACCACGTGTTAAAAATGTTTGCCACGTCATCCACACCTGCTTTTTGGATAACATCGCCTTTTCGGGTAGCTGCCAACTTTTTCTCTGGAAATCTGTGATTTTTTTAAAACTGCTAATAACCATCCCACTCTCGCGTGGGTGCACACTCGATGCCCGAACTTTACAATAGTTCGGGATAGACATCCGAGTCAATCTCGCTTTTCCAACCTTTAGGCTCGATTAGGGTGATCTCATTATCTCGAGCTTTTGAGCTCGAGTTATCAAGATTTTAACCCCTTCCTCTTTTATTATTATTATTATTATTTGTAATGGGCCTTCACATTTTTCTTCCTTGCTAGATGTCACAGTACTTTGAGAATTGGTGGGGGCCCAAGTTTGCCATCCCTTACGACCCATAAACTCTTAGTCCTGAATTGCCTTTCACCCGAAATCAGCAATTGATCCGCGAGCACAAAGAACTGTGCAAGCAAGAGGATATAGGAGATCACTTTCGACATCAGATCGACGAGGTCGAAGAGAGAAAAATGAAGAGACTCCGAGTGGCAGCCTATCCCGAACAAGATCCCGAGATCCGACCTATTCCATTAGACCCCAAACTCAAAGTTACCATAGCCTTTTCCCTTGGTGAGCTCGTATTCAGCCTTATGGAGGGTCCTTCTAACCAGCCGCCTAAAGCCCCCAAATCCCTTTCTATCCCGGTCTCGGAGAGTTCTTTCTTCGAGGTTGAGCACTACCAGAGTTCCATTACTTCGACTCGACAAATTTTCAAGCTCCTCTCCTGTCATGGGCTGAAGCTCTTTGGAAAGTTAGTCTGTCGCTCTGCCAGCTTCGACGAGAGGAGCTATTTTGCTCTTGGCGAAGACGATCCAAATAGAAAAGTCAAGCTCGCAGCCTAGAGTTGTGAGCATTTATGAGCTGGGGCTTTACTGCCCGTAAAAGATTACTTCCCGTAAAAGATTACTTCCGAAGCTTTCTAGACTACACGGGCATAGCTCCATTCCAACTCTAGACAAACTCGTACAGGGTTCTGTCTGCGTTAAAGTCGATGTACAAAGAAATGAAATGGGAGGAGCCTACGAAACACGGGATCCTGTACCTCTTCTACCTTAAAAGCAACCCATCCCGAGCTCATGGTGGGGATGGGTTCTATTATTTGTCCAGCTACCCCAAGGAGAAGCGACTGTCCGAGGATATTCTGAACCATCCTCTGAACTTCAAGACTGCCTTCTTCTGGACAGACGATCTCGCTCCCTCCCGATTCTACTCCTTTCGAAGAATTCGTAAGTTCCTTGCTTGTCTTTTCTGATTAAATTTCCCTTTAATTTGTGAGCCCAAATGACTTACTCAAATCTTTTATATAGCCACCTACCATCTTCCCCAGCCCATGGACGCCATGAGGGCTCAGAGGCAGAGCGGGCCGTGGCGCCTCAGGGGAGTGTCGTGGCGTGTGTGTGGTTATCTAGGGAGGCCGAGCCTCTGATTTAGAGGCGAGCTGCGGCATGGGTCCTTAGGAGTGTTTTTAGGTTGGGAACTTAACCTTTTGGGCTCGGGATCGATTCTACTTCTGTGTTGGGTGGAATTTGATGTCTCGGAGGCTAGGACTCAGTCTGAAAGCCTTTAATCACTCGATGTTGATGGAATTCTTTATTATGGTTGTGACTAGGTCATCGCTAAGGGCTCGAATTTGGAATCTTACTCAAAGGGCATGGCTAGTAACTTGCATTTGGATCGAAGGTAAGAAAACTGCACCCAGTATGTGATTGTGTGATTAGAGTTTAGTACATGCTGAATATAGATATGATTAAGGCTTTGGCCCTATTAATGAACATGATAATAATTATGTTTGTGAATTTCTGGTTAAGTACACTAGAATGCGCATAATTATGATTATTCCTATGACTGCTATTTGAATGTATTATAATGCATTGTAATTGTTGATACGTATGTTATATGAGATATGTGATTGTCTGTTGTGATTGGAAAGCTCGGTTTATAAACCAGGAGATTGTTAGGATATTAGTTGGGATTGACTTAGTAGTCGAGGCTACGTTGGATCCTGATAGACTCGACTTATGAGTCGAGGGTCCTAAAGCTTGGACTTAGAAGTCAAAGGCTTGTAAGACTCAACTTATGAGTCGAGGATCAGTAAGACTCGGCTTATGAGCGAAGATTGGCATTATGCACGTGGAGTGTGGGCCACCATGGCTGGGCCACCCTGGGAGTGCGACATGCACTTGACTAGCTCGGATGCCAAACAAATGGAAAGGGAGTGCAACATGCACTTGACTAGCTCAGATGCCAAGCAGATGGAAAGGGAGTACGACATACACTTTGTTAGGAAAAAATAGATTGCCTCAATGGAAATGGTAAGAAAATACAACTCTATGCAATATATTACAAATTAATAATGATTGATTAAAAAGGGAGTGTTACAACTCTATAACTGAAAATAAAAATAAAAGGAGAAGGAGATGTAAGATGATAGAAATAGAAAGTACTACTCTATTACAAAAGATACAAATAAACTAGAAGTGTTTGAACAAAGGAAATAAAAGGATTCCAACTCTTAAACAAAAGTACAAGTAAATAGAACAAGAAGAAAAGCAATAGAAGAAAATAAGAACAAGAACAAAAACAATAAACTCTCACTCACACAACCAAAGTGAAGAGTGTTGGGGATCACCAACTTGAACAATGTTTGAAACCTTTGTCCAAAAGTTTATTTCCCCCTAACTCAAGCACTAAGGGATCTCTCACAGATATTGGAAATGCTTTATGGAATTATCAAGCCTCAAGGTCTTTCTGGCCAAGTGCTCAAATGGATAGAAAAGTTGTGTCTTTCAAGTGAGCTATAGACTCCTATTTATATAGTTTAGAGACACCTTTTGAATTTCAAATTCCACCAGCCCCCATGGCTGTTACCAATGTTTAATTGGATTAATATGGAATTAAAAATGAGATTTGGGAGTTATTTGAGTTTTTGGAACCGTTCAACACATTTGGAAAAAACTGAAAAATTGGCCTGAAATGCACCTGTGGCCGCGACCAGGGACATCAGTGGCCGCGACCACTGCTTTTTGTCCCTCAGGCTGCGGCCACAGCCCAGTTTCAGCACTTGAAAATGTGCTGTTTTTCCAAATGGTTCCAAACCCTCCCAAATGATTTTGTAACTCCCAAAACACATTATTGGGGTTAAAATCATATCTCTAACAGTAATTTCACATATGGCTTTATGAAATTCATCTCAATATTGTGTAACACCAAATTTACACAATAAAGGGTAATATTTGGAAGTTACAAATTTGTAACATCAAATATGTTACATTATTTGGATATATCTCATATATCTAAATATTGTAACTCTCTATTATATGTTACAATATGTGACACTCTTTGTTACATTTATTTAATCTAAAACATTATATTATAATATAATATAATATTACATTATATTATAAAATAATATAACATTCCCCCACTAGATTAAATAGTTATCTATTGTAACACTTATTTAATCAATCATTATATTTTGAAATATAACATATCCCCCACTTGATTAAATAAGAACTCTCTCTTATAGGAGTCATTGCATTAGTGCATAAAGCAAAGTATTTTTCAACTTGAACTTTACTATAGTGTAATTATCACAAAATTTTCAAAAATTTGGTTGCACTAGGCATTGAACCATCTTTTCATGATAACAAATCGGTGATAACACACACACCTTTGCGATGTTCACTTGAGACCTCTATGTCTCGCTTTGCACCGTTAATGGCCATGTGCACTTTCCATTCATGGACATTCTTGAGAATACTCCCAATTCTCATGAGAGGCGACACCACCCCTAGGTCCATATAGGTAGAATTCTTACAGTATTTTGTTACCAAAAATACTTGTCTTCACAAGACTGAATTCTATTAAAAATCCTTTCGGTTTTAACCCTCAACTTAGTAACACAAAAGTACTCAATATCTCAGATGGGACTTGTTTTGATTACAACTAATATTCACTTGATTGACTTGTTGTTACCTATTGAACGTAACACTAGTTGAATAACTAGTGTTAAGATAGGTTACCATCAATCGTGAATCTCTTTAGGGAGTTTAAGTCCCATCCCTCGAGATGATGCAGCCACTAAATCCCTCGTTAGTGGCTTAGTGAAAGGATCCACCAGATTTTCACTTGTTCTCACATAGGATATTGAGATGACTCCTCTTTGAGTCAATTCTCTTACATATCCATGTCTTGGACTAATATGTCTAGACTTCCCATTATACACTCCGCTGTATGCTCTAGCCAATGTCGCTTGGCTATCACAATGTATCGATATAGTAGATACATTATCTTTGATTAGGGGAATCTCTATCAACAAATCCCTTAACCATTCAACCTCTTTGCTGGTAGTAGCTAGAGCTATGAACTCTGCTTCCATAGTGGAATGAGATATACAGGTTTGTTTCTTGGAACCCCAAGAAATTGCACCTCCACCAAGTGTAAATACCCAACCAGTTGTGGACAAGTTGTCCCCAATATGGATATCCAACTTGCATCTGTATATCCTTCTAAAATCGAAGGAAATTTGGAGTAGTGAAGGCTTAGTCCTTTGGTTTTCTTGAGATAACCTAGGACTCTTCCAATTGCCTTCCAGTGATCCACACTTGGATTACTTGTAAACCTACTAAGTTTACTTATCCCAAATGCTATATCAGGTCTAGTACATTGGGCAGCGTACATTAGACTCCCTATAGCACTAGCGTACTCCAATTGAGCCACCGCTCTTCCTTCATTCTTCTCTAGTTTTACACTATGATCGAATGGAGTATTGACATCTTTAACTTTGAGATGGTTAAATTTGTGCAATACTTTCTCAACATAGTGGGCTTGCCCTAACGCAAAACCCCCACTATGTTTCTTTACTTTGATACCGAGTATGGTATCAAATTCTCCAAGATCTTTCATCTTGAAGGTTGATGATATAAACCTCTTCGTTTCTTCTATCCCTTTCATGCTATAACTTAGAATAAGCATGTCATCCACATATAAGCAAAAAATGATCACACATCCCTTACAAGTTTTGGAATACAAACACTTGTCTCCATTGTTATGTCTAAACCCATTAGACATGATGGCTTGATCAAATTTCTCATGCCATTGCTTAGGGGCTTGTTTCAATCCATATAAGGATTTTACAAGTCTACAAACTTTATGTTCATATTTTGGTAGGAAAAACCCTTCGGGTTGTTCCATATAGACCTCCTCATTGAGGTCACCATTAAGGAATGTCGTTTTGACATCCATTTGATGAACATACAAGTTGTGTATAGAAGCTAAAGCGAACAAAATTCTTATAGAAGTTGTTCTTGCAACAGGCGCATAAGTATCAAAATAATCGATACCCTCTTTTTGCCTAAACCCTTTAGCTACTAATCTAGCTTTAAAGGTTTGGATAGTGCCGTCAGTGTGGCATTTTCTCCTAAATACCCACTTACACCCAATTGGCTTAGACCCCGGTGGGAGGTCTACCAATTCCCAAGTGTTATTGGAAAGAATGGAATCCATCTCATCATTGATGGTTTCTTTCCAAAATGCACTATCTCTCGATTGCATAGCTTCTCTATAAGTCTTAGGATCATCCTCAATGAGAAGTACAATAGAAATTTTCCTAATAACTTCCTCTCTATTTCCTTCTACCATGTAGAAAGAAATTCGTTGAGAATCTATCTCATCCACTACTAGACTTTTATGATTTTTAAGCCTTTGACTTCTTCTAGCTTAAAATGGTTGCTTTACATCCTTTTGAGAATTCTCCTCTTGAGAATCAACTTTGGATGTAGAAGCTTGAGAATTGTTATCATATAACAAATTCTCCTTTAGAGATGTTGAAGCTTGAGAATTGTTGTCCCATAACATGTTCTCAAAGAATTCAACTTCTCTAGATTCAATCACAACATTAGACTCTAAGTCTAATAGCCTATAAGCTTTACTATTGTTGGCATAACCAACAAAAGCACACTTTAGGGCTCTTGAACCTAACTTTGTTCTATTAGGTTCATTTTTCTTGCAATATGCAAGACACCCCCACACTTTGAAGTACCCTATGTTGGGTTTTCTTCCTTTCCATAACTCATATGGCGATATCTCATTTTTCTTCATCGGTATTCGATTAAGAATGTGACAAGCAGTTAAAAGCGCCTCACCCCATAAGTTGAAGTTCAACTTAGAAAACACCAACATAGAATTTATCATCTCTAGATAAGTCCTATTTTTCCTTTCGGCAATACCATTGTGTTGTGGTGTATAAGCATGCATGAATTATACCATTTTCTTCACAAAATGTATTGAATTCATTAGAGAAGTACTCTCCTCCTCTATCACTTCTTAGCACCTTAATCTTTTTATTTAGTTTATTTTCAACTTCTAATTTATACAATTTAAAAGCATCAAAAGTTTCATCTTTATGATTTAAAAGAAACACATAGGTATATCTACTAAAATAATCTATAAAAGTAAGAAAATACATTTTACCACCTCTAGTTAAAACACCATTTAATTCACAAAGATCACTATGGATTAAATCTAGTAAATTATATGATCTTTCTACACTAGGAAATGGTTTCTTAATCATTTTTGCCTTAACACATGTTTCACATTTACCATAGTTTTTAATATTGCATGCAATCATACCACATTTTACTAATCTTTTCATGGTTGAAAAACCTATATGCGATAGTTTAAGATGCCACAAAAATAAAGAATCATACTCAACAATATAGGCAGAATTAGCATTTTTATTGATAACATTGAAAGTTACATCATTGGTGCACAATTTAACCATACCCTCACAAGAGTACCCCTTTCCCAAAAATACATTTGATTTGGTAAGTATAAGTTTACCGGACATAAAAACGGCTTTAATGCCGAGCTTGCCAAGCAAATCACCACTTACCAAGTTTCTACTCATTTCGGGAACATAAAGTACATTCACTAATGTAACTTTCTTGCCAGAGGTGAAAAGGACTTCAATGGTACCTTTGCCAAGTACCTTGGATTTTCCCTCATTGCCCATTTGAATCTCATGGTTGCCCTTTGACTCTTCAAAGGTCTTGAACAATGATGTCATAGGTGACATGGACGGTGGCACATGTATCAAAGGTCACCTTGCCTTGGACCGCATTCACCTCACTAAGGGTAGCAACTATGTTTTCCTCTTGAGTTGCGTTCACCTTAGGTCCTTGTTGGTCTTTTCTATGCCTACACTCTCTAGCATAGTGACCCTTTTTTCCACACACGAAGCAAGGACCTTTCTCGCCCTTAAACTTGTTTGGGTTGGTTTTTGGACCCAAAGGTTTCTCGTTACCCTTTTTCCCTTTGTTTTTGGGATGTTTTGGTTGTGACACCGCATTTGCTTTGGAAGTCTCTCCATTAAACCCCTCCACAAGTTTATCTTTACATATCAATTCCTCTTCAATTCAAATATGTTTTTGGATTTCTTCCAAAGAATAATCCTCATTTTTATGAAGGATTCTTTTCCTATAGCTCTTCCAAGTTGGTGGTAATTTAGCCACTATAGCACCAACTTGAAAGGCCACGGGAAGCTCAATCTTTAAAAATTTTAGTTTGTTAACAATTATTTGCAATTCATGAATTTGTGGAAGAATAGGTTTGTAACCAAAAAATTTGAAATCGAATTGAGATATCAAAAACTTTTTGGTACCTTCCTCTTCCGCCTTGAACTTTTTCTCAAGTGCATCCCATATCTCCTTGCCCGATTTGGTCTCGGTGTAGAGTTCATAGAGCCTATCGGATAGGGCATTGAGGATATGACCCCTAAAAAGGAGATTGTCCTCCTCCCGCTTCCTTCTTTTCTCCACCTCCTTGGGAGTGTCCTTGTTGGATGGTGTTGGGAGAGGTTCTAGAGTGGATTCTAGGATGTAGGCGATTTTGAGGGTGGTCAAAAGGAATCTCACCTTGTCTTGCCACCTAGTGAAATTGGACCCATCAAACCTATCCAACCTCACTAGGTCTTGATTCATGATTTTGATGGTCTCACCTTCCATTGAAACAAACAAGGGTAAGTTTTGGAAGTTAGGAAAAAATAGATTTCCTCAATGGAAATGGTAAGAAAATACAACTCTATGCAATATATTAAAAATAAATAATGATTGATTAAAAAGGGAGTATTACAACTCTATAACTGAAAATACAAATAAAAGGAGAAGGAGATGTAAGATGATAGAAATAGAAAGTACAACTCTATTACAAAAGATACAAATAAAATAGAAGTGTTTGAACAAAGGAAATAAAATGATTACAACTCTTAAACAAAAGTACAAGTAAATAGAACAAGAAGAAAAAGAAGAAAAGCAATAGAAGAAAATAAGAACAAGAACAAAAACAATAAACTCTCACTCACACAACCAAAGTGAAGAGTGTTGGGGATCACCAACTTGAACAAGGTTTAAAACCTTTGTCCAAAAGCTTATTTCCCCTTAACTCAAGCACTAAGGGATCTCTCACAGATATTGGAAATGCTTTATGGAATTATCAAGCCTCAAGGTGTTTCTAGCAAGTGCTCTAATAGATAGAAAAGTTGTGTCTTTCAAGTGAGCTATAGGCTCCTATTTACAGAGTTTAGAGACACCCTTTGAATTTCAAATTCCACCAACCCCCATGGCTGTTACCAATGTTTAATTGGATTAATATGGAATTAAAAATGAGATTTGGGAGTTATTTGGGTTTTTGGAACCGTTCAACACATTTGGAAAAAACTGAAAAAATTGGCCTGAAATGCACCTGTGGCCGCGGCCAGGGACATCAGTGGCCGTGGCCACTGCTTTCTGTCCCCCAGGTCGTGACCATCATCATTCAGTGGCCACGGCCACAACCCAGTTTCAGCACTTGAAAATGTGCTGTTTTTCCAAATGGTTCCAAACCCTCCCAAATGATTTTGTAACTCCCAAAACACATTATTGGGGGTTAAAATCATATCTCTAACAGCCATTTCACATATGGATTTATGAAATTAATCTCAATATTGTGTAACACCAAATTTACACAATAAAGGGTAATATTTGGAAGTTACAAATTTGTAACATCAAATATGTTACATTATTTGGATATATCTCATATATCTAAATATTGTAACTCTCTATTATATGTTACAATATGTGACACTCTTTGTCACATTTATTTAATCTAAAACATTATATCATAATATAATATAATATTACATTATATTATAAAATAATATAACATACTTGACTGGCTCGGATGCCATACAAATAAGAAGGAGTGCGATACACACTTGTATAATCCTGTGGTTAGTCTATATATCTGGTTGGGAAAGTTCAGCTTATAAGCTGAAGATTTGTCTGTGTTATTTGACAAAGGGCCTGGCTTAATAGTCAAGGTTATAGCATGCTCTACAGGTTCGACTTATCAGTCAAAGGTTAAAGGATTCGACTTATCAATCGAAGGTTTAAGGAACTCGACTTATCAGTCGAAGATTACGGATCTGACTCATTAGTCTGAGGTTACAAATGCAAATTACCAGTCGAAAAATAAAGACTTGACTTATTAGTCAAAGGTAAAGTACTCGACTTATCAGTTGAAAGTTAAAGGACTCAGCTTACCAGTTGAATTTTAAAGGAATTGACTTACTAGTCAAAGGTTGATGCACCCAACTTATTAGTCGAGAGTTTAAGGGCTCGACCCAGGAGTTGAGGGTGGCGGTAACGTGCCAAACGTTGAACGATAGGGTTAAGCCACTCCAGAAGCGAGGTATACGCTTGAATGCTTCTAAGGTTGCCATAAATGTTAGCATCACACCCTCTTGGCAAGCTTTAGGGTCGATTGTATGAAAGATGGAGATGGGCTCTAGTGTGGCTCTGTAGCCACTCAGCTAAGTTAATTGCATGTGTTAGTAGGATTATTGTTACTAGGCGTGTTAGTTGTAATCTATGATGTGATAATGTACTGCTTATAAGTATGGTTATGTTTTCTTACTGAGCCTTGGCTCACGGGTGCTAGTTGGGGTAGGTAAAGAAAAGGAAAGGTTGGATCAACCATGAGTTGGAGAGCTTCAGGGGTGGAGTGTACATATGCGGCCTGCTCGTCCGCCATGGCTGAGGTTGTTAGTTGGAACTAGAATTGAACCCTGATTTTGCCACGTAGGTCGGCTGTTGTATTTGTTTCTGGGTTTGCAACCATTTTTAATTACAATGAAATTCCATGCAGGGAAGTTAAACATTTTTAATAAAATCGTTTACTTTGATTGAAATTTTTAGTACCTAAACCTATAGTTAGTTTAAACACACGATTTAAACTCAAAATACTCGTTTAGCGAGTTAAGCACTATTTAAACTACACAGTGTAACCGTCCTTATTAGGAGGGCATTACAACTTGGTATCAGAGAGGTTTAGGTTTATTGATTCCTGAAGATTGGCTAGGCATGTACACTCATTGCTGAAGACAAGCTCGACTCAGTGTTCGGTAACTAATTTTGTTAATCCATGTTATCTGCCTAGTTGACGTATGAATATCTTGTTTGCATGCTTGATTAGGAAGCATGGGTTATATTGATAGGGCCTTGCCCTTGACTGTTGTATGTATGATAAAAGATGTGCTTACTAGCACTATTACTATTATGAATACTGGGAAGAATGTGCTTATTAGCACCCTGGTTGAGCATGAATATAAACTGACTTGCTTATTAGCATGATTGTCGTATGTAAAAGTTATTGAAATACTTATAAGTGCTATGATTGATTATAAATGTTAAAGAAACGCTTATTATCTTTGTTAACTGTATGTAGGCCATGAAATGCTTATTAGCACTGTTAATAGCAGCATAGATCAAAGAACATGCTTATCTGTATCGTTATTGCTTATGAATAACAGAAATGCTTATTAGTGTTGCTATTTGGTGATAAATACCAGGAATTGCTTATTAGCACCTTGATTGAATATATTGTCTAGTCGTGTTTATTAGCACTGCATTTGTTTGGTTGTTTTGTTTTGGACCATTGGGCGGCAAGAACTATAGTTATTACTTACTTAACGACTAGCTTGATCACTGTAGAGTGGGTTAGATATCAGCATGTTTCCTCGAAGGTCTGGAAGTTGACCGGCCAAGAGATGTAGGCCAGGGAAAAGGATGACCAGGGCCAGGGCCCATTTCCAGCCCAGAGAACTGGCAACAATTGTTTTCTATTAAGCGAGTTAGGATATTGAAGTAGGAGGATGAGATTTGTCTCTTGAGACATAGCAGGTTCCAGCAGGGAACCCATAGTCCGCAGTACTGGCGGTGTCACAGCCAGGAATACCAGTGGTAATACAGCCCCAAGTAGGGGGAGATGGATGGAAAACCCTGCATGGGAGGTTCAAGAAGCAACACCCTCTAGTTTTAGAGTAGTTCAGGCCCATTAAAGGTTGATCAGTGGATGGTTATGATAACCACCATTCTGGATTTCACGGGGTCAGGTGGGAAGTGGCATCCCAGACCAAGACAGTAAACATTATGGAACGGGAAGAATTTAGAGCTCCGTTCAACGATAAATATTACAATGACGCAGTCAAAGCTGCGAAGGTGGAAGAGTTCAGCAAGTTATTTCAAGGTAGCATGGCGGTGTACGAATATACTTTGAGTTTGAAAAATTAGCTAAGGTTGCTGGCGTTCCGGTGCCCATAAATGGGATTAGTAGGGGGAGGTTCCTCTAGGGGACTATCATCTAAGATAGCTCGGAATGCTCGTGCCACTACTATGATAGAAGTAACTATTGATGCACAGGTCATTGAGAAGACACTCACAACTGAGAGTGCAGAAGAAAAAAAGAAAGAAAGAGAAGATCTGACATTAGAGTACGGCCAGAAGGGATTTTAGGAGGCCGAGACTTCCATTTGTGGGTTTTGTGGAGCCGTAGGCCATTATGACCTTAAGGAAAGGACTCCGGATATACCTTCAGCTATAGGACCAGATAGGAGGCCGCAAGACGTACTACTAGGCTGCCAAGGTGGTGGTAAGACCTGGAGAGCATTTCTTAGAGTGTATTCTGTGCAGGAGGTGCCACACTGGGAATATTATGTAATGGGTTTGGAACCTTGTTGCCTACTAAGGAGTTAGTGGTTATCGGGAGATGGGCCAAGATATTATCAGTGGCAGTGAATGGTAGAGAATTGTCCGTTGACTTGATAAAGTTGACTATGGCTGACTTAATGGTAACCTTTTGGTCTTAGGGTGAGGACCCCTTCTGTAATTGTTGGCACTGTGCATGGACCCTATACCTATGATACATGTACTTAAAGCTAGTGACCGGTTGCAAAGAGGGTGCATAAGAGTCCTAGCTAGTGTGGTGATTGTCACTCAGGTCAAGCCAGTGGGACCATAGTGGACTAGATTAGTCGGTGGATTTTTGGATGTGTTTCCAGTGAATTTGTCAAGATTACCTCTACATAGATAGATAGAGTTTGTTATTAAATCAGTGTCAGGGATGAGGCAATGACTGGGCACCGTATCAAAGAGCTCCAGTAGAGTTGAGGAAATTAAAGATTCAGTTACTAGGTAAGTGGCATTCTCCAAGGTGGATCCTCGATCTGGTTAATACCAGCTAAGGACCAGGGGGGAAATTATTCAGATGGCGACTTCTTATATCAGATGCGGGAATTATGAGTTCTAGATTATGTCACTTGGGTGGACTAATGCCTCGATAACACTTCTGGATTTGGTGAACAGAGTGTTCAAGGGATTTTTAATTCAATTTGTGATCATCTCTATCGATGATATTTTGGTATACTCTCAGTCAGAGA
Organism: Humulus lupulus; assembly: GCF_963169125.1. NCBI lineage: Eukaryota > Viridiplantae > Streptophyta > Magnoliopsida > Rosales > Cannabaceae > Humulus > Humulus lupulus. Next base: position 38,323,200 of record NC_084796.1, read on the forward strand.
TTGTCCAAGGTCAAGGAACGCCCTGAAGACCGGGAGTTTCCTTTGATAGGGCAGGATCTGCTCTGGCCTTTGGGGCTGCTTCACCTTCCCAGGATGTTCATGTTGCTTTGTCCGAGGGGTATTACTAGTGGAGAGTTGAGTCCTCCCATCATCCACAGAGACAGTGGTTTCTCCACCCTCTAGACCTATTTCCTTTAGTCTAGGAAGGGGCACGCTTGATTTTCCTTGTAGCAGGCCGTTCAACACCTCTTGCATATTTTCTAAGGTGGTTTCTAGCCTTTGGTTCTTCCGGTGTAACTCGCGTATCTCCTCTTTGTAAAATTGGGACCTAGAGCTCGAGCTTATAGAATGCACTCGGTAACTCTTGTCCGGCTTGCGCATTGATGGACCTGGATCTTGTCTGTCGGAATTTGGCACCCGAGGTGGCCTTGGGGGCGGAAGCTCTCCGACATCTCTCGTGGGAGCAGCCGCAGATCGCGGATGGTTCTCATCAGGATGGATAGCTGGGGATGAAGCCTCCCTTTCATCTCCAAGAACTGTGGGCCCCTTTGGTGCTTTCACATTTTCGGGTGGCAGAGGATTTCTTCATGGAGGTCTTCAGCTGATCTCCATCGAGGTGGACCTCAACCACCCGTGGTACTTTCAACCGCTTAGAGCGTCTCAACATCTTTTCTACCAGAATCGATGTAAGAACAGTGGCTTGGCACTTATCCATCCCACAGACAGCCCCAAACTGTTGACGGCAAAAACTCATCAATGAAATATAGATGGAAAACTCAAAGAATTAATCAGAACCTAATGAATGCAAAATAACTTGTAGAAAGATGAAGGAAAATTGCAAGTGAACACTAGAAGAAAATCTTGTATATTGCTCTTAGAATAGTCTGATATTACAAGAATTTTCCAACCCCTGAGCTGGAGAGGTACAAATACGTTTATAGTGGGGATCTAATGGATTTTGATACATTGTGGTCCCAGGGGACAAGATTGTACGTATGTACATTGTCAGGATCGTGGCATAGGTCATAGTGGAGCAGAAGGTTGTGGTGTTAGCTTCAGTACATGGTCAGGGTCTGTGGGAGTGCCTCCACTTTAGTACCAGAATGTGCCTCCACTACTTGCTTAGTACGAGTGTCAAAGATTGGTGAGTGAGGACCACACCAGGTACCTCACTCGTACGACCACTACTTGTTTTGCATGTATATTAGGATCAGTCATCTGTGGTCTTAAGGGTTGTACCCCATACATGCTTCGTATCTGTATGATCTTTTTGAGTTATACTTACGATTTTACCTTTGGATATTGAAGTCTTTATGGATCCTATTAAGAGACACGGTCCCAAGGTGCATGACGCGAGGCTCGTCTTGAAGGATGCATGGGGCGTTGGCATGAGGGGCCTGGTGCGTGGTGCATGGCGCGAGGCGCATTCTGACGCGTGCATGGGTTATTGGTGTGAGACAGTGTCCTTGGACCATTGTGTGAGGGTCTCTCACATGGTGTTGGCGAGACGGGGTTGCGAGGCACCTAAGAGGCTCGAGGCAGATGCTGGTGGCGCGAGGCCATGCCTCGCGAGATGCTTGCACGGGACACTACGTGAGGCACGAGGCGGATGCTGGTGGCACAAGACCATGCCTCGCGAGATGTTTGCACAGGACGCCACATGAGGCGCGAGGCGGGTGCTATTGGTACGAAGCCATGCCTCATGAGATGCTTGCACGGGATGCCGCGTGAGGCGCGAGGCCATGCCTCGCGAGACGCTTTCATGGGACTCCGCGTGAGGTGCGAGTAGAGTGCTGGTGGCGCGAGGCCAAGCCTCGCGAGACGCTTGCATGGGACGCCATGTGAGGCGCGAGGTGGGTGCTGCTGGTGTGAGACCATGCCTCGTGAGACGCTTGCACGGGACGCCGTGTGAGGCGTGAGGCAGGTGCTGGTGGCGCGAGGCCATGTATCGCGAGACACTTGCACGGGATGCCGCGTGAGGCGCGAGGCGAGCGCTGGTGGCGTGAGGCACCTGGGCTACGCGCGGAACATGGGTGCGCTGTATCTGGGCGCTTGGGCGAAGTAGAGCATGTCTAGGTACGCGAGGCCATCATGGCTTCTAGGCACCCGAGCGAGACCTTTGAGTCAACTGCGAGACGAGCACCTTGCAGGACCACTCATGTGAAACGACTGTGTTAGGCATGATGCAAGGCCGAAATGGTGGTAATACTGAGACCATGTCTGATTCCCTTTTCACTAAGTCAGTGGTCCAATAGACCAACGAGGCGTTGGTCATGGTGGCTGTGGACCTTGATAGCACCATAAACACGAGATCAGGGTCTTTCACCAGTGTGGAATTTTTAGCATCCACACTATCCACATCAGTAATATGAATCTAGATCACTTGCATCCTGTATGCTTTGTAAATCGCACTAGTAACCATTCATTAAAAATTCCATACTTTAATATGTTATTGACTATTTTATTCATTATATATGATCATATTCTCTCGTACTAATGCAAGATCATATTCTCCTGAATGAATACAGAATTTTATTGATATTATTATATAGTTAATTTAAACAATAATTATAACATTCAAATATAATAAAATTGTACTTTTATTAAAATCATTAAAATTTCTTTACATGCTTTTAGGGCATTAATCCTAACAATCTCCCACTTTCCCTCAAAGCAAGTGAGGCATCTCCATTAATCCTATGTTGCATACATGACCTATAAATGACTTTGTAGGAAGTGTCTTGGTAAATGGGTCTGCCAAGTTCAGTTCTGACGCTATCTTCATAACAGTCACATCCCCTCTGTGCACAATCTCTCTAACCAGATGCTATTTCCTTTCTCTATGATTCCCTCTCGTGTGGCTTCTGGGTTTCTTGGAATTAGCTAATGTTCCACTGTTGTCACAGTACAGGATTAGTGGCTTATCCATATTTAGAACTACTTCCAGATCATTGTAGAACTTCCTCAACCAAACTACTTCCTTAGCTGCTTCACAAGCTGCTATATACTTAGCTTCACCTTATCCATATGGTTGAATTTGCAATACTGGATTGTTTAATACTTTTCCAGACTACATCTCCTTCACCCAAGAGTGAATACTGACCCAGATGTGGACTTACGACTGTCTTTGTCTGATTGGAAATCAGAATCAGTGTATCTAAGAGGGTTTAACTCACCCCTGAATATACAAGAATATAATCTCTCGTTCTCCTAAGATACTTGAGAATGTGCTTTATTGCAATCTAGTGTTCCAAACCTAGAATTTATTGATAATGACTCACAATCCCTACTGCATAGCATATGTGAGACCTAGTACACAACATAGCATACATAAGACTCCCAACTGCTGAAGCATACAAATATTTTCTCATGTCCTCTTCCTCTTGAGGTGTCTTTGGACATTGCTCTCTGGAAAGAGTAATTCCATGTCTGGTCGGTAACTGACCTTTCTTGGAATTCTCCAAAGAGAACCTTTCAAGCACCTTATCTATATTATTAGCTTGAGGAAGTGGAAAGATCTTGTTCTTCCTATCCCTTAGGATTTGGATTCCCATAACATTGCTCGCCTCGCCCAAATATTTCATTTGGAACTTTTCGGCTAACCACTTATTTACCTTTGATAGTGTCTCTACATCATTGCCAATGAGGAGAATGTCATCCACATAAAGAACTAAGAAATACACCAGTTTTTCTTTGATATATTTATATACACACGCTTCGTCGACATTCTGTTCGAAGCCATATGTTTTAATTATTTCATCAAAGGTGATATTCCAAGATCTAGATGCTTGCTTTAATCCATAAATGGATTTCAACAACTTAAACACCTTTTGATCTTCCACATTCTTGATGAACCCTTCTGGTTGTAACATATAGGGCTACACGCCCCAGCATGATTATTAGAATCTCGATATTATCTGATTAGAGCTACAAGCCCCAGCATGGTTACTAGAATCTTGAAGTGATATTCACTTATCTGTTTTATGCTATAAGTCCAGTATGATTATCATAATCATCATTTGTTATTGTATACATGCAGTAATGAGTTTTCTTGTTGAGCCTTGTCTCACGAGTGCTATGTGGTGTAGGTAAAGGGAAAGAAAAGCTCACCCAACCTTGAGTGGAGAGCTTAGGTGGCGATGTGTACATATATGGTCGCTTGACCACCACAGCCAAGGTGTTTCTCAAAGGAACTAGGGGTTAACCCTATATTTTTCCGCTTAGGTCGGCGGGTTGTAATTTTTACACTGTAATGACCATTTTGGTTTGTTAATAAATTGAAAAATGTTTTTATGGGCACATGTACAGTTTTATGTTTTAAATAAAATATGTCCATTCCTTTTGATCGAGATTTTTCACCTTAGCCTATTAATGACACCTAGATGCACGTTTATAACCAAATGACTTGTTTAGCGAGTTAAGCACTGTTTAAAGTCCACAACAACGGTCTTGGAGTAACCAGGGCGTTACAATTTGGTATTAGAACGTGCCAAGGTTTAGGGTTCCTGTAGACTGGCTGTGCATGTACACTCGCCACTGAAGTCAAGCTCGACTCATGGTTTGGTAGCTATTTATGTAGTTATATACTTAACTACTTAAATAAAGTATAAATGCTTTACCTGTCTACATGAAATACATTGATAAGGTTGGGCCTTGACCACTGCATCAGCAGCAAGAACGTGCTTATTAGTACTGATATTGCTAGAACATGCTTATTAGTATTGTTCATTGGGAATTATCAAATGATACGTGTTAAATGCTAAATGCTATGATCATGTATCCATTTGTATATCTGTATAATTGTGGAATATGGGTGATTATCTGTTGATCTTAGATTGTGAGGTGGCAAGAGGTTTAGTTATCACTGCCTAACTGACCGCATTGACTATTGTAGCAAGGTTTAAGTTGTAAGAATGATTCCAAGACAGTCAGATTCATCAACTGGTTAGGATGATCAAGGCCAGAATAACAGACATGGTCAAGAGAATGACCAGAGTCAGATTCTACAACCAGCTCCTGATAACTGGCAGCAATTGTTTATTGACCTGCAGGCCAGAGTATTGAGACAAGAAGAAGACATTCACCTCCTGAGACAACAACAAGTTCCTGCAGAAAACGTTTTGCCTAAGGCACCACCTGTATCGATGCCAACAGTTGAGCAGCTGCCTGAGGCTGGAAGCAAATGGGAACCTCTTTATGAAAGGTTTAGGAAACAACAACCTCCAGCATTTGAGGGCAGTGCAGATCCTACTAAGGCTGAGCAGTGGATGAGTATGATTACCACCATCCTTAACTTTATGAGGGTGTCTGGTAATGAGAGGGTGGCCTGTGCCACATACATGTTTCGGGAGAATGCCTGAATTTGGCTGGAAGTGATATCCCAGACTAGAAACATCAATGCCCTGAGTTGGGAAGAGTTTCAGACTCTGTTCAACGAAAAATATTACAATGATGCCATCAGGGCTGCTAAAGCTGAGGAGTTCATCAGATTACTTCAGGGGAGTTTGACAGTGACTGAATATGCCCTGAAATTTGATAGATTGGCAAAGTTTTCCATGGAGCTGGTTCCCACAGATGGGACCAGAAGGGAGAGGTTTCTCCAGGGGCTACAACCTAGATTAGCCCGGGATGTTCGTATCACCACTGTGGCTGGAGTTACCACTTATGCATAGGTGGTGGAGAAGGCGCTCATAGCTAAGAGCGCAGAGAACAAGATCTGGCGGGACAATGTAGCCAGAAGAGAGATAAGGAGGACATGTCCTCCATTTGTTGGTTCAGGTAGGGGTGGAGGCCCCAGTGATCAGAAAAGGAAGGTTCCTGATACCTTCCCAGCTCCAAGATCTGATAGCAACCACGTGGTATTACAATTGGTTGTTAGGGTGGCAGTGAGGCCTGGAAGACTTATCCAGAGTGCCCTAGGTGTAAGAGGTGCCATTTGGGAGAGTGTAGGGCAACTGTCTGCTTCTTATGCGGAGCAGTGGGTCATTTTAAGAAGGAATTCCCTAAGGCAAGAAAGGAAGAACCCAGAAAGGCGGACAGCTCGACCCCAGCTCGAGTGTTCACATTAACTCAAGTAGAAGCTGAGGCTTCACCCTTAGTAGTTACAGGTCAGCTTCTTAGTGCTGGAACCCCTTATATTGTTTTGATTGATTTTGGTGCTACACATTATTTTGTTGCTAGTAGAATTATTGATAGACTGTGTAAACCATGTAATCATTATGTTGTGGGGTTCAGGACCTTATTACCCACTGGGGAGTTAGTGGTATCCAGGAGATGAGTCAGATCTTTGCCAGTGACAGTGGAGGACAGAGAGTTGTCAGTGGATTAGATAGAGTTAGTTATGACTGACTTTGACATGATTCTAGGTATGGTTTGGTTAGTGAAGTATGGGGCAACCATTGATTGCAGAAGGAAGACAGTCACCTTTGAGCCTGAAGGTGAGGATCCTTTTGTGTTTATTGGTATTGTGCATGGACCTCATATAACTATGATTTTTGTTTTGAGGGCTAGAGATCTATTGCAAGGAGGTTGCATTGGATTCTTAGCCAGTATGGTGGACACCACTCATGTCATGCCAATGCGACCAGAAGAGACCAGACTAGTCTGTGAGTTTCTGGATGTGTTTCCAGAATATTTACCAGGATTGCCACCACACAGAGAGATTGAATTTGTGATAGAAGTGGCACCAGGGACAGAGCCAGTGTCTAGAGCACCTTACAGAAAGGGCCCAGCTGAGTTAAAAGAATTGAAAGTACAGTTGCAAGAGCTGTTAGATTTGGGTTTTATCAGACCTAGTTTCTCACCTTGGGGTGCGCCAGTTCTGTTTGTGAAGAAGAAATATGGTTTTCTGAGGATGTGTATTGATTACAGAGAACTGAATAAGTTAACAATTAAGAACACGTATCCTCTGCCAAGGATAGATGATCTGTTTGATCAGTTGCATGGTACAAGGGTATTCTCAAAGATAGACCTTCATTCTGGTTATCATCAGTTGAGGGTCAAGGAGGGAGACATACCAAAGACTGCTTTTCACACTAGATACGAGCATTATGAGTTCTTAGTCATGTCTTTTGGATTGACTAATGCCCTAGCTACTTTTATGGATTTGATGAACAGAGTGTTCAAGGATTATTTGGACCAGTTTGTGATTGTCTTCATCGATGATATCCTGCCAATATTGAGGCAGTCAGAGATTGGCCACAGCTAAAGAATGCTTTAGAGGTGAGAAGTTTCCTTGGTTTGGCAGGTTATGACAGACGTTTCATGGAAGGGTTCTCTAAGATTGCTACTTCATTGACTGAGCTAACACGCAAGAATCAGAAGTTTGTGTGGTTAGACTGGCGCGAGAACAACTTCCAGGAACTAAAACAGAGGTTGATTACAGCTCTAGTTCTGATTCTTCCAACAGATTAGGAGAAGTTTGTGATATGTTGTGATGCCTCTCATCAAGGTTTGGGTTGTGTTTTGATGCAGGCAGGAAAGGTGATTGCTTATGCCTCACGTCAGTTGAAGGAGTATGAACAGAGATATCCTACTCATGATTTAGAGTTGGTAGTTGTGGTCTTTGCATTAAAGGTATGGATGCATTACCTTTATGGGGAGAAGTGTGAGATTTACACTGAACATAAGAGCCTGAAATACTTCTTCACGCAGAAAGATTTGAATATGCGACAAAGACGTTGGCTGGAGTTAGTAAAAGATTATGACTGTGAGATTTTGTATCATCCAGGAAAGGCCAACGTGGTAGCTGATGCTTTAAGATGGAAGGGTCCAAGACAGATTTATAGTGCGAGGCTGATAGCCAGAGAGTTAGCAGAGGATATGACCAGAGCTGGTATAGAGTTGCTGATGTGCCAGTTGGCCAATATTACGCTACAGTCTACGCTGTTGGAGAGAATCAAGGAGGGTCAGTTGGGTGATCCACAACTGATCAAGATCAGAGAGGATGTTTTAGCTGGAGTGTCCAGAGATTATACAGTGTCTGAGATTGGCTTGTTGAGATACAAGGGTCAGATATGTGTTCTGTTAGACACTGCTATGAGACGAGAGATTCTGGATGAATCTCATACTACTCCTTACTCTTTGCATCCAGGCGCCACAAAGATGTATCAAGATGTGAGATCATTGTATTGGTGGCCTGGGATGAAGAGGGATGTAGTAGAATATGTGGCTAAGTGCTTGACATGTCAACAGGTCAAGGCTGAGCATCAGAGGCCAGTAGGGTTATTGCAGCCTCTAGACATCCCATAGTGAAAATGGGAGGACCTCATGATGGATTTCGTGGTGGGGTTATTCAGGACTGTTGGTCAACATGATTCAGTTTGGGTTATTATGGATCGCTACACCAAATCAGCTCACTTCTTACCAGTGAGGACAACTTATACAGTTGCCCAGTATGCAGATCTCTATGTGAGAGAGATCGTGCACCTTCATGGAACACGGAGGTCGATCATGTCAGATCGGGACCCCCTTTTACTTCCAAGTTCTGGGGGAGTTTACAGATGGCCATGGGGACACAGTTAAAGTTCAGTACTGCTTATCATCCTCAGATTGATGGACAATCTGAGAGGACGATCCAGATATTAGAAGACATGCTGTGAGCATGTGTGCTGGACTTTGGTGGATCCTGGAGTAAGTATCTACCTTTGATAGAGTTTTCCTACAACAACAATTATCAATCGACCATTGGGGTAGAACCTTATGAGATGCTGTATGGTAGGAAATGCAGATCTCCCATTCATTGGTATGAGACAGGTGAAAGGAGATACTTGGGTCTTGAGGCAGTTCAGAGGACTAGTGAGGCCATTGAGAAGATTAGAGCTCGGATGCTTGCTTCTCAAAGTAGAAAGAAAGGTTATGCAGATCCCAAACGCAGTAACGTGGAGTTCCAAGTGGGAGACTATGTCTTCCTTAGAGTCTCGCCATGGAAAGGGGTGAGAAGATTTGGGAAGAAAGGCAAGCTGAGCCCTAGATTTGTAGGTCCATTTGAGATCCTGGAAAGGATTGGACAGGTGGCTTACAGGTTAGCCTTACCACCGGAATTTTCGGTCGTGCATAACGTATTTCATGTTTCACCTCTTCGGAGGTATGTATCTGATGTGACTCATGTCTTGAGTTACGAAGTTCTGGAGCTTGAGGCAGATCTCTCATATGAGGAACAACCAGTCTAGATACTTGACAGAAAGAACAAGGTCCTCAGGAATAAGATGATACCTTTGGTTAAGGTATTATGGAGGAACAGCAAGGTTGAGGAAGTGACCTGGGAGCTGAAGTCAGATATGCAGAGTCAGTATCCCGAGCTGTTCAGGTAAATTTCGAGGACAAAATTTCTGTAAGGAGGGGATAGTTGTAATGCCCCAAAATCCCTAATGAGGTTTAATGGTTGGATTAGTAGGCCGGAGGGCCATAATTGATTTTTCATGCCATTAAATGATTATATGCATGTTTATGTGAATTATATTATTATATAATGATAAATGCATGCATGTGGGTCCACATTTCGTTATAAGGGTATTTTGGTAATTTGGCCCGTTGAGGGTATTGACCCACGATTTAGCCAACTGACACGGAGTCAAAATATGAATGATATAGACGAATGTAAAGAGAATAACGTAATGACAAAAGTAAAGAAAACGCAGTGATTTATAGTGGTTCGGCCCCAGGATCTGGTAATGACCTACGTCCACTTAGAATGATATTGATATCGAATCAAAAGTGTGATCAGAGAACTTGGGTTCAATGAGTTTCAACACTTCTCACAAACAATACAAGTTTACTAGGAAAAATTCTATAATCTCTATGATTCAAAGCTTAACCCATCCAAAAGTCCCTTTCCTTGAGCTATCTCTTGCTATTTATAGGCTCATGGAGGGTTACAAAATATTGTTACAGATATTATCCCCTGAATAATGGGATATCCAGAAGATTGCATGAGATAAATTCGGGATTCACAAAGATCTTCCCATAAATGTTGCCTTGTCCGCGGAACTACCGACCAGACTGGTCGTGGGTAAGACAGGCTTGTCCTGCTTCTGCTGTGCATCCTGGTCGATACTCTAGCAGACGCCTTCCAGGTATCAGCCACGTGTCAAGAGATTACCTGCCACGTCACAAATGCTAATTTATTGGATAACATTTGCCCCCCAAAGTTTATTTACTACGAACAGTAAATAAACTTTGAACGAGCGACTCTTCGGTAACCCCTCCTGACGTGTCAGATCCCTTCGTGTGCTCTTGAAAGAAGCAACCCACTTCTGTCCAATCATGACTTTTTGGTTCCCCAGAAACGATTTCAACGGCCATCACGTTCCCCCATACTTCGAAAAAGGAAAAATAATGATTACACCTTTTTAGTATCAGAGACAAACTTATATAAGACCATCAGAGCCACCTCTTTTATTTTCACACACGCCATTATTCTGCCAAAAACCCTAAAAACCAGAGTTTTAACTTCTCTGGCGAACGTTCTCTTGCGCCTTTCACGACTCAGACGGTGGGCTCCTTAATCTCCGAAGACCTTTCTTCCACCTTCACGACCACTATTCTTGGTAAGTTCCTGAAACCCCATTCTTCTAATTTCTCGTGGTGCATGCTTTTTATGGCGTACTGTTTAAGTCTCTCGACTTCTGGTTTTAGGTGCTTGTAGATAGAATGCTTTGTAGGCAGAGTAGGTTTACGAGTTAGTTTGAAACCCAGGATCATGCTTTTTAGGACGTAAAACCGAAGTAACATTTCGATTTTTAAGCTAGTTGAAAAAATAATTTTTCCCGCCCTAAGGGGAGTTGAAAAAAGCTTTTCAGGAAAACTTTTCACTTTCACCCTTTAATCCGTTTTTCGAACTGTTCGCATAGAAAGATTTAGTTTCTTGTTAGAATGCTGTTGTATAAAGGCTTAACTTTTATACTCGACCAGCGTTATTCTAAAAAACTTTCTAAAGTTCTATCACCTCACCTCCCCATTCTTCTGTTTGCAGATTTTAATGCCAGATTTGTGGGGAGGTGAGAGACCCATCGACGACGACCTCCTCGCTCAGCTGCTCGAGGGAGAAGAACAACCGGCTGATCGTATCCATCAGATACCTTTCTCGCGATCCTCTTCCAGACCACATCCTTTCCCTCCAATGGCCCGCTCCAAGTCTTCTGGCAAGAAGAGGCCTGAGTCTGAAAGTAACACTACTCCCCTTGCCCAGCCTGATTCGCAGGCTAGGGCTCCCTCGACCAGTGGTCGAGAAAATCTTGTTCCTGACCCTAATATCCAAACTAGGGCTCGCCCTCGTCATCAGAATCCGCCTGATGTCGAGTGGTATACTCCCCCAGCCAGTTCAGTGACCATCCGAATGGTTTCTAACTGCTTCAGGAAATTTCCCCTCACGGGGGTAACCATTACACGTCCCACCGCGGACCAGAGGGCTAACCATCCAGGAGGGGCGAATAGTGCCTGGTCCCGGTATCACATTGAGGCGGGAGCTTATCTCCTTCTTCATCCTTTCTTTGTGGGGGTGGCCAATTATTTCGGCGTCGCTCCCTTTCAAATAACTCCCAACGGATATAGGATGCTGGCCGCACTCTATGTTCTGTACAAACTTAACAAATGGCCAGAACCTTCACCCCACGAGGTCAACTATCTTTTTGACCTTAAGTCCAACCCTCAGCACAACGGGACGGGCTTTTTCCACTTCTGCCACCAGGAAACCGGCCAGACGTTCTTGAGTGGTACAACCCATATATCAAACGTGGGGCATTACAACAAGGAGTACTTCTTTACTCTGGACATAACCAGTGACAACTTGGCCTTTGCGAGAGGAGGTATAAACTTGTCTTTGTCTTGGTCGACACTTTAACATAGAGTATTTCCTTTTATTTTCTCCCAAAATTGATCTGTTTTTCAGGCCCTTGGTTACGTCCGACCCCAACACCAAGCATGGTGTCGAGGTCTAACACTCTGGCCAGGATGTCTGATGCAGCAAAATGTGTCAAGACCCTGACACTCGAAAAAAACTTGAGGTCGTCTGGCCTCCTGGCTCCTCGCCATGAAAATAGAGGGCCTGTGGTGGGCGATGCCACTGCCGAGGGGGTTCCCGAGCAGCAACCTCCTGTGCCTCCTCCTAGGAGGAGGCCAACAGGAGTTACGATCAAGGAACCCACGGGCAGCCCTTCTGCCGAAAGGCCTTCTGCTCCCCAAGGCAAGGGGAAAGAAAAGGCCACAGAGCCTGTTGTTGACTTGGGAAAGTCTTCTGATGACAATGGTAACGTTATTTCGCTTTTAAATGGTTTGCCAATTCCCTATCATATGTTTGATGGGGATGGTAACTTTACATATGCTCCTAATCTAGGGCCAGACTTCTTCATGCCAGAAAATGAGTATATGATTAATAGAGTCAATAGTGTAGCGACCAGTAGTTGTAGCTCGGGTATTTACTTTGTTATCTTCTTTCCGTTGTATTACTTACTTTCACCTTTCTCTTTCCTTATTAACCTCTTGTGTTTATTTCCATGCAGATATGTCGACTCCCAATATCTTTGACATGTATCAGGTCGAGGAAGAAGAAGAAACCCCCCAACTCACACGGAAGCCAAAAAAGAGAACTGGTGAATCCAGTCGGGGCCCTCCAGCCAAGAAGAGTCGACCAGAAGACCCTCCTCAGGGCACACCAACTGGGCAAAGTCCTGCGCCAACTGGGCGAACTCCTACTCCTCCTCCAGCTCCTTCTGAACAGCAAACTACTCCTGTTCGGCCGAAGCCTCCAGCTGCGCCTGCTAGGGAGCATCTTTCTCGTGAAGAGGCTCATGGGGCCAGACTTATGAGCTGTGCCATCCGATCCGCCTGAGACCGCCTTGATCGCATTGGTAAAGGCGAGCGTGTTAGGGCCGCAATGGTTCAAGCTGAAGAGCTGCCAGTCGACCAGATCATGAACAGGGCTTTGAACGAAATCTCCAGCGTAAGTGCTTCTTTATTCTTTGAGTCTTTAGTTTTCTAGTCCTCGTGATAAGTTCTGACTCCTTTTTCTTTGTACACAGGCCTTACTTTCTGCCATTACTGCCCGTACCCGAGCCCAGGCTTACCTCGAACAGGTCGAGGCAAAAGCCATCGAGAGGTTCCAGGTGAAAGCGGCCGAGGAGCTCTCGGCTGCTGAGGCTAAGCATGCTAAGGAGTTGGAGGCGGTGATCCGAGAGAAGGATGCAGCGGTGACTAAGCTGTCCGAGGCTGAAGCTGCGAAGGAAGCAGCGGTCAAGTTGAGGCAAGAGTACCGGGAGATCAACAAAACCCAGCTCCGCGAAATCAAGCATCTGCGGGAGGTAGTCAAGACCAAGGATAAGGCTATTCTCTCCCTCGAGGGCAAAGTGAAGCAGTTGGAGCTTGACAACTCCAAGAATCTGGAAAAGTATAAGAGGACAACACTCCGATGTTTCTACAATTTTAGGAAACACAATCAGGGTGCTGACTTTAGCTACCTTTCAGAGGAAGTCAGAACTGCGGAGCTGGCCCGATGTGCTGCCCAACTGGCCGAGGAGGAAGCAAGAGCTGCGACCCCTGCCACTCCAAGCGCTGCTGGTTTGGAAGAAGAAGATGTTGTTGAGGACGTGACTAACCAGGATGCTGCTCAGGACCCTCCAGCCCCGAATGCCTCTTGAATTCTTATTTGTTTTTTTTTTTGATATATACGACCCAAGGGTCGTGGTGTAAAGACAGTAATTTCTTTTTAAACTTTACTGCACGGGCAGTAAATCTTTTTTATTTGAACAGTTACATCCAAGCAGCGATGCTTGCGGTGTAAAAGCTTAACTCTTGGTGCTATAATATTTTATTATAACATTTATCCGTATGACCGGACTTAGCATAGTACTTTGGCATGATTTAACAAAACATAAATTTTGAAAAATACTCTAAGTACTGTAGCATGCTTTCACTTATTTTGTTCATGTGTTTACATACCTTAAGAGTATGCTTTGCAATCGATGTACCTTATATGCCCCCCCAAGTGATCGAGGAGCTTTAGGTCCTTGGTCACTTGCCTTGACCATAACTTGTTCGAACGTTCCTGTTCGTAGTAAAACTGATACTTGTAATACAGCAAAATAACACACGTAATGAACAAATACTTGTAAATATAAATTCACAAAGGTTGGCAAGAATGACTGGCTGAGCACAGTCCCTTATAATCTCGTATTAAAAATGGACTAAACATGTCTTTACGAGTGATTCTGAAATAGAATCTTACATATACGAGCAGTTAGCCATACATCGTGGCTAACCTTCTTTGCAAAACTTGCAAAAATTAAAAAGAGAAATTTAAACAAGCCAGTCCTTTAAGAAGGGCTGTTCATTGATAGTACTTGCGCAGGTGTTCTCCATTCCAATAGCGCGGAACGAGATATCCGTTTAAGCGTGCAAGTTTGTAGGTGCCTGGGTGAAGGACTTCTTCAATCTGGTAAGGCCCTTCCCAGTTGGGTTCGAGCACTCCAGCGGTGGGGTCGCGGGTATTTAAGAAAACTCGTCGTAGCACCAAATCTCCGACGTTGAATTTTCTTTCTTTAACTTTGGAGTTAAAGTACAGGGCGACTTTTTGCTGGTAAGTAGCAACTCGGAGTTGAGATTTTTCTCGTATCTCATCGATCGAGTCTAGGGACTCCATCATCAACTGGCTGTTCACGTCCTGGTCGTAAGTCAAACGCCGATGTGAGGGGAGGTCTAACTCGACAGGTAACATTGCCTCATATCCGTAGGCTAGAGAAAATGGGGTATGCCCTGTTGCTGTTCGATGAGATGTTCTATACGACCAGAGGACTTCAGGCAGCTGCTCCGGCCATGCTCCTTTAGCTTCTTCAAGTCTTTTCTTCAGGGTGTCCTTGAGAGTTTTGTTTACAGCTTCGACTTGCCCATTCACTTGGGGGTGTGCGACTGAAGAAAAGCTCTTAATAACCCCGTGCCTCTCGCAGAAATCGGTGAACAGGTCGCTATCAAATTGGGTCCCGTTGTCTGAAACTATCTTTCTGGGCAAACCATACCGACATACAATGTTCTTGATAACAAAGTCAAGAACTTTCTTGGTCGTAATGGTTGCAAGTGGTTCAGCTTCGGCCCATTTTGTGAAATAATCGACTGCCACAACTGCGTACTTTACTCCTCCTTTTCCTGTTGGCAGTGATCCAATCAAGTCTATTCCCCATATTGCGAAAGGCCACGGGCTCTGCATCTGCTTTAGCTCGTTTGGAGCTGCTCGTGGGATCTTGGAGAACCTTTGACATTTATCGCATCTTCGTACGTACTCCATTGAATCCTCGTTCATTGTTGGCCAGAAGTAGCCTTGTCTTAGAACTTTTTTCGCCAAACTCTGCCCCCCAGCGTGATCTCCGCAGAAGCCTTCATGCACCTCTTTCATGAGTTCCTTAGCATTTTCTGATGTAATGCACCTGAGTAGTGGCATTGAATATCCTCTTCGGTACATAACACCGTCGAGCAGTATGTACCTAGCAGCCCGCCTATGCAGAGTTCTGGCCTTGTTTCTATCTGTTGGCAATGTTCCATTTGTCAGATACTCCAGGTAAGGCGTCATCCATGTATCTTCTACACGAATCTCCATGTTGGCTTCGGCCACTTCAATGCTTGGCTTACTCAATCTTTCTACCGGGACTATGTTCAAGGTGTCAGCATCCTTTGCACTTGCGAGTTTAGCTAAGGCGTCTGCATTCGAATTTTGGTCTCGCGGAATTTGCTGGAGGGTGTACTTTGTAAACTGGGCTAGCAGATCTTTCGTTTTATTAAGGTAGGCCATCATCTTTAATCCTCGCGCTTGATATTCTCCCAGGACTTGATTCACGACCAGCTGAGAGTCGCTATAAATATCGAGCACTTTTATACTCATATCCTTGGCCATTCTCAGTCCAGCGAGGAGCGCTTCGTATTCTGCTTCATTGTTTGATGCTGCGAAGTCAAACCTGATTGCGCAGTGAAATCGATGCCCTTCGGGCGTTATCAATATCACTCCCGCTCCAGTGTGGGATTCATTGGATGAACCATCCGTGAATAGTTTCCACGAAGGAGTCTCGTCTTGAGGCATGGGCGTTTCAGGCTGTTTGCACAGCTCACTGTTGGGGAGTTCGGTGAACTCCGCAATAAAATCGGCCAAGACTTGCCCTTTTATTGCTGCTCGCGGTAAATAAGTTACATCGAACTGTCCTAATTCGACCGCCCATTTTAACAGTCGTCCAGCCGCCTCAGGTTTTTGGAGGACTTGCCGAAGGGGCTGGTCGGTCAGAACTGTGATAGGATGGGCTTGGAAGTACGACCGCAACTTTCTGGAGGCTAGGATTAAGCAATATGCTAACCTCTCGATTGGTGGATATTTCAATTCTGCACCGATAAGCCTTTTGCTGACATAGTAAACAACTTTCTGTATGCCTTCTTCCTCCCGTATTAGTACCGCACTAGCAGCAACTTCGGTAATCGCCAGATAAATATACAAAGTCTCTCCTTCGATTGGTTTTGATAGGATGGGAGGTTGCGACATATGAGCTTTTAAGGCCTGGAATGCTCGCTCGCAGTCCTCCGCCCACTCAAACTTCTTATTCCCCCTGAGTAAATTGAAGAATGGAACGCACTTGTCAGTTGATTTTGAGATGAATCTACTTAGGGCAGCGATCCTTCTGGTCAGGCTTTGTACATCATTGATTCTCTCCGGTGACTTCATGTCGATCAGGGCTTTTATCTTGTCAGGGTTGGCCTCGATTCCTCTTGAATTTACTATAAACCCCAAAAACTTCCCTGATCCGACTCCAAAGGAACATTTGAGGGGATTCAACTTCATCTGATACTTGTTCAACACATCAAAGCATTCTTGCAAATTCCTCACATGCCCTTCTGCCTTCTTGGACTTTACCAACATGTCATCCACATATACCTCCATGCTTACCCCGATCAGCTCCTTGAACATGTGGTTGACCAGTCGTTGGTAAGTTGCGCCTGCGTTTTTCAGCCCGAAGGGCATTACTTTGTAACAATATAAGCCCGTATCGGTCCGAAAGCTGGTATGATCCTCGTCAGGGGGATGCATGCTGATCTGGTTGTAACTTGAATACGCGTCCATGAACGAGAGGATCTCATGTGCTGTAGTAGCATCGACCAACTGGTCGATCCTTGGGAGTGGGAAGCAGTCCTTTGGGCAGGCTTTATTGAGATCTATATAATCCACGCAGGTCCGCCATTTGCCGTTAGGCTTGGGGACCAGCACCGGATTGGAGACCCACGATGGATAAAATGCCACCCTGATGAACCCATTCTCTTTAAGTCTTTCGACTTCTTCTTTCAAGGCTTTTGATCTGTCTTTATCGAGCAGCCTTCTTTTTTGTTGCACAGGTGGAAAGGCTTTGTTTATGTTCAGGACATGGCTGATTACTGCTGGATCTATCCCAACCATGTCTTTATGCGACCAGGCGAAAACTTCCTGGTTCTCTTGCAAGAATTTCACCAGTGCCTGCTTTGCGGTAGGCTCTAAATTCTTCCCAACCTTCACGACTCTGGTCGGGTCTTTTTCATCGAGTTGGACCTCTTCCAGGTCCTCGCCGGGTCCAACATTTTCTTCAAAATCCCCAAAGCGAGGATCCAAATCTATATCCTCACTTTGGGCAACACCCTATTTGGTGACGTTATCACCTGATTGGGCTTGTCTGTCTTTTGTCATCTGCAATCGGTCTGGGGTAGCGCTCTTCGATGCTCCACTTTTTTCCTTTGTGATCGAGGCGTTATAGCACTCCCTGGCTTCCCTTTGGTTTCCTAAGACGCATCCTACCCCTGCGTCCGTTGGGAACTTCATGGCTAGATGCCACATGGAGATGATGGCCCTTAGATCAACCAGTATGGGCCTTCCAATAACGACGTTATATGCTGAAGGACAATTGACCACTACAAAAGTGGTGAGTAATGTCCTTGAGGCAGGCGCTGTACCTGTTGTTACAGGGAGTTTGATCATTCCGGCTGGGGCGAGTCCTTCTCCAGAGAAGCCGTATATGGTTTGATTGCAGGGCTCCAGGTCTTTTACGGACAACTTCATGCGTTCCAGTGTTGACTTATACAGGATGTTCACTGAACTTCCTGTATCGACCAATACTCTTTTTACCATCATATTGGCCATCTGGATGTCCACGACCAGCGGATCGGAATGTGGGAACCGGACGTGTTGGGCATCGCCATCAGAGAAGGATATCCCATACTCCTCTGAGCGAGCCTTTTTAGGCGCACGGTCCTCCACAGTCATCATCTCGATGTCCTGGTCGTGACGTAGAGTCCGAGCATATCGTTCTCTAGCCTTTCCGCTATTCCCCGCAAGGTGCGGGCCTCCACAGATGGTTAAGAGTGTTCCGGCTACGGGGGCAGGCTGTAATGGTGGCGAGCGTTGGCGTGTGGACGTCTGCTCGTTGCCACCTGGAGCTTCTCGTTGGGAAGTTCCCGAGGCCCGTACGTACCTTCTCAAGTGTCCTTGTCTAATAAGGAACTCGATTTCGTCTTTTAACTGGTTGCATTCATTAGTGTCATGTCCGTAGTCGTTATGGTAACGACAGAACTTGGTAGTGTCTCTTTTCGAAATGTCTTTTCGAATGGGCCCAGGTTTCTTGTAAGGTACACTAGAGCTTGTGGCCTGGTAAACCTCTCCCCGAGACTCGATGAGGGCAGTGTAGTTAGTGAACCTAGGTTCATAACAATTACTTTTGGCTCGTTTATTATCGGAGGTTGAAGGCTCATTGTGCGGCCGTTTCCCACCGTTCTTGCCATTACCGTTGCTGTGCCCGTTGCCTTTGCCGTTGCCATCAGGTTTGGAACCATTGGTGGCTTTGGCGGGTTCGGCGGCCTTCTTACCCTTGTTCGAGGGTTTTCCATCATCAGCAATGGCCTCTTCGAGCTTGATATAACGATCAGCTCGGTCCAAGAACTCCTGGGTGGTTCTAACCCCGTCCTTACGAAGACTCTTCCATAGAGGCGAACGGTGTCTCACTCCTGCGGTTATAGCCATCATTTTTCCTTCGTCTCCGACTGTCTTTGCTCCAGCTGCTGCTCGCATAAAGCGCTGGATGTAATCCTTCAGTGATTCTCCATCCTGCTGGCGGATTTCGACCAGCTGGTTTGCTTCGGTTGGGTGCACACGACTCACATAGAACTGTCCGTAGAACTCCCTTACGAACATTTCCCAGGAAACTATGCTTGCAGGTGGGAACTTAAAGAACCACTCCTGTGCCGCTTCAGAAAGTGTTGCAGGGAATATCCTGCACCGAGCGTCTTCGGACACTTTCTGAATGTCCATCTGAATCTCAAATTTATTCACATGCGAGACTGGGTCCCCATATCCATCAAAGTTCAGGAGCGTAGGCATTTTGAACTTGCTGGGAGTTTCGGCGTTAGCTATCCTCTGGACGAAAGGGGTACCTTTCCTCTTGTCGTGGTCGATGTAAGAAGTCCTTCCTCCGACCAGCTGCTGCACAGCCTGATTGAGTGCGTCTATCTGGGCTTGTACTGCGGCAGGAATTGTGGTGGCCTCTGTGGCTGGGGGGATGTTCTCGCCGTGCCTTTCTCGAAGATCGTTGAGTACATCTCTCAGGTCCTCTTCTCTTCTTCGTTGCTCGCTACCTCCGAGCCGGTTGAAGACATTATTTTGTCTGGGCTGCCCCCCATCATCTTGTCTATTTGGCTGGTCACCTTGAGGTATTTGGCTCCTGCCTTTACCTTTTTCTCCATTCCTCCCACCAGCATTTCCCTTGCCTGAGTCGGCCTCATTGTACCCGTGACCATCTCTGAACCGTGACTGGCTGTGGTGAGACTGACTGTTTCCTCTGTTACCGTCTCTGGCAGAAACGCCCCGAGCGTTAGAGGGGGGTCTACGCTGGTCGCGGTGTCCCCATGCATCGTTATGCCGTGGGGGTCCACGGACCGCAGAGCCTAGTTCCGAGTCCCTTCTGTTACCAGGAGGGTAGTGACCTCTGTTCGCTTGGTTTGGCCTGTCATTCTCATGGCGCCTAGGACTACGAGGCTGACGCTCGGTCCTATTCTGCCTTTACTGCGGGGAATTACCCCGAGCAGCTTGGGATGGCGGATTTGTCTCGAGGTCCAACGGGACATCGTCATGGGGCGTCTGAGGCTGCTCAGGCCTTTGCGGACTTGAAGGCTGAACTGGTGGGCTAGGATTGGGACCCTTCTGAGGTGGCCCATTTTCAGGTTGGTTAGGCTGCGAGGCAGGTGTGGCCTGATTTCTAGCCAACAGCAAGGCCGCTTCAAGGGCTGCCATGGCCTCGGTCTGGCGGCGATCCACCTCTGCTTGTCTCTCGCTCAACTCCGCCCGCTGACGGTCAAGCTCCTGCTGCTGTCGCGCCATAACTTCTGCGGCAGTCTCTTGATTGGCCCTCAGACTAGCCAATTCTTCTTGCAACGCGCCCAGGGTGCTCTTCAGCATCGCATCGTCCATTTCCTCCTCTTCAAAATCTAGTTGCGGCTCATCTTCCGCCATGCTTGTAGGGGGAGGAGGAGGTGGTGGGTTCGACAGTGCAGCGGCGGTTGCCTGCCCAGTTTTCCTTCCTGCTTTTGCCATTGGTTTTCTTAACAATAATGAATCGTCCTCTCAATGAAAGCACCAGAATGTTGACCCACGATTTAGCCAACTGACACGGAGTCAAAATATGAATGATATAGACGAATGTAAAGAGAATAACGTAATGACAAAAGTAAAGAAAACACAGTGATTTATAGTGGTTCGGCCCCAGGATCTGGTAATGACCTACGTCCACTTAGAATGATATTGATATCGAATCAAAAGTGTGATCAGAGAACTTGGGTTCAATGAGTTTCAACACTTCTCACAAACAATACAAGTTTACTAGGAAAAATTCTATAATCTCTATGATTCAAAAGCTTAACCCATCCAAAAGTCCTTTTCCTTGAGCTATCTCTTGCTATTTATAGGCTCATGGAGGGTTACAAAATATTGTTACAGATATTATCCCCTGAATAATGGGATATCCAGAAGATTGCATGAGATAAATTCGGGATTCACAAAGATCTTCCCATAAATGTTGCCTTGTCCGCGGAACTACCAACCAGACTGGTTGTGGGTAAGACAGGCTTGTCCTGCTTCTGCTGTGTATTCTGGTCGATACTCTAGCAGACGCCTTCCAAGTATCAGCCACGTGTCAAGAGATTACCTGCCACGTCACAAATGCTAATTTATTGGATAACAGAGGGCATAATTGTATATTTTCATGCATGTTGGTGAATTATTGATGAGGCCACATTATAATGTGGAATTGTTCAAGCCATTCGACATGAGACGATCTTTGAATACTAGTTAGCGGTTTGGTTATAACAGGGTTAATTTCGGGGCTCGGGGTGAGTCTCAGGGTAATTGGGTGATTAGTGCACTACCGGGAATTAAAGGGTAATGGGATATGATTTATTATAATTTGACAATATTGGGAATAACGAGAATTGGAGAGCATTAATTATAGATATGAACATCTATAGCTTCTGATGAAGAAGTGAAACGATGGTTTCCTTTTAGTTTGGTTCAAGGTGTTAAATGATAGAGATCTCATTTCAGTAATTAAATTAGTTTACTAAAATATCATTTACAAGGAACTAAGTGTTTTGAGGATAAAATACAATGAGGGGTAAAACGGTATTTTAGTCCCATCTCATTGTAGACCGTCTATAGAGGATTGAGTGACAATTATGGTTGTAACAATGGATAATTAATAGCGTATCTATATTTGTTATAGAGTGTTCTATGAATTCAAGAGTGCAATTCCGAGCCTATAGTGGAGTCACGAGGAATTAATAAGTTAGTAAATTTATTTGTTAGATTTATGATAACTTATTGGAGCTTGATTTCATAGGCCCATGATCTCCATTGTACCTTGGGTAAAGTCATCTAGATAGTCTCAATTAATTGATTTAATTATGAATTAGAATTATCAAAGTTGACCAGGTCAATTTTGGATAGTTTCACAGAGTTATGTAATTTTGAAAAGAAAAGATAAATTAGGGTAGATTTATTAATTAAGATAAATTGGTATCTAAATTAATAAATAAGTTTAAATCAAGGTTCAAATTATAAATAAATAATTTGATAAAGGATTTAAAAAATTATTTAATTAATTAAATCAATAGAAAATAATACATGCCTTGATTTTAAGTCCAATGGGCTTATAATCAAATGAGAAATTTCACGGGCCTAAAGCCCATGATAATTTCGACCTAGGGCTTCAAATTGACTATTATTTTATTGATTTTTAATTAAATTAAATGGCCTAATTGAGTCTATAAATAGAGTGCTTAGAGAGAATTCAAAATACAAGTTCTAATAAGTTTATAAGTTTAGAAGTCAAATTTTCTGATAGGTTTAAGATTCTTTCTAAACACAAGTCATTTTCTAAGCCTCTTTGTTATTTTCTATTCTTCTCTCTGTATCGATCTCATGTGTTGAGAATTTCCCACTCTAGTTTAGGTGATTCTAAGGATACTTTGGAAGACTGTGAAGAAAATAGAAATTCAGCTCAGTTTCTTGATAATACTCCGCGACATAAAGGATACAAGGGTTAGAGAAATTGAAGGAAGGACTCATTCATATACTGTAAGTATTCTTATCATTGTTTCTTATCATTGTTTCTCTTTGAATTCAATTTTAGAAACATGTTCTAGGTTATCTTATATTAATTTGTTTAATATTAGATTTATATGAAAATAAATAAAGATCCTATAATAGTTTCCCAAAAACTGGCCTCAGTGCCTTTGGTAATCTTTATTTTCATGCATGAACATTGTACGCCCTAAATATCCACACATATTGGCGAGCTAGAAAAGGGCCTAATTCGATCTGACACGTGTAGATCGTCCACCCGGAGCTGTGTGTTACGGGCCTCCTTTTCTACAGCCCGAGCTGATTAGAGAGTTAATTGCTACACAGAGGCATCGTGTAGCAGAAGTATGAGTGTCACGAGCTGGCGCCACACTAAGCTCGTGATGCAACAGAGATCTGACATCCGAACCCTTGTAAAGTCAACCATGCAATATAAACGTGCATATATCAGACATCACATGTCTATTCTATTCCTGAATTCTCGGACATGCAGTATAAACGTGCGTGTTCAGACATCCCACGCCTGATTTGGGCCATGCGGCCCATTATCCCTCCTTACCTATTGATTAGACCACACTTCACTGCAAAGTTTAGGAATTAATCATCAGTGTCACAGACATGACGTGAAGGATAAAGAGATCACGGGATGACCCCATTGCCAACCCAGATATCTTCTTCCTATAAATGCCAAGACCCTGGGTAGTGCAGGGGGTTGGCATATTTTTGTAAAGAAACACTCTGTAAGAAATAGTCAAGAGATATCAATAATATCGCCTGGTGGACTAGAGGGATTTTAACCTTCGAACCACCTAAAAAGAAAGGAGTGATCATTTATAGTTATTTTCATATTACGGTTCCCCAATTTGCACTAATCCATCCCATTTATTCATATAATTACCTGTTGCCGAAGAACCGCGTCAATAGTTTGGTGCTTTCATTGAGAGGATTTAGGTTGGTGCTATCGCAAAAACCTAATCATGGTGGTTACTCATTCGAGACATAGTAACGAGGCAAATCAACATGATGGGCAGGAGGCCCACCATGCCACCATATCCGATGAACAAAACCCAGAGATCCAGCAGCGATTGGGAAAGCAGCCGATGGGCCAGGACGACATCGGGAGTTCGACGCCCCGACCGCCAAATCCAAACCCGGGTTTCCTGACGGCGATAGAGATTGAGAACATACAGTTAAGGAGTCAGCTATCTAGAGCAAGTAAGCAAATCGAAGAGGTCTTGCCCGGCTACCCCCTTTTACAACCGACGTTAACGTCGGAAAGAGGCAAAGTGGGACTCACAAGTCCCACAAGGATAAACGGTCCAGGCCCAGTCGATCAGTCAGAACCTCAACCCCGAGTTCTGCACCCACATCACACCACAACCAGGAAACTGTGTTTGAGGAGTTTCCCAAGGCCAATCAGCAATTCAGCCGATCAGTCCGAACCTCGACTCCTAACTCGATTCCACCGTCAAACCCTCACAGAAGGGCTCGTGGCAGCTTGCGAAGGAGATCCGGGGAAGGCTCGCGAAGACAGCCTGCTCCAGCCAGCCCTCTCGTGCCACAGTTAGACTGTCGGGCGTAGGATGCTGGAGATGGTAGAGTAGAGTGGCCACGAGCTAATTTGATTTGCCCAGACGGGACTAGGATCGCGTCACTAGTTAGGCATCCCCTATCGCCGATAAGATACCCATCTCCTCCCCATCCAGTTTGAGACATTCCGACACACGGGAGTAGCAGAAGAAATCCTCCTCCCGCTGGTCCTTCCCATCGCAACCGAACACGCTGGGAGGTCCCGGATCTTCACCCCCAGCAGCGGGCTCCAAGATTTTCCAACAGGAGTTACTGGACTGGGAGCCACCAAAGTGGCAGATCCGGTGGAGACCTGCGTAATCGCTTGAGTTT
Source organism: Humulus lupulus (assembly GCF_963169125.1). NCBI lineage: Eukaryota > Viridiplantae > Streptophyta > Magnoliopsida > Rosales > Cannabaceae > Humulus > Humulus lupulus. The sequence goes on from NC_084796.1 coordinate 38,347,714, forward strand.
GGCGCAAAGCCCTCGGGCCGCCTCGAGGGCCGACCTTCGAGATCGCCTCAACTCGCAGAGGGGGGATCCGGCTAGAAATGGAAGTCATGCTCACCGAGGGGATGGTCCTTCCGAAGTACGTGATAGTGGGAATGTCCCACCTATCCAAGCTCAAGCTTGGAGGGCCAGTAACCCGCATAATGCGTACAATGGAACCGGAGTTGTTGAACAGCCCCAAAACAACCAAGGGATTAAGGACCAAACCCTAGAGCGTTTGCTCAGATGGAGGAGCTGATGAAGAAGCTCTTGTCAGAACAGGAGAAAGACGAGTATGACTCAGGGGACGAACTCGAGCTTTTCGCCCCCAACATAGCAGCCACAACATAGCCGCTGGGTTTCCGGATGCCCCACCTATCTAAGTTCGATGGAGACGGAGACCCGTCGGATCATTTGGGTATGTTCAACACCCCGATGATGGCCCATAACATCAGCCCCGAGCTGAGGTGTTTGATATTCCCTTCCACCTTAACTGAGCTAGCTAGGCAATGGTTCAAGCAGTGTAAAAATCATTCCATCAACTCGTGGAAGAATTTTTCTGCTGACTTCAAGAGGGCGTTCTGAGCTTCTCAAGCTACCCGTGCCAAAGCTGACACTCTGGCGAACGTGAAGCAACAGCCCGGGGAACCTTTGAAAGCTTACCTGAGCAGGTTTGCAAACGTCGCGGCTCGAGCCAGGGACACAGACGATAGTTCAAAGCTTATGGCCTTGAGGACTGGAATCCTCGTTGGAAGCAGGCTATGGAAAGAGATACAGAGAAGAGGTGTCAACACCGTGGATGAATTCCTGAACAAGGCCCAGGAATGGATAAACCTGGAAGAGGCGCGAGCGTCGGTCATGGGAACCAGCCAAACCCTTGATTAGCCCGTTGGAGTGGAAACGGATGTCGTAAAAATGACTCAAACCGTTGCACAGAATAACCAAGGGGGTGAAGGTAAGAGAAAAGGGAGCAGCGAGAGCGGACAGCACGGTTTGAAGAAGAACAAGGCCGTGGAAAAATTTAAGCCAATCTACGCAGATTATACCGAGCTCACAAACACTAGGGAACACATTTTCCTAGCAAACTCTGCCCGCCTCCCCTAGAAAAAGCCGGAGCCTTTGAAACACCAGAAGGCTAAGAGGGACCCTTCCAAGTTCTGTCGATTCCACAACGACATTGACCACAACACTGAAGATTGTAGGCATTTGAAGGATGAGATCGAGACACTCATCAGAGCCGGACCTTTGGCTCAATATGCGCGGAACCGAGTTCCTACAAGTCAGCCAGCTCCGGAAGCTCCGATAAATCAACCCGGGCCCCGGATAAGTCAGGATACCCCTCCTCCTGTAATAGGAGGAGAGATATCCAGAATCTTCGGAGGCCCACATTTGGCCGGCATGAGCAGAGGTGCCCATAAGAGATATGTCAATGAGTTGAAGGCTCATAACGGAGTGGAATTTGTCCCAGAGCAGCATCTACCCAAACAGAAGCGATTGGAGAGGCAACAAATCATTTTTACCGAGGAAGACGCTAGTCACATCCAGTTCCCCCATAATGATCCTCTTGTCAGAACTGCCCAACTCGCCAACCAAAAAGTTAGGAGGATACTAGTTGATAACTGGAGTTCGATGAACTTGCTGTTTCGGTCTACACTTGAGAAAATGGGATTGTCTGTCACCGAGCTGAAGGCCACCTCCATGATGCTGTATGGTTTTTCCAGAGAAGGGTCGGCAGCGATAGGAACAATCGAGCTAGTAATAACCTTGGGAGAGGGGCCCCGAACTGTCTCTAAGCTCCTCTAATTTTTGGTTATCGATTATCCCACCACCTACAATGCTATTCTGGGCCGACCTACGTTGATGGCATTTGAGGCCATTACCTCTATTCGCCATCTCGCAGTCAAATTCCCCTCCTCTACGGGGATATGTACGATCTGAGGTGATCAGCTCCCGGCCAGGGAATGCTATAGCATCTCCATGAAGGGAAAATCATGACTTGGGCAGCAGACGATGACCATTCAAAGTGGGGATGAGGAATCTCAGGAAGTAGGACATACTCCTGAGATAGAAAAACCTCAAGAAACCAATGGGGAGGGGATCACCTTGAATGATGATATCGACCCCAGGATAGGCGAAGATAGATATGAGCTCCAGGCCATCGAAGAGCTCGAAGAGGTGAGCATCGACCCGAAAGACCCCTTGAAGGTGGTGAAGCTCGGGAAAAACCTGTGTAATAAGAGGAAGGCGGAGCTGCTGAATTTTCTACAGGGAATCTAGATGTGTTCGCCTGGTCTCGCGAAGAGATAATAGGGATCAGCCCAAGCGTCATCATGCACACCCTCAACTTGGACAAGAACGTGCCTGCGAAGTCCTAGAAACAAAGGCGCCTGGGCATGACACGAGCTGAGGCCTTATAAGAGGAAGTAGCTCAACTTTTAAGGTGCGGTTTTATTCGTGAGGCAAAATACCCGATCTGGGTCGCCAATCCTGTTTTGGTCCCGAAGCCCAACGTGAAGTGGTAGACCTGCATCGATTTTTCTGATCTTAATAAAGCTTGCCCCAAAGATTTCTTCCCCTTGCCGAGAATTGACCAATTGGTGGATGCCACTGTAGGGCATGAGCTCATGTCCTTTATGGATGCATACTCGGGCTATAACCAGATCTCCATGAATCCTGCGGACCAGGAACACACTAGCTTCATGACCCCAACTAACGTTTATTGTTACAAGGTCATGCCCTTCGGGCTGAAAAATGCAGGAGCTACATATCAGAGATTGGTCAACATGATGTTTGTTAATAAGATCGGGAAAAACATGGAAGTGTACGTTGACGACATGTTGGTCAAGTCAAAAGCTGCCGATAGCCATGTCCCTGACCTGAAGGAGTGCTTTAAGATTTTAAGACAGTACGACATGAGGCTGAATCCCCAAAAAATGTACCTTCGGGGTTGCGTCAGGAAAATTTCTAGGTTTCATAGTCAACACCAGAGGAATAGAGGCGAACCCCGATAAAATCAGGTCGCTACTCGAAATGCCATCACCCCGGTCGCGAAAAGACGTCCAAAGTCTAACAGGAAGGGTGGCAGCCCTTAATCGGTTCATTTCCAAATCAACCAACAAGTGTTTCCCATTCTATAACCTGCTCCGGGGAAATAAAAAATTTGAGTGGACCAACGAGTGTGAGCGTGCTTTCCTCGACCTAAAAGCACACTTAGCTGAGTCGCCTGTGTTATCTAAACCAACAGCAGGAGAGCCTCTTTTTCTTTACCTAGCTGTAATGGAAGAGGCAGCCAGCGCCGTGCTGGTTCATGAGGAGGACCAGTCTCAGACGCCAGTCTACTACAATTGCAAGAGGCTTCTTGGAGCCGAGTCTAGATATCTGACGATGGAAAAGATGGCATTCTGCCTTATCATGACCTCCAGAAAGCTCAGGCCATACTTCCAGTCCCATTCCATCCACATCATAACCGATCAACCTTTAAGGCAGGTTTTGCAGAAACCTGAGGCATCGGGGCATCTTTTGAAGTGGGCTATCGAGCTCAGCCAATTCAAGATACTGTACGTGCCGTGAACTGGGATCAAAAGCCAAGTCATGGCTGATTTTGTAGTAGAGTGCACATGATTCCAAGAGGAACCAGTGGAAGAACCGGTGCGGGCCTCGTGGAAAGTCTTTGTGGACGATTCGTCCAACGAGAACGGATCCGGAGCTGGAGTCATTCAGATATCCCTGGAGGGACATCGTTTCCACTTCGCATTGCGATTAAGATTCGAAGCATCCAACAACGAGGCCAAATACGATGCTTTATTGGCTGGGCTAAGGGTGGCATGGGAGCTGAAGGCCAGCTCCATCCAGTGCTATAGCGATTCCCAGCTCGTGGTAAACCAGGTGTCAGGAGAATACCAAGCACGAGGAACCAAGATGGCGGCCTACCTGGCCAAGGTAAAGACGGAGCTGTCCGCATTTGAGCACAACCTAGTTGAACAGATACCTCGGGAGCAGAACGCCAATGTTAACGCCTTAGCAAAGCTTGGCACCTCCGGGGAGGCCAAAACCTTGGGCTTGGTACCGGTGGAATTCTTGGAAAGGCCAAGCATAGAGAAAGTCGGGAGGGAGGTCGAAGTGATCGACGTCAGGCCGACCTGGATGAGTCCCATAGTCGAGTACCTCACAACAGGAAAGTTACCTGAAGAGCGAAACGACGCGAGAAGGGTACTTTACCAAGCTCTGAGGTATGCAATGGTAGACGGGATGTTGTACTGATGTGGTTTTTCTTTACCTCTTCTTCAGTGTGTTCTGCCAGGCGAAGCGGAAGCTATTATGCGGGAGATCCATGAGGGATTTTGTGGAGATCACGCTGGGGGGCAAAACCTGGCCTTGAAGATATTAAGGCAAGGATATTATTGGCCCACTCTGTTGAAAGATTCAATTTCCTATGTCCAAAAGTGTGACAAGTGCCAGCGGTTCGCCACCGTCGCCCGGGTCCCTCTAGTCGAGCTGAAGATGATCTTGTCCCCGTGGCCGTTCGCGGTCTGGGGAATTGATTTAGTTGGTGCCCTATCCACGGGAAAAGGAGGGGTTCGCTATGCAGTGGTGGCAATTGACTACTTCACAAAATGGGTAGAAGCGGAGCCCCTGGTGACGATTACATCAAAGAAGGTCCTTGACTTTGGGGTGAAGAATATTGTCTGCCGATTCGGGCTGCCAAAGAAGATCGTGTCGGATAATGGAACCCACTTCGATAGCGACCTCTCAACCAAATTCTGTGAGAGGCACGACATAATTAAAAGCTTCTCCTCTGTGGCCTACCCCCAGGCTAATGGACAGGTCGAGGCTGTGAATAAGACACTAAAAGCGAGCCTTAAGAAGAGGTTGGATGAAGCCAAGGGAGTTTGGCCTGAACAGCTCCCTCAGGTGCTGTGGGCGTACCGGACCTCGCACCGAACTTCGACGGTTCACACTCTTTTCTCCCTAACTTTCGGGAGTGAGGCCATCCTTCATGTTGAAACAAAGATAGCCTCACATAGAGTCCGGGCGTTTGACCAAGACCAGAACGACAAATTGCTCAGCGCGTCCCTCGACCTAGTTGAGGAAAAACGAGAAGCTTCGCAGCTGCAGCTCGCGCATTATCAACAAAAGATCACTCGTTATTTCAACTCAAAGGTCAAGAGACGAATCTTTAACTTAGGCAACCTGGTGCTCTGAAGAGTCTTCTTAGCCGGTAGAGATCCCAAGGACAGAGTTTTGGGACCAAACTGGGAAGGATCCTATCAGGTAATAGAGGTTGTGAAGGAAGGGACCTTTAAATTAGCTCGACCTAATGGAGAAGCAGTCCCATGGATATGGAATGCCATACACCTAAAGAAATATTATCAATAGTCGTACTTTTGTAAGGCTTAATTATGAAAGCCGCCTTGTTTTATTAAAAAATGAGAAGTACTTTTGCATATCGTTGTATGTTTCTATGTGCGGGTAGTGTTAGAAGAGCGTGTTCCAAGTAACCAAGAAAGATCTCTTTCTGTTTACTTGGGGGGCATATGTCCTGGATACAACCAGGTCCTAAAAACGTAGAAGTTAGTTAAATTGACTAACCACTGTTTTTCCTAAAGAGCACGAGGTGTTGATAAAATTAGCGCGAATTAAGTTTTTAAAATCAAATATGTCCTGGATACAAGCAGGTCCTAAAAACTTAGAAGTTGATTCAAATTGGTTAATCGAGGTTTTTCTTAAAAAGCACGAGGTATCAATAACAATTAACGCGGACTAAGTTTTTAAAGTTAACCGTCCTGGATACAACTAGGTCCTAAAAACTTAGAAGTTAGTTAAATTGACTAACTAGTGTTTTTCCTAAAGAGCACGAGGTGTCAATAAAATTAGCGCGAACTAAGTTTTTAAAATCAAATATGTCCTGGATACAACCAGGTCCTAAAAACTTAGAAGTTTGTTAAAATTGACTGACAATGCTTTGTAGTTTCGAAGAAAAAGTCAATAAACTGACGCAAACTAAGTTTTACCAAACACAATATTAAAAATAGATTGAAATGAAAGTTAGGGAAATAAATTGTCTCGAGGAAGAAAAACCTCGCGTTAAAAGATTACAAGAAAAAAAAAGAAAAAAAAAAGGAATACAAGTCTTAGGCCCCCCCAGGCCGTTCCAATGAAGTCACCCCTTCGGCCTCCTGCTCGCCAGCAGCGGAAGTCTCCCCAGTCTCAGAGGGCGGCTCCTGTTGAAGGCGGGCCTTGAACTTCTCGAGGAATGGCTCCCACACCTTAGGCGCCAGGATGGAGAAGTCGCCATCCTGGTTGAAGGCCCAGCAGTGATAGAGCATGTCCTCCATGGAGGAGCTAGAAGACGCCCTCTCTGCCACGGTGGTGGCCTCGGCCTCCAACTGCTTAGCCTTGGCCTCCTCGAGCTCAGCCTTCGTAGCGGCCAAGGCGAACTGTGCAGCCTCGGCCTCCAATTGCTTAGCCCTAGTCGCCTCCTGCGTGGCCTTCTCGCTTTCTTTGGCAGCCGTCAGGTCAGGCTTGGCATTTTGCTCTTGCTGTTGTGCAGACGCGATAGCTGCCTGAGCAGTTTGGAACTCGCCCCTGATCTCATCAAACTTGGCCCTGGACCGAGCTATGCTATGATGTAGAGCCAAAGCCGCCAGCAAAGACATAGATAGTAAGGCATGTGCTGGAAAGCAAGCAAAGAAGCATGTGCTGAGAGGAAAACAAAGAAATTTAACTAAATAAACTTACCGTGAGAGTCATCCCCAGTGAAGACTCCATAACATTCTCGGGGCTCCTCGTCTCGATCTCCCGCAAGTCCCTTGGGGTGGCATTGTAGTAATGATCCACCGTATAGCTCGCGGCCTCGTAAACCGTCCCTTGGAAGGCCTCGGGGATTTTCTCCAGGGCCTGAGTGTTAACCAGGATGCGCAAGGTGGGAGTGGGAGCTGCCGGGGTTCCAGCTAGTGCTTCTTATTCTCGAGTAGGGACCGGAGGTCGCGGGGGAGGTGGGGGCATGTTTTCTGCGGCAATAGGGACCTGGCCCCTCCCCTTAGTGGGAGACTTGGAGGTGGTCCCAGGAGGAGGACCCTTCTTGGTCAGTCGGGGTTTCTTGACCAGTGGCCCGGACGATCCGGAGGAAGGATTCCCCCCTTGGAAGATGGACCGCAGGACGTTGTCACCGGGCTGGGCCATCTCTTCGCCTGAAAAAAAAAGGAAGGGAGCATTAGTATACATGTAAGGTCACTTCATTACAAGAAAAGTCTAAAGATGTATTGTAAAGGTCCTACCCTCCGAGCTGGAGGAGGAATCTAGTGCCACGACCTCCGGCCTCGAAGCTTCTATGGGGGAGTCTAAGTTTATAACTTCGCGAATGAGAGGGGGTTCTGGGTCCGGATCTACCTTAGGACTGGACTCCTCTACATACTGCCTAAGCCCTGGAGTGACTACACCCTCCAGAAGGGAGGGCCTCGACCTAAGGTTGGTCCCGTACTCCTCAAAAAAGGCCGACCTAAAAGTCAGGGTGTTGTCTACTACTACAGTTCCCCTAGGGCGGCCCATATCATGGCACCTGTGGATCATGTTCCTGAGGAAGTCTGTTGGATTGTTTCACCCTCATCGTTGACTGGGAAACCTGTTGAAGGAACTGTTCCTCGTGAAGGAGATACAAACCTGTTGAGGGAGGATTTGGTTGAAGCGGCGGAGGCGGTCCTCTGGAGTACAACCGGTGGACGAGTTTGGTGAGGAATCACTATTTAGAGGAGTCTCGATTGATTGCGGGATGGATGTATCGGAGTCCGTATGATTGTCACCTCCCCTATAGTCAGAGCGATTCATCTACAAAAATGAATAAAACATGGGGAGGTGAGTAGCCATACAGAGAAAATTCAACAAGAATAAAATTTATTTTTCTAATTAGAAAAATTTATCTAAGTTATAAAAATATAGCACATAAGGAAAAATAATCTTAATGCCCAAGAGTGCCTGAAGAGTACTTGAGGTGTTGAAATTACTAAAGTTTGTATAAATGGAAATTTTTGGGGTTTTCCTATGAGGCTAAATTCCCTATGCGTGTGAGTGTGCATGCCAAAAGGTCGGGTATGCATTTGCAAGAAAAGGAAGAAGGCCAAAGCCTAGGAGTGAGTAGGTGTGGTCCGATCGGACCACGTTGTTAACTTTAGGAAGTGGCCTTGCCTAGTGCATCTGATCGGATGCCTAGAAACGCCAATGTGCATGACCAAAGAGACGTCCAGCAGCTGTGGGAAACCAAGGAAGCTGCTTTCGTGCAAGCCCAGCGCCAAGTCCCCCCAAGAGACCCGATCGGACGTAGCACACCCGAGGAGAGGCGTGCCGTGTGGTCCGAGCGGTGGCATTCGAGCAACCAAGCCCAGTGTGTCCGATCGGAAACTGGACAGATAAGGAAATTGTGCTGGGAGTTAATCTGACTACCCACATCAATGGTGGTGAGAGCTTTTGCTTCATAAGCAACACAAACAAGGAGATTTGCAGCACCGCCAAGATCAACGCTCAGACATTTCTGTTCGTCAAGAAACAAAGCTTCTCTCACCACCATAAACATCACAAAAGTGCTCAACTCACTTGGCATTGGGCACCAGAAGCCATGAGAGACACACTTCAAGGCAAAGAAAGGTAAGTGTGGTCCAATCAGACTACACACTTGCCTAGAGTTTTCAATGCCCCGATCGGAAGTGCTCACTCGGCTCGTTCGAGGAGATGCGCGCCTCAAGAGTCCTAGGCACAACCCACCATGTCCGATCAGACATGGTCTCCCAAGGAGAATAAAATGTGGTCCAATTGGACCACATACACGCCCAGAATTTTCTTGGCAAAACCGTGTAGGCAAAGCCCCTAACTATACACTCTTTCTACCTCAAACCCAAATCAAATGGGCAAATCCCTAAAATCCCTATTTTAAACACACTTCTTCATTTCACACATACAAAAACAAGATCAAAGCATGGAAATGAAAAGTTTTTCTTATGTTCTTGAAAACCCCAAAACCCATACTCATATTCATGTCAAATTAGCCCATTTGTCTTGAAATTCCTATGAAATTAAAGGTAATTTCGGGTTACCCATACCACAAACATCATCAAGGCAACAAGCTAACACATTGTACAAAGCATTCATAAGAACTTCAAGAACAAGCAAAGCTATGGGGAGTTTCGGCCATGGCATGTTTTTCCTAGAATTTTTTTGAAAAATTATAACAATATAAAGGCATGGAAAAGAAGACTTACTCAAGATTGGAAGACCTTTGGTTTGCTTGAAGATTGATTGAAGATGAAGAGCTCCCCTTGAAGTTTTTGGAATCGGCAAGGAGAAGAAAAATCTTGGGGATTTCGGCCAAAAGGGAAGGAAGAAGATGAGACGTTTTTGAAAATGTGATTTTTGCTTGTGTGAAGAAAAGTGTGTAAAGTTGGGTTATTTAAAGGGAAAAAAGTGGGTTTTATATTTACTTTTGGACCTTTGGCATTCTAGGACTATTTTTCTCTCCACGATCGTGGGTAGTTTTTTGCAGAGTGATCGTGGGTCTGCTGCATGGAGATGAACAGTTATTATTTTTTATAATGATGTCAGCTGGAGAAAAAGTTTATTATGTGAATGTATCATATAATAAACTTGGGGGGCAAATGTTATCCCAAAAATTCGAAAAGGATGATGTGGCAATAAAATTGACACATGGCATGAGTTAGTTGGGTGATCTGGCTTAGCAATAGCCCAATACATTAGTTAAGAAGTTAGACTGCTTGAGAGATGCATAGTCAAGTCAAATACACCCGAGGAGAATATTTGGTCTAAGGTGTGCTTGGCTCAGACCCCAGTTTGAAGACCCAATTGTTTGGTTCAAACCCAAGTCCAAGGAGCTTAAAGGAGGGGTTCGGGCTTTGGCTCAAGGGATAAAGGCAGGAGGTCCGATCGGTCCTTAGCTTGGGAGCCTCTCAAGCATTTGGCTCGGATGTGTCCGAGGTAAGAAGGCTTGAACGTCCCAAGTGCTTGCCTCGGATGTGTCCGAGGTAGGCTTCCTAGGTGGATGGCTCAGATCCGTTTGAGGTAAGAGGCTAAGGAAGAGAAGTCCCATACAAGCCAAGAATTGAGACTTAGATTTTGGCCAAGAAGAGCCTACGCAATGTCCGATCGGACATGGTTGGAGGAGTCTAGGGCTTGCCTCGGATTTGTCCAAGTTGAGATGCCAAGTGAAGTGCCTTGGACTTGTCCGAGATGAGATGCCAATGAGGATGGCTCGGACCACCTTGGTCCGAGGAGAAGGCCACAAGGTCCGATCGGACCTTGATTGGAGGAGGTATGCTTCGACTTGTCCGAGGTGAGAAGCAAGAGAGAAGGTTGGCTCGGACCACCTTGGTCCGAGGAGAAGGCATGAGAAGGATGGCTCGGACCACCTTGGCCCGAGGAGAAGGCCACAAGGTCCGATCGGACCTTGATTGAAGGAGGTAGGCTCAGACTTACCCGAGGAGGGAGGCCAAGGGAGTTGGCTCGAACCACCTTGGTCCGAGGAGAGCCAAGCATGCATGACCTTTGGTCCAAGGAGAGCCATGCATATATCACCTTGGTCCAAGGAAAGCTTGAAGGAGTAATCAACATGCATGTGAGACTACGTCAAAATCCCCGGAACGGCTTCAGCAAGAATTGGTCTAAGCACCCGGGAATCTCTCATTCCTCACTCAAATTGAGGAATCAGTTGTATTTTTAATATTTCTTGTAATATAAATATAAGATGAATAATAAAATATCCCTATCTAAAGGGGATATCAGTTGAGGATCCCAGACCTATAAATAGAGGGTTGGGAGGATCGTAACAGGACTTTTGGGCAAATTGAGAGTTAATCTGTGTTCTAGAGAGAGAAAGTGTGTTTTTCTTGAGAGAACCCCTTTTGTATTCTGGAATATTTACACTAAGAAACTCAGTTGACACTGGTTCATCTGATCTTGGGTGTGAATACAGTAATAAAATCTCTAAGTGGATTAGGCTATTACCGACTATCGGGGCTGAACCACTATAAAATCTCGTGTTATTTACTTTTATTGCAAAAACTATCTGTTGTCGTTTACATTCTCTTGAAGGCTTGTCGTTATTGACGTTCTCATGTCGTTGGCTAAAAGCACAGTCAACACTTAGGAGCTTATTTCAATCCATATAACGATTTTACAAGTCTACAAACTTTATGTTCATATTTTGGTAGGACAAACCCTTCGGGTTGTTCCATATAGACCTCCTCATTGAGGTCACCATTAAGGAATGCTGTTTTGACATCCATTTGATGAACATACAAGTTGTGTATAGAAGCTAAAGCGAACAAAATTCTTATAGAAGTTGTTCTTGCAACAGGCGCATAAGTATTGAAATAATCGATACCCTCCTTTTGCCTAAACCCTTTAGCTACTAATCTAGCTTTAAAGGTTTGGATAGTGCCGTCAGTGTGGTATTTTCTCCTAAATACCCACTTACACCCAATTGGCTTAGACCCTGGTGGGAGGTCTACCAATTCCCAAGTGTTAATGGAAAGAATGGAATCCATCTCATCATTGATGGCTTCTTTCCAAAATGCACTATCTCTCGATTGCATAGCTTCTCTATAAGTCTTAGGATCATCATCAACGAGAAGTACAATAGGAATTTTCCTAATGACTTCCTCTCTATTTCCTTCTACCATGTAGAATGAAATTCGTTGAGAATCTATCTCATCCACTACTAGACTTTTATGATTTTTAAGCCTTTGACTTCTTCTCGGTTCAAAGGGTTGCTTTACATCCTTTTGAGAATTCTCCTCCTGAGAATCAACTTTGGATGTAGAAGCTTGAGAATTGTTCTCATATAACAAATTCTCCTTTAGAGATGTTGAAGCTTGAGAATTGTTGTCACATAACATATTCTCAAAGAATTCAACTTCTCTAGATTCAATCATAATATTAGACTCTAAGTCTAATAGCCTATAAGCTTTACTATTGTTGGCATAACCAACAAAAGCACATTTTATGGCTCTTGAACCTAACTTTGTTCTATTAGGTTCGTTTTTCTTGCAATATGCAAGACACCCCCACACTTTGAAGTACCCTATGCTGGGTTTTCTTCCTTTCCATAACTCATATGGAGATATCTCATTTTTATTCATCGATATTCAATTAAGAATGTGACAAGCGGTTAAAAGCGCTTCACCCCATAAGTTGAAGTTCAACTTAGAAAACACAAACATAGAATTTATCATCTCTAGATAAGTCCTATTTTTCCTTTCGGCAACACCATTGTGTTGTGGTGTATAAGGTGCAGTGCACTCATGAATTATACCATTTTCTTCACAAAATGTATTGAATTCATTAGAGAAGTACTCTCCTCCTCTATCACTTCTTAGCACCTTAATCTTTTTATTTAGTTGATTTTCAACTTCTAATTTATACAATTTAAAAGCATCAAAAGTTTCATCTTCATGCTTTAAAAGAAACACATAGGTATATCTACTAAAATCATCTATAAAAGTAAGAAAATACCTTTTACCACCTCTAGTTAAAACACCATTTAATTCACAAAGATCACTATGGATTAAATCTAGTAAATTATATGATCTTTCTACACTAGGAAATGGTTTCTTAATAATTTTTGCCTTAACACATGTTTCACATTTACCATAGTTTTTAATATTGCATGCAATCATACCGCATTTTACTACTCTTTTCATGGTAGAAAAACCTATATGCGATAGTCTAAGATGCCACAAAAATAAGAATCATACTCAACAATATAGGCGGAATTAGCATTTTTATTGATAACATTGAAAGTTACATCATTGGTGCACAATTTAACCATACCCTCACAAGAGTACCCCTTTCCCAAAAATACATTTGATTTGGTAAGTATAAGTTTACCGGACTCAAAAACGGCTTTAATGCCGGGCTTGCCAAGCAAATCACCACTTACCAAGTTTCTACTCATTTCGGGAACATAAAGTACATTCACTAATGTAACTTTCTTGCCGGAGGTGAAGTAGACATCAATAGTACCTTTGCTAAGTACCTTGGATTTGCCCTCATTGCCCATTTGTATCTCATGGTTGCCCTTTGACTCTTCAAAGGTCTTGAACAATGATTTGTCATAGGTGACATGGACGGTGGCACATGTATCATACCACCATCCTTTCACCTTGCCTTGGACCGCATTCACCTCACTAAGGGTAGCAACTATGTTTTCCTCTTGAGTTGTGTTCACCTTAGGTCCTTGTTGATCTTTTCTATGCCTACACTCTCTAGCAAAGTGACCCTTTTTCCGACACACAAAGCAAGGACCTTTCTCGCCCTTAAACTTGTTTGGGTTGATTTTTGGACCCAAAGGTTTCTCATTACCCTTTTTCCCTTTGTTTTTGGGATGTTTTGGTTGTGACACCACATTTGCTTTGGAAGTCTCTCCATTAGACCCCTCCACAAGTTTATCTCTACATATCGATTCCTCTTCGATTCGAATATGTTTATGGATTTCCTCCAAAGAATAATCCTCATTTTTATGAAGGATTCTTTTCCTATAGCTTTTCCAAGTTGGTGGTAATTTAGCCACTATAGCACAAACTTGAAAGGCCTCGGGAAGCTCAATATTTAACACTTTCAATTTATTAACAATAATTTGCAATTCATGAATTTGAGGAAGAATAGGTTTATCACCAAAAAATTTGAAATCGAAGTATTGAGATATCAAAAACTTTTTGGTACCTTCCTTTTCCACCTTAAACTTTTTCTCAAGTGCATCCCATATCTCCTTGGCCAATTTTGTCTCAGTGTAGAGGTCATAGAGCCTATCGTATAGAGCGTTGAGGATATGAACCCTACAAAGAAGGTTGTCCTCCTCCCTCTTCCTTCTCTTCTCCACCTCCTCGGGAGTGTCTTTGTCGGATGGCTCGGCTAGAGGTGCCAAGGATGACTCACGGATGTAGGCAATTTTGAGAGTGGTTAAAAGAATCCTCACCTTGTCTTGCCACCTAGTAAAATTGGATCCATCAAACCTATCCAATCTCACTAGGTCTTGGTTCATGATCTTGATTGTCTCCCCTTCCATTGAAACAAAAAGGGATAAGCTTTTGAATGTTAGGAAAAAATGTTTTGCCTCAATGGAAATGATAATAATATGTTACAACTCTATGCAAAATATTACAATAGACAAGGATTGATTAAATAAAGTGTTACAACTCTATAACTGAAAATACAAATAAAAAAGGAAATGAAGAAGATGATGAAGAAGAAGAGAATAGTAAAATACAACTCTAAGCAAAATGTTACAAATAAAGTAAGGTGTTTGAAACAAAAGTAAAGAAAAGATTACAACTCAAAACAAGAAATACAAATAAACAAGAGAAGAATATGAAGATGAAGAGAAATAGAATAGAAAGAAAGAACAAACAAAATAGATAGAAGCAACTCTCACTCACATTACCAAAGTGAAGCGTGTTGGGGATCACCAACTTGAACAAGGTTTGAAACCTTTGTCCAAAAGCTTATTTCCCCCTAACTCAAGCACTAAGGGATCTCTCATAGATTATAGGAAATGCTTTATGGAATTATCAAGCCTCAAGGTATTTCTAGCCAAGTGCTCTAATGGATAGAAAAGTTGTGTCATACAAGTGAGCTATAGGCTCCTATTTATAGAGTTTAGAGACACCCTTTGAATTTCAAATTCCACCAACCCCCATGGCTGTTACCAATGTTTAATTGGATTAATATGGAATTAAAAAAGAGATTTGGGAGTTATTTGGGTTTTTGAGCCCTTCAAAAAAGATTGAAAAAACTGAAAATTGGTCAGTTTTTTGGCCTATGGCCGCGGCCAGAGACATTAGTGGCCGCGGCCACTGGTCTCTGTCCCACAGGTCATGGCCACCAACATTCAGTGGCCGCGGCCACCGACCAATTTCAGCACTTAAAAATGTATTGTTTTTCCAAACGGTTCCAAACCATCCCAAATGATTTTGTAACTCCCAAAACACATTATTGGGGTTAAAATCATATCTCTAACAGCCATATCACATATGACTTTATGAAATTCATCTCAATATTGTGTAACAACAATTTTACACAATAAAGGGTAATATTTGGAAGTTACAAATTTGTAACACCAAATATGTTACATTATTTGGATATATCTCATATATCTAAATATTGTAACTCTCTATTATATGTTACAATATGTGACACACTTTGTCACATTTATTTAATCTAAACATTATATTATAATATAATATAATATTACATGATATTATAAAATAATATAACAGAGAGAACTTACGAGGACGGTTGAAGTAGTGGTATTCGCAGTTGCGAAACCCCGTCGGCATGAAGAACTGGTCCTTGAAGTCGTTGGGGTGGCTGGGCAGCTCGATGACTGCGGGAGAGTTGGGAAAACGGGTCAAATAGTAGAACCCGTCACCTCAGCCCCAATGATCTGGGTAGGCTTTGAGGCAGAAGAAGAAAAGGATGTCCCCTGGGGTCGGGACCTCCACTCATGCCTCAGGAAGAGGTACCTCAGCCCCACCAGCAAACGGTAGGAATTAGGGGGCAGTTGGAAGGGAGCCAGCTTCACGTAATTCAGAAAATTCGCGAAGTACTGGTCCAAAGGTAGGAAGGCCCCGTCCTTGAGGTGTTCATCACTCCAAGCCGCGAACTCCTCGTCGAGGGGCGTGCAGCTACTTTCGCCCTCGAGGGGAGGTCGGGCAACAAGAGCGCCTGTCTTGATTTCGATGTTATGGGACAGCAGGATCTTGTTGACCCTCCCATGGGTCGTAATCTTCGAGACTATCCTCTCTACCTCGAAGAAAGCATCAGGTTCCACCTCGACCTCTTTCTCCACTGTGGGACCGAAGTGGGGGATGGGAGAATCCACAGCAATCCTTTTCCCCTTGCTGGTCTGCTGGGATGACGAGCCAGCCGTGCTCTTCTTGGGTACATTTTTCCTGGGTCCCATCTGGTCGCCTAACGAACAAGAATGAAGAAAAGTTTAAATAGGCGACCTAAAAATAGAAAAGGGAAAATAGCGCGAGAAGTAATTTTCGTACACGGGCTGAGGTAATCTCAGCCCACGGTGCGTGAGGCCACGCGATGCCATGGTCACGCGCCCATGTTTCCAACGGATCCCCGATTGCTCGGGATTTGTGTGTTAGGAGGGTCAGGATAATGCTTGCCTTGGAAGGAAAGTTTTAAAAAGCAAAACCGCCTAGGAAGCGTGATCCCTAAGCTACCCGGTTTTGCACCCTAGAAACCTCTCACCTTCCCCTTTCCAAATAGGCATTCCCTAAAGCTACCCAGAAAAATTACCCAGAATTTATCTTGTCCCAAACATCACGTTCCTAGACATGTTCTCATATAGTCGATATACCTAGGATCAAAACCTATGCACCAAAAACAACCTACAGTGTGCGACTAAGAAAGAGGTTTACCTGACAGAAAAATAGAAAGATCAAAACATGCAACATGCAGAGGACTTACAGTGTATTTTCCGTATGGAAGCCGCAAAAAGCATAGGAATCGGAGTCCTGGTGGAGTCTTTAAAGCTTGACTGGTGCAGAAACTCTTATGGCGAGAGCGTAGGGGTCTCTGGGATGATAACCGGAAGAAGAGAAACTTCTGAGACTAAAAAGGAGAGAAAATGAGGCAAAAAATTTCAAATGAAGGGTGGCTAATACGGAAGATGGCCAACCTTATATATACGTAAGAGGCATAAAGGAACGAGGACCGTTCGATCAGATTAATGCGAGATACGAGGGTCATAACTCGAGAGGCGAAACGATGGCCAAAAGCAGGCTAGGCCATTTAATGCAAATCTCGGAAACCGAATAGTTGCCAACCACGGCGCTCCATGTGTCTGATGCCCACGCAGGGGCTGGGACATGAAGAGTCGAAAGGGATACTTAAAAGCCCCCGCTGTGAAGACCACTGATGACGTCATGGGTCACGAGCAGGGGCTTGGGGGGCAAATGTACGCCCTAAATATCCACACATATTGGCGAGCTAGAAAAGGGCCTAATTCGATCTGACACGTGTAGATCGTCCACCCGGACCTGTGTGTTGTGGGCCTCCTTTTCTACAGCCCGAGCTGATTAGAGAGTTAACTGCTACACAGAGGCATCGTGTAGCAGAAGTATGAGTGTAACGAGCTGGCGCCACACTAAGCTCGTGATGCAATAGAGATCTGACATCCGAACCCTTGTAAAGTCAACCACGTAATATAAACGTGCATATATCAGACATCACGTGTCTATTCTATTCCTGAATTCTCGGACACGCAGTATAAATGTGCGTGTTCAGACATCCCACGCCTGATTTGGGCCATGCGGCCCATTATCCCTCCTTACCTATTGATTAGACCACACTTCACTGCAAAGTTTAGGAATTAATCATCAGTGTCACAGACATGACGTGAAGGATAAAGAGATCACGAGATGAACCCATTGCCAACCCAGATATCTTCTTCCTATAAATACCAAGACCCTGGGTAGTGCAGGGGGTTGGCATATTTTTGTAAAGAAACACTCTGTAAGAAATAGTCAAGAGATATCAATAATATCGCCTGGTGGACTAGAGGGATTTTAACCTTCGAACCACCTAAAAAGAAAGGAGTGATCTTTTATAGTTCTTTTCATATTACGGTTCCCCAATTTGCACTAATCCATCCCATTTATTCATATAATTACCTGTTGCCGAAAAACCGCGTCAACAAACATGTTAAAAATTGGATTATTTGATGTGTTTGAATAATTGGATGGTTTTCATATTTTTATGAAGCATATTGATTTTATGTGATTATTAGCAATTTTTAGGTTATTTTGTTGTGTTTTCTATGCCATTAATGTTTATATATGCTTTAATTTGTGTAAAATATGTTAAAAATGAATTAGAAAATGGTTTTGGTTTGAAAATTGCTCAATTTTTTGTTGTTGGAATAATTGGCCTAGCTGCCCATTCGCGCTAGAATATATTAAAATATAGCTAGTGGCCTAGCCGCCCGCGCACACTAGTTAGTGGCATGCGATGAATAGTACTGTGGTACTGTTCATCCTATTTTTTTAAAAAAAAATTAAAGAAAAATAAAAATTATGAAAATAATTATTTATAATCAAAACCAAAAATATCAAATTTGTTTTATCTTAATTTTTTTTTTTTAATGAGATATTTTTGTTAGTTGAGATTTAAATAATTAGATATTTTCTACAATGATTCAAATTCAAATTTAAAAATAGACTAACAACTTAATTTTAAATCTTTTAATATATTAAAATATTAGAATTAAGATATCAAATATTTAAGATATTTACTTTTAAATTCTTGATATTTTTTATTAAATCTTTATTTGAAAATATAAATATGTTTTTATTCTATAATTTTTAATATTTAAATTATTTGAAATTTGAATATTGTTAGTTAGATATTTTTATGGATATTTGAATTTGATGAACTATTTGGAGATATTTTATGATTGTTATAACTATTAATATATATATTTAAATAATTAAAATATTAGCTAATAGTTGTAACAACACAAGATATTTTTTGAAAAACAGTTAAGATATTGGTTTTAAAATTTAAAATTGGTTAAATTTTGAAAAATATCATTTTTTCAACCAATTAATAAAATATATTTTTGAAAGGAGATTTAAATTAACTTTGGTTAATTGTTGATAAATCCTATTTAAATTAAATTAGTAATTTTTTCCAAATTAACCTAAAACCAAGTTGATTGTTGATAAATGAAATTTAAATTAACTATTGTTAATTGTTGATAAATTTAATTTAAATTGACTTATTTTTTGTAAAAATTTAATTAATTTGAATTTTTTAATAAATTCTAGATAATTAATTGTGGTATTTTTGCAAATGAAATAAATTGTGGTATTTTTGCATAAATTCATAGAATTGCTCATATAGTAACATGATTAGGCCAATCCAATTATAACATGTTTGAATTATATGTGGTATTTTTGCAATTGGGCTTAGATGCATATAGTGGCCCATATGTTTGTTAGATATATGGATTTTGCCAAATAAAATATTCATAAAATGATAGGTTTTATTTGGGCCCATTAGAAAATGTAAAGTTTAAATTCATCTCTTGAGGGGTGATTCCACTTGTAAAGGTCCATTTGCTTTGCATGACTATAGTGGGCCTAATCAATTAATAACAATTAATAAAACAAATGTTTAAATTCTTGTCTTTTGGACCTTGTATGGAAGATTGGGGGCCTTTGTAGTGATAACGACATATTGGACCCAACCCTCCTCCATACAAGCCCAATTGTTAAGGCCTATTTACTTGAGTTGGACTTAATTGTATAGGTTCATTATATTAGTTAAACCTAAATATTGATTAGCAACAAATTAATTCTAAATTAATTGAATTTGTTTCAATGTGACACTTTAGAATTAATAGGAAATTATAGGACTTTGGTTTTAAAAATTGAATCTTTTTCAAATTTTTGGAGAACCAGTCATTAATTTTCGAAAAATACTCAAAATACTAATTTTTAATTTTATAATGAGCTTATTTTAAGATTTTTATTCAATGTCCACCGTTGGTTTAACATAGTCAATAGCTTAATGGGGCCTCGAGGCGCTTTAATTCGTCCCCCTACGGAAGGTGTTCATTAGTTATTTTGACAAGGTTAGATCTCGAAAGATAGATAATTATAGGTCAAATTCTACTAGACTCACCCCTACGGTGACTACTAGGACTAAATCTATGATTATTGAAACCGTGGGTCTAACTCATAAAATAATAGATTTTGTTTTCTTATTTTGATCGAATAGTAGGTTGTTAATAGTGGTGTCCATTATTAAATGAGTTTACAACTCTATTTAACTAGTGGTATTTTTTAACTCTCGCCAATCAGGATAAGGATATCATAGATTAATTAAATACCTAAGAAATAGAGATATGATTGTTTTTGGTATTTTTTCTCATATCTTACATATTTTTTGTATATGTTGTGCTATTTCTTGAAATTTGTGTGAATAGAAGTTTTATTGAGCAAATGTGATTGATTTCTATTTTATTGGTAATTTGTAGTTTTAAGTTAAGTAGTGTCTGTGTCTACTCCCATCCTTCTCAACTTTCGATGGAGAAATTCACTGGAGAAAACTTCCTTAATTGGAAGAAAAACATCAACATAGAGTTGATTGGTGACAACTCAGAGTTCGTCATGATTGAGGAATCCCCAGAACGAGCACCGTGTCTGCACGTTCGTGATGGCACTGTAAATGCTTGGATATCATCGTCTTCGTACGTTCATGATGGCACCATAAATTCTCAGATGGCATCGTGTCTACACGTTCGTGATCAACTCAACTATGGTCTGACATAGCTCATGAACAAGCTTCAAAATTTTGAGCCTATCATGGGTGGACTTAGTAAATGAGGAGAAAATAAGACTACTGCTATTGCTGCTGATCCAGCTAAGGCTGAAGCTGACCAAGCTTCGTCTTCGAAAGCTGGAAACAAGAGGAAAGGTGGAAAAAACACCAACCCCAAGCCTGCAAAGACGATTGCACAACCAAATGCACAGACGCCTAAGGGGAAGAACAAGAAAAAGAAGAAAGGTAAAGATAAGTGTTTTCACTGCAAAGAGAAGGGGCATTGGAAACGAGATTGCCCAAAGTTTCTAGCAGCTAAAAACAAAGGTAATGATTATAGTTCATTTATCTTAGAAACATGTGTTTAGAGAATGATAAATCTGTTTGGATTATTGATTCTGGATCTACCAACCATGTTTGCAACTCTTTACAGCTTCTTGAATCATGGGAAGAAGTGGACGAAGGCGGCATAAAGCTTAGATTTGGGAACGGAGCGTTCGTTGCGGTCCAAGATAGAGGAAGAGCTCGTCTGAAGTTCAAAAATAAATTTTTAATTTTAAATGATGTATTTTTTATTCCGGATTTTAGTAGAAATTTAATTTCAATTTCCATGTTTCCATTAGAATGATTTGTTATGACTTTCACAAGTTCTAATATATCTAATTCTTTCAATGGATAACAATTGTGTATTGCATGTTTGGAAAATGAGATTTATATTCTGCGACCTAATGAACCCCTCGCTCTTAACAATGATTTATTCAAAGTAGTTAAACCTATGACCAATAAACGTCAAAAGATCGATAATGATAATATGACGTATTTATGGCACTTGAGACTAGGTCACATTGGCTATGATATGATTCAAAGACTTACCAAGGACGAACCTTTGAGGAAACTCACCTTAGGTGAATTACCTGTCTGTGAATCTTGTCTAGAAGGCAAACTGACCAAACATCCATTCTCTGCAAAGGGTGATAGGGCCAATGAACCACTTGGACTTCTTCATTAAGATGTTTGTGGACCTTTGAATGTACAAGCCAGGGGTGGTTTTGAGTATTTCATCACTTTTATTGACGATTACTCTAGATACTCAAGTCTTTACCTAATGCATAGGAAATCATAAACATTTTCAAAGTTTCAGGAATTCCTAGCAATGACTAAGAATTGAAGTTTGCATGTTTGTTGGCTATCCTAAAGGTACTTGGGGTGGACTTTTCTATAGTCATTCAGAAAAGAAAGTGTTTACTTCTACGAATGCTACTTTCCCGGAAAATGACTATGTCCAAAACTTCAAACCTCGTAGCAAAGTAGTTTTAGAGGAGATGGTTAAAGATTTGACTCCAACCAATGTTCCATCCTCATCAACGCGAGTTGATGATGAAATTCCCACTCTTCATGTCCAACCGACGCAAGTCGATTTAAATGAAGAAAGTACCACTGTTCCTAAGCAAACGCTCACAGAGCCTCGTCGTAGTGGGAGGGTTTCTAGGAACCCAGTTCGGTATGGTTTGGATGGTGAAACCAATATGGTTGACACTAGTGATGGTGATATGTTGTCTTTCAAACAGGCAATGGCTAGCCCTGAAAAGGGACTATGGCTCGAAGCCATGAAACATGAAATGGAGTCCATGTACTCAAATTCTGTCTGGGATCTTGTGGAAGCACCTAGTGACTTAAGGGCCATTGGGTGCAAGTGGATCTACATGAACGTTACTCAGATGAAGGATTTGGGTGAAGCAAGTTATGTTCTAGGTATCCAGATTATTAGGGATAGAAATAACAGACTCTTAGCTCTATCTCAAGCAACTTACATTGATAAAGTGCTTGAACGTTTCTCGATGACAAATTCCAAGAAAGGGCATCTACGGTCCCACTATGGAATTCATCTTTCAAAGAAGCGGTCTCCCCAGACTCCTGAAGAGGAAGATGCAATGAGAAAAGTTCCTTATGCATCTGCAGTTGGAAGTCTGATGTATGCCATGTTGTGTACTAGACCAGATATCTGCTATGCAGTGGGAGTAGTGAGCAGGTATTAGTCAAACCCAGGACCAGAACATTGGATAGTAGTTACGCATATCCTGAAGTATTTAAGGCGGACTAGGGATTATATGTTAGTATACAGGGGTGGTTTTCTGAACCCTGTAGGCTACACCGATTCAGATTTTCAGACTGATGTCATTGACAAGAAGTCTACTTCTGGAATGGCGTTTACTCTTGGGGGTGGAGCTGTGATTTGGAGAAGCGTAAAGCAGTCTTCAATCTCAAATTCCACCATAGAGGCTGAGTACATAGTCGCGTCAGAAGCAGCTAGGGAAATAGTCTGGGTAAAGAAGTTCTATTCGGATCTTGCTGTTATTCCAGAAATGGATAAACTGCTTGTGTTGTTTTGTTACAATACAGGAGCGATAAAAAACTCGAAAGAACCTCGAAGTCACAAGAGGAGTAAGCATATGGAAAAGAAGTATCACATTATTCGAGAATATGTGGCCAGGGGAGATGTGAAGGTTATGAAGATTGCAACTGAAGACAATCTTGCAGATCCATTTACAAAGACACTACCAGAAGCTACATTTGATAAGCATATCAAGGAAATGGGATTATTAGAATTAAAGCATTAGTTTCAATTAGTGCAAGTGGGAGTTTGTTGGGGTTTTATGCCCTAATTAAAACCCAATTTCTTTGTAATCTCATTTTATTATCAATAAAAGAATAGAAATCATTTTTTGACTTGGTCAATCAATTTTCTCACATGTTTTATTTTCATGATTATTTGTTTAATATAAACTTTTATTAAATCCCGAGCATATAGCTAATCGTATTTATAGTGACATAATCACAGTGGAATATAAATATGATTATATGTTCAAACATAAGTTAGTCCTAAGATTAGTCAGTGCACAGGATTTACACTGACTTGCCAATCTACGATATGATCTACTTACACATTGTAGTGTTATGTTCTTTCCAGAACATTAGCAAAGTAGATAAGATCAGATGTATTTGTTACATCAGAATGGACCGATATTGACAGTTGATAAGATAAGTAAACATACATTTATTATCTATTCTTGTCATATTATATCGTTGACCATAGGTCAATTCAATCTCAATTATGAGTGGTTAGTATTCTAACTGATTGTATTATTTGAGTTCTTTGACTTGTTCATTACCAGCTTACCCTACAGACTAGCCCATACTTACATCTTGGGAACTCGGTAGTATAATTAAGTGGGAGTGTTAATCATAGATATGAACATCTATAGCTTCCGATGAAGAAGTGAAATGATGGTTTCCTTTTAGTTTGGTTCAAGGTATTAAATGATAGAGATTTCATTTCGGTAATTAAATTAGTTTACTGAAATATCATTTACAAGGAACTAAGTGTTTTAAGGATAAAATACAATGAGGGGTAAAACGGTATTTTAGTCCCATCTCATTGTAGACCGTCTATAGAGAATTGAGTGATAATTATGGTTGTAACAATGGATAATTAATAGCGTATCTAAATTTTTTATAGAGCGTTCTATGAATTCAAGAGTGCAATTCCGAGTCTATAGTGGAGTCACGAGGAATTAATAAGTTAGTAAATTTATTTGTTAGATTTATGATAACTTATTAGAGCTTGATTTCATAGGCCCATGGTCCCCATTGTACCTTGGATAAAGTCATCTAGATAGTCTCAATTAATTGATTTAATCATCAATTAGAATTATCAAAGTTGACCAGGTCAATTTTGGATAGTTTCACAGAGTTATGTAATTTTAAGAAGAAAAGATAAATTAGGGCAGATTTATTAATTAAGATAAATTGGTATCTAAATTAATAAATAGGTTTAAATCAAGGTTCAAATTATAAATAATTAATTTGATAAAGGATTTAAAAAATTATTTAATTAATTAAATCAATAGAAAATAATACAGGCCTTGATTTTAAGTCAAATGGGCTTATAATCAAATAGGAAATTTCACGGGCCTAAAGCCCATGATAATTTCGACCTAGGGCTTCAAATTAGCTATTATTTTATTGATTTTTTAATTAAATTAAATGGCCTAATTGAGTCTATAAAAGGAGTGCTTAGAGAGAAGTCAAAACACAATATCTGATAAGTTTATAAGTTCAGAAGTCAAATTTTCTGATAGGTTTTAGATTCTCTCTAAACACAAGTCCTTTTCTAAGCCTCTTTGTTATTTTCTATTATTCTCTTTGTATCGGTCTCATGTGTTGAGAATTTCCCACTTTAGTCTAGGTGATTCTAAGGATACTTTGGAATACTGTGAAGAAAATAGAAGACCGGTTCAATTTCTTGCTAATACTCTGCGACAGAAAGGACACAAGGGTTAGAGAAACTGAAGGAATGACTCATTAATTCCGCTGCGTATATTGTAAGTATTCTTATCATTGTTTCTCTTTGAATTCAAATTTAGAAACATGTTCTAGGTTATCTCATATTAATTTGTTTAATATTAGATCTACGTGAAAATAAATAAAGATCCTATAAAAGTTTCCCAACATCATTAGTCAAGTTCGGCAGTTGTACTGAGCACTGGTCGTATGGTATTGACTTATGAATCAAGAACGATATTAGCGTGTTTAACGCAAGTCAAAAATATTAGATCTAATCGACATAAGCATGAAATGCTTGATCGAAGTTCGATTTAAAACAAAAGCGCTTGTCTAGTCTAATGGATAGTTACTTAGAGCCGGGGCCATAATGCATAGGTGACTGCATTGTCACATGGCTATGGGTGTGGAGCCCAAGTTCGTGACTTACTCATCATCACTTATCTGATTCAAGTTTGTGACTCCATAGTCACTGATCTGGTTTAAGTTTGTGACTTACTCATCAGTCACCATTTGATTAGGGCTACACGCCCCAGCATGATTATTAGAATCTCGATATTATCTGATTAGGGCTACAAGCCCCAACATGGTTACTAGAATCTTGAAGTGAGATTCACTTATCTGTTTAGTGCTATAAGTCCAGTATGATTATCATAATCATCATTTGTTATTGTATAAATGCAGTAATGAGTTTTCTTGCTGAGCCTTGGCTCACGGGTGCTATGTGGTGCAGGTAAAGGGAAAGAAAAGCTCACCCAGCCTTGAGTGGAGAGCTTAGGTGGCGATGTGTACATATGTGGCCGCTTGACCACCACAGCCAAGGTGTTTCTTAGAGGAACTAGGGGTTAACCCTATATTTTGCTGCTTAGGTTGGCGGGTTGTAATTTTTACATTGCAATGAACATTTTGGTTTGTTAATTACTTGTAAACGTTTTTATGGGCCCATGTACAATTTTATGCTTTAATTAAAATATGTCCATTCCTTTTGATCGAGATTTTTCACCTTAGCCTATTAATGACACCTAGATGCACCTTTATAACCAAATGACTCGTTTAGTGAGTTAAGCACTTTTTAATGTCCACAGTAACAGTCTTGGAGTAACCAGGGCATTACACCTGACATCTTCAGGTGGGTCTACTAGTTCCCAGACAAAATTAGAATACATGGATTCCATTTCTTGGTTCATGGTTTCTTGCCATTTCTCCTGAATCCATAGCCTCTTTGAAGGTTAATAGATCTTCCTTGTTTGTATCAGAAACAAGGACATGTGCCACATGTTCGTAGCAAACAGGTTGTTTCACAATCCTCCCACCACGGCGTTGCACTGTGGTTTCCTTTTTAGGAATAGTGGTTTCCTCTGTTTGTCATTTATCATTTAATGATGATGATGAAGGTGGTGGAGTCTTATCAGCTGTGAGTTCCTCTAATACTACTTTGCTTCGAGGTTTATAGTTATTCATATAATCGTGTTTAAGGAAGATTTCATTTGTAGAAATAAATACCTTTTTGTCCTTAGGACTATAGAAATAACCGCCTCTTGTTTTTGAAGCGTAGCCTACAAAAATGCACACTTCAGACCTCGAATCAAATTTCCCTGATTTAGGTCTAAGAACATGAGCAGGACAACCCCAAATGCGGAAATGGTGCAAACTAGCTTTGTTTCCATTCCACAGTTCCAATGGCGCTTTGCTTATGGTCTTAGATGAGACGACATTCAAAATGTAAGTTGTCGTTTGAAGTGCATATCCCCAGAATGAGAGAGGGAGTTCATGAATACTCAGGATTTAGACTGATCTACTAATGATCATCTATTATGATAAGAATTAAATATTTATGTCAAACGACAAGTTTATAAAGATACTTAATTCTCATCGGTCCTATCATATATTATCTCTATTATATACAACACATTTACTAAGATGTCTATCCACATCAGTAATCCGAATCTAGATCACTTGCATCTCGTATGCTTAGTAAACTACACTAGTAACCATTCATTAAAGATTTCATACTTTAATATGTTACTAACTATTTTATTCATTATATATGATCTTAATTCTCTCATACTAATAAAATATCATATTCTCAGGAATGAATAAGGAATTTTCTTGATATTATTATATAATTAATTCAAACAATAATTATAACATTCAAATATAATAAAATTGTACTTTTATTTAAATTAATAAAATGTCTTTACATGCTTTTAGGGCATTAATCCTAAAGATCTCATCCATGCCAATAGGCGTATTGATGAAATCATGTCCCGTCTACCTCCTATAACTAATCTAAATATTGGAAGAAGAGCTAGTGGTTCTCAGGGGATTAGATCTTGCAGATGTCTCCACACAAATGTCAGCCGTTTTGTTTGAATTGCCACTCCCAGCACTGTACCATTTGGGCAAGTTCTTGGGAATGAGTAATCTGCTCAAGTTCCCAAGAATGAGCAAACTACTCATGAACCCAAGAAAAATCCTGATAAACCTGATCGAACTGGAACCAACTCTAGGAGAACTAACAGGGAAGGGATTCCCCCTATTCCACCAGCTCGAGCTCCATCGAACAATTAGGATCAGGGAGAAAGACCACCTTTTGAAAGGGAAATTGGGGTGGATAACAGGCGACCTTAGACAGTGCGCCAAAATGGACGACAAACGGCCTCTTCCATAAGACATCCCGTTGGGGGAGAATGAGATTGCACCATCAAAATATTAAGAAACAATATAAAATTATCCTTAATAGAGACCACAGAAAGATTGATATAGATGATGCAAACCCTAGTAGTAGAACCAAACCCTTAAGTCTCCTTGAAGCTTGAAACCCTAGCTTGTAGAACACCTTAGAACTTCTTATTCCTTTGCAAAACACAACCTAGGCTTATACACTAGGTGTATTGCTATCTTAATTCTCTATTTCCTAGCCCTCCATGGATGCTTGAGGCTTTTATGAGAAGTAATGGGAATTGGGAGTAAACAAGCCTTTGAACTCACAAAGTCAAGCACTTTCTTTATGAGTTTCTTGGAGAAAACTTGAGATCCTGAAAGCTAGAGAAAGAGAGAGAGAGAGAGAGAGAGAGGTTTGAGAGAGTGATCAAGTCTTCCAAAACTCTACTAGAACCATTTTATAGAGTGGGCACCATCATTAGGTCTAACCAATAGGATTAGTGACTTTTGACACATCATTAGGAGCTTAAAACACGTGTCTATATAGACACGTCAGGAGATGTGTCACCTACCACTAGGCGATGCATCACCTAATGAGGATTTCAAACCCCTTTGCATGGTAGTCGATGCAATGCCTCCAAGGAGGCGATGTAACGCCACCCTCTCTGCCCAGAGCCCCCATGGGAGGACCTTAAAATTACTTCAAATGCCCCCAAACTTTTTGGGCTTTCTTAGATACCTCTTTGTATCACTTTGGACCCAAAACCACAGTTTGTAAGTGCCTACAATTGAATCTTCAATTTCACATCTTCACTATGTGAAACTATCAAGTATTTTACACCTAGCTTGTGTAACAATACTTATCCCTTGCATTTAACCAATCATAACATTCCCCCCACTTGGTTAAATTCAAGCTTCTCTTTCTAGCTCAAAACAATATTGGTGCCTAAAGTAAAGTGTATTTCAACTTGAACTTTACCTTAATGAAAGTACCACAAAGTCTTATCAAAATTATTGGTTGCTTAAAAGCTTGAACCAAGAATTCCTTATGATAAAACTTGTAATACCTCACACACCTCCACTAGATCTTTTGTTTTCTCACTTTTCTCGCTTTAGCACTCATATGGCCATGTGTTCATCCGTTCATGAAATTTATGGGGAGAAACTCCAACTCCCATGAGAGGCGGCACCACCTCTAAGTTCACATAGGTGAAGTTCTTACAACATCTTTGCTACCTTTATAGATGCTTGTTCCACTGAACTTCATTAAAAGCCCTAGGCTTAACCCTTGCTCGGTAGCAACCAACACTAACCATCTTGGATGGAACTCACCATAGTTTTTTAGTGTTTCAACTATTCACTTATCAATGATTTGTTCTTACCAATTGAACTCTTTCCCTTGATGTTTACAAGTTTGGAGTTGGGCTACCATCATTGGTGAATCTTTTATTCTAGGAGTTTCAGTCCCATCCCTTTTGAAGTAGAACTTAAAACCATCTCACAAGAGGTTTTGTAAATAGAACTGCTAAGTTCCCACTTGTCCTAACATATGAGATTGATATGATTCTGTCTTGAATTAATTGTTGCACATATTCATGTCTTAGACTTCCCATTGTACACACTATTATATGCTCGAGCAAGAGTGGATTGACTATCATAATGTATTTAAATTGTTGATACCGTATCCGTGGTAAAAGACATATCCAACATAAGATCCCTGAGCCACCCGAACTCTTTGTTGGTTTCCGCTAGAGTTATACATTTTGATTCCATGATTGAGTGTGATATACAAGTTTGCTTCTTGGTACCCCAAGAAATGGCACATTCTCCAAGAGTAAACACCCCATCGGTGGTGGAGAGATTATCTCCCACTCCCGGTGTCCAACTAGCGTCAGAATATCCTTCAAGTATCATTGGAAAGTTTGAATAGTGAATGCTATATTCTTTGGTACCTTTAAGGTATCCAAGAATACTCTCAATAGCCTTCCAATGCTTGATATTGGATTGCTAATAAACCTACTAAGTTTACTAACCGCATATGCAATATCCGTTCTTGTGCAATGAGCGGCGCACATTAGGCTCCCTATTGCACTTGCATATTCCAATTGAGCCATCGCTCTACCTTCATTTTGTTCAAACTTCATGTTTGAATCGAATGGTGTATTTGCCTCTCTGATTTTGAGATGACTATAGTTGTCAAGCATTTTCTCGACATAATGGGCTTGAATCAATACAATAGCACCTCAATTTCTTCTAACTTTGAAACCTAGAATGGTATCGACCTCTCCAAGGTCCTTCATCTTGAAGTTAGAAGATGAAAACCTCTTTATTTCTGTTATGCCTTTCATGTCATTACTCAAGATCAACATATCATCTACATATAGACACACTAATATGACATAGTCATCACAAGTCTTAGAGTATAAGCACTTGTCCGCATTGTTGTGTCTAAATCTATTTGAAACAATGACTTTATCAAATTTCTCATGCCATTATTTCAAAGCTTGTTTCAAACCATATAATGATTTGACAAGTCTACACATTATGTTCATTTCCTTGAAGAACAAAACCTACCAGTTGTTCCATATAGACCTCCTCCTTAAGATCCCTATTTAAGAATGTTGTTTTGACATCCATTTGGTGAACATAAAGGTTGTATATAGATGATAATGCAAATAACAATATAATAGACGTACATTCTTGCTACCGGTGCATATGTGTCAAAGTAATATATTCCCTCATTTTGTTTGAATCCTTTGGCTACTAATCTAGCCTTGAAGGTTTTTATAGTGCCACCAGTATGATATTTCTTTCTAAATACTCATTTGCATTCAATTGGTGTAGACCCCTTTGGAAGGTCAACAAATTCCCAAGTGTGGTTAGACAAAATTGAATCAATTTCATCATTTATTATCTCCTTCCAAAAAGTGGAGTCCCTTGAAGACATAGCTTCTTTGAAAGTTTTGGGATCATCTTCTATTTGAAGTACTATTGGGTGTTGCCAAGTAACTTCTTCATTGTTAACTTCTACAAGGTATAGTGTCTCTATTTGAGAACACTTCTCACTTGATCCCAAATCGTTGAGCCTTTGGCTCCTTCTAGGCAATAGAGATTGCTCACTAACTCCTTTAGAAATATCATCTTCAGATTCTCTAGTATGAGTTGGTTCTATTAACTTTTTGTCATCGCATGACATGTTCTCAAAAAGCTCAACCTTTCTTGATTCAATTATTACATTAGACTCCAAGTCTAATAATCTATAAGCTTTACTATTTGGGGCATAACCCACAAATTCACATCTTATAGCCCTTGGACCCAACTTGGTCCTTTTGGGATCCGTGTTCTTGTAATAAGCAAGACACCCCTACCCTTTAAGACAACCAATGTTTGGTTTCTTTCCTTTCCATACCTCATATGGAGATATATTATTTTTCTTCATGAGAATACGATTCAAAATATGACAAGTAGATAGAAGGCTTCACCCCACAAACTAAAACTCAATTTTGAATGTAATAACATATCATTAATTATCTCAAGAAATGTTCTATTTTCCTTTTTGTTATACCACTTTTTTGTGGAGTATAAGGGGCGGTACATTTATGTATTATTCCATGTTCTTCACAAAATGTTGTACCTAAAAACACGAGCTCAATCATCTTGTTCGAGGTACAGTTAGCATGCAATTAGTGAAGATTGTTAAATCCTGGGAACTTTGTACTAGCTCCAAGATGAGTAGCTCGAGCTAACCCCAGCTGAGGTTAACTATCAAAGGGCTCTCTAGTTTGAGTCTGGCAAGTGTTATGGAGGTTGATTGGCATCATTCTTAGATCACCTTCATTAGGCTACGAGCATCTCTCGAGTCGGATCGCCATAACCTTCAACCTCTAGTTCGAGGAATGCATTCAACTCATTGAAGTCTCATAAACTGTGCAAACTTGAATTCCTAAAAACTCAGAGGTGTTACGCGATTAAATAAGCATGATGTAACTATTGTAACCTCTGTTTGATAAACGTATAATGTCAGGCAGTTAATACCTTTATGGCATTAATTCATACATTAGTGAATTAATGTAGACATGTATGTTACTCAGATGTAAACAGTCACGTGCACTGCCCATGAAACCCCTATAAATAGAGGGGGAATGGGCAGAAAAAGGGACCGAAAATTGTATGCAAAAACTCTGCAAAAATTGTCTTAAACAAATTTTCTAGAGAGCCTAAACATAATAACAGTGACTCGTGGACTAGGTGAATTCAGTCACTGAACCACGTAAAACCTTTGCTTGCTATTTACTTACGGTTTACCAAAACAGCCTAATTCTCTATCTTAGATTTATTAATATACTGTTGGCGAAAAACTGGGTCAACAGATTGGTTCTTTCATCGAGAGAAATTAGGCTTGTTAATATCTTATTCAAAATTTTCATTCACTCAAAATGGTGGAGCAACGATCGATGCGTGACAACGAATTAGAGAGGCTTGGATCCCCTGCAGAGTTCAATGCAATCAGCCCTGCTGGAGAAGACACTTTTGTACCCCTTCGTTTTGGAAAACAACCCCAAAACCAGGACGGGGACCACCGCGACACTACTAGTTCATTGCCACACCATCGACGCAACAACCCAGGTTACGTTAGAGCGGTCAAACTGAAGAATGCTTAGCTGAGGAGCAATCTTGCCCACGCCAACAGGCGTAATGACGAAATCATGTCTCGATTACCTCCTCCTGTAATCGACCATAATTTTGGAAGGAGGACAAGTGGGTCCCACAGGTGTAATTTCCCAAATGTAAGCCATTTTGTTCGGACCTCAACCCGAGCTCCATGCCATTAGAATGGACCCCCAGGAATGACCGACCCGGTCACAATCACAGGAGCGAACAGGTGACTCATGTTGCTAGAACTCAGCCCAATCAAACAGGGCGAGTAGGGACTACCTCCAGACGTACATGAGTCCCCCCGAATCCTCCACACCAATATGATCGGGTGGTCAAGAATAAAGAAATGAGGAGAAATTACCACTAGTTCAGGACATTGGAGTGGATGATGGGTGACCTAGATTGGTGTGCCCTGCTGAACGATAGGTGGCCTCGCTGACAAGGCACCCACCATCAACAATTTGTCACCCAACACCACAGCGAGTGCAAGAAAATGCACTAGCTCGTGATGACAACCGAAGAAACTTTGCCCTCAGAGAGGTTACATATGTTTCACGATCTCAGGATATTGGAGTTCGAGTTCGCGTGAATGACCAATCTCAACGACCTTACCTGCAGATGGTGAGTTTTGCTAAAGGTAGCTATTGGGCGAAACACCGTCATGAGAGGAGCTTGGAGAATGTTTGTAGTACACACTCTTAGAGGCAGGAGACTAACCTAAGAAATCATCTAAACTCAGCTCAGAGTTTCCGCTCTAACCATTAGTCTTACATGTGCAATCATTTAAATGTTCAGTGAAGATAGTAAGGTCGCAACAATGATCTGAGTTATACTCAGACTAGGGAAAACACAACAATGATGTGTGATGATGGGAATGTCCCTATTAACCGAGCTCAGGCTTGGAGGGATGGTAACTCGAATAATGCACAGTATGGGATGGGAGCTAATACTCAACTCCTAAATAATCTGGTGATGAAGGATCCAACCCTTGAGCGATTGACCATGATAAAAGAACAAATGAGGCGTCTCCTATCTGGAAGAAACCATGAAGATTGTGATTTTTACGAGGAGCTCGAGCCTTTCGCTCCTCATATTGCAGCATCACCTTATCCAATAGGATTCAAAATGCCACACATGGCTACCTACAACGGAACTACTGACCCATATAACCACATTGAGGCTTTTGGCACACTAATGAGTCCCCATAATGTTAACTTTTGTTGTGTCCTGTTCCCAGCCACTTTGTTGGGAGCAGCCAACCTGTGGTTTGACAAGTTCAAAAGGCATTCAATCACCTCCCGACACCAATTGTCATCAGAGTTTAAAAAGTAGTACCGATTTGCAAAGGAGGTACGAGCGTAGGCCAATTCCTTGAACAATATCAAAAAACAACTGGCCGAGTCCCTTAAGGCTTATATAAACCAGTTAACTAACATAACAACTTGAGCAAGAGACGTTGATGGCAGTGCCAAGCTCATGGCAATGTGATCAGGGATCACCGTGGAAGGTGAATTGTGAAAAGAACTCCAAAGAAAATGAGTAAAAAATACATATGAGTTCCTGACCCGAGCTTAAGAGTGGATAAACCTTGAGGAGGCTGAACCTGCCATGGCTGGAACTAGTCAAATTACCACATAGACCACTGGAGTGGTAGCAAATACTGCAGCTACGGCTCAACTCACTACCCATAACAACTAGGCAGGAAACATTAAAAAAAGAAAGGGAAATAACGAAGGTGACCAGACAAGGTCCAAGAAGAACAAAGTTGGGGATAAGTATGCCTCGATATTCACCGCATATACTGACCTAACAGATACGTGGGAAAATATATCTGACAAATTCTGCTCGACTTCCCTAGAAAAAGCCAGAGCCCATGAGGAATCAACGGGCCAAGAGAGAGATGACCAAGTTTTGTCGTTACCACAACGAAATTGGCCAAAATACTAAATATTTTTGTCAATTGAAGGATGAGATTGAGACTCCCATTTGGGCTGGACCATTAGCATAGTACGCCCAAAATAGGGTAGCTCCCAACCAGCCGTCCGTGCAAAATCCACGACCAGC
Organism: Humulus lupulus; assembly: GCF_963169125.1. Classification (NCBI taxonomy): domain Eukaryota; kingdom Viridiplantae; phylum Streptophyta; class Magnoliopsida; order Rosales; family Cannabaceae; genus Humulus; species Humulus lupulus. The sequence goes on from NC_084796.1 coordinate 38,381,794, forward strand.
TCCAAGAAATCCAGCGAACCCACCACCAGGTCTTGCAGCTCTAGAAAATGCACTCATCCCTCCTGTTGAGGGAAAAGATATCACGGGTGGACCGCACTTGGCCGACATAAGCAATAAGGCTAAGAAAAGGTATATCTAGGAGTTAAAGACTCATGATGGTGCAGTATTTATGCGTTGAGCAACACTTGTCAAAGTAGTAGAAAATGGACAAACAACCCATCATTTTTACGGAGGAGGACATGAGCCATGTACAATTCCCGCATAATGATCCGCTTGTCATAACCATTCAGCTCGCAAATCGAAGAGTTCGGAGAATCCTGATTGATAATGGGAGCTTCGTGAACATGCTATTTAGGTCCACTCTAGAAAAGATGGGACTATCAGTATCTGACTTGAAGGCCTCCTCCACAACTCTATATGAGTTTTCAGGAGAAGGAAAGGCAACCATCGAGATAATTGAGCTCGTTGTAACCATTGGTGATGAGCTGGGAGACTTGGTACTCAGAAGGGTGTTCCTGGCTAACAAAGATCCTAAGGATGGCTTCCTAGGTCCAAAATAGGAAAGACCATACTAGATCGTGGAAATTATGCGATAAGGCACTTTCAGATTAGCCTGAGTAGGTGGAGAGGCAGTTCCGCGAACTTGGAACGCTTTACATTTGAAGAAATACTACCAATAATTTGGTCTACTTTTAAGACCACTTTATATCATCATTTTGCGAGGCTTGATTTATTATAAAAGCCATTTCCATTAATTTTCCTTTGCATTAATAAAATGGTTTTTGTGTGGTTTAAACATGGTACAAAATTCTTCCCTAAATTTTGTTTTGTACAAGATCGTTATGTAAAAATGACCTAGAATATTTGTAAATTCTAATCGCTTGGGGGGCATATACCCATTGATAAGTGAGATGTCTTTGAAAAATTCTGTAACTTAGAATTTGGAAATTTTGCGGCTTGATAAAGCCCGAGTTTTCAAAAACAATTCTGAATATGAACTAAGTTAAGAAAATTCAAAGCAAAAACGAAAAAAAAAACCTAGATTAAACCAGGTACGAGGCTTGAATATTAATAGGTATGCAATTAAGCAACTAAAATCCTAGATATAACTAGGTTTGCAACCTGAAAAATAACTGGTGGGCTATCAAGCACATACCCCGATCTAAAGCAACCCCCTATACTATTCATGTGTATAAAAGCTTAACATGTTTAAAAACACAATAATATAAGGGAAATATATAAAGATCAAAGTTAGGTTAATATAATACGAGGACAAATGACCTCAAACAGAGCCATTCATGCAAAATTTCTTGGCCAAAAAGGACTGATTACAAGGGATAAAATGATATCCACAAAAAAAAAAAAACATATATAAAATATACAAACAGAGGAGGTCCTCAACTTTGCGCTACGACAACTTGCTCACAAGAAGAAATCTCATCCTCCCTATCCTCTTCGCCAGCTCCCGAGGTTGTGTCCACCGTTTTGGTTGGCTCATTTTCTAGCTGAACCTAGAATTTGGCACGATACCGCCCTCATAGCTCAACATCCAAGAAGGAGAAGTCACCTTCCTGGTTGAAGCACAAAACCTTGTAAAACATCTTCTCCATGGACTCTGCGAGGTGGGCTTCAGCTCCATTGACCTTTAGTTGGAGCTCCTCGACCGTTCTTTGAAACTGGTCGCGATTTTGGATCACCCCCAGGACTTGCGCCTTGGCGATCTTCTCGTTGTTACGGGAGGTCTCGAGGTCTGCCTCAAGCTTCTAAATCCTCTTACAACTCTTGATCACCTCAAGGGCCTGCGCCTCAAGCTGTTGAAGTTTCCCACAGGTTTGCTCCAACTCTCTGGAGGTGGCATCCTCGATCTGCCAACACTGGTCTTTGACCTCCTCCAACTCCTTCTCAAACTGCTTCGTAACAGCAAGGACAGAGTGGACCCAATATCAAGCTTGGATCTAAATATGATTGCTGTAAAAATAAGCAAAGAGTTAGATCATGGAAAATATGGAAAAACCTCGAGAAAACAGAATAAAGAAACTTACGGTCAGCATCATCCCAAGAGCGGAGTCCATCACGACTGCAATGGTGTCTCCCTCAATCTTCTCCATCTCCCCGACGGAGATTTCATTGAGGTGCGCAACCACCTGGCTAGTTAGGGTTTTGAATGGAGCCCGGAGATGGCGAGGAAATTTTCCCACCTCAACATGAGGATGTGGGACAGAGACGGAGGGAACTGCTTGAATGACTTGAGGAGTTGCAGGGTCAGTCACCCGGGTAGTTGGGGGAGGAGTATCTTTGGTCGACACCATAGTAGCTCGCGAATGGGAATGAGTGGTCTCCTTAGCCTAAGTGTGGGTTCCCGTGGAAGCTCCAGCTCTAGAAGCACCCTTCTTCATAAATCGCTGTCTCTTGACAACGAGACCAGAACCTGCTAAGGCATTGGTGAGGTCCATGTCGTCTTCTGCAAAATTGTCAAGAAAGGGTTAGATAGATTCCAATTAAACTTAGAAAACAACAAGCAAAAGAAGAAAAATCCCACCCTCCGAGCTAGAGGAGGAGACTGCAATAATTAATTCCAAATTGAGAGTTAGGCTAGCTACTTGGGGAACTTCTAACTCCTGAACAACAGAAGGTCGGGGAGACTCTAAAAAAACTACGCCGGGCACTCTTTCAGGCCCGGGTCCTCATCCAAGCTCCAATCATACTCTGGCTGCCTAGTGACTGAGAAAAAGGTGTCAAAATCTAGAGGATACTTAAGTCAGATGTTCGTCCCATATTGCTCAAAAAATGTATGCCTAATGTGCAAAGTATAATCTATAACTATGGTAATGTTGGGAAAGCTAAAATCGTGGCGAAGGACCAGGAGATCGACACATTGTTTAAGAGTGATATCTTATTTGGGTCCTCGTGATGCATAGTCACAACCTTCTTTGAATCATGATGGGCTATCATAAAGCTGGCAACAGCCTGATTAATCTCATTATTAATGTTACCTTGGCCAGAGGTGCAGGTTCCTGCCCCCGACTCTGCCCGACCTAAGTTATTATATAGATCGCCCCGAGAATGGAGTCTATGCACCAAGGGCATGACTTCTTCCTCTTCATCGGCCTCTTCCTAGGAGGACCACAGGGTTTCAGAGCCAGAGATTGGCCTTCCTTTACTAGTCCGCATGCCAATATGTTGGCATCTGTTATTACTGCTCGCCATTCTTTTTGAATAGCAGGAGTAGAGGCTAGGGCTAGTATTGATTCTAGTGGACCACGGAAGCTTCGAACCTCTTGTAAATTGCCGCACACAAAAAAAGTAACGTGATCAAAATAAGCAAATACTATAAAGCAAATAAACTTTAACAAAGCCAAGACAAAACATACTTACAAGGTCGGTTGAAATAACAGTATTCGTAGGTCCTGAACCCGTTCGACATAAAGAACTGGTCCTTTTAGTCATTTGGATGGCTAGGGAGATCGATGATGCCGGCGGTCTTCGGGAATCTGGTGAGGTAGTAGAAACCATCACCTCCGGTTGTGGTGTCCAGATTGAACTTAAGGCAAAAGAAGTACAGGGTGTCTTCAGGGGTGGGGTCCTCCCACTCATTCTTATGGAAAAAATATTTAAGCCCCGCGAGGAGGCGTTAGGTATTTGGGGGAAGTTGAAACAGAGCTAACTTCACAAAATTAAGGAAGTCCGTAAAATACGAACTCGATGGAAGGAAAGCGCTTGCCTTCAGGTGCTTGTCGCTCCATGCCCCAAAGTAATCCTCCAGGGGAGTGTAGCTCCGCTCACCTTGAAGCGTAGGTCGCGCATAGAACTTTAAGTCCGTTTGGATCCCATGGCCCCTCATTATCTTATTGACTTTGGACATCAAAATTATTCAAGAAACTATCCTCTTGAACATATTAAAATTATATGCGTGAACCTTGACCTCCCTCTCCACCATTTATCCAAAGTGGGGGATGGAGGTTTCCGCGAACTGGTGGCCCTGGGACGAGGAGCTCGCTATACTCTTGTTCTTTTGGTTGCTCATTTTTATAGATAGTTAAGCTCATATGTGTACAAAACTGGGCTAAGTATTAGTAGCGACCTAAGGATGTAACCAAGGACAAGGATCATGGAAGTTGGGGAAGTTGGTTGTGGTTAGTAAATCCGAGGAAGGTCCAGGGAGAACCCGACCTAAGGCTTAAAGACTAAGTTTCATGAACTAAAGACTCTAAGAGATAAAGAAGAGTAAATATCTGCATACGTGAATCCACGCGTGCCCCTAAGTCACGCGCCTTAATATCGGAAAGTGTTGTCACCTTGGAAATCGTGTGTTAGAAATTTAGTTTTGGGAAGCAGTTTTAATGTAAAATCTCTCAAGAAGTGTGACCCTTAAGCTACCCGGTTTGAAGGCCAGAAACCTAGAATTTTTGTGTAAACTACTATTCATACAACCCTCAAGAACCCTGAAAATGCCCAAAAAATTTGTCCATCTTTGTCATTCACTCAAGCACTTTGGGTTCAATAAAAATATACTGTAACGACCCAAAATTACTGATTTGGCTTAAGGGCCTTGATTAGTGTGCCGGGAGGGCATAATTGGTTTATGTGCAAGTTTATTGATTTAATGCATGATTATATGATAAGCATGTTTGAATGATTATATGAATGTAATTGTGGTTAAATGTTATATTTGTGAGAATCACATTATTATGTGGGTAAGTCTGCAGCGAGTGATTTGAGGCGATCCTAGGGAGCTAGATAGCAGAAAAGTCACAACGGGGTTTAATATTTGACTTTGGGAAAGTCAGGGGTATTTTAGGTATTGGGTAGTTATTTATACTATCGGGTTATGGAAATAAATATATTGAGATATATTTGAGGTTAGGAGGCTTAGGCGGGAATATTGGGGAATTTTACCATTTTGCCCTCGGGGATGTTTCCGGTACCTCGAGCCTCGGGATTGACTTAACTGACTAAGATTAGACTAAGTTACTGGAAAACAGTAGAACAAAAGTCACAACCAACCCTTTATCATATCTTCTCCTTCTCCTCTTCTCTCTCTTAAGGAAACTACAGAAAACTAAGGAAAACTCAACTGGGAATTCTGTGTTTGAGCTGAATTTATGAAGGATTAGCCTAGTTCTGACTAAGGGACACTCAACCAGGATCAAGGTAAGGATTAAATCTCACTCTTGAACATTAGAAATTTAAGTCTTGACTGGGTATTAAAAGTGTTTCTGGTTTTGATATTAAGGATTAAATTAAAGCTGAGAAGTTTGGATTCTAGCTCAGGAGCCTGTTAAGGAAGTGGTTCAACAAAGCAGGTAAGCTTCAATTCATAATTTAGAGGTTAAAATTTGAGTTTGCATGACTGGTTTTTGGTGTTTTGAGCTGCTGGGTTTCAGAAACCAAAAAGGGATTTTGGTAGGTTTTTAAGCTGGATTTCTATTGGACTATGCTGTAAGAATCATGTTAAAAGTATTGTGATTAATGGGTTTTGAATTAGGGTGATTTGGGGTGGTTTTGAATGAGGTTAGGATGTTAGATATGGTGGATTTTTTGGGCACAAAGGGTAGGGCCGCGACTCTGTTCTAGAGCGCTGCAGCCCTATGAAGTAGAGAAGCTAGGGAGGCTCGGCCAAAGGGAAGCGCCGCGGTGCCACAGGGCAGGGCCGCGACGCGTGTTTGTCTTCTGAAGGGCTTGTTTTCTATTTTAGGGGCGGGCCACGGCTAGGTTTCAAGGGCCGCAACCCTTAGGTGCATTTATGATCTTTTGGGGATTTTAAGCGCGGGAGCTTAACCTAGGGTGCTCGGGATCGATTTCACCACCGTGCTTGGTGGAATTTGATGTCCCGGAAGCTAGCATTGTACCCGGAAACCTTTATTTGAATAATAATGGAATCCATTACCTTGGTTGTGACTAGGTGATAAGCTAGGGCTTGGAAAACAGATCGTGCTCGAGAGACGTCGCTTGTAGACAGTGATCGTGGAAATTAAAGGTAAGAAAACTGCACCCGGTTGTGTAATTGTAATGGGACTAATGGTTTCCTAATAGGAATGCTTTGAAAGAATGGTATTACGCCATGTAAACAATAAACCAACGACCTAAGAGTGCCAAGGTTACACTAGCGCACAGGGCACGACTCGGCCACTGGTAGCCGACGACTCAGTGCTCGGTTTAAGCGGGCCGGAGTCAGTGGGGTAAACAGAGGGTGCGGCCTAAGTTGTCGGCCCTGATAATTGTGAAACTTGATTTTTATTAATGTATAATTGCATACTTGATTCTGAGTACATGATATATGATTAATATGAGTGTTAAGTGTTTGATCCTGCTTAAAGGATTAATTATCTGCTATTGTTGTTTGTGATGTATATTATGTTTTCTTGCTGGGCCTTGGCTCACGGGTGCTACGTGGTGCAGGTAAAGGCAAGGGCAAACTTGATCAGCCCTGACTTAGAGAGCTTTATGAGATGAATGTACATGACCAGCTGCTCAGCCGCCACGGTTGAGGGGAAAGCAGGAACAGGGGAACTAGAAATGTCTGTTTTGCCTTAGAATGGCTGATGGTTGTCTGTATTTTGGAGATTCTGTAAACCAACTTTTAAACACTGTTTCTTTTTGGGATCCCATGTGTAAAACTGTTTAATTATATAAAGTGTATCTTTTGAGACCAAAACCCTTTTTAACCCTAGCACATTCATGGTTAGTGACACGTTTTAACTAAATGACTTTATTAGCAAGTCTTGCACCTTTATAAATACACAGTGTAGCGGTCCTGGCTATCCAGGGCGTTACATATACTATCCATTTCTCCCTCACAAGATGAGGGCACATAGACTTAACCCAAGTCTTTGACACAACGATAGTAAAAGAAAATAGAAACTTCACAAGCATACAAAAACGTGTAAAAGAAATTTGAAAAAAAAACTTACAGTTTTTCGATCGAAGAAAGCTAGAAGGATCGTGGAGGTTGAGGAAATGCAGAAAAATGTTTAAGAAAAGAAATTGTCAGAAAGCTTGAGGGTTTCAAAGAGAAAAAAATGGATACTTTTGAAATGCAAAGGTGACGAGAATCGGGTTTTGTGGCCCTATATATAGGCAAAATATGGGAAAGAATAAGAGCCACATGATCAAGATAATTTGAGATCGAAAGGCTAAAATTAAAAAAATCAAACAGCGGCAAAAGTTGATAGGACAACTATCACTGTACTTGAAACTCGAACAGACGCCTGTAGAATTCAGACACGTGTCCCACACTCAAGTGAGTAGGTAGGCACATTCCCCACGGGCGGAAGTAGAAAAGCCCTTGCTGTGCGTGTTAGGAGTGACGTCATGCACAAGCAAGGGCTTGGGGGAAAATGTTGTACCTAAAACATGAGCTCAATCCTCTTGTTTGAGGTACAGCTGGCAGGCAGTTAGTGAAGATTGTTAAATCCTGGGAACTTTGTACTAGCTCCAGGAAGAGTAGCTTGAGCTAACCCTAGTCGAGGTTAGTTATCAAAACTCTCTAGTTCAAGCCAGGCAAGTGTTATGGAGGTTGATTGGCGTCATTCTTAGATTGCCTTCATTAGACCGCGAACATCTCTCGATTCGGATCGCCATAACATACAACCTCCAATTTGAGGAATGCATTTAGCTCGCCACAGTCTCATAAAGTGCGTCAGCTTGAATTCCTAAAAACTCGGAGGTGTTACACGAATAAATAAGCATGATGTAACTGTTGTAACCTCTACCTGAAAAACGTATAATTTCAAGAAATTAATACCTTTATGGTATTAATTTATACGTTAGTGAATTAATGTAGACCTGAATGTTACATAGATGTAGACGATCACCAACACTGCCCATGAATCCCCTATAAATAGAGGGGGAATGAACAGAAAAAAATACCAAAAATTGTATGCAATAATTGTCTTAAATTTTTTTTCCAGAGAGCCTAAAGATAATAACAGTGACTCGTGGACTAGGTGAATTAAATCACTGAACCATGTAAAATATTTGATTGCTATTTATTTATGGATAACAACAAAAATCCTAATTCTCTTTCTCAAATTTCTTAATCTACTGTTGGCAAAAAATTGCATCAACACAAAACAAATTGAAATCATTTGAAAAATATTCACCACCCCCATCACTTCTAAGCACTTTTATCTTTCTTTCCAATTGATTTTCAACTTCCGCTTTATAAACTTTAAACACATTAATTGCTTCATCTTTATTCTTGAGCAAATATACATATGTGAACCTAGCGCAATAATCTATGAAAGTTATAAAATATCTACTTCCTCCTCTAGTCAACATTCTATTTAGTTCATATAAATCATTATGTATCAAATATAAAAATTTAGAATTTCTTTGAACACTAGGAAAATGTTTCTTTACCATTTTAGATTTAACACATAATTCACACTTATCACACTCAACATTAACACAATCAATTAATCCACATTTAATTACTCTTTTAATTGTGCTAATTCCTATATGTGCAAGTCTAACATGCCACAAATTAATAGAATTTGAGTTAAGCATATAACAAGAAGAAGTAGAAGCTTTATTGTTCATATTGTCAATAAAGGTACAAAGTTTGAACATTTCATCACTAGCATATCCATTCCCCACAAACACATTTCCCTTTGCAATGTAAGCTTACTGGAATCTATCACAACCTTGATTCCCAGTTTGCCAAGCAAATTGCCAATCATATGGTTTCTACTCATTTCTGGTACATAGAAAATATTGGTGAGTAGAACCTTCTTGTCAGATGTGAAGAATAAGTCTATAGTCCTTTTTCCTTCAAACTTTGACCTTTTCTCATTTCTCATTTCTCATTTAAATCTCATGCCCTTCCTTTGAAGTTTTAAAGGCCTTGAATATGGATCTATCATGGGTGACATGAATGGTGGTACAAGTATCATACCACCTCCCATTCACCTTTCCATGAATGACATTGATTTCGCTTAGTGTTGCCACTAACTCTTCTTTGGTTTAGTTGACTCTTGCTTTATTGTTTTGGTTCCTTTTAAACCTACAATCTCTAGCAAAGTGGCCATTCTTGCCACACACAAAGCAAGGTCCCTTGGAACTTTTGAATTGTCCTTCATTCTTCTTAGACCTTAAGGTCTTTGACCCTTGCCTTTATTCTTGCCAATTCCTTTGCCCTTGTTGAGAGGATTGGTCACCACATTTTCCTTTGAAGTCTCTACATTAGACTCCTCCTCGTTCTTATCTCTAAAACGTGACTCCTCCTCAATCCTCAAGTGTTTGAGAATTTCCTCCAAGGAAATCTCCTCATTCTTATGGAGGATTTTCTTCCAATGGCCCCTCCAAGATGGAGGCAACTTGACTATTATGGAACCCATAAGTAATTGTTCTGGCAAGACAATATTTAGGGTAGATAGCTTATACACAATAATTTTCAACTCATGTATTTGGGGAAGAAGGGGTCTCATGTCATAAAATTTAAATTCCATGTATTGAGTAATAAGGAATTTCTTTGTACATTCTTCTTCCGCTTCGTACTTTTTCTCTAAAGCCTCCCAAATCTCCTTGGCGGTATTGGTGTTGGTGTAGATATCATACAACTGGTCTGATGGCACATTGATTATGTGACCTCTACAAGTCAATTCATCTCCTTCCCGCTTCTTCCTTTCTTTGATGACTTCTTAGGTGTCATCTTTTATGGCGTGTTTTATGGCCTTTAGGTCTTTGTCCAAGACATAGAAAGCCTTGAGTGTGGTTAGCAAATACCTAATCTTATCTCACCAACGAACAAATTTAGTAGCATCAAATCTATCTAATCTTACAAAGTCTTGTGTCATGCATTTCAATGCCAAAAATGAAGAACTTTCTTCCATGATGATGTATCTCAGAAAATAGAGAATTAGAATGTTAGAGGAGAGTGAGGTTACACCTCCAAAATATTAAGAAACTAAAAAAATTATCCTTAACAGAGACTAAAGAAAGACTGAGATAGATGATGCAAACCCTAGTAGTAGAACCAAACCCTTGAGTCTTCTTGAAGCTTGAAACCCTAACTTGTAGAACACCTTAGAACTTCTTCTTCCCTTGCAAAACACAGCCTAGGATTATACATGAGGTGAATTGCTGTCCTAATTCTCCATTTCCTTGCCCTCCATAGATTCTTGAGGCTTTTCTAAGAGAAAATGAGAATTGGGAGTAAACAAGCGTTTGAACTCACAAAGTCAAGCACTTTCTTTATGAATTTCTTGGAGAAAACTTGAGATCTTGAAAGCTAGAGAGGGAGAGAGAAATTAGAAAGAGGTTTAAGAGAGTGATCAAGTCTTCCATAACTCTATTATAACCATTTTCTAGAGTAGGCACTATCATTAGGTCTAACCAATAGGATTAAAGACTTTTGACACATCATTAGGAGCTTAAAACACGTGTCTGTATAGACACGTTGGGCGATGCGTCGCCTACCAGTAGGCGATGCATTGCTTGCTAGGGATTTCAATCCCTTTGAATGAAAGACAATTGTTAGGATCATTTTAGGTTAGTTATAGAGAGTAATTTAAGATGTTATTTGAGTGTTTTTACTTTAATTTGTGCATATTTACGCTTGTTTTCTTCTTGTTTCAGGTTTTAATGGTTAAGTAGATAATATGGAGTGAAATGAGAAGAAACATGTTAAATACGATGAATATTATGGATTAAGTGTTGAATGTGGAGTCTAGTATATTATGGGTGGAAAATACTAAGTTGAAGATGCTCAACACGCTTCGTTTATGCTTAGTAATGTAAGTCTGAAACTTGAAGCCTCATTTTTACCATGATTTCTTCATTTTTGGAAACAATATTAGAAATATAAGTTTTAGATATTTCTCTTAGTTTTCCATAGCTTTTTGAATCATCGAATTCCGAGTTATATCGAGATAGTTATGTTCAAAATACTATCTCTAGTCATTGTAGAGTATTTATGAGGAGAATGCTTCATCCATAGAGGCGATGTAATGCCACCCTCTCTGCCTAGAGCCCCCATGAGGGACCCTATAAATGCTCCAAATACCCCCCAAGATTTTTTGGGCTTCTTTATATACATCATTGTATCTCTTTGGACCCAATAACCACAGTTTGTAAGTGCCTACAATTGAATCTCCAATTTCACATCTTCATTATATGAAACTATCAAGTATTTTACACAGTTTGTGTAAAAATACTTATCATTTGTATTTAACCAATCATAATACATCCGCCATCACCAATTCTCCATCCATCACCCCCTTGAGCTCCATCACCTCCACGAGCTCGAGGCAATACATCTTTTCATGAAAATGACTTAAGAAACTCTATTTACAGAGAGGTCACTTCTGTCACTTGATCTCGTGACATCGGGATTTGAGTCTACGCTAACAACCAAACTCACCAACCTCACCAGCGAGTGGTGAGTTTCACTGAGTTTTTGGATGGAGATTGGGGTGTTACACCCCCACCGCTAAGTCCATCACGTCCCAGGGAGTTAAGGTCTCTATCTTATCCAGCTCGCACTTTGCAAGCTGGTTGATGTGGCCCACCATGTCGCTAGTTAGTGTCTGGGCTGGCCTCGATGGCGAACAGCGAGTCTACCCTCCTCTAGATGTGGAGTTGGGATAGAGAAATGTAACGTCCCAAATTACCTAAAAAGGCTTAGGGCCTTGATTAGGGGGACAGGATGGCAAATTATGGAAATTATGTGATTATGTGATATATATATGTGTATCATTATGTGATTATGTAAGTTATATTACGATATGACTTGATATGCATGTTTAGGTGTATTAAATATGCATGTGGACCCGTTTCTGGTTAAAAGAGCAATTTTCGTAATTTGGCTCGTTATGGGAATATCTGGCTATATGTGATATATGTGTGAGACCACATCATCATGTGGATACATTTGGATTACTCAACACGAGATGATCCTAGGGAGCAAGCTAGTGGGAAAGTCGCTGCCCGCCTGAGCAATTTTGGCCACATTAGTTTTTTAGTGATGGGAACTCAAACCTAAGGGCTCGGGATCGATCCTACTACCCAGTTTGGTATAATTCGAGGTCCCTGAGGCTAGGACTTGGTCTGGAAGCCTTTATTTACTGGTTTTTTTTATGGGATTCTATATCATGGTTGTGACTAGGTTATTACTAGGGGCTCGGAACTGGGATCATGCTCGAGGGTCGTTATTTGGTAACCTGTGCTTGGACTAAAGGTAAGAAAACTGGACTCATTATGTGATGCATGTGATTATGGCTTGGCCTGAATGTTGAATATAGAATTGATTAGAGCTTGGGTCTTTGTAAATGTGCATGAATATGATTATGCTTGTGATTCCTGAATTGTTGAAAATGGATATGAATAGGGTGTGAACGCCTGAGAATGTGCATGATTATGATTATGCTTGTGATTGTTGATTAAGCATGTTGAATGCTTTATATCTGGATATTTTTTATATGATGAATGCATGTTAGCATTATAAAATTGAGAAAAGCATTGACTTATGAGTCAAGGACGACAATAGTGGGTTGAGCGCTGGTCGAGATGATTATGCTTAACCAGGAGCGCATCATACGCTTGTTCGACCCAATGGTCGTGGAAAATGCAGCGCCAGGTATGCTGGGTCAGCTCCAAGGTTGATTATATAGAGGGTAGGGCAATGGGATCCGAGGTGACATATTAGTCCCATATCCTAGGGTTGGGCCCCAACATTGACTTATTAGTCAAGGACGACCTTAGCACGTTGAGTGTTGGTCGTAAAGAATTGACTTATTAGTCAAGGATGACTTTAGCACGCTAAGTGCTGGTCGTAAATCATTGACTTATTAGTCAAGGATGACCTTAGCACATTGAGTGTTGGTTGTAAAGCATTGATGTATTAGTCAAGGATGACCTTAGCACATTTAGTGCTAGCCGTAAAGCATTGACTTATTGGTCAAGGATGGCCTAAGCACGATGAGTGCTAGTTGTAAAGCATTGACATATTAGTCAAGGATGGGAATAGCGCGTTGAGCGCAGCCCAATATGGTTATGCATAACCAGGAACGCATCATACGCTTGGCCAGCTCCAAGGCTGGTTATACAGAGGGCAGGGCAAAGGGCCCTGGGGTGACTCATTAGTCCCATATCCTAGGGTGTTGAGCCAATATGATTCTATAATCATGTATTTTGGGTATTCGACCCCGACATGATGCATTGATTATCTATCTAGGGCAATTGGTCCCATATGATGTTGTATTCATTATATGAATGGTATGCATGCATGAGTAGGGTCATTACTGCTAGGCATGCTTATTATGATTTGGAGACATGATATTCACTACTTATGAGCATGTTTACGTTTTCTTGCTGAGCCTTGGCTCACGGGTGCTATATGGTGCATGTAAAGGGAAAAGAAAGCTGGACCATCCTTGAGTTGGAGAGCTTTGGTGATGATGTGAACATATGTGGCTGCTTGACCACCATGACCGAGGGTTTAAAGAAAAACTAGGGTCAAACCCTATTTTTCCGCTTAGGTCGGTAGGTTGTAACCTTTTCATTGTAATTAACCTTTTAAATGTATTTGGGATCCCATGTATGAGGTAAATGTTTTTATGAAACGATGGTACCTTTGACCAAAATGTTTAACCTTGAACCATTAATCACGTTTAGTTACACGGTTATGGACAAATGAATCATTTAGCGAGTTTAGCACTATTTAAAATACACAGTGTAACGGTCCCTGAGTAGTAGGGCGTTACAAGAAAGATGGGGCTGGAGGATTTTCCAGTGGAGTCGGAGGAGGGAATTCCTTGATAGTGAGCACAATTTCATTTTGACCTCCAAATTGGGAAGAGGGCAGCTCCTTGCCCTTATGTTGAGCTCTGGTGGATGAACCTCCAGTGCAGAAGATGTTTTTCTTCAGAATCCTAGCCTTCTTGATAGCTGGGTCGGAATCGAAGCCTGCGGTGAGGTCGCTCTTTTCTTCTTCTGGAAATAAAAAAAAAGGGATTAGAAAGACTTTAACCAAACTTGATAAAACAAGTAAAAAAGAAGACCTTGCCCTCCGGGCTAATGGAGGAGTCTATGATTATTGGATCTGGAATACGAGCTTGGTTGACTGGATGAGGATTGGTTAGGACAAGGATAATCAGGTTTGGAGGAGACTTGGGTGGAACAATCTCAGGCGCGTTTTTAGGCTAGAGCTCATCCTTTGAGCTCAGGTCATACTCTGCATGCGTTGAGACTGGAAACAACACGCCGAGAGACAAAATGATATCCAGACAAACATAAGTGCCATATTTTTGGAAAATGGCACTCCTAATATGTAATGTGTTATCTAATATGATAGTCCTAGAAGGGAGGCTAAGGTCATATCAGGGAACTAAAAGGTCGACACACTCTTGTATAATAACATTTCTATCTGGATCAGGGTGTCTGGTCACGATCTTCCTCTGGTCATGCTGGCTTAGCATGAAGCAAGCAGCAACTCGGTTAATGTTAGGACCGAGGTTACCTTGGCCAGAAGTACTGGCTGCTGTCCCCGATTGAGCTCGAGCTAGGTCGTCACTCTGGGAAGGATGCTTACGTAGCAAAGGAACGACCTCTTCTTCTTCCTTGATATACTCGAAGGGTCCTTTTCCTCGAAGGACCCCAAGGTTGGTAAGCTAGGGATTGGCCATATCCTATCAGTTTACAAACCCTCATATTGGTATTTGTCATTATAGCTCGCCAATCCTTCTCCTCGGCTGGAAGAGCGGCAAGCTTGACATGTTGATTCTTTCGGACCTCAGAAGCTTCAAACCTCTTGTAAATAGTTGAACGAAACAATTAACTCGAACAAAATAGTGAAATTGTAAAGCAGACAATATATATATATAATAACCAAGGCAAAGAAGACTTATAAGGTTGGTTGAAGTGTCGGTATTCGCAGGTCGCGAAGCTATTCAACATAAAAAGTGAGTCTTTGAAGTTTGGATGACTCGGGAGGTCGATGAATGGGGCAGTCTTGGGGAACTGGGTAAGGTAATAAAATCCATCACCTCCGGTCTTGGTGATGGGGTTGGCCTTGAGGTAGACAAAATAAAGAATGTCCTCGGGGGTGTGATCTTCCCAGCTGTTCTTATGGAACAAATATTTTAACATCGCAAGGAGGCAGTATGTGTTCCAAGGGAGCTGGAAAGAGGCAAGCTTCACTTAATTTAGGACTTCTGAGAAATACGTGTCGAATGGAAAGAAGGCCCCAACCTTCAAGTGTTCGTCACTCCAGGCTCCAAAATTTTACTCCAAAGGAGTGCAACTCCGATGTCCCTCATGTTGGGGTTTTATGCCCTAATTAAAACCCAAATTCTTTGTAATCTCATTTTATTATCAATAAAAGAATAGAAATCATTTTTTGACTTGGTCAATCACTTTGCTCACATGTTTTATTTTCATGATTATTTATTTAATATAAACTTCTATTAAATCCCGAGCATATAGCTAATCTTATTTATAGTGACGTAATCACAGTGGAATATAAATATGATTATATGTTCAAAATAAGTTAGTCCTAAGATTAGTCAGTGCACCGGATTTACACTGACTTGCCAATCTACGATATGATCTACTTACACATTACAGTGTTATGTTCTTTCCAGAACATTAACAAAGTAGATAAGATCGGATGTATTTGTTACATCGGACAGGACCGATATTGACAGTTGATAAGATAAGTAAACATACCGTTATTATCTATTCTAGTCATATCATATAGTTGACCATAGGTCAATTCAATCTCAATTCTGAGTGGTTAGTATTCTAACTGATTGTATTATTTGAGTTCTTTGACTTGTTCATTACCAGCTTACCCTACGGACTAGCCTTTACTTACATCTTGGGAACTCGGTAGTATAATTGAGTGGGAGTGTTAATCATAGATATGAACATCTATAGCATCTGATGAAGAAGTGAAATGATGGTTTCCTTTTAGTTTGGTTCAAGGTGTTAAATGATAGAGATCTCATTTCAGTAATTAAATTAGTTTACTGAAATATCATTTACAAGGAACTAAGTGTTTTAAGGATAAAATACAATGAGGGGTAAAACGGTATTTTAGTCCTATCTCATTGTAGACCGTCTATAGAGGATTGAGTGACAATTATGGTTGTAACAATGGATAATTAATAGCGTATCTATATTTGTTATAGAGCGTTCTATGAATTCAAGAGTGCAATTCCAAGTCTATAGTGGAGTCATGAGGAATTAATAAGTTAGTAAATTTATTTGTTAGATTTATGATAACTTATTGGAGCTTGATTTCATAGGCGCATGGTCCCCTTGTACCTTGGATAAAATCATCTAGATAGTCTCAATTAATTGATTTAATTATCAATTAGAATTATCAAAGTTGACCAGGTCAATTTTGGATAGTTTCACAGAGTTGTGTAATTTTGAGAAGAAAAGAGAAATTATGGCAGATTTATTAATTAAGATAAATTGGTATCTAAATTAATAAATAAATTTAAATCAAGGTTCAAATTATAAATAATTAATTTGATAAAGGATTTAAATAATTATTTAATTAATTAAATCAATAGAAAATAATACAGACCTTGATTTTAAGTCCAATGGGCTTATAATCAAATGGGAAATTTCACGGGCCTATAGCCCATGATAATTTCGACCTAGGGCTTCAAAATGGCTGTTATTTTATTGATTTTTTAATTAAATTAAATGGCCTAATTGAGTCTATAAAAGGAGTGCTTAGAGAGAAGATTTCAGAGACGACAAATAAGTCACAAGTCAGATTTTCTGATAGTTTTATATTCTCTCTAAACACAAGTCATTTTCTAAGCCACTTTGTTATTTTCTCTTCTTCTCTCTATATCTATCTCATGTGTTGAGAATTGCCCACACTAGTCTAGGTGGTTCTAAGGATACATTGGACGATCGTGAAGAAAATAAAAGATCGGTTCAGTTTCTTGATAATACTCTGCGACAGAAAGGATACAAGAGTTAGAGAAACTGAAGGAAGGACTCTTAATTCCGCTGCGTATACTGTAAGTATTATATTATTTGTTTCTCTTTGAATTCAATTTTAGAAACATGTTTTAGGCTGTTATACCCAGATTTCGAGCCATGATAAATGTGACCTCGAAAGCTTGATTCGCAGCGAATGAACTCGTAAAGTCTGAAGTATGTTCCAAGACTAGACATCGAGCCTACAAAGCTGAGACGACTTCGAATATGGTGGCCTCGAAATCCACATGATCTCGAAGGGCAGCTCCCGAGATGCATCTGTCCTCAGGGATGACCTCGTATCATGGGTTCCGAGCCTGACGCGCGTACGATCTCGAAAGCCATGTGACCTCGGGAGATGTTATTAGCTCGAAAGCTGATGTGAGAACTGGGATAATAAGTCCTTGGTGATATATGATAATAACCTTGAATATCTTAAAGTGTTGTCTATAAGAGACGTGGTCTACATTTATTACTGTAAATCCCCTAAAATCATGGGATATTATTTGATTAGTTATACGCCCCCTGGTCTTCAGGGGACGTTTCCTTTTATATCGGATTACAGGCATTTAAGGCTATTTGATTTATTTGCACAAAAAGAGTAACTACCCGAAATATGTGGGATAGTATTCTGCAATCTTCTCTATAAATAGAGAGGACATGCACCATTGTAAGGGAGCGAATCTCTGAATCTTGAGAGAAAACTCTGAAGAATTCATACTTGAAGAATTTTCAGAGATCATCTTGAGTTTAATAACAAAGACTCGTGGACTAGGCAGATTTAACTGCTGAACCACGTAAAAATTGTGTTTTGTATTATCATATTTATATTGGCCATCACTGTTTGTTGTTTACGTGCTCTTCTTTTATGGTTGACAAAAAACGGCGTCAACAGTTTGGTGCTTTCATTGAGAGCCTTAAGCATTCATCCCTGAGTAAGTCATGGCCACTAATAATCAGAACGTACTGGAGAAAATTACCCAAGACGTCCTGGGAAACAACCAATGGAAAACCCGGATGTTGAAGAAAGAAGTGGATCTTCCGATTCCCGGGGACCACCTGCTCCACCAAGGGATGAGGATATGTATTACAATCCTGAGCGGTATGTTCCCATTGTGGAACTTGAAAACCAACAATTGAAGCAGCAGTTGGCAGAGGCCAACAAACGGAATGAGGAGTTGGCAAGGATAGTCGCAGAGGCGCAGGTGGCTCAGCCCCCACCTCCGCGCGAAAACCAAGTCCCTCCTCCAAGGGACGTACACGTTCCTCCCCGTAGACCTCGTAGGCGCCCACAAAAAGATGCTGCCACAAGGAGACCGACTCAACCTCCGGCACCAGCAGAGCCATCCGCTCCCCCTAGGCCTCAAAGAAATACTCGGGCAAGGGCCCTGGCTAACTTGCCTGTGAAAGTACCTGCGGGAGTTGAAGAACAACCGAACCCCTGCAGAGGCTCGGACTCAAATACCTGGGAGCGCACCAAATACGACCGACCCATCTCGGGTAAATTCTGGACCGTCTAGGCCGCGACATGGATGGCAGCCACCGTCACCCATACGGTTCCCTCCATCACCTATAAGATATCCTTCGCCCCCCGCAGGAATGCTCAACCAGTTCGAGATCAAGGCGAAAGGCGTGCGGGAGGAAGACAAGGAAACGGGGAGGCTTTCCAGGAGCGGAGAGGCGCCCCATCTGAAAAAAGTCAAACATCTCGGTCTCGCACGGCGGAGACGAGGTGACATGGAAAGAATCCATCAAGAAATAACCATGCGACGAGTTTTACCAGTGATGATTCTGGAGATACCAGGTCGGTCAGCAAGCATGACCGAGGTCGTAAGAATACTGGAAACCGCAGAAATCGTCCCGACTTGCGAGAGCACCTGAATCAAAGTCGGGGTAATGACGACCTGAGGGATCGCTTGAATAGGCGTAGAGATCCCTTGCGGAGACGCGAGCCTGGAATTATGATCGATGATAACCGATTCCAGACAGTACCCTTTGCGGACCCAGTCCAAGAAAGAATCGATCAGCTTGAAAAGGCCTTTAGGCTTTTGAAAAACGAGCAAGAAAATGATCGATATGAAGACTCTGACGAGGAGCTCGAACCGTTTGGTCCCCATATTTCCAATACTCCATTTCCTCAAGGGTTTCGGATCCCTCACGTCCCAACGTTCGAAGGAAAGACCGACCCGTACAGTCATCTGAGCACGTTCAACACCATAATGAGAGCCAGTAACGTGGGTTACGAGCTCAGATGCATGTTATTTCCAGCATCATTGACAGGACCAGCTAAAAGCTGGTTCGAAAAATATAAGAGACATTCAATAACCTCTTGGGAGCAGCTGTCTAAAGACTTTAAAAAGCAGTTCAAAGCCATGATGGGGGTTCGACCTGAGGCGTCAACCCTCACTAATGTTCGGCAACAACTAGGCGAAACATTAAAAAGTTACCTTACAAGGTTTAACTTGGAAGTCGCCCGAGCTCGGAATGTGGATGACAGTGGACACTTAATGGCTGTCCAGGCCGGAGTAATGCCAGGAAGCGCCCTCTGGGACGATATGAAAAGAAAACTGGTGAGGTCCCTAACCGAGTTTAATAGACGAGCGCAGAGGTTTGTCAATGTAGAGGAAGCGAGGTCGACACTTAATGTGACTTCCCAGACCAAAACTACAACGATAAACATAAACTCTGCCTCAACCTCAGCGGACCCAATAGCTTCAAAGCCTGCTGTGGAAAACCCTTCCAAGAGAAAAAAGAACGAAGGAAGTAATCCCGAGGCCGAAGGAGGAAAGAAAAAGAAGGGGGAGAGATATTTCTCCGTGTATAGAGTATACACCGAGCTCAATGAGTCTCGGGAGAACATATACGTGGCTAATGAAAACCAGGTCCCCTTTAGGCGTCCGGACCCGATGAGAAATAAAAAATCCAAGAGGGACTCCAGTAAGTATTGCCGATTTCACAGAGACACCGGGCATACAATCGATGAATGTCGACAACTGAAGGACGAGATCGAAGGATTGATCTCGAGAGGTTACTTCTGGCAATTTGTCAAAAACTAGAGTACTAGTCAGGCGGCCGTGAGCCAGAGAGTAGCCGCACCTCCGATGGCACAAAACAATAATTCCCAAGCTCGGGAAGAAGATAGGCCCCCGCCGATAGATGGAGAGGATGTAATAACCATCTCGGGAGGGCCTCATCCCGCAGGAGTAGGCAGGAATGCCCAAAAGAGATACGTTAACGAACTGAAAACTGGGGATGGGTCTCCTTATGAACCCGAACCTAGGGCTCCAAAAAGCCAGAGGATTGAAACACAACCAATGACCTTCACTGAGGAAGATGCGTCCCATGTCCTGTTTCCTCACCATGATCCACTGGTCATCACTCTCCAGCTGGCCAATAAAAGGGTCCACCGATTTCTCATAGACAATGGGAGCTCAGTCAACATTCTCTATAAAGCAACCCTCGAAAAGATGGGACTCTCCCTTCGCGACCTGAAAGCGTGTGCAACTACTTTATACGGCTTTTCAGGAGAAGGGACCGCCTGCATGGGATCCATCGAGCTCCCCGTGACCTTGGGAGATTACCCAATCTCGGCAACCAAGATGATGGAGTTCGTGGTAGTAGACTTACCATCAGCCTACAATGTGCTGCTCGGGAGACCCGCCCTGGTCGGGCTGGGGGCAGTTTCATCAGTAAAGCATCTGGCTCTTAAGTTCCCGACCCCCAGCGGAGTCGGAACATTGAAGGGAGATCAATTAGCAGGGAGGGAATGCTACAACATCTCCTTGAGAGGAAAGAAATAGACGAGCGCACATGCACTCGCCATCATTCAAAACAAAGATGGAACGGTCTTAGAGATTGACGAAGAGATTGATCCAAGGATTGAGGAGAAAGTTGACCTCGAACCTTTAGAGGAGCTCGAAGAAATTCGGCTCGAAGAAGCCGATTCCTCGAAAAAGGTGAAGGTTGGAAAACACCTCCAAGATGAGACAAAATAGCAATTAATTTGCTTTTTGAAGAAAAACCAGGATGTCTTCGCGTGGTCGCACTCGGACATGGTGGGAATAATTCCGAGTATAGCAAGCCACGCACTGAATGTAGACAAAAGCTTCCCCCCGAAGCAACAAAAGCGAAGACAGCTGGACGAAGATAGAAAGAAAGCACTAAAGGAGGAGGTTGATAGATTAAAGGCAAACTGATTCATTAGGGATGCCTTTTACCCTGACTGGGTAGCCAATCCGGTGTTGGTCCCAAAGCCCAATGGGACGTGGCGAACCTGTATTGACTACTCAGATCTCAACAAAGCTTGCCCGAAAGACTGTTTTCCGTTGCCGAGGATTGACCGCTCGTGGATGCCACGGCGGGGCATGGCCTGATGTCCTTCATGGATGCCTATTCTGGATATAACCAGATTCCCATGCATGCCCCCGACCAAGAACATACGAGCTTCATCACGGATAAGGGGCTATACTGCTATAATGTCATGCCATTCGGGCTCAAGAATGCTGGGGCCACATATCAGCGGCTCGTGAACATGATGTTTTCAGAGAAAATAGGAAACAACATGGAAGTTTATGTCGATGACATGCTTGTCAAATCTCAACTCAACAAGAACCATGTTGATGACCTCGAAGAGTGCTTCGGCGTACTCCGAAAATACAACATGAAGCTAAATCCTCATAAGTGCACTTTTGGGGTGTCTTCAAGAAAATTTCTGGGCTTTATCGTGAACTCTCGTGAAATCGAGGCCAACCCCGACAAGATCAAGGCCCTGATTGACATGCCCTCACCTCGAAGGCACAAAGATGTCCAAAGTTTGACTGGCAGGATGGCAGCCCTAATCAGATTCATCTCGAAATCTACGGACCGTGGTCTTCCATTTTTAAACCTATTGAGAGGAGGTAAGAAATTTGAATGGACGGAAGAGTGTGAGCTGGCCTTTCAGGAGCTCAAAAAGCACCTTGCGGAACCACCCATCCTGTCAAAACCTGAAACGGGAGAAACTTTGTACCTATACCTCTCAACCACCGAACACGCAATAAGCGCAGTGCTCGTTCGAGAGGAAGAGAAGGTACAAAGACCCGTTTACTACATCAGTAAAAGATTACTGGGGGCAGAGTCAAGATACCCCCTGATGGAGAAGCTGGCGCTTAGTCTAATTCATTCATCTCGTAAACTCCGCCCCTACTTCCAAGCACATCCCATCCATGTGTTGACTGATCAACCACTTAGGCAAGTCTTGTCTAAGCCAGAAGCTTCAGGTCGACTTCTTAAATGGGCAGTTGAGCTCGGACAGTTCGAGATCACCTACCACCCGAGAACGACCATTAAGGCACAGGCGTTGGCGGACTTTATAGTGGAATGTACTGGCATAGCCGACGCGAGGTAATAACCCCGGCCCACGAGCTGTGGAAACTTTACGTCGATGGCTCATCAAACGAAAACGGAGCAGGGGCAGGGGTCATTTTGGTTACCCCCGCAGGGAGCAGATTTCATTCTTCCTTGAGATTTGGTTTCGAAGCGTCAAATAATGAGGCTGAATACGAGGCTTTACTCGCGGGACTTCGTATAGCAAAGGAGCTCAAAGCTAGAGCTGTACATTGCTACAGTGATTCCCAGCTCGTGGTAAATCAAATCTTGGGAGAATACCAGGCTCGCGGCACGAGAATGGCAGCTTATTTGGAGAAGGAAAAATCCGCATTGGAGTGTTTCGAATTTTATACAATCGAACAGGTTCCTCGCGAGCGGAACTCAAATGCAGATGCCTTAGCTCGGCTCGCCACATCCGCTGAAAATGAAGAACTGAACGTTGGGCCCATAGAACACCTATCGGCACCTAGCATTAATGATCCAGAGGAGGAAGATGTGTGTATGATCGAAATAGAACCTACCTGGATGACCCCAATAGTTGAATATCTCGAGAACGGAGTCCTTCCAAGAGACCGGAACCAGGCTCGAAAATTGATGTATCAACTTCCCCGTTACACCATTTTGGACGGAAAGCTATACAGGAGGGGATATTCCATGCCGTTACTTCGGTGCGTAACCCCGCCCGAAGCTAAGAAGATCATTGAAGAAATTCATGAAGGGTTCTGCGGAGATCACACCAGGGGGCATAGCCTGTCCAAGAAGATCATACGCCAAGGAAATTTCTGGCCAACTATTAAAACGGATTCTTTCGAGTACGTGAAGAAATGCGAAAAATGCCAGAGATTCGCCACGATTCCCCGAGCTCCACCATCCGAGCTGACCATGTTGACTTCCCCATGGCCTTTCGCGGTATGGGGCATCGACCTCATAGGCTCTCTCCCGACTGGCAAAGGCGGAGTAAAATATGTTGTAGTCGCCGTGGATTACTTCACGAAGTGGACGGAGGCTGAACCGTTGGCAACTATAACTTCAAAAAAGTTCCTTGATTTTGTAGTAAAAAGCATTGTGTGCCGATATGGGGTGCCGAGGAAGATCGTATCCGACAATGGAACCCAGTTCGATTGCAACTTGTTCACCAACTTTTGTGAAAAGAACGACATAATAAAGAGTTTTTCATCAATAGCTCATCCTCAAGCGAATGGCCAGGTCGAGGCTATGAACAAAACTCTCAAAAGTTCTCTGAAGAAGAAGTTGGAGGAAGCAAAGGGACGTTGGCCCGAAGAATTGCCTCAAGTCCTATGGGGTTATAGAACCACGGCTCGAACATCAACGGGGCACACCCCGTTCTCTCTAGCATACGGATGTGAGGCTATGTTGCCTATTGAGGTCGAAATCCCAACGATCCGAACTCAAATTTACGACCAAGACTCAAACCACACTCATCTCGAAGAAACCTTAGACTTGATTGAAGAAAAGAGAAACGAGGCTCAGCTAAGGAACGCTGCCTACCAGCAACGAGCTACTAGATATTTCAACAAAAGGGTTCGAGATCGAAGATTCGGTGTGGGAGATCTGGTGTTAAGACGCGTATTTTTGGCAACGCGAGATCCGGCAGCTGGAGTGCTCGGGCCGAATTGGGAAGGACCGTACCAAATAGAGTCAGTCATTTGACCCAGTGTGTACAAACTTGCGAGATTGGA
Organism: Humulus lupulus; assembly: GCF_963169125.1. Lineage (NCBI taxonomy): Eukaryota > Viridiplantae > Streptophyta > Magnoliopsida > Rosales > Cannabaceae > Humulus > Humulus lupulus. The sequence continues at coordinate 38,405,802 of NC_084796.1, forward strand.
TGGGAGCCTGGTACCGCGAGCATGGAATGGCGAACACCTTAGACCTTACTATCAGTAGTGTAGGAAGTGTGTTACTTGTAACCATGATTGATTATCTGTAGTAGTTTGTCTGCTCTTGAATTCCATCAAATAAAGATCTATTCCGTTCAGTATGTTATCTCTTTTTATTTTTGCAATCTCTCTTAATTTAATAACCTATGGTCACACTCATAGGATATTAAGGGGGCATTATTTGTATATATACCATTGAAATAAAAAAACATAAAAATATTTGGATGTAACCAGATACGCGAGCTTAGATAGTTTGGACATAATCGAATTATCAAAAACATAAAAGTATTTGGACATAACCAGATACGTGAGCTTAGATAGTTTGGACATAACCGAATTATCAAAAACATAAAAGTATTTGGATGTAACCAGATACGCGAGCTTAGATAGTTTGGACATAACCGAATTATCAAAAACATAAAAGTATTTGGACATAACCAGATACGCGAGCTTAGATAGTTTGGACATAACCGAATTATCAAAAACATAAAAGTATTTGGATGTAACCAGATACGCGAGCTTAGATAGTTTGGACAACCAAATTATCAAAAGATAATAACGTTTGGATTTAACCAGATGTGCAAACTTAATAGGTTTGGAACAAACCAGCTAAAACTAATCGACGGGTTGGAATTTAAACCTACTCTGAAATAAGTCGAGATCGAGGCTGGAATATCTTAAAGAAAAATAGTTTCGGACTCATAACCTCGGGGGGATAACCGAGGATGAGGAAAAGTAACTAAGCAATAAGATATAACTAAACCATTCACATTACATACCATACAAGTACTTTCGAGTTCATGGTTAAAGTAATATCCGACCTTGATGAATAACGAGATCGGAAGTGGATAATTCGAACAAACAATGCGTGGATGCATCGAGTTTCGAGCCTAAATCCCAACTATGTTTGTATGAAGAAATAAACATAAAAAACTCATTCATATAAAATATGCAAAATATTTCGAGCCAAGAAATGTAAAGCATATGTAAGTTTATAAAAAAAAAAATTGTATCAGCCCTACGGGCATAAATAAAAATAGTTACAAACAATAGAGGGACGCAGCCCTGAGGTAAGAATCAAGAAGGAGCATTTCCCTTGGCTTTTCCGGCGTCAACGACACTAGACCCCCCAGGACGAATATCATGACTATCCTTCTGAGCAGCCTCTCGAGCGGCTTCACTCGCCTCAAGACGGGCACTCCACCGCTCTACATACTTGGCCTCGAGAGGACCCAGGAAGCTGGTATCGAGGTCGGCATTGTTAACCCAAATTTTGTACATGGCCTGGTCTACCGCCTTCTCCTTCTGCTCTTTGAACTCGTTCAGGAGGCGGGCCTTCTTGCCTTCCATGATGTCGAAAGTAGCAGCTTTCTCCTCTTCGAGCTTAGCGTTAGCCTTCTCCAGCTCGGCAAGACGAGTCTTCGCCTATTCAAGCTCGGCTTTCATCTTCTCCAGCTCTGCGAGACGGGTCTATACTTTCTCAAGTTCGGTCTTCGAGTCCTTGAGTTCATCAGCCATCTTAAGCTGGAGATCCCTCGACTCTTGGGCCAGAGACATACTCGTGTGCACTTCGTTGGTCAACTTATAATTAAGCTGTGCTGAAACGACAAGAGCCTGAAATACAAAGAACGAATTAGATCGCGAGCTGAGGCACAAACAGTTGAAGGAGAGTTGCGAAGGCTACCACGGCAGTGAGTTCAATACTCTTATCATAAAGAGTATTGCAGTCCGAGGCTTGTGCACGAGGTCCCAATGGTCGGCACCGAAGCCAGAAAAACTCTGACCCACTCGAGAGAGAGGACGTCCGAGCTAAGCACAGCCCCTTGGGTCCCAGCGGCGCCGTCAAGCACGAACTCCTCAATATGAGGTCGGGCCGTCGGCAGTTGAACCTTGGAGATGGAAGGTTTCTTCGGGGGTCGGCCGACTGTTATTTGAGTGTCGGTCGGAGGAAGCGAGACGGGCGCGGTTGAACCAGACGCATCAACCTGGACAATCGGCTCCTCGGTTGTGCTTGCAGTAGCCTGAGCCGTTGGGGTCTTCTCGAGGCGTCTGGGGACCTTGGATGGTCGGTCGGACCTCCGCGAGGCTCTCAGGTGTTTACTCTTCTGAAGTCCAACTCCCTCATCACTAAAAAGCACAGCGTCGAGATCGGGATCCATGGCACCTGCACAGTTCCAATCGAAGTTAGACATAATGATAATAAGCTTGGAAAATAAAAAAGAAAAAAAAAACCAAGTAAAGAAAGACCTAACTGGAACTCTCCCCCGAAACTAGAGCTCGGGGACCATGAAATTCCCCCATCTTCAGAAGAGACGGGGGGAGTACCTTCCCTATAGGTGGACGTCAACCTCAAAAGATCCCTATAATCGTTGGTCCCATATTGGACAGCTATCCCGTTCCACACCTCGTCTGAAGTATACGTGGTGTCATACTTCCCGAGCCAACTATCAAACCTATGAACTCGATCGTCTACCCAAGTCCATATGTAGAAGTGGTATCTATCATACGACCATGAAACTAACCTATCGGGTTTATGCTTTAATAAGGTGGGGGACCACATTCTCGAGGTAAGGATGGCTTTACCTTCATCCGAGTCTGAACTCGAGGCTTCGTCATTAGCTTCATTCCCCGATGGTGGACTCCTTTGGCGAGCTGGGGGTGGAGACCTCACCTCTCTCCTCGGGGGGAGGATACCTGTGGGCAAAGGCACCTGATCCCAATGATCATACTTCTTGTTGGACCAGTCTGAGGTGGACTGGCCATCTCCCAAGAGCCCGCAAGCTCGGAGCTTACTCTCATGTAAGAGGTACGAGAGAGACCTCCGGCCGTAAGGAAGTTGGAGCAGGGTCACTCTATGCTCCTTCATCGTGATGTCAGGGACGACGTTGAAAATTGGCTGGAAAATAAGACACCTTTTAACTAAGTACAAACCAAAACCCGAGCACAGAGATAAAGAAAACTGGAATACTTACGAATCCGCCTGAATGAGTAGCATCGAGACGGGGACAAGCTGTCTGTCCAGAAGAAGGCTTTTTTGAAATCAGGTGGGTGATTAGGGAGATCTTCAAAGACCTTTTTCTCTTTGGGATAGCTCGAAAGGTAGTAAAAACTATCTCCTCCCCGAGCTCGGGAGGGGTTGCTTTTCAGACAAAAGAGATATAAAATCTCCTAAGGTGAAGGTCCTTCCCATTTCAGCTCGTGGTATAATGACCTTAGGCTGACAGGACCCTGTAAGAATTGGTGTTGAGCTGGAACGGGGCCAACCCAACAAAGTCCGTGAAGTCCTTGAAGAAAGACTTCAAAGGCAATAGAGCTCCTGCCTTCATGTGTTCCTGGCTCCAGGCCGCATACCTTAGCTTAATGTCAGGGTTTCCAGTCCCTGGAGCATGGCAGCTTCGTTCATTAGAGGTCGGAGCTCGACATCTCAAGGAGCTTGACAGCCTCAGGCCATGTAATGCCAGGATGTCAGTTACCTGAATTATTGAGGTTACCGAGCTCCAGTAATGCTCGGCCTCAAAGAATTCTTTCCTCGGCTGCGAGGAAGAAGGCTCCCCCATCAATGAACATTGGAGTTCTCCTGGACTATACGCGACGGTGACCTTTAATGCGGGGTCGAGGGGGATCGGCCCAGGCCCTGAATTGGACTCTGGATAAAGGGCCTCCCGAAGAGTTCTCCTCTTCTTCTCTATGACCTCGTCTATTTGGCGGCGATAATGAGCTCGAATATCCTCCTGCTCGCGCGCAAGCTCGTACTCACGAATCCGACGTTGATTCCGAGCAAACAGCGACTCCGGGCTCGGGGTTTTTGGTGAGTAAGGGATTGCCAGCAGTGACCCCCACCGTCTTTCCAGATTCTGTGACATCTAGTGAGAAAGAAAAAATGGTGAGGGCCATGCATGCAAGAATTACGAGCTTGACAGGACAAGCTCGGAGTTTAGGAACAAAACAAGCTCGATACTAAGACCCTTATTAAAGAGTCAGAACGTGTGTCCCACGAGAAAAGGAGGAGAGTGGACAATTTTTTGAAAATCCCGAAAATCAGGGGAAAAAGAGTGGCGGATAACCAGAAAAGGTAACCTTGGGTACCGTGCATTTGTCAAGGCCAAGGCTTATACCCGATATCTTGGTGTACAAGAAACGTCTTTTAAAATTTTAAAACCCAGAAAACAGAGATCTTGCTCAAACATCAAAACTGGGTATGAACCAGTGATGTAAACCCAGTATGGAAACTTAAAACATAAAAGCCTATCGGATAAAAATTCCCTAACGTATTGCACTAAGAAAATAAACTAGTACATTCATAGAGATAACAAGAACAGTATGAACAAAAACTGGGATAAGGGAAAACAAAGATTGGACACTTACACAATAATGGCGATTGCAGAGAAATTGCTGACTGAAGGAGAGGCTGCAAATATGAGCTCACGGACTCGAATAAACCGGAGGTCCTTTGTTTTTTCGGCTGAGAAAACATGCACAAGAAAGAAGTTCTCTGGGATGGCCTCTGGTTTCGTCCCTTCCCTTTTTTGTTTCTGATGCATGTAAAATAAGAGGAAGAAGAAGACCTTGAATATATAAGGGGAGAAAAGTGATAAAAAGGATTAATCTGGGCCATTGGCCAGAATCCTCATGAAATCCAACAGTCAGGGGTCAATGACATGATGGTACCAAAAAGGCGGCAGACAAATGATCGTGGGCAGGTTTCCAAGGTACTCAAGTACCATAAATGAGCAATGTCCAACTGACGCGTGTCCATTCTCGAGTGTGTGACGGTACGGTTCCCGAAGAAAGTAGTTCAAAAGTTTCCTTCTCTTAGGATTCGAACAAATACTTTTGAGGGGGCAAGATATTATACCCAGATTTTGAGCCATGATAAATGTGACATCGAAAGCTTGATTCGCAGCGAATGAACTCGTAAAGTCTGAAGTATGTTCCAAGACTAGACATCGAGCCTGTAAAGCTGAGACGACTTCGAATATGGTGGCCTCGAAATCCACATGATCTCGAAGGGCAGCTCCCGAGATGCATCTGTCCTCAGGGATGACCTCGTATCATGGGTTCCGAGCCTGACGCGCGTACGATCTCGAAAGCCATGTGACCTCGGGAGATGTTATTAGCTCGAAAGCTGATGTGAGACCTGGGAGAATAAGGCCTTGGTGATATATGATAATAACCTTGAATATCTTAAAGTGTTGTCTATAAGAGACGTGGTCTACATTTATTACTGTAAATCCCCTAAAATCATGGGATATTATTTGATTAGTTATACGCCCCCTGGTCTTCAGGGGACGTTTCCTTTTATATCGGATTACATGCATTTAATTCTATTTGATTTATTTGCACAAAAAGAGTAACTACCCGAAATATGTGGGATAGTATTCTGCAATCTTCTCTATAAATAGAGAGGACATGCACCATTGTAAGGGAGCGAATCTCTGAATCTTGAGAGAAAACTCTGAAGAATTCATACTTGAAGAATTTTCAGAGATCATCTTGAGTTTAATAACAAAGACTCGTGGACTAGGCAGATTTAACTGCTGAACCACGTAAAAATTGTGTTTTGTATTATCATATTTATATTGGCCATCACTGTTTGTTGTTTACGTGCTCTTCTTTTACGGTTGACGAAAAACGGCTTCAACATAGGCTATCTTGTATTAATTTGTTTAATATTAGATATACATGAAAATAAATAAAGATCATGTATAAGCTTTTCCAACAACTGGCCTCAGAGCCTTTGGTAATATTTATTTTCATGCATGAACATGTTTAAAATTGAATTATTTAATATGTTTGAATAATTGGATGGTTTTCATGTTTTTATGAAGCATATTGATTTTATGTGAATTTTAGCAATATATAGGTTATTTTGTTGTATTTTCTATGCTATTAATTTTTATATATGCTTTTATTTTTGTGTAAAACATGTTAAAAATTAATTAGAAAATGGTTTTGGTTTAAAAAATTGCTCAAAATTTTTTTTTGAAAAAATTTGGCCTGGCTCCCATGCGCGCGCACGCCACCCACGCGCACCACCCGCGCGTACCACCCGCTCATGTCCACGCACACCAGCACGATGAATAGTACCCGTGAACAGTACCACGGGTACTATTCATCAATTTTTTTTTTCAAATTTTTTTAAAAAATTAAATTTTGTAGAAATAAATTATTTATAATCAAAACCAAAAATATCTTTTTTGTTTTATCATTTAATTTTTTTAAAAAATAAGATATTTTTGTTAGTTGAGATTTAAATAATTAGATATTTTCTACAAACATTCAAATTCAAATTTAAAAATAGACTAACAAATTAATTTTAAATCTTTTAATATATTAAAATATTAGAATTATGATATCAGATATTTAAGATATTTTTATTTAAATTCTTGATATTTTTATTAAATCTTTATTTGAAAATATAAATATCTTTTTATTCTATAGTTTTTAATATTTAAATTATTTTAAATTTGAATATTATTAGTTAGATATTTTTATGGATATTTGAATTTGTTTAACTATTCTGAGATATTTTAGGGTTGTTATAACTATTTATATATATATATTTTTAATAGTTAAAATATTAGCTAATAGTTATAACAACACAAGATATTTTGGAAAATAGTTAAGATATTGATTTTAAATTTTAAAATTGGTTAAATTTTGAAAAATATCATTTTTTTTCAGCCAATTAACAAAATATATTTTTTTAATAAATGGGATTTAAATTAACTTTGGTTAATTGTTGATAAATCCTATTTAAATTAAATTAATATATATTTTTTTATCAAATTAACCTAAAACCAAGTTGATTGTTGATAAATGAAATTTAAATTAACTATTGTTAATTGTTGATAAATTTCATTTAAATTGACTTATTTTTTTTGTAAAAATTTAATTAATTTGAATTTTATTTTATAAATTCTAGATAATTAATTGTGGTATTTTTGCAAATAAAATAAATTGTGGTATTTTTGCATAAATTCATAGAATTGCTCATATAGTAACATGATTAGGCCCATCCGATTATAACATGTCTGTTTGCACTATATGCGGTATTTTTGCAATTGGGCTTAGATGCATATAGTGGCTCATATGTTTGTTAGATATATGGTATTTTTCCAAATAAAATATTCATAAAATGATAGATTTTATTTGGGCCCATTAGAAAATGTAAAGTTTAAATTCCACTCTTGTGGGTGATTCCACTTGTGAAGGCCCATTTGCTTTGTATGACTATAATGGGCCTAATCAATTAATAACAATTAATAAAACGAAAGTTTAAATTCCTGTCTTTTGGACCTTGTATGGAAGATAAGGGGCCTTTATAGTGGGAACGACATACTGGACCCAGCCCTCCTCCATACGAGCCCAGTTGTTAAGGCCCATTTACCTGAGTTGGACTTAATTGTATAGGTTCATTATATTAGTTAAACCTAAATATTGATTAGCAATAAATTAATTCTAAATTAATTGAATTTGTTTCAATGTGACAATTTAGAATTAATAAGAAATTATAGGACTTTGGTTTTAAAAAAAAAATTAATCTGTTTAATTTTTTTTTTGGGAAAACCTTAGTCATTAATTTTCTAAAAATAAATAATAAAAATACTATTTTTAATTATATAATGAGCTTATTTTAAGAATTTTATTCGATCTCCACCGTTGGTTTAACATAGTCAATAGCTTAATGGGGCCTCGAGGCGCTTTGATTCGTCCCCCTACGGAAGGTGTTCATTAGTTATTTTGACAAGGTTAGACCTCAAAAGATAGATAATTATAGGTCAAATTCTACTAGACTCACCCCTACGGTGACTACTAGGACTAAATCTATGATTATCGAAACCGTGGGTCTAGCTCATAAAATAAGAGATTTTGTTTTCTTATTTTGATCGAATAGTAGGTTGTTAATAGTGGTGTCCATTATTAAATGAGTTTACAACTCTATTTAAGTAGTGATATTTTTTGACTCTCGCCAACCGGGACAAGGATATCATAGATTAGTTAAAAACCTAAAGAAATAGAGATATGATTGTTTTTGGTATTTTTTTCTCATATCTTACATATTTTTGGTATATGTTGTGCTATTTCTTGAAATTTATGTGAATAGAAGTTTTATTGAGCAAATGTGATTGATTTCTATTTTATTGATAATTTGTAGTTTTAAGCTAAGTAGTGTTTGTGTCTACTCCCATCCCTTCTCAACTTTCGATGGAGAAACTCACTAGAAAAAAAAAAAAAAACTTCCTTAATTGGAAGCAGAATATCAACATAAAGTTGATTGGTAACAACTCCGAGTTCGTCATGATTGAGGAATCCCCAGAACGAGCATCGTCTTCGCATGTTCTTGATAGCACCGTAAATGCTTGGATAACACCGTCTCCACACATACGTGATGGCACCGTGAATTCTCGGATGGAATCGTGTCTGCACGTTCGTGCTCAACTCAACTATGGTCTGACGTAGCTCATGAACGAGCTTCAGATTATTGAACCTGTCAAGGGTGGACCTAGTAAAGGAGGTGAAAATAAGACTACTAATGTTGCTGCTCATCTAGCTAAGGCTGAAGCTAACCAAGCTTCCTCTTCGAAAGCTGGCTCGGTAGGGAGAAATAATATAGTTCTCTTGGGTATAAATTAGTGTTAACTGTTAGAGGGTGACCTAAGGATATGGCTTTGGGATATGGTTTAAAGTTTCAAGTAAAATGGTAATGTAAATGACCTAAGGTAAGTTACAGGATAACACTGCCTGAATATTGTAGGAAAAACTCATTGCAGGATCTTTATTTATTTTCATGCAATTTACATATTATCAAACAAACATGCAAATTCCTAGAACATGTTCCTATGAAATTCATACAAATACAAAGTAAAGTAAAAACTTACATTACGCAGCGGAACTGGAACAACTCCATCCTTCAATCTCTCTAACCCTTGATTCCTTTCTGTAGCAGAGTATTATCAAGAGATTGAACAAGATCAGCAACACAGTCTTCCTCACCAAGCCTTTGATCAACCTAGAACTAGTGTGGGCTGGTTCTCAACACATGAGACAGAGATCTAGAAAAGAAGAAGATATTGTGGCTAAGAAGGGATTAGAGTGTCTAGGTTTTCACTTACCCAAATCAACTGAGACTGACTTGCTTCTAAAAACCTAGATATCATATTCCTTATATAGGCAACTTAATGAGATTTATTTAAATTTAAATTAATTAAAAATAATAAACAAAAATAAAAGCCTTGGACTGCCATAAATGGACTTGCGCCCAATCTCTTTATTTTGAACTTAAATCCCAACTGGGCCTAAATTCAAAACCTTTTATTTATTTATTTATTTTTAATTATTTAATTAAATCCTTATTCAAATTAACTAATTATAATTTGAAACTTGATTTAATATTATTTATTTATATTGATACAAATTTATCAATATTAATAAATTTACCCAAAGATTCTCTTTTATTCTCAAAATCTCATATCTCTGTAAATTTTCCAAAATTGACCTAGTCAACTTTTAAAAATCCTAATTGATAATTAAATCAATTAATTGAGACATTCTAGATGATTTACTCAAAGGTGATGCGGGGACCATGGATCGATGAAATCAAGCTCCAACAAGTTACCGTGAATTTATTTACGAATAATTTCACTACCTTATTAATTCCTCGTGACTCCACTATAGACTCAGAATTGAACTCTTGAATTCATAGAACGTATTTTCAAAACCATAAATACGTTATCTATTGTTATAACCATTACAATCAGTCAATCCTCTATCAATGACTTACTAACGAGCTGGGTGCAAATTACCGTTTTACCCCTCATCAGTATTTTATCCTTAACTCCCACTAAGTTCCTTATAAATTATATTTCTGTGAACTTAATCACAGAAATGAGATCTCAATCATTTAACCTTTTGAACAAAGCAATTAAGGAAATCATCTTTTCACTTCTCATACAGAAGTTATAGATTTCGTATCTATGAATAATACTCTCACTCAATTACACTAATAAATCTCCAAGATGTAAGTATGGGCTAGACCGTAGGGTAAGCTGGTAACGAACAAGTCAAAAGATTTAAATAATATAATTAGCAGAATATTATCACTCAGAATTAAGATTGACTTAATATATGGTCAACGTTGTGACATTGATTAGATTTGATAACAACGATACTTATTTATCAATCAATAATCAATATCGGTCCTAGTCCGATGTAACTACATACATCCGATCTTATCTACTTGGTTGATGCCTTGGACAAGACATCACACCCTGAATGTGTAAGTAGATCATATCGTAGATTGCCTAATCAGTGAAAATCCAATGCACTGATCTAATCTTAGGACTCGTTCTTTTGAACATATAATTATAACTATAATCCACTGTGACCTAGTCACTATAATTGTAACTATCCATATGTTCGGGATTTTATAAATGTTTGTATTATTTCAATAATCATGTAATAAAACAAGCAAGCAATACGGTTGTCAAACTAAATGATTTATACTACTTTTATTGATAATATGAAATCGTGCTACATGTCCGACATGGTTTTATAAGGGCATAAAACCCAACAAATATTTAGTATGGAAATTTAAGTCCTACGAGCTAGAAAATCCTACACAAACTAAGGTGATTTTGAAACATAGTCAAGTCCTATGAGCTAACAATCCTACATGAGCTAACGCAGGTGGACTCTGTGTACATGGATCCATGTGTGCCCCTAATTCACGTGCCCTGTTCCCGGGAAGTACTGTCACCTCGAGAACCGCGTGTCAGAAATCTAGTTTTGGAAAACATTTTTAATGCAAAACCACTCAAGTAGCGTAGCCTCTAAGCTACCTAGTTTTTGGATTCAAAACCCATAATTTACCCTAAATCTTGCCTGAATAGTTCTTGATTAGAACTTGAAAACCCTGAATAAATGCCCCAAAATCTAACCTATCATGTTTTCTCAGTATCTCAAATACTACCATACCAATAGGTTACCCTTAAGCATTACGAGTATTCGAACTAGTTTCTCGAATATAAAAAGTACGTGAAAAAAGCAAGAATACATAAGCATTCCAAGAAAAACCAGTCGAAATAAAGATAAATTGAATTAGCAATGAAGAATCAAAATCACTTACAGTTGGTGAAGATTGTAATCGAAAGTGAAACTTGAAGAACTAGAGAATCCGAGATGCTAAATCCAAAAAATGACTACTTGAAAGCTTCGGAAGAACGAGAGAAAAAATAGAGAAGAAATTTTTGCAAGAGAAAATGAAAAGGTGGCCTTCTAATTGATTAGAAATGGCCTATATATATAGAATAATCCCGTGGTAAATCTGGGATCGTTCAATCAAACAAGTTTTAGAACGAAGGGTCGTAATAAAATGGGCAAAATGGTGCCAAAAAAGGTCACAAGACAACTCTCACAGTACTTGGGAACCCGAGCAGACGCCTATCAAAGCGAGACATGTGTCAAAGTACTCGAGAAGGTAGGTGAGCACATTTCCCAAGAAAGAAATGAAAAATCCTATACTGTGTTTGTCAGAAGTAGAGGTGACATCATACACGAGCATAGGCTTGGGAGGCAAATGTCGTACTTGAAAATCACGAGCTGTCGTGCCCTGTTCGCGGTACAGCTGTGAAGCATTTAATGAAGCTTTTCCTAGTTCCAAGGTTAGGGTACGAGTTCCCCAATCGAGTATCTTGGTATTTAGATCGGGTTATCTTGAAATCCTCTAGCTCGCATGATATGTCTTCAAGTCGTGGCCAACTCATGGAAAACCTAAATTTGAATCCCTGAAGACTCATGATTTTATACACATATTTAGAATATTATAATCTTGCTTGATAAATATATAATATATTTGTATATTTGGGAAGTTACCCAAACCTGTCCATTAATCCCCTATAATTAGAGAGGGAGTGGACAGGAAAAGGGATCACATTCTTGTTTACCGAAACTCTGGAAAAATTGTCATAAACAATTTCTTGAGAGAAAACAGCAATAATATAGACTCGTGGACTCAGTGGATTTTAACCACTGAATTACGTAAAACTCTTTGTGTTCTTTATACAGGATTTTATTCAAGCCTAATCACCTCTCGAATTTCTTAGTTCTAAGTTGACGAAAAACCGCGTCAACAAAAAACTATAATACAAATTATTAAAATGAAAAAAAAAATCTTTGAAAAAAGCATTCAATAAAAGTTAAGATAACTATAAAGTTTTTATAAACAAAAATATTATAATTTAAATTTTTATTATTGCTTATGTGCTATGATCATATTATTGGAATTAAATATGATCTCATAAAATATAAAAGTTTAAATTATAAGAAAAATATACAATCTAAACTTTATTATTTCTATATATATTTTAATTTTTTTATTAATTTAAATCTAAATTTTTTTTATTATTAAATTTTTATTAATTTCAATAATTTTTAATTCTACTTTTAAATATTTGAAGTCTTAAACAATTTTTTTAAAAATTCTTTTGTTAATTTACACATTTATATATTTTTTTAATTCTTATTCAATTTATTTATTGTGATCATTTTAATTCTTATTTTTAATATTAAAGGATTTAAAATATATTAAAATAATAAGGTTGGGGACTGATTTACCAATACACACAAGAATTAGGGACAAAATCTTATATAATTCTATTTGTTGTTATAATTTTTAATGGAATTTTTATCTGTGTTAATCTCAGGGACATCTTTTAATCAAAATAGTAACTTCGGAGATTGATTTTCCAAAAAAAAAAAAAAAGTATAGGGATTAACTTGTCAAAATACATATAGTTTGTTGAATAAATTTTGTGTAAAATTCAGCCCAAAAAATGAGCCAATGCTATATTGAGCCCAATTTTTAGAATTGTGCTCCAATATACATGCTGCAAATTAACTTTAATCAATATCATTTTTATTTTTGTTGAAAATATAGAATTTTTTTAAATAAATAAATAAAAGGTTAAAAAAAACTTTCAATTAATTAATGGTATTAATTAGTGTCAAAATGGTAAATAAAAATAATACAATTTATTATGTGCTAAATTTAGCCAAACTTTTATCATGTGATAAATTTGACACACATTTTATAACATTATTGAAGTCACATAACAATGTCTACTTTTAACAAGTCCATTTAAGAAGATCTATTTAAAAAAAATATATTAATAATTTTAACATTTTTTTATTATAATTTTACAGTTTCAGAATATATGTTTTAACATAAACTATAAGCTATGAGGTTTTTTTTTTTAAAAAAAAAAACATATAATTTTGGGATATTTGCAACAAAAATACTCAATGTTAATAGAATATATCATTTAAGTACCCAAATACTTTTTTAAGGGAAAAATATCCAAAGTTGATAAAATGTAGCATTTAAACACTAAGTTTTTTTTGGCAAAAATACCCAAATTTACTAAAACGTTGCACCTTTACTACCCAAAGAGTTACAAAAATTAATATAAATGTACTTTAAGTTATAAAAAATCATTAAAATTATATAAAAATAGCCTAAATTAATTTTAAAATTAAAGAATGGTTTTATTTAATGAAAATAGTAAATAAATATTTTTTAAATTATATTAATGTTTTTTAATAACTTTCTTCTCTTTTAATAGTGTTATAACCATTTTTCGGCAGGATGATGTGTTACAGAATAAAAATTATAAATATTTTGGACCTGCTATCTAAATTCTTTGAAGGGAAGATGAACATAACTAATTGCATTCATGTTCTCACAAAGCAAGCTACCAAATGCTAACTGGTCTGTAAAATATGCACGCAAGTATACGTGGTCGTGTCAAGTAATAAATTCTGTAAGAACAGAGATCGTCCCACAGAGACTATCAACCAATTACCAATAATTGCTTTTCAATTTCTATTTGGTGATTAAAACTAAGATGAATAATTCTAAACTATGAACACAATTTAAATAACAATAAACATAACAATGAATCAACAGATTAAAAATCAATAATAAGAAGCCTAAGGAATTAATTTCATCAACTTTTCATTCTATTAATTTTACTAATCAGTTCTAAATCTCTTCTTCCTATTCTAATAGCAGGTTAATATAAATCGATTCCTATTCTTTTTCAAGATATAAGATCTCAGCCTATATGCAAGTTTTCTACATCTCTGTGATAAACTTAAGCATATAGAAGACATTAAGCATGGAAACCTAATTACTACACAAGTCATACAGGTACTTTCGTCCAATATGCAACCTATGTCTATATAATGATAGCATATTCAATTCTCATCTTTCCAATTTTGAATCAAAACCATAAAATCAAGTAAATAGTGATCAAGTCTTTAGTAGCATTAAGCAAACATCATATAGATTAGAATAGAGAAGAAGTATCAATTTTACATCACAATAAAATTAAATTGAAATTCAAGTGACTACATTAATCCCTAGATAAAGGATTTAGTTCATAGATAACATGATGACAATAGAATTCAGATAATTGTTCATAGAAAAAAACCTAAAGATGAAGAAGAAATCGAGAAAGTTATAAACCAGAAAAGAAAAATCTAAAAAAAATACAGCAATCTTTTCTAGATCTAGGGTTTATAAAATTCAAAAACTCCTTTTAAATTCACAGATTAATGTCACTTTAATAGTTTTCCAATGCTCCCAAGTGAAAAGACCATTTTGTCATTCTAAAAGTGGCTTAAGATTTCAAAATCACATCGATAGCGCTGTAGCGCTAGGTTTTGAGCACTGTAGCGCCATTAACAGAGCCAAATTCCGTCAAAAATTGATGTTCTAGCGTTGTGGCACCACTCTTCAGGATTTTCAAGCGCTGTAGCGCTACTTGCATAGCGTTGTAGCGCTATTTACAAAGACAAATGCCTTGAGGTCATCTTTCTAGCGCTGTAGCGCCATTATGATAGCGCTGTAGCGCTATTCACATAAACATTACTTGGACTTCTTGCTCCCAAATGACTCGATTTTCTCCAAAATAACTCAATTTTCTTCCACTTTCACTTTATTCCACTCTTTTCACCATCTTAGCATAAAAAACCTGAAATATGAACAAACAAGCATAATTTTGATATAAAATAGCCCTAAACTAATGAAAACCTTCCTAAAATCTAGACCATAAGCGAACCTAAAACTCGTTTATCACTAACAGAAGGAGTTTTGTCGCTTAGTCACATTCTTCTACTACTGTTCGATCAATAAGGTTATAATTCGCTAATAGAGACACTTGGTTGTGTACCATGGTTGGTTTATGTCTGATCGTTCAAGAGAGGCTATTGTTCACCAACAAACTTAGCACAGATGACAAAAGTCGCCATTTTTTGAAATACAACTCTATTTATGTAATTATAATGTTGTAATGAATTATTTACGAGCCAAGCCCAATACCTTAGGCCCATAATTTAAATGTAACCCTAAAATCCTCACTATAAATAGGAGGAGATGGGATATGAATGGGGGGAGACAACTAATGATAAGGTCATTTTTGTGTTAATATTTGTTAAGTTTTTCTATGCTTGGATGGTGTTATGATAGCATTTTTAATAGTTTTAACTAAGTTTCGTGATTCTACAACATATTTTCTACGTTGCGTTTTATGATGATAAATCTGACATTTTGATGGCAAGTGTAGTTAAAATAAAGTTTTAGGGGTATTCAAAGCTTTCGGGATTGAAATGTGGAAGTGGTGGCAACGTGGAAGCTATCTAAGATCAAGAATTGAAGAAATTGGAGGTAGGCCGCGGCTCATAAAACTCAGGCCGCGACACTTTACATGGAATTGCAGTTTCAGAATTTTTTCTTCTAGACAGGCCGCTACGCATAAAACTTAGGCCGCTGCCTAGGGTGTCAGGCCGTTGCCTGAGGGATAGATTTAGGCACAGATTTTGTTCTAGGCCGCGGCTCGCGACGTCGTTTTTCAGATTTTTTATTACTTTTTAATTAGAATTTAATTGAGACTATAAAGGATGATTAGGGTTAATTTGAGAGGAGAATTATTACGGTTTTAAGAGAGAAAATGACTGAGAAAGGGCTGGAGAGAAGACGACAAGACTACATTACTTTTGTTCATCAATCTAGTTTCTTTTCTTCCCTTAATCTCTTTAATTTTAATTTTAATTATAATTATGTTTGTGATTATGATTACAATTATGGATTAGGTTCTTTTTAGGTTAAGGGTTAATTCAAAACCCAAGACATGAATTCTTGATTATTGATAATGAATACTGTTCTTTAATTTCTCTCAATATTAGATTGTTTTTATTTTTCCAATTGAATGTTATG
Source organism: Humulus lupulus (assembly GCF_963169125.1). NCBI lineage: Eukaryota > Viridiplantae > Streptophyta > Magnoliopsida > Rosales > Cannabaceae > Humulus > Humulus lupulus. The sequence goes on from NC_084796.1 coordinate 38,422,129, forward strand.
AATCTTGTAATTTCTTGTTAGGTGGCCAACTAATTAAGGTTTTACATTGTTCAATTATCATCTTAGAATTACTACTCATCTAATAGTTTAGGATTCTAAGTGTATGTGATAAATTACAATTGATAGTTATGTCAAAAGAATTGTTGATTGTGATGAAAAATAGAACCTAGGTTAAATGAATTATATGCTTCATTAATTTATTGCCTAGATTAACTTGTTTCCATAGGACTTAATGCTTTATCTAAGTTAAATAGATTGTATGCTTCATAGATTTATTGCTTAGATAAAAGAGTTAATTATTGAGCGCTTCGCCTTGATTACTTATAATAGGGAGACTGGGATAATTGACTGCTTCAGCGTTATCTGCGGGGTTAATAGTTTAATTGAGAAATTGGAATAATATTTATTATTAGTGATTAGGAATGATTGTCAAGGGTGGAGATTAACCTTTAACTGCTTCTTAATATCGTAATATCCATCTTTAATTGCTTTCTAGTTTATGCTATTTAATTTTGAGTTAAAAATCAAAATCCCCTTTAAGTTTTAGTGTTAATTCTTGAATAATAAAGTGAACAATAGTCCTCGTGGGTTCGACCTGTGCTTGCTATTATACTGAAATAATTGGAAGTATTGAAAGAAAAAATATTGTTAAATTTGTGTGGTATACGATGGCCATCAAATTTTTGGTGCCGTTGCTGGGGACTATCTAATCAATATCAAATATAATTGATTCTTGATTCTAATTTGGTATATATATTTTATTTTCTTTTTCTTTTTATTATTTTTTTTCTTTCTTTATTGTTTGTCTTGCGAGGAACTTGAGATGTCTCATATGCAAGTCCTCATGAATTTTGTTCAACTTGACTTTGAGCCTTTATACAAGGCATGGTGGAGATACAAAGCTTTGCTAATGAGGTTCCCATACCATGGTTTGTCCAAAGAGTGTCAATTAGAGGTTTTCCTCAATGGGTTGAATTTCGAAGCAAGAGAATGGGTAGAAAGAGGAGATGGTACCACCAATTTCTACCAAGTATCTGTGGATGAAGCCTATTGGATGTTGGAAGACATGGCGGAATACAATGAATGGTGGTATTGGAATTGTTCAATGACCAACCAAGGGTGGGAGAGCAATTATAATAATATGGAGCCAACTTTTAACAATTGTACTCAAGGATCAAATGAGGAAAATTGGGATAATTTTCAAGAAGTAATTATAGAAGAGAAATCTCACCAAGCGGCTCAATCAAATTCATTGGAGGTATTGATGATGGAGTATATGGCTAAAAATGACGCCTTAATTATAAGCCAAGATTCAACGTTGAGGAATTTGGAAAATTCAAAGGGGAAAGAACAAAGTGAGGAGGTCAATTTGGGGAGTGGTAAGGAGATGGAGCTACCAATGGAGGAATTTGAACATCAAATGGAGCCCTCTTCAATCCAAAGTAACGAAGAAAAGGGAGAGACAATAGTAATGTCGAATGCTATCTCTACCTAAGATGTGGATAAATTATTTGAGCAAAGTAGTGAAGAAAGGCTAAATCCATCATCACACTCCATGCAACAAGTACTCAATCCTCAATATAATGAGCTAATGGTAATGGAAGAGTACACATATGGCGATCCTTATAGGCCACCACCATCCCCACCTCCATTAGAATCATTCATTTGCATCCATCATGCTTATATTTCCAAAGAAAGTCAAGTTGAACATTGGAGCCCATCAATTCCAAATCTAGCCAAGCTTGAGGGCATTCACAATGACAACCTTCAAGTTGTCTTATATGACGCTTATTATGGGTGCCAACCACTTATTGATGCGTCAACGAATAATTTTATATTTGCAACCTAAGGAGGATAGCAATGAATGTCACTATAATGGAGCAACGCATTGTACTTGAGGGAGTTTTCTTTTCCTTATCTTTCATTTTATTTTCATTGAGGACAATGTATTGTTTAAGTGTGGGGGAAGGGAAAAATTTCATTTTGTCTGCTGTTGGTTTTAATTTTTTTTTGTTTTCGTATTTTTATTTAGTTTTTATTTTATTTTATTTTATTTTTTGTGTGTTTTCTTGTGTTGGTCTTGTTGAAAGCATTGGTCGATGATAAAACTTTGAATTATGCTTAAAGTGATGTTAGACAATGAGGAATTTTTGTATGATTTGTGTGCTTGACTCCTATGTGAATTGCTATTTTGATTTATGTTGTTTTTCACTTTATGCACGATTGAATTCACCACTTAAATGTGTTGAAAAAAATTTATGCTTGTTGAAAAAAAAAATTTAAGTCCCAACCACTCTAGAAATCATTAATCAATTGTTTGAGGCGAAATCATAAGTTCACATGATTAGGAAGATGATTAAGGCAGTTCTTTGGATCGTTTGAGTCGTTCAGGCCAACCTATTATATGATAATCCTTAGTTTCCCATGTTTGAGCCATGATAACTATTTCTTTTCTTCTATGAACCGAACTTTTTGACCTTATACTTCCTTGAAAAATATTTCTTTTTGTAACCCATTACACCATGGTTATTTATATATGATTTGATCTTGTGGGATGGTTTGTTAAAAAAAAAGGGGAAATACTTATGGGTTATTTTTTTGGTTGTAATTTGTGTATGATCTCTATTTCTCTCTTTGGAATATTATGAAAAAAAAAAACAAAAGAAAAAATGATTTGCAATGAAAGAAAATGCATATATGCAAATTTGGCAAAAGTATAAGTGTGGGGGAAATAGTGAGATCATTATGGAAAGAAGAGTAAAAAAAAAAAAGAAAAAGGTACTTCTTGATTTGTATGGGAAGATTTGGGGCAAGTTCAAAGAATGAAGTTGATGTATGCTATGGTGTGATTTGAGTTTAAATGTATCTTTCTCAACTACCCTTAACCTTAGCCTTACATTACAAGCCTATAAAGACCTTTTGATTTTTGATCATTGTGTGTTTATATTAGTGGAGAATGATTGGTTAATGTCTATGGAGTGGATGCTTTTCATTAAAAAAATATTTTGGTATATAGGGACTGATTTAAAAGAAAATGATTTGGCAAATATGGATTAAATTTGATGCATTTGAATTGGTGTTGTTATTAAGTGCTTAGTAAATTATTATTTTTTAAAATCAAATGGTAAATTACATATGGAGTTGAAATTCTAATGAGTATGAAAATCTGAATTGTTTTGGCATTACTTATTTGTGTGATTCTCAAAGACATTCAAGCTTTCGACAAGACCTTTGTTTAGTGAGTCTAGATTAGTTTGTTTTATTTTTAGTTTTGTTATTTTAGTGTTTTGCTAAGGGACTAGCAATATTCAAGTGTGGGGGAATTTGATAAGGTCATTTTTGTGTTAATATTTGTTAAGTTTTTCTATGCTTGGATGGTGTTATGATAGCATTTTTAATAGTTTTAACTAAGTTTCGTGATTCTACAACATATTTTCTACGTTGCGTTTTATGATGATAAATCTGACATTTTGATGGCAAGTGTAGTTAAAATAAAGTTTTAGGAGTATTCAAAGCTTTCGGGATTGAAATGTGGAAGTGGTGGCAACGTGGAAGCTATCTAAGATCAAGAATTGAAGAAATTGGAGGTAGGCCACGGCTCATAAAACTCAGGCTGCGACACTTTACATGGAATTGCAGTTTCAGAATTTTTTCTTCCAGACAGGCCGCTACGCATAAAAGTCAGGCCGCTGCCTAGGGTGTCAGGCCGTTGCCTGAGGGACAGATTTAGGCACCGATTTTGTTCTAGGCCGCGGCTCGCGACGTCGTTTTCAGATTTTTTAATACTTTTTAATTAGAATTTAATTGAGACTATAAATGATGACTAGGGTTAATTTGAGAGGAGAATTATTACGGTTTTAAGAGAGAAAAAGACTGAGAAAGGGCTGGAGAGAAGACGACAAGACTACATTACTTTTGTTCATCAATCTAGTTTCTTTTATTCCCTTAATCTCTTTAATTTTAATTATAATTATGTTTGTGATTATGATTACAATTATGGAGTAGGTTCTTTTTAGGTTAAGGGTTAATTCAAAACCCAAGACATGAATTCTTGATTATTGATAATGAATACTGTTCTTTAATTTCTCTCAATATTAGATTGTTTCTATTTTTCCAATTGAATGTTATGAATCTTGTAATTTCTTGTTAGGTGGCCAACTAATTAAGATTTTACATTGTTCAATTATCATCTTAGAATTACTACTCATCTAATAGTTTAGGATTCTAAGTGTATGTGATAAATTACAATTGATAGTTATGTCAAAAGAATTGTTGATTGTGATGAAAAATAGAACCTAGGTTAAATGAATTATATGCTTCATTAATTTATTGCCTAGATTAACTTGTTTCCATAGGTCTTAATGCTTTATCTAAGTTAAATAGATTGTATGCTTCATAGATTTATTGCTTAGATAAAAGAGTTAATTATTGAGCGCTTCGCCTTGATTACTTATAATAGAGAGACTGGGATAATTGACTGATTCAGCATTATCTGCGGGGTTAATAGTTTAATTGAGAAATTGGAATAATATTTATTATTAGTGATTAGGAATGATTGTCAAGGGTGGAGATTAACCTTTAACTGCTTCTTAATATCGTAATATCCATCTTTAATTGCTTTCTAGTTTATGCTATTTAATTTTGAGTTAAAAATCAAAATCCCCTTTTAAGTTTTAGTGTTAATTCTTGAATTATAAAGTGAACTATAGTCCTCGTGGGTTCGACCTGTGCTATCTATTATACTGAAATAATTGGAAGTATTGAAAGAAAAATTATTGTTAAATTTGTGTGGTATACGACAACCATAAACTAATAATGCCGAAATCCCATTCTTGTATAAACAATCCTTATGTAATGTAAAAGTGAAGTAGGATTGTAGAATAATCAATAAAGTAAGTTCATCGTAAACTATGGTTCTTCAAGCTTAAATATCAATATAAGGGACTAAGTGAACATATGTCATCTTTTTTGGGTCAAATCACTATAAAAATGGTTTTATTTATTTTATCATATCTCTATTCTTGAATCCATGCTCTTATGTTTTCAAGTTGAGGAAAAAACTGGGTCAACTGTTTGGTGCTTTCATTGAGAGAGCATATTCAAGAGGAAGAGATTCAATCTAACGAAGTATACAAATAAAGACTTTGAGGAAATCATCTTCAGCAAATCCCCAAATTCATCAAGGGCTAGATGAATCCACCTGGTTTTTTGTACCTAGGTCATCTGCTGATCAATTGCTAATCGTAAACAAACATCAGATCTATCCAAGACAAATCGCGGATCTATATGGAAAATAATTTCACTTAATTGCTTTCAAATTAGGGTACAATGCTAAAATTAAAAATCCATCGATTCCAATTTACAAGGTGGAGCGATCACGAAAGTTCAAGGAAAGAACAACCGATGATGGCTGCTCAGTCAAGATATTAAGAGTGATAAATAAGCTATTTGGAACTCTAATCACATAAATAAATTTATGGAATAAATGGGTATCAAAATGAAGCTTGTACACCTCAAAAAAGTTGCTTGTTCTCTCACTTATGTATAACAAACACGAACATAAACAATGCAAAGATGGTAGAGCCTACAATAAGAAAATTTGTTCGCTTTTTTTCCCACAAATGCAATATGTTCGTCTATGAGTATAAACTATAAATCCTCGAAAAATGGATGTTCGCTCGTGCATACACACCAAAGGAAAACAAGGAGTAGAAAATCCCATGTACCCAAACAAAGGAAACATGTTCGCCCATAGTGCCTTGTACGAGATGAACAGGAAAAGATGAGGGCTCAGAAACTTTGCAAAGCTAGTATGTGGAATCTTATTCATTTCTATGTCTTTGCTTGGCGCGAACACAAGACAATAGAAACATATTGAAAGTGGAAAAAGTGTAGGCATATTCATTGGCATGTACAGGTACAAAGTCGTAAAGAGCCTTGAATAGATACTTTAAGGCATAAAAAAAGGGCATGTTCGCATATCCATGTATAGATAGTGCGAATAAAATCTAGAGAAGGTGACTAGAATGAGAATGCTCTATCAAATGCACAAAGAAACCATATGTTCGCATATAACATATGTTATCATATTTTCTCATTGAAGACCTTGCTTGTGTTTGCTACAAAGTCATGGGTTTTTATTCGCTCAAAGAGCAGCATGAAAATGGACACCTTGAAGCATGTAAATGAACAAGAAATATTAGCTAGCTGTCTATTCGCCTATATTACTCATGTAGCGATTTGACTAGAAATATGAAATATATACCGTAGTTTTACAGTCAAGAAAGACAACTCAAAGTAAATACAAGCATCCTAAGTAATAAGAAATGGGCTTATTTGTCAGCTTATGTAACTACAAAGCTAAAGGAGTAGAAGAAAAAGTAGTAACATGGCAAACGAAGGGCTCTATTCTGATCGCCTATACTATTTGCACACAATCATTGGACACATGCGAATAGAATAAGAGAAGCAAGGGTTATTAAAAAAAAGGAGCTCCCGAGTTGACCTATATGTGTCATTCGAGCAGTATCTGATATACATACCTGAGCTAATCGCCACTCTACACTAGTCATTCGAGTAGTATCTGGTATCCAAATCTGAGCTGATCGCCACTCTAGATGAGAAATAACAAGTCTTCGGTATTTATACCCGAGTTGATCATCAGAATATATAGTCATCCGAGCCATAAATGGAGTTCAACTCCGAGTTGACCCATACATTTACTTCCAAGCCAGATTCAAAGCTTGTCTTTGAGTTGATTCAATCATTCGATGTGAATTTAAAATCTAAAAGTAGGTTGTGGTTACACATGTATAACCTAGTCGCCCATGTATACATACATGGGATGACCAGGAATAAAAAATGAGAATGAAAAAAATGGAGTCTATTAGCTCATGAACACACTCAAGGGGTGAGCCGAACTAAGCAAAGATGGTTGAACCAAAAGCTTGTCAACATAGAGAAGGTTTTGTTCGTTTGAGTCTTTTGACTAAAACCTATTTGCCCATACATTCATACATGGGGCAAACATGACTAATTGAAGACAATTTGAAGGATTTTCCATGCTCAATTTTCGTTTAAAACTTTTATTCTAAGGAGAGGCTTGTAAAACTTACTGATGAAGCTTCGAGCTGATCGACATGCGTTATCCTAGCTGACCTATACACGTCATTCAAGTTATATCTATAATACATCTCTGAGTAATTTTTCGAACAGAAGAGAATTCCTAATCGAGTTGTTACCCCTGAATGTTCTTTTCATCTGAGCTAAACATGCATGACTTCTAGTTCAAATTATCATCACGTATCCGTTTGCTAAAAAACCAGGATGTGATGGTCAATTCAGGTATTAATCATAAGATACGTCTGTGTTAATAGGTGGAACGAACAAGATAAAAATAAAATGAGCCAAATAAATTTCAGTGCTTACCTCAGAGTCATGATCACATTAACTTGAAGACAAGCCCGTTCGCCTGACTATGCACATAATGAACGAACAAAAACATGGAAGTTAGAAACAAGCTTGTTCGTCCAACAATTTACATAGAGAATGAACATAAACAAAGAATAAGCTTGCTCGCTCATTTCATGAAGACATATCGCTCATTTCATGAAGACATACTCTGCTCGACAACCATAAAAGAAGTATGCTCACTCGTGTACCTTAGCAATGAACTAACAGAATCAATCCAAGATTATGTTCGTTTACCTATGCAAACACGACGCTAACAAACTAATGGAGCAAGGGCAATAAATGATATGTTCACCCAAGATTACATTTAAGGTGTGAACATGGATTGAAAATGTCAAAAGCATGTAAACTCACTTGAAATTCTGTTAGCATTATCTGTTCATCCTTTCATCTCCAATCCGACACCCTTCTCTAGCTCGGGACTTACCGAGCTAATCTCCTATTAAGGAGACAGGAGAAGATTTGGCCCCAAATTAGAAGGAGAATGAATGGAGATGCTCCTCAAATATTATCTTATGAGCCGAACCCCGAAGACAGGTCTTAAGGGGATATTTTGGTTGCCAAAGGGCATAGCTGGTATTGCTAAACTTGTTAGGGGTATGAACAAAGATCGCTTCTTAGAGGGATCACTATTAAAGAATGCTTCATAAAGCGGTCTCTCATGATGGGTTGTTAAGACCAATTTCTAAAATAGATCACCCATCTTTCAGTTAAAAAAGACAACTTCATAAAGAGATCACGATCAGAAAGAAGATAACATTAAATTCTAATCATAATCAGGAAAGAGGGTAACTTCAAACTCTGATCGTTATCATAAAAGAAGATAAACTCGATTTCTAACCATATTCAGGAAAATAGACAACTTCAAATTATGATTGTTATCATAAAAGAAGATAACTTTGAATTCTGATCATAATTAGGAAAGATGATAACATCGAATTGTGCATTATAAAACCAGCTTAACCCGAAAAAATGGCACAAGATTTATAACTTGGTTACTAGGGGGCATATAGGTGTTGGATATAACCATACCACGGGCTTGGAAAAAATTTACACAAACTTTTAAGAAAAAGTCATTTCAAACTTTAGAAAAATGTTAGTGTGGAGACAACCAAGCATCAAAATGCACGATATTGTAATTTTTTTGTGCAACAAAATTTTAAGTAATATTTTAAGCATACCATGATCCAATGTATAAAGGAATGTGTGTTGCGAGTATTTATAAGCTCATCATACTTATAAGTTTAAATAAGTATGCAAAATGATTGTGAGAATTAACGAAACAAGTAGATGTACTTGGAAGTTAAAATAACACGATCAAACTTTGAAAAAATTCAAATTAGTATAAAAGTAAAGTTGGGAAATGAAAATCAAGCTAGTACAATAGCTAGGGTTATCAGTATAATTCATGGTGAAACTTGAAAAACTAATATGAAAAATCAAAACAATAAAATCCTGGTCCTAACCAGGTACACAACCTGAACACTAACAGGTAGCTATTAAGAAAAAAACTTAAACCTGCCTGAACCAGGCACGAACCAAGTATTTAAAATCATCTTGGAAACACCATTAGAAAAGAAGACAATCTTGAACTTTGATCGAGAATAACTTCAAATTCTACTAATTATTAGAAAATAACCTCGCAACCTGATCGCTATAAAAAAAGATGATAACTTCAAAACTTACTACCAACCAAATAAGAGGATCACCTGTAACTCTATGGATCACCAGAAAAGAAGAAACCTTCAATTCTGGTTGCCTACTAGTTGGAGGAACATCCTTCAATTCTATTCGCTCATCCTTTAATTGCATTTCCACTGTTATTCGCCCAATCATGAGATTAGCTTGTTCGCCCATAATAGCCTACACTAGGTAAACGTGAAAAGAAAAGCATGCTCAGAGCCCTACAAAGTTGCTAATAGAAGTTTGCTCGCCCATGGGTCTTCATAAGGAAAAAACTCATTTTCTACATGTTTTCCAATTTGCATGTTACAAAAATGAATATGAAAAGAAGATAACTCGGAAACCATGAAAAACAGTCTAGCTCGCTACTATGCTTTTACATTGAGCGAAAAAAACCTAAGAAGTACAAGAACATATATCAACATGGAACATATTTTCCCATCATAGCCTATATTAGGCGAACAAGAAGTGTGACAACACTAGGCAATTTGCTAGCTCGATTGTGTACATCTGAAACACAACTCTTCACTCGAAATTTACATAGTAGCTTGTGTCGAAATAAAGATATATTCGCTCATATCTATATTAATGACACAAGCAGAATGATTAAAGGTACTAAATTAGCTCGTGTTCCTCATAATCAAGCTTCTGTTAGCGTTGTGTCAATAAAAGAAACTATGCTAGATTATTGTGACTTATCATAAACGAGAAGAACATTTATTCATACCCAAGGACAACTTAACAAGTGATTAAGGACCAAGACTCCTCAATCACTTGGGTGGGGGGATATAGGGTATAAAAAAGAACCTAAAATAGAAAATTTCTACAAATTTTTCCAAAATGGTGTTCTTTTCATTCTACCTATGAAGACAAAATATGTGTTTCCTCGTGTTCTATTTGTTCTAACCATGAATTCAAAAGTGTGTTTACTCGCCTAAACATAAAGGAAAAACAAGAACACAAGTTGCGTGGGGAAAAAAAGCAGATAAAAAAACAAGTTGTTCACACCATGTACATTCAAAAGGAAGATAACAAGAGACAAATTAGCCTATTGTTGGTACACAAGTAAAAGCCAATGGTCTATTCATTTGCATACAAGTATAGACTACAATAAAAAATAAAGATACTCAAAAGTTTGCTAATACAAAATACTCAAACATGAGGGGCACTAGAGACTAAGCTTTCAAGGCTTTGATAGAAGGGTCTGGTTGCCCGAGGTCGCTAAAGGGTGAACATAAGTGCTGGTCACGAGATCATCAGGCCTTGAACTAGCATCACCATCCGCTGGCTGCACTAAGGAGGTGCAAACATAGTATTTTTCTCCTCAACAAGTCTCTGATCGAAAGCTTCTAGTAGGGACTTCTCTCCGCCATTCAGAAATGATAAATCAACACTACAGTTGTGTTTCTAGACCTGAAAAATCATCTTATTTATGATCTCTCATTCTTCTTCAAGAGTTTGAAGGCGATCAGTTTTAGCATCAGCTTTAAGCTGCTCGATCTCAGCAACATGAGACTTCTGGAGTCGATCATTCTCAGCCTTTAGTTGATTGATCTTGGTACAAGAAGAGCTCTTGAGTTGCTCAAGCTTAGTCCTACAAATGTTCCTCTATCCACGAACAGTCTCTACTTTAACCATAAGGGTACGACATGCATCCTCCTTGTCCTTCTTCAACTGCTCGATAGACTCAGATTAGTTGGAGAAAAAGAGGTCAATACCAAAAACTAAATGGAGAAATAACAGGGACAATAATGCAAGAAGAAACATACCTGAACAATGTTAGCAATGGAATGTCGAATGACCTCACTGGGGACGCAAACTCTATAGAATGACCAAAATGGCATGTACCTGCTCACTCTGAATAACCTCCTCAAATTTGGGCACCATCATTTGAACACGAGTAGGCATAGAGGAGGCTAAGGACCTGGTCGTGGGGACCTCACTAGTAGTCGCCACAGTAGCTAGTGGTGTAACCCCACCAGGAGGCCGATTTTGGCCTCGATGAGTAGAAGAAGATTCTGGAAGGGTTCCCTTACCCTTGTTCGTTGACTGTTTTCTCCTCTTGTTAGCCCTTGCACCAAAAACTTTGGGGCCACCGAACAAAGCTTGGGCATTCATGTCTACTGTCAAAGAAAAATGGTCAGATAAAATGCAAGTAAAAAATAACTATCATAAGGCATTAAAGAATAAATAATATACCAGAAGGACTAATATAATTGAAACTTCCCATTGGGATAGAATCATTCTCTAAAAGATATTCATCTACACAATGAGGGAAAGGTATTTACCCATTCACAGGGAATAGACTAAAGTCATCCACATCAATAAAAGAATCAGAAGGGAGAGGCACGTGTGATAAATTCAACTCTCGACAATCGGGCAATGCAGAACAAAAATTACTCGGTGAAGAGCAAGCATGTAAAACATCAGAACACACTGACTCTTGCTCGTCACGAGTAGAGTATGGGAAAAAAATAACACATTCATTACGAACAAGGTAAAAAACCTCCTCTGCTCCCCCATCATGCATAGACTCTCGAACCTCAGAAAAGGAAATGTAGTCAAACTTTGGAGGGGGAGATAGTTGATCCAATGAGTGGTGTGCTTCAAGCAAACCAACTAATCACAAATTTTCATCGTTAATGAGGAAATATGCATTCCTATACTTATCACCCAATCTCTATAATTGAGAAAGACGCTCTTGCATTTCAGAGGTTGGAGGTTGTCGCCTATAGCGGCCTAAAACAACAAAGTATGCGAGTATAGTAAGCATACAACAAAGGATGCGAGCAGACAACTTTATCAAAGAAAAACAACTAGACACTTATTAATGTCATGGAATGAATTATGCTCAGAATCGATGGCATTGGTGAAAAAGTATGGACTAAAATAGCGGCCAGGATTGGAAAACACCACTTATGAGAACTTCTCCATCAGAATAGCTACACAAGTGGTAGAATCCTTCATAACCTGATGCACGGTTGGACTTGATGTTGAACAAGTAATGAACCTCCAAAGCATTAGGAGGAGGCCAATCTAACACTTTATAAAAAATATGCACGAGTGTCAATCACCTGTAACTATGTGACGTCATTTGAAATGAGGCTATTCCGAAATAATCACATATTTCCACAAAATATTTTGTGAAGTGGAAGGAAACTGACTGCTTGACAATGCATGGGACTTCAAGCGGTATTTCCATCTGGTGGGGAGTTTGCTCGCTCTTCATTAATAGGGACTTTAATTCCAAGCTCGCCAATGAGTCCATATTTTTCTACTATATGGGATATATCACTTGTAGAAAAGGTGGGTATTGGTGTTACAAAACCTACTAAGCTAAAGATTTCTTCGAGCTCTTTTTCGGTATAATCAGCCTCCTTCCTCTTCCTTAAAGCTCTTGATTTCTTGGGAGACATGGGCTTTGTCACAGATCAGAAGAAAATAGTGACGAACAAATCCCTATACACTTTTGTAACAACCCAAAATCGCTAATAAGGCCTAGGGCCTTGATTAGTGTGCTGGGAGGGCATAACTGGTTTATATGTATGTTTAATTGGTTAAATGCATGATTATGTGGCATGCATGATTAGTATGATTATATGAGTATGTGATATGCATGTTCACAAGTATTAAATATGCATGCGGGCCTTTTATAGCTTATAAGGGCATATTTGTAATTTTGGCCCGTTAAGGGCATGAATGCGATTATATGTGATAAATTGTTAAGACCATATTATTATGTGGATATATTTACAGTATATGGCTTGAGATGGTCCTAGTGAGCAGTTAAGAGAAATAGTCACAACGGGGTTTAATACCCGGCTCGGGGGGAGCCTAGGGGTATTTTGGGGAATTTAGAGAATATTTTGGGATTTGTTAGATATGGAATAAATATTTGGTAATTAATTGGAAAACGGGATAAATTGGTAAATATTGAGAACACTTGAGGAATTAGCAGGGACTGGGGGAAATGACTATTTTACCCTTAGAGAAATTAAATGGCTAAGTAACATAAGGGAGGGCATTTTTCTCATTTTATTAGTTAAGGATAATATCAAATAAGGTCATAGAAGATGTTTGAACCCAATAATTCTCCACTAGACACAAAGGAAGCCTCATACTCTCTCTCTCTCCTTACCTTCTATACGATTTTCCCTATATCTCTCTCCTTTCCTTCTATACGATTTTTCCTATATCTCTCTCACTCTTCAAGTAATGGATGAATTGAAGCTTTGAAAACCAGGGGGTTCGCCTGGAACTTAGAGCTTGAGGTTTGAAGTTAAGGCTGGAAACTTGAGAGGATTTAGCAGCAAGTGAGGTAAGACTTTGCCTAGTTTTAGTTGGGAATTCAGGTTATGTGGTCAATTGGGTTGAAATCTTCATGTAGAAGTTAATTGGTGAATTTTTGGTAGTTTTGATAGGGTTAATTGTGTTTTAATATGCTTAGAATTTATGGTAAGGAGTCCTGGACTTGCTCTTACAATTTGGTTGGAAGTGGGAAACATTATTGGGTTGAATTATTGAGGTTTTTGGCTGGAAATGTTGGGAAGAAAACCTTGAAAGTCTGGGTTCATAGGGGCGCGCCGCGACCCACCTCTGGGGTGCCACAACCCACATGCCCAGAGGGCCCTGGGTGGCTCTCTGACTTGAAGGCACACCACGACCCTAGGGGGCAAGTCATGGCCCGCCTCCCCCTGAAGCTTGAGGATTTGGTTTCTGACTTGGGGGCGCGCTGCGACCCTTAGGGTCAAGTCGCGGCTCGCCTAGGGGTTTTTTCCTTAAGATGGTTTCTAGAATTGGTGAGGCTCAGGGGTTCGAACCTAAGCGCTCGAGACAATTTCTACTACCCGGTTTAGTAGAAATCGAGGTACCGGAGGCTAGTTTTTATCTCCTAAGTATTTATTTCAATTATAAATTGATAATTAACCATTGGCCACTGTGATTAGGTTTATCGCCAAGGCTCGGGACTGAGGATCATGCTCGGGACCATTTTGCATCCTTTGCTCGAGATTTGAGGTAAGAAAATTGCACCCTTGTGTGGCTGTGTTGGGACTGAGATTCCCTGTATCTGAGTATGTGTGTTGTATAACTGTGATATTGTTATGCGGACATGAAATGATCGGCCTAAGAGAGCCAAGGTTGATGTCTTGCGCACAGGTTGCGGCTCGGCCATTGTGAGTCAGGGTCAGCTAGATAAACACTGGACTCGGCTTAAGCGAGCCAGAGTCAGTGAAGTAAACAGAGTGCTCGGCCTAAGGACGCCGACCTTGAGCATTTGCATATTGATTGGGATTTATTGCTGAACGTACATGTTTACTGTTATTAGTTTGATACCTATGACTTGTTGAATTTTTGGATAACTGCCTTTTGATTGATTGTTTGTAATTACTGATTATGTATTTGCTGTTATGGTTTTCTTGCTTGGCCTTGGCTAACGGGTGTTGCGTGGTGCAGGTAAAGGCAAGGGTAGGCTGAACCAACCATGAGTTGGAGAGCTCTGGGGGCGAGGTGTACATTGTCAGCTGCTCATCCGCCACGGCCGTGGGAAAGTACAGGGACAGAGCCTAAAATTTGTATTTTGCCATTAGAGTGGCCACTGGTTGTATATAATTTTTTGGAAATTGTAAATTGTCTCTTAAACCCTGTTTTTGGGATCCCATGTACCGCACATCTATTTTAATGAAAATTAACCGTTAATGTTCAAAATATTTTAAACTTAACCTGGTAATTGACCTTAGGATCACATTACTGTTCAAACGACTTGATTAGCAAGTCTTGCACTATTTTAAAAACACACAGTGTAACGGTCTTGGTTATCCAGGGCATTACAACTTTATTGAACAAGGCCTAACTGGATCGTGAAAGAATCCGGACACCTCAGTGATCGTACAAACCAGGTGCCTGAAAAGATAAGAAAATAGTTAGATTCTGTTTGCATACAAATTACAAGGCACATTCGCCCATATGTGTACTAGTAGGGTGAACATAATCAGAATAAGGATCCAATACAGAAACGTGAAAATCTCAAAAGAACCTATGCCCAATCATGTAGTTGCATGGTCAATAAAGTTACGAAGAAGTATGAAATTAATGCCACAAAAAGGCAAGACAATTTGCTTATACTAGCGAGTCTAATGCAAAAGCAGAGGATACTTAAGGGTGTCTGTTCGCTTAATTGCTAAAGGGATTAAATGGGAGTGCAAACTAGGGATGTAAATGGGGCGGGTCGGCCCCGCCCTGCTAAAGATCCGCCCCGACCTGACCCGTTAAGGCTTTTGATCCGGGTCGGGTCAGACCCGCCCCGAATGTGATGGAGCGGGTCAGACCCGACCCAGTAAAATATATTTTTTTCTTTTTCTTTAATAAATGAAAGAATAATTTTTTTTTTAAATGTTACAATATAAAAATAAATTACAAGAAAATCTGTCATACTAGACATAAATTAGTTGCCTAAATTTTTTTATAAATTGTCTTGCATACTAAAATAAAATAAAATTTTATATACTTCAAAGCAAAACATCAATTTTCTTCTCTATCACTCTTAAATATACTTTGTTTTATTTATATATATATTTGGATTTTAGATCACCCTAAATAGTTGTAGTAATTAGTTTTTTAAAAAATTTCTTTATTACAAAAAAAAAAAAAACAACCGGGTCGGGTCGTGATCCGATCTGTTTCAATTGCTAGCAGAGCGAGATCCGACCTGGTTTTGCCTCGCTTATTTTTGGATCATAGGTTGCCCCGTCGGGTCGGGGCTCCGACGCGCCCCGATCCACCGGGTTTTTTTGCCATCCCTAGTGCGAACGGGTAGTTTGTTCATGCTATGAGATACTTGTTACTACTGTATTAAAAAAAAAACAACTCCCTTATGCTTGAAACGAACAAAGAAAAAAAGGGCATAAACAGGTCATACTTTACTCAATTGGCGAAGAAACAGAGATACGTGTTCACATTAGAAGCTCCACCAAGCAGTGTAAATTTTCAAATGATTGATTCACTCCGAGGGCGTCGAGACTTCTCCAAAATAGCAAGGTCAGTGACTACTTGTTCTTGCAATCATGGCCTATTCTCTAAGTGAACAAAAATTCTTTGGGCTTTACGTTTGCAAAGCAATGGTCCTAAAATTCTTGCAATATAGTGGGTCGACTACTCATTTGTCAAAGAGAGCAAATGTAAACAAGCCCAAAAGGTTTCGGTCGAATAGAATACCTTTGGAGCGATTAGAAAAGTGATAATTTTGATATTAAAGGAAAAAGCTATTTTATTTAAATGTCACATGTATGTATAACCAAAAAGAATGAGGAAATTGCTCACATGACTAAGTCAGAATTGTGCAAAGCACGAAAACTGACTTGGAGGGAAAATGTTATACCCATTTTTCGGCGTGATGACATGTCAAATAATATCAATTATAAATATTTTGGACTTGCTATCTAAATCCTTTTAAGGGAATATGAACAAAACTAATTGCTTTTGTGTTCTCACAAAGCAAGCTACTGATAACTCTAAAAAATAGAGTTATTTTGCTTAATCTTTGAGTTTTTAAGTAATTTTTAATTTATTAGTCTTATTAATTTTTTTTATATTTTTATATTTTTTATAGATATTTTATTGAAATATGTTGTAGTTTAATTATTTGAAATTAATGTTGTTAGATTAAAAGTTAGAAATGTGATTTTATTGAGCTTAAATGTCAAAGTAAATTAAGTTTTTATAAGTATTTTCATGGAACTTATGTTGTATATTTTATTATTGAAAATATTTAGTTTTAATTTAGTTTATGTTTATTTTGTAGGAATTATGATGTATTTTTGGGTTGAAAATTAAAAAAAAAAAATTTGAAAAAAGAAAAGAAAAATGGCATAATTAAAAAGCCTTGGAAAAGCCCTAGCTGCTCAGCCGGCCCAAGACTGCGCCTCCTAGCTGCCTCCCAAGCTCGCGCCCTAGGCCCACATCACCAGCCCAAGCCTTTAGCCAGCCTACCCTCTCCAGCTGCCTTCGACCCGACCCACCAACCCTCCAGGCCCACGACGCCACCAAACCTAGCTGCCTCCTCCTCTCTTGAGCCCAACAATGTCCCCTTGTCCAAGTGTCCAAAAATGCCACATTTTTACCTAACTTTCCTACATATTTCACCACAAAATCATCATTACCCCCCTAGAATTACCTCTATATGCCACATTTACTTTATTTATTTAATTAATTGATTTAAGTTGATTATTTTAATACTCTCATTTTGGCTATAAATACGTACAACGGAAATGAAAAAGCGAGATAGGGGGTCTAATTTCAAGACCATTTATGGTGTGCTTAATTTTTAGTTACTATCATTTTTTCTGCACGTTCTTTCTACATTTTCTCTCTTCCTTTTGGAAGACCATTTTGTGCCAAGTATGTATTAATTTTGTAATATATTTTGGATTCTAGTTATGTGCTTCTAATATTTTTCATAAGATTATTAAGATCATGATGAAGCAACTTGTAGCTAGATAATATTTATTGTTGTATGTTGATTTCCCTTGTAATGCAACAAAGATTGTGAATTTTTCTTCTTCATATTTTTCTTTTATGTTTAATATCTTGTATTTTGGATTGTTAGATGATATTACACTTTGTTTTTCATTTTGCAAAACATAATATTATGTCTAAGATGTGTCATTAAATTGTATACATCCATTGCATAGAACAAAAATATTATGTTTTTCCTTATAAATAATTTTATTTGATTTTTTGTTGTTTCATTAGGTTGATTCACATTAAATACTTTGAAATTATATTTTTTTGAAAAGTGAAGAAAAATCCTATCTTTCTAGAAATAATTTGCGCTTAAAATTATAAATATATTTGGAAAACGATAGTTTGATTTATTTTAACTATTACTAAAACTTAGGAATCAATTAGCTAATAAATATTATTAAACTTACATTTTGTGAATTCTAGTATCTTAATAATCTTTCTTTTACAACTTGTTTACAATTCTATCTTGCTTATTTTTTCTCCTCTTAAATATTTTTATTTTCAATTTTTTACTTTATTTTCTTGACATTAAATCTTATCAATCTTTGGAGCTAGGTTATAATTTATTTAATTTTGGTTTAAAATAGTTTCTTTTTAATTTTAGTCAATTCCTTTGGGTTCATCCTCGTGCTTACACGAACACTATAATCCATATACAATTCATGCGCTTGCGAGTTATAAATATTTAAAACGTACCCATTTTGGGTCCATCAACTACCAAACTCTAACATGAGGATTTTGGTTGCTTAGTCGCATTCTTTTACTCTTGTTCGCTCAAGAAGGTTGTAATTCACTAATAGAGACACTTGGTAGTGTACCATGGTTGGTTTATGCCTGATTGTTCAAGACAGGCTATTGTGGGCAAACAGAATTAGCATGGATGACAGAGTCGCCATTTGTTGAAATACAATTGTATTTATGTAATTATAATGTTGTAATGTATTATTTACGAGCCAAGCCCAATAACTTAGGCCCATAATTTAAATGCAACCCTAAACTCCTCGCTATAAATAGGAGGAGATGAGATCCAAATGTGGGGGGTGGGGGAGACATCTCATAATGCCGAAATATCATTCTTGAATAAATAGTCCTTATGTAATGTAAAAGTGAAGGAGGATTGTAGAACAACCGACAACGTAAGTTCACCGGAAACTATAGTTCTTCAAGCTTAAATATCAATAAAAGTGACTAAGTGGATGTAGATCATCTTTTTTGGGCCGAACCACTATAAAATATGGTATTATTTATTTTATCATATCTTTATTCACTACTACAATTTGGACATCAATCATCGGCCATGAGAGGTCAGTTTTGCTTAAACAGACTTAACATATGTTCATAAGTCGGTTTACACAGAACCTACCTATCATGTACGTCAAAGGTAAGCATGGGAGGTCGATTGTGCGGGAACTGACCTACCGTGTGGACATGGTAGGTCGGTTCACATTGAACCGACCTCCCATGGTTGTAGATGTCATAGTAAGTCGGTTCCTGCAAAACCGACCTGCCATGCTGTCATGGTAGGTCAGTTCTGTGTGGACCGACCTACCATGTCCTACCTTGCTGACATGGTAGGTTGGTACAAAGTGAACCGACTTAGCATGTCACAATATTATTTATTTTACATTATTTGAATTTTAAAATACATTAATTTATTTAAACTATAAATATATACATAAGATATTAGTATATGAAATAAATATATTAAATTATGTTTATTAATCTACATTATAATGTTTTGAAATATAAATAAATCAATTATTTGTAACATAAAAAAGCAATTATATTTTATAAATAGGACAATATTTTAATTTAATAGTATTAATAATTTAAAATAAAAAACTTTGCAAAATAATTTAGAGTATCTCTTAAAGAATTTTTAAACTGACATAGTAGGTCAGTTGTGTGGGAAATGACTTATCATGTGACATGGTAGGTCGGTTGTGTGAGAAATGACTTCTCATTTGATGTGGTAGGTTGGTTGTTTGGGAACATACCTACCATGCCATTATAAAAATATATTATTAAAGATACTCTAAATTATTTTTAGATTATTAGAATTTTAACATATATTAGTTTATTTAAATAATACATATATATAATTTATTTGGGTATGAAATAATTATTAAAAAAAATATAATTATTAATATTATAATTTTTGAAATATGAATAAATAAATTATTAATAATTAAAAAAAATTAATTTAATTTTTATAAATAAGAAAATATTTTGATTTAATAGTATTTGTAATTTAAAATAAAAAAAACTTATAAAACAATTTAGAGTATCACTTTAATAATTTTTTAAATAACATGGTAGGTCGGTTGTGTGGGAAATGACTTCTCATGTGACATAGTAGGTCAGTAGTGGTTGTTTAGGCTGAGTTTTTTACTTTTAATATTTTTTTAGTGATTATATATAATACTAATAATGAAATATTTTTTTGTTTCTGTTAGAAAGCATTGAATGCTAATAATAATTGATTTTGATCACCAATTGTGCTATTTCCTGGATTCTCTTGACAATTTTCCACCAGATGAAATCAAATCTCTCATTTCTTGGTAATAATCTAACCAATTAACTATATACTCTTATATTCATTTAAAAATTAACAGCATCTAAATGTTTATGTTTTTATTGCACATTGTCTTTCAACATTTGTCCACAAATAATGCGAAAACTAAGGAAGTCGCATGGAGAACTGTTAAGTGTCCTCATCAACCATTAAAATCAGTACAATGTGGATTCTATGTTATGCGGATGATGAAAGACTTCGTGACAAATGAGTTTTCAATACGATGGCTAACTAGTAACGTAAGTGAAAATATTTATTATTAAAGTTCTAGCTTTACCTCAAGATTAAGTATATTAATTCAAGTCATGCAAGTAATTTTGTTTTAGTGTGGCAGGAAGAACTCTTACACAAAGGATGAGATCAATGACGTACGTGAAGAATGGGCACAATGCGTTGTGGATTTGATGATTATTACATAGGTCCACTCACTTTTGTTAACTTAGACTTTATTTTGGATACTAAGTTCAAATTATAGTATTTTATATTACCGTGATATCTGTTTTGTTTTGTTTAGTTTGTTTGTATAAAAGGCAGGATTTGTTTTTGGCATAATACACTTTTTAATGAAAAAACACCATAAGTTGGTTCTACTAAAACTGACAATAGATGTCTACACCATAAGTCGGTTCCGAACTGATTTTCCATGTTTTACACCATAGGTCGGTGTGGCACACCGACCTATCCTGTCTTACACAAGAGGTCGGTTTTGCAACCGACATACTATGTCTTACACAAGAGGTCGGTTTTGCAGCCGACCTACCATGTCTTACATTAGAGGTCGGTGTGCAACCGATCTATCATGTCTTACACCAGAGGTCAGTTTGGCGCCAACTAACCTACCATGTTTTTACATCATAAGTCACTGCATGGGAAGTCGGTTCCCAACCGACTTTTGAACGTTCAGAAGTTGGTTTTTAACCGACTTATCACGTAATTTTTGTAGTAGTGATTCTTGAATCCATGCTCTTATGTTCTCATGTTGACGAAAAACCATATCAACAAATAGTGTTTTAGTTATTGATTTTTCTTTTAACTATTTTCAATTAAAAATATGTTTTTATTAAATAACTTATTTTTAAAATTTTAGAATTAATTTTGTTTATTTTTGTATGTTGTTATATTATTTTAACAATTTTTATAACTTAAAAATATATTTGTATTAATTTTTTGGTAGTGAATGTGCAACGATTTAGACATTTTGGGTATTTAAATGCTATATTTTAGCAATTTTGGGTACTTTTTTAGTAAAAAAAGTTTAGGTATTTAAATGCAACATTTTGTAAATAGAGTATTTTTGCCACAAATATCCTTATAATTTTTTAAGTATTTCTATTCTATTTTAAATATACGTTTTCTTAATCTATACATACAATAAAGAAAAATTAAAGATTATATAAAAATATATTATATAATTAAAAAAAGTATCAACTCAATTCGGTGAAAATAATTTCTTATTAAATTTAATAAATATGAAAAATATTATATAGGACTAACACATTAAATATTGATACAAAGTTTTACCCCTCTAAATAAATTTTTTGGAATTAAAATAATTAAACCCCTCTAAATAAATTAGTTGTAATTAGTGAAGGGAAAAAAAATTCACCCTACATATGAAACTAACGATAAGTAATAATATGTGCACTCACATTTTATACCAAAACATGAATTTTTTTTTCGACCCATCACATTCATTTATTATGAGTAGAACCAATATCAAAGAGAACAAGTTTGTTATTCAGTAATCAAGAACTTGTATTCTGTTCAAATACAATACAGAGTAATATATATAGAAGAAGCTGAAGTTAGTTAGGACACTAACTAACTAACCATTTGGGCTAATTAAACAACTTAGGCTAACATAAAATATAACTAAATCTAATAGCCCCCCTCAAGATGGAGTGTACAAGTTAAAAACGCCCATCTTGGATACAATTGTAGAAAAAGGGGTAGGAAATAAAGCTTTAGTGAATATATCAGCTAAATTGTTTTGAGATGAAACATGGATGAGTTTTAAGGACCCTTGTTGAACCTTCTCTCGAATGAAGTGGCAGTCTATTTCGACATGTTTGGTGCGTTCATGATAGACAGGATTCTCACTAATGTGTATTGCCGCTGTGTTGTCACAATAAAGGTAGGCTGGATGATTGTGAGATATGCCAAAATCCTTTAAGAGAGCAAGGACCCAAGTTACTTCAGAGGTTGCATTTGCCATGGCTCGGTATTCAGCCTCTGCTGAAGAGCGGGAAACTATGTGCTGTTTTTTTTATTTCCATGAGACAAGAGAAGAGCCTAGGAAGATACAATAACCAGAAATGGAGCGTCTAGTGTCTTGGCAACTTCCCCAATCAGCATCTGCAAAAAGTGAAACTTTAACATTGGTTGTAGATAGACTTATTTCAGCATATGCTGAAAGGTTAGGAGAAGTATCTGATGGGAAAAAAAGGCCCTGACCAGGAGTACTTTTAAGATATTGTAAAATACGCTGTGTAGCTTGTAGGTGAGGTACTCGAGGACAAGTCAAGAATTGGCTTAGATGATTAACAGCATATGATATATCTGGTCTTGTTATTGTAAGGTAAATGAGTTTCCCAATTAAGCTTCTGTAAATAGTAGGATCTTGTATTGGGTCTCCTTTATCTTTGCTAAGTTTTAGATTTGGTTCCATGGGAGTTGAAGCTGGTTTTACTCCTAGGTACCCTGTTTCTTTTAGCAGCTGAAGTGTAAAGGGTCGTTGGGAAACTGAAATTCCTTTCTTGGTTCTGCCGATTTCAAGGCCTAGAAAAAAACGAAGTGAACCAATGTCTTTTAGCTTGAATTTAGAGTTTAAGGCTTGTTTGAATAGAGTAATAGCAGAGTTATTGTTGCTAGCAACAATGATATCGTCTACATATACGAGTACAACCAAAAAAATAAAGTTTGTTCTTTTTATGAAAAGAGAATGGTCTGATGCGGATTGATGAAAACCATCATTAATAAGTGTGGAACGTAACTTGTCATACCATTGTCTAGAGGCTTGTTTAAGGCCATAGATGCTTTTGGTTAGTTTACAAACTGAGTTGGGTGGAGCTTTGTAACCAGGGGGAAGTTTCATGTATACTTCCTCATGTAAGTCCCCATGTAGAAAAGCATTATTTATGTCTAATTGGTGAATGTTCCAATTGTTCATGGCAGCAAGAGCAAGTAGAATTTTTAAAGTATTGAACTTTGCTACTGGTGCAAAAGTTTGGATGTAATCGACACCTTGCTTTTGATTGTAGCCTTTGGCTACTAAGCGTGCTTTATAGCGGTCTACTTCACCATTGTTTTTGTACTTTATTCTGTAAACCCATTTGCACCCAATGACCTTATGACCAGGTGGGAGAATGGTGACAATCCAAGTTTTGTTCCTTTCTAAAGCATCAATTTCAGTGTCCATGGCTTTTTGCCAATGGGAAATTTTGGAAGCTTCAGTATGGGTTTCTGGTTCAATTTCTGAGTATGCAGCTAGTATGGCAGCTCTGAAGGAAGATGTTAATTTGTCATATGAAAGGTAATTTGATATGGGGTGTTGGGTGGAAGAAGTGTGACATATGTAGTCATTTAAGTGGGATGGTTTCTTGGAGGTGCGCCCAGATTTAGTGTATAAATTTGAGGGGCTGGCAGCTGGTTTATAAATTGAGTTTTCAGCTGGTTTGTGAACTGAGTTTTCAGCTGGTTTATAAACTGATATTATATCTGGTTGGGAAATTGATGGTACAGCTGGTTTGGGAACTGAGTTTTCAGCTGGTTTGGAAACAAAAGTTTCTGCTTTGATGTTAACTGAAGGTGCAGCTGGTTTCGAAGTGGTTATTTCAGCTGGTTTATGAACTGAAGTTTCAGCTGGTTTGGAAACTGATTTTGCTGCTTGTTTGTGAACTGAAGTTGCAGCTGGTTTCAAGATGGATATTGCAGCTGGTGTGGAAATTGTTATAGCATCTGGTTTGACAGCTGGTAAGTTTATATTAATGGGAAGGATGGAAGAGTTGAAACAGTGATCAATTTCTTCCTGAGATGATTGAGACATAAAAGGAAAAATAGTCTCATGAAAAATTACATCTCTTGAATGATAAATTTGATTGGTTTGAAGGTCAAGTAGAGTGTAGGCCTTCATGCCAGGAGGATATCCAATAAAAATAGAGGCTCGACTTCTTGGTGAAAATTTATGTCTATGAGAATTTAGAGTGGAGCCATAAGCTAAGCACCCAAAACATCTTAAATGATCATAGACAGGAGGATTTTTATAAAGTATTTCGTATGAAGTTAAGCCTTTTAATAGGGCTGATGGAATCCGATTAATTAAATATGTATTGGTCTGAATGATATATGACCAATAAGCTAGGGGTATATGAGATTGGAAACAAAGAGCCCTGGCAACATTTAGAATGCGCTGGTGTTTCCTTTCTACCACTGAATTCTGTTGTGGTCTTTCCACACAAGAGTGATAATGAATGATGCCTTTTGAGGCAAAAAAAGATTGCATGTTCAACTCCTTAGCATTGTCGGAACGGACAGCTTTGATTGGAGTTGAAAATTGAGTGCAAATCATGTTGAAAAAGGAAGGTAGGACAATTTGAGCTTCAGATTTGGTTTTGAGCATATATGTCCAAGTAAACCTTGATTTGTCATCAACTATGGTAAGGAAATATTTATATCCTTCTATGCTAATTATGTGAAAAGGTCCCCATATGTCTATATGGATCAAATCGAAAATAGCTTCAGTAAAATTATTGTTAGAAACAAAAGGTAATTTCTTTTGTTTTGCTAAGTGACAGACAGAACAGTGGTGATTAGGTTGAAAAGAAGAGTCAATCTTTTTATTGAATGTATTGGAAATGTACATAGATGGGTGACCAAGGCGTTTATGCCACTGGTCTACATTGTTATGATGAAAATGAAAATGAGATTGACTAGAATTAACAAGGGGAGAGATCTCTTGATGCAAAACATAAAGGTTCCCTTGTTTTTCAGCTGTCCCAATCACCACATTCTTCGAAGGATCCTGAATGAGACATGTTGCAGATTGAAACAAGATCAAGTTAGAGGTGTTATTGAGATATTCATTGATAGAAAATAAGTTGATCTTGAAATCGGGGACATAAAACACATTGTGTAAAATGATGGATGAATTGATTTTGACAGAACCAATTTTATGAACTGGTATTTTGGTGCCATTAGGTAAAATAACTTGCTTTGGAAAAGAAATGTTAGAAAAAAAAGAAAAACAAGGTTCACTGTAACAGATGTGGTGTGTGGCACCACTGTCAATTATCCATGAAAGAGAAAAGAGTTTATTACCAGCCATGTTTGAAGCAGCAGGTGGAACAATAGGTTCAGTCTTAGGGGCTGCTTGAGTTAGTTGTTGGCTGAGTAGAGAAATGAGATGTTGGCACTGAGTAGAGAGGTCAGTACGGACTGTAGTGCCTGGAGTGTCATCAGGAAAGGTGCCAGTGGAAACTTGATTAGTAGCAGCTTTCCCTTTGTCTTGTTTCTTCTTGTCTCCATAACCAGGAGGAAAGCCGTGAATGAAGAAGCATTTGTCCACCAAATGACCTGGTTTGCCACAATTTGAACAAGAGGGTCGAGGCTTCTTTGCACGGGATGCATTGTGCGAAGAAGGAGGACGAACGGAAGAGGCCAGTGAAGAGAAATTAGAAGAACCAAGAGTTCTTTGACGCTCTTCTTGAACAATCATGGCAAACACTCTAGATAGAGTCGGAATGGGTTCATTGAGAAGAATCTGAGCTCGTACAGATGAATAGGATTCATTCAGACCTGTCAAGAACTGGAGGACCTGGTTTTGATTGTAGTAATCAAGAAGTGCTTTCATTGCACCACAGGTGCAAGTAGTATTGGGTTGGAACTCTTTGAGTTCATCCCATAAAGATTTTAGTCTGGTGAAATAGGAGGTAACAGATTGATCACCTTGTTGCAGACTTGTAAGTTGATTTTGTAATTGAAAGATTCTGGGACCATTACCCTCATTGAATCTTTCAGCAAGATCATGCCACATATCAGAGGAAAAATCAAAGAACATTATGCTCTGAGATATTTCAGTGGAAACAGAGTGTAATAACCAAGACATCACCATGTTATTGCAACGAATCCAAGAATTGAGAAGAGGATTACCAGGATCTGGGCGAGGTATTGAACCATCGATAAAACCAGATTTGTTTTTCGCAGCTAGGGCCATTGTGATTGCTCGCTTCCATGATTGATAGTTTGCTCCAGTTAGAACAGAAGAGACCAAAATCAACCCAGGGTGATCTCCGGCGCTGAGGAAGAAGGGACTGGATAAGTCTTCATGTGCGGGTCGATCAACTGAGGATGATGAACGTCGAAGATGAACCGGTGGTGGAATGGAATCATCAGGAGGAAGATTGCCAAGAGAGCCTATTGGAGTGGGAATTTCAGAGCCAATATTTGGACAATTGGGCGGTCTTGTAGTTTGAGATCTCCGTGGAGCCGTCGATGGAGGATGGGTATTTGCAGCAGGAGGATGGTCGGAGATCAGCTCAGATTGGGAGTTCTCAGTGGGATGGATGCCATCTTGTGAACGAGTTGTGGGTCTGGCCATGGAAGCAATGCTAGAATGGTTAACTTCTGATACCATATGAGTAGAACTAATATCAGAGAGAACAAGTTTGTTATTCAGTAATCAAGAACTTGTATTCTGTTCAAATACAATACAGAGTAATATATATAGAAGAAGCTGAAGTTAGTTAGGACACTAACTAACTAACCATTTGGGCTAATTAAACAACTTAGGCTAACAGAAAATATAACTAAATCTAATATTTATGATAGGTCCCAATAAATTAAAAAGTATTGCAACGTAGATATGTATAATACAAAACAATAAAAGTTATATAATACATAGCTAGATACTTAGGTGACTTATCCTTCCCAATTTGATTCAACAAGTTGTCAGGTTGTTATTTCGAAGACTTTTATCCTTTATAGATCGACCAGAGCTCAACTAAATAACCTAGGTGCATAGTCTTCTTGGTTCAGAAAATCTATGAAGATTTTTGTCTGTATATAATATGAGAAGGTATAATGGTGGTAGAAAGTAAAAAGCTAGCCATGAAAACACCCAAAAAGATGAGAGGAAAATATATAAATACAGTGCAAGATAATTTGTTGTTTGTTGTAATTATGATGCTGATTTTTACAGCAAAGAAAAGAAAGTGGAGGAAGAGAGAAGAATAATAGAGCAGAAGAATGGCACAAAATTCAAAAGATAAAGGAATGTTAAAGTTCTTTGTTGGAAAAGCAAGAAATGTACTTGTCTTGGGACCGACAATAATGTTATAGTGTGGTCGCTTACAAACCTTTTTCATTTCTGAAATGGCAATTATTTGAATTGAGCTTATTACCTTCAGTTAAATATAGCAATTACTCAATATCAAATATAAGTATCAAATATGGAAATATATATTTTGTAAATAATATATCACCATAAGTTATATTTAGGGTTCTTTGAGTTTTGCACTGTAACTTTATTTTAATAATTTTAAAGACACTATTTTGACACTTTATTGAGAATTCTTGACTATTTATAAAAAATTCTAAGTACATTAATTGTAAAAAATTCTTGACATTTTGTTTGGGTTAAACCTGCGTCTAAAGTATAAAATTTTAGAACATGTTGTATTTCACTTGTAAACAATATCATCATTCACATATTGACTAAATAGTTCAGTGCTAACATCATTTGAGTCCACAACTCATTATTCACCATATTAATCAATGATTCTAATAGCCAACACTATACAAATAAATGTGTACTTTTTTGTTTATCTCTTATATTGTGGAACGAACATTTTTTTTAACACATTACTAAAACCAACATAAGAACTAGGCCAACTATTATAAGTGGTGGACGAAGTGTGTAGAGTGTAGTATAGCACAAAAGGCTTCCCCACATGTCTATGTGCTCTTCATCAAGTCATATATATATGTGTGTGTGTGCTATTATGAAAAGGGTCCAAATAGGTTGGTTGAAAGGTAATAGGCGTGGTTTAGGTAAACTCATTGTGCGGTCAAAAAGTGAAACCAGGCAGAGAGAGAAGAAGAATAAGAGAGAAGCATCTAATAATAATAACAATAATAGCACAAACAGCCAATGTTAGTAAATTTTGCAGCTTTGAGTGCAGTTAAAGAAACGCACCATCTCATATCCATCTAGCTATAGTAATTCTTCTATACCAAATTCCACTATAAAATTATATATAAATAGTAGAAGAGATAATGAACAATGGTGGTGTTGATGCCAGTCTTCTAGTCTTGTTGTTATCTTCATTTATCATTCTCTGCTCAAACCACGCTCACTGTCACAGTCGTTATCAATATGCCTATGAGTATAGAAACACATACACGTGTATATATATATAGCGACGACTTTTGTCGTCGCAACAATGGCGTCGCTGTATGTGTAGCAATCTACGACGACGACAAAACGAAGTCGTCGCAATAGGAAATATTTTTTTTCAGTTGGACTAGGATATTGCGACGACATGTCGTCGCTGTTGGTGGTGCAAGATTTGAAAATTTTAATTTCAAAAAACTTCTACAGCGACGACATGTGGTCGTTGTAGGTCTGTCGACTGCTCCATCTATAGCGATGACGTAGGTATACAATTTTTTTGAAAAAATATATTTAATTAATTATATTGATTAAAATTTATTTAATAAATTATTAAATATTAATGAAATAAATAAATAAAACCAATTTATTAATTAAATAATAAAACCAATTTAACAATATTCATAGTCTCCAAAATGTAAGATAACAAAATATAAGTAGTATTGTCTCCAAAATAAAAAAAAACAACACAAAATATTTATAATTTAAAAATAGTAACTTAATAAAACTAAATGTCATCAAAATCAATTTCAAAGTCATTATCGTCGGGTTGTTGTGGTGGTTGCTGTTGTGGTGGCTGTGGTGGTTGTGGCAGTTGTGGTTGTTGTGGTTGAAAGCTCGCCATTATGGACTGTATTATGTTCATGTCCAAGTTGACACGCTGAAATTGTGGAGGTTAGATGCTCAGATTTGTTGTTTGCAAATATTGTTGCATTTGCTGGAAGTTGTTGTTCTGGGTCATAAAGGCTTGGCTGAAGTGTTGAATCATGGACTAGAAAGCCTCAGGTGGTATCGTCGGAGGGCCAACTGTGGTGGACAGATTCGGTGATGCCTCTGATTGTGAAGAGGATCCGGTGGTGCTTGAGGCAAATGTACTAGTGCCCTTCAACTTCCGTCCAATACAAATATGAATATTATCTGTACTTTCTAAATATTATTCCTCATCAATGTCGATTCCTACATCATCATCTGTACTTTCTAAATCATCTTCACTAATTTGTCATCATCATCGTCATTGATGACATCGTCATCCACATTCGGAACAGATCAAGACGTTTCCCCAATTATGCTGGTGTGACCAGGTCGATCCAAATGCATAATCTCCAACTCTCCTAATTCCACAGTGAGTACAAAATTTTATGAAGTGCTATCGTGTACGACATCAACCTCGTTATCATCATCGATACTTGGATGATCCCAGATCTTTCGATGATTGACTTCTTGTACTACCTTCCAATTTTCGTTTCTTGAAGGGTCTTCCAAGTAGAAAACTTGTTTTGCTTGAGTGGCAAGAATAAACTGATCGTTCTTTTACCATTCAAAATTAATCATGATACTAGTTATGTTATTCTCAGTCACATTTCGACCCTTGCTTGCATCGGTGTTGAACCATTTGCATCGAAACAATACTGCCGAGTAACCATGGGAATAACATAACTCTAAAATCTCCTCAAGTTGGCCATAGAAAGTGAAACCATCGGTTCCTAGCACCAAAACTCCACTATTTTGAGTGGTACGTCTTTCGTCACGACTATGGACCAAAAACTTCACACTGTTAACAATGCAAGCTGTGTAGGAGTATGCATTCTGATTGGACCCATTTGCTAAAGCAAATAATTCATCACTGCACTCAGTTGACTGTACTTGCCGCAAATGACCCATCTATGGAGTATGACACAAAAAAAGAAAAATAAAATGAGATGAGTATTAATCGATACGAATTTCGTAAGAATTCTATAGTTTCGATAATTTACCTTCAATTTAAAACAAATAGGGAAATATTTTTGAAGATTTATGTTTGAAATTTCTCGAAGACATTCACTATATAGCACAAGGATTAAGGTAAGATAATAGTTTGCCCTGAATTAAATTTAATGAATTCATATATGTGTTGAGCTACTTACTCCATATATGGTTGGATTTCAGGGCAATTGTTGAGTACAAACCACTCTGCTTCTTTCCGATGAGGATAGTCAAGGGATATGATTTTCTTTTTGCTACTTGGACGACATTGTGATTCAAAAACTGACAATTGTCTTTTAGGAATAACAATATCCGCATTTCTTTCCGGGCGATTAAATTTAGTCTATATGCCCTGCATATATTGCGAACAAAAAGTCAAAGCTTC
The DNA here is from genome assembly GCF_963169125.1 of Humulus lupulus. Lineage (NCBI taxonomy): Eukaryota > Viridiplantae > Streptophyta > Magnoliopsida > Rosales > Cannabaceae > Humulus > Humulus lupulus. The sequence goes on from NC_084796.1 coordinate 38,452,891, forward strand.
ATCGGCAACATAACCCTCCGCTATAGAACCTTCAGAGTGCGCCTTATTCCTGACATAATTTTTTAACTTCTTCATATATCGCTCAAACGGATACATCCACTTCATGTAAACTGGTCCTCCGAGGATAACTTCTTGCGGTAAATGAAGAATTAAATGAATCATTATGTCACAAAAGGCTGGAGGAAAAATTAACTCCAACTTGCACAAAATTTATATCACTTGATCTTCTGCATTCTCCATGTCCTTAACAACCAATGTACGAGCACAAATTTGCTTAAAGAAATTGTAAAGCTCAATGATTGTCTTCGAAATAGACTTAGCTAAGTAGCCTTGAACTCCTACTGGCAATAGGCGTTGCAAAAGAATGTGACAATCATGAGATTTCAACCCAACAATGTTGCCATCATTGTCAGTTACTTTCTTAGAGAAATTTGAACTGAAGCCATCAAGAAGTCTAACTCATTTTACGAACTGACCAAAAAACCATCTATCATCTAGTGTGAAAGAGTACATAGGATGTGGTTTGATCAACTTTGTACCGTCTTCCTTGAGGTGCAACTCTTCTCGGATACCCCAATTCTTCAAGTCTACTCGTGCGTTGGTGGTGTCTTTAGATTTCTCATTCATAAGAAAAGTACCGAGAAAACTGTCGCAAATATTTTTCTCTACATGCACCACATCTTATTGAATTTTATGAATACATTAGTAAATTTTATGAATATATTATCAAATTTTAAAATTACTTTGTTAAAATTTTTATTTCTTATTTTTAATTATATATTTATTAATTTACTATTTACTATTATTACTTTAATTTACGCTTTATAATTTTTTAATTAATTAATTTAAAATTTACATTCATAAAAATTCTAATAGCACTAATTTTAAAATTACATTGTTAAAATTTATACTTTTTATTTTTAATTATATATTTATAATTTTCTATTTAATATTATTATTTTGATTTACACTTTATAATATTTTATTAATTGATTTAAAATTTACAATCATAAAAATTCTAATAACACTAATTTTAAAATTACATTGTTAAAATTTGTACTTTTTATTTTTAATTATATATTTATAATTTTCTATTTAATATTTTTATTTTGATTTACCCTTTATAATTTTTTAATTAATATAAAATTTCTAATAACACTAATTTTAAATTTACATTGTTAAAATTTGTACTTTTTATTTTTAATTATATATTTATAATTTTCTATTTAATATTATTATTTTGATTTACACTTTATAATTTTTTAATTAATTGATTTAAAATTTACAATCATAAAATTTCTAATTACACTAATTTTAAAATTACATTGTTAAAATTTGTACTTTTTATTTATAATTAATTGTTTTAAAAATTAGAAATTAAATTTGTTGATGCCGTTTTTCGTCAACTTAAAATGTAGAGCACGTAAACAGTAAAAACTATGGCAAGAATAACACAGTAAAACAATGAGAGTTTTTTATGTGGTTCAGCAATTAACTCTGCCTAGTCCACGAGTCTTTGTTATTAGGACTTAAGGAAATTTCTAGAAATTCTTCAGGAATGAATTTTCCAGAGATTCTCTCAAGATCACCAAAGTTCAGTCCTTTACAAAGGTACATGACCTCTCTATTTATAGAGGAGATCTCAGAATACAATCCCACACGTTTCAGGAAGTTATTCTGTACATTAATAAATTTAATTACTTTAAAGTTTGTAACTCCTATATACAAGGAAACGTCCCCTGAAGACCAGGCGGCGTATAACCGACTAGTTAATATCCCTTTATTGTAGGGAAGTTACAACAATAAATATCTCTTGAATGCATGGACTGCGTCTCCTCAGGTGACTCACTAAGTCGTTCGAGATCAGCAATCAGCATCATGCCAGTCTAGGTCTCGGAGTAAATTACGAGTTGTATTACTTTCCCCAGGACCAGCTCGGAGTGGGTAAATACCATCGAGGCCGCCTTATTCAGGGCTCACACCCATGCCAAGCTCGGGCCACTTGATCCGAGGCTACCCGACAATGGACATACTCCGATGTTCTGTCTTTCGAGCTTATAAGGACTTCGAGGCTACTTATCTTCGAGGTTGCCACCTGCTTTGAGGATTTGGCGTCTAGAATATGAACATGTATTTTAGCTATCGCGAGCTCACACCTGACGAATCCAGCTTTCGAGGTCACAACCTCAAGTCTCGAAATCTGGGTGTAACATTTTGCCCCCTCAAAAGTATTAGTTCGAATCCTATGAGAAGGAAACTTTTGAACTACTTTCTTTGGGAACCGCACCGTCACACATACTCGAGTATGGACATGCGTCAGTTGGGTATTGCTCACTCAATGTACTTGAGTACCTTGGAAACCTGCTCACGATCGTTCGCCTGCCACCTTAACAGTACCATCATGTCACTTATCCCTGACCGTCGGATTTGATACGGAATTTGGCCAATGGCCCAGATTAATCCAGCCTTTCGCATTCTCATGTGCTTATAAATTGGACCATGTCGTTTTCTTCCTTAACTCACGTTCATTTCAGAAAAAAAGGAAAAAAGGAAAACCAGAACCCTTCTTGCTCATTTCTTGCATGTTCTCGAAGTCGAGAAGGCAAAACCACGCTGGCATTTTTTACTCTGTGAGATTGCACTTGCAGCCGCTTATACAATCGTCCATTTTCTTGTTTCCGCCGATTGCATTGTGTAATTTTTCTGTTCATGGCTTCTCTGCATTATTTCTCTTTTCATGTGTGTTTATGTTTCTGTTGCACCTTAGGCACTAGAATTTTGTTGGTCCATTCATTAGTTTAATGCACTAGGATGTGTCGGCTGATAGATATTACATTTAGGTTCCAACATTGCTGGTTCAAAACCCAGTTTATGTGCAAAAAGACCCAAATATGGTTCTTTTTCTGAGTTTTTAAATTTTTGAGGACCTCTCTTGCACACCAAGATATCGGGTACAAAATCTGGGTTTTAAAGAATGCACGATTCTAAAAAATATCACCTTTTTAATAACTGCCATCTTTTTTCCCTGATATTTTGAGATTTCCCACAACATGTCCACCTTCTTGCCTTTCGGTGGAAAACACGCTCTGAGATTGGCCTCATCCTTTGGATCGAGCTTGCCTTGTAGCCTCGATCATTCGAGCTTAGGTATTATTTCTTGCTCGCTTGGCCCTCACCCTTTTGCTTTCTTGTTAGATGCCGCAGAATTTGGGAAAGTGGTGGGGGTCAAAGCTCGCGATTCCTTATTCACCAGTAGCTCCAAGTCTGGAGTCTCCTTTTAGTCGGAACCAGCGTTTAATTCGGGAGCACGAATTAAGGTGTGAGCAAGAGGACACTCGAGATCACTTCCGACGTCAGATAGAGGAGGTCGAAGATAGGAAAAGGAAAAGACTAAGGGTCGCCCTTCATCCAGATCCTGACACCAAGCCTAGATTGATTCCCTTCGACCCTAAGCTTAGAGTGATAGTTTCCTTCAAACCAGGTGATCTGCAGTTTTCACTGATGGGGGAGCCCTCTACCTCACAGCCGAAGATGGAGATTTTTGAGGCCGAGCATTATTGGAGCTCGATTACATCATTAGGCCAGATAACCGATATCCTGGCCCTTCATGGTACGAGATTATCAGGCTCGCTAAGGTGTCAAGCCCCGGCCTCCCACGAGCGAAGCTACCGCACTCCCGGAGATGGAAATCCTGACAGCAAGCTGAGATACGCGGCTTGGAGCCAGGAGCACATGAAGGCAGGGGCGGTACTGCCTTTGAAGTCTTTTTTCAAAGACTTCATAGACTTTGTTGGGTTGGCCCCCTTCCAGCTCAACACCAATTCTTACAGGGTTCTGTCTGCCCTGAGGTCGCTATACCATGAGCTGAAGTGGGAAGGACCATCGCGAAAGGAGATCCTGTATCTCTTTTGTTTGAAAAGCAATCCCTCTAGAGCTCGGGGAGGGGACGACTTCTATTACCTTTCGAGCTATCCGGAGGAGAAGAAGATGTTTGAAGACCTTCCCAATCATCCTCCCGACTTCAAGAAGGCCTTCTTTTGGACAGATGGCCTAGCACTGTCTCGATTCTACTCATTCAGACGGATTCGTAAGTATTTCCACTTCTTTTTATGCTCGAACTTTGCTTTAGGCTCGTGCTTAGCTAAAATGTTCTTAACTGTCCAGCCAACTATCATCGCCCCACTCCCTTTGACGAGATGAAGGAGCACAGAGCGACTCTGCTCCAACTTCCTTACGGCAAGATATCCCTTTCCTATCTCCTGCATGAAGACAAGCTCCGGGCTTGTGGGCTCTTGGGAGAGGATCAGTCCACATCAGATTGGTCTAATAAAAAATACGACCATTGGGAGCTCGTGCCTCTGCCAATGGGCAACATTCCCCCAAGGAGAGAGGCGAGGCCTCCACCTCCAGTTCGTCAAAGGAGTCCACAATCAGGGAACGAGGCCAACGACGAGGCCTCAAGCTCGAGCTCGGATGAGCAAGGTACAGTCATCCTAAGCTCGAATATGTGGTCCCCTTCCCTATTAAAGCATAAACCCGATAGGTTAGTATTGTGTGAGGATGATAGGAACCATTTTTATGTATGGTCTTGGGTAGATGAACGGTTTCATAGGTTCGATAACTGGCTCGGACAATACGACATCATGTACAACCTGAACGAGGTATGGAACGGAATAGCCATCCAATATGGGACCAATGACTATAGGGACCTTTCGAGGTTGACGTCCACCTATAGGGAAGGTACTCCCCCCGCCTCTTTTGAAGATGGGGGAATTTCGTGGCCGCTGAGCTTAAGCTCGGGGAAGAGTTCCAGTTAGGTTTCTCTCCACTTGTCTTTTTATCCCATGTATGTTTGCATGATTCTGAGTTACTTTATTTATCATTATTATTTTTTATATAACTCATATTGTAGTGTAACTGTGTAGGCGAGATGGACTCCGATCTTGACAACATCCTTGAGAGTGGCGGAGCCATGAGGAGTAAGCGTCCCAGGGGGTCTCGAAAGACCGACCGGCATGCCAAGTTCCTTAAGAGGACTGAAAAGACACCTCCTCCACCGGCTCTGCCTGCCATGAGCTCCGTTGTGGAGCCGACTCCACAGGTCGGGGCATCCACTGTGGTCAAGCCCCAACCTCCCATCCTGGTTCATTCAACGCTCGGCCCACCTCCGAAAAAACCCTCGGCTTCCCTAACCCGCAAGTTGTTAGTTTCTACTCACGTTGATGAGTATGTAGTTGAAAATGCTGTTGGGCCCCATGGGGCTACGCTGGGCTCGGACGTTCTGTCTAGAGTGGGTCAGAGCTTTAGCGGCTTTGACACTCCTCACTGGCAGTTTTTGAACAACGCCCGAGACTGCAACACACTTTACGAGAAGAGTGTCGAGCTTACTACCGCGGTAACTTTTCTTTTCTCGCTACTAGCTGTATTTATAGACGGTCCATATGCTAATGTTGATTTATTTGTATGTCAGGCTCTTGCTGTCTCTGCTCAGCTCAACTATAAACTGAATAACGAGATCCATTCGAGGAAGTCCTATGCTCAGGAGGCGAAGGATCTTCAGGTCAAACTGAGTGATGAGCTAAAGGAAACAATGGAAAAGTTTGAGGGGGGAGCCGAGGAGCTTAAGGCCAAGATATCCGAGCTTGAGAAGCAAAATACCAGGCTCGCAGAGTTTGAGAAGGAGAATGCTCGGCTCAAGGAGGTCAATGCCAAGCTCGAAGAAGATAAGGCCGCCACTTTTGAGATCATTGAGGGTGAAAAGACTCGTCTTCTTGAAGAGTTTAAGGAGAAAAAGGATCGGCTGGTCGACCTGGCCATGTACAGAATATGGGCCAACAATGTCGACCTCGATACCAGCTTCTTAGGTCATCTTGAGGCAAAACTCGTAGACAAATGGCAGGCTCGGATTGAGGAGGAGGAGGAGGCTGCTCGTGATGGCGCAAAGGGAGCTGGGGAGGACGCTGATGCTGAGAAGGCCAAGGAGATTGCTCCTTCTCTTTAAATGATACCTCGGGGCTGCGTCCCTTTACTTTTGTAATAATTTTTTTTTATATGCCCATGGGGCTGGTACAATTTTTCTTTCTTTTATTATATATGCTTTACATTTCTCGGGTTGAAATATTTTGCACATTTTATATTAAAGAGTCACATATGCATGTTCAATCACACAAACACAGTTTGGATTTAAGCTAGAGGTTCAATGCATTCATGCACAGTTTGCTCGAATTATCCGCTTCCGATCTCGTTATTTGTCAAGGTCGGATATTACTTTAACCATGCACCCGAAAGTACTTGTATGGTGTGTAATGCAAATGGTTTAGTTATATCTTACTTTTTACTTACTTTTTCTCGTCCCTCGGTTAGCTCTCCGAGGTTATGAGGTCGAAACTATTGTTTTGAAAGATACTTCAGCCTCGATCTCAGCTTATTCGAAATGGGTTATGCTCCAACTTACTGCCGATTAGTTTTAGCTGGTTTGTTCCAAAGCTATTAAGGCCGTGTTAGGTTTGTAATCCATACACTTACATTTTAATCTAGTTTGCACATTTGGTTACATCCAAACACTTTATCTTTTTGCTAGCTTGGTTATATCCAAACTGTCTTAGCTCGCGTATTTGGTTATGTCCAAACACTTGTACGTTTTTTTATGTTTGATGGCTTGGTTACATCCAAACTATCTTAGCTCGCGCATTTGGTTATATCCAAACACTTGTATGTATTTCGTATATGTTATTTTATTTTTCAAGCTGATGGTATATATACCACTAATGCCCCCTTAATATCCTATGAATGTGACCATAGGTTATTAAATTAAGAGAGATTGCAAAAAAAAAAATATATATCTATATATAGCATATTAAACGAAATCAACCTTTATTTGACAAAATCCAAAAATAGAAAAAACAGTACAAATAAACAAGCATGGTTACAGGCAACATTTTTCCTATACTATTGTGTTGCGATATTTTAAGGCTACGCAAGTATACGCAATCGCTTTTGCAGTTTATTCCGGTAAGACCGGTATCGTTCCCACGGAGACTGATTTATCAATTACCAAATAATTAATTTTTGGTTTCTATTTGACTAATGAAAATTAGATTTGTAAATTTTTAAAACAAGAAAAAAAAATTAAATAAAAATTGTAGAAATCAAATAATAACAAGAACTCAAGGATTAAATTCACCGTAAAATAATTAGGAATCCTAATATTCTCTACTATCCACTCTATTAATCTTTAATGCAATTACTACTGAAACTCTTCTCACTGAAATGATAGGCATGCGAAAGTGTTAACTATTCGAGTTAAGAGATAGAAAACTCGACCTAATGTGAATTCCCTATATTTCTATGGTCAATTCAAACAATAGGAAGCAATGAATACAGCCATAAATCACATAAACCAATTTGATACTCTCGTTCTAAATTGAAATCTATGTCTATTCAATTTTAGCATATTCAAATCTCACTTTTCAGATTTTGATTCAAATTCATAAATCGTATGTAAAAGTTGATCAATCAATCACATACACAATGAACACAAACTAAATAGATTTCAGATGAAGAAGAAATATGTAAATGCATTAAATCATAATAAAGTTTCAAGAGAGTCAATTAGAAAACCTAAACAGAAATTTAGTTCATGAACATGACTAAATCAAACATAAACATAGAATTTAACATAATCAAAATCAAAAGATAAAGAAAAGAACTCTAGGTTTTTGTTTCTTCTCTAGCCTCCTTGCTTAATCTGATCTCCCCCTCTAAAAACGTCATTAAAGAAGCTTTTATAGACCCTAATTCATTTTTGCATGAAAAGACAAGATTACCCTTGAAAATTCTCCTAAATTGTGTTTCCGTACGGACCCTAGCGTTGGGGCGCTGAAACGTAGCGCCTAGGCGCTGTAACCCGCATCAAAATATGCTCTCTGTTTCTCAGCAGCGCTGGGGCGCTGGTTTGTGGCGCTGGGGCGCTACTTTGCACAGAATAAAACTGACTCGTTTTGAATAGCCTGCAGCGTCAGCTCATCGTATTTTGATCATAACTCCTTCAATATAACTCCGAATTGAATGATTCAAAAGTTGTGGAAAGCTAAGAGAAATATCTACAACTTCTATTTCTAGACATGTTCCCAGAAGGTGAATAAATCCTTGTAAAAATGTTGCTTAAAGTCTCAGACTTGCGTTATAGAACATAAACGACATGTGTTGAGCCTCTTTAATGTTGTATCTTCCACAAATGATGTCTTGAAACTCCACAATCAACACTAAATACATCTTATTCATCATATTTAACATGTTTCTTCTCATCTTATGCCATATTATGTACTTGACCATTAAAACCTGAAACACAAAGAAAACAAGCGTAAATCTGCACTAAACAATCCTAAATAACTAAAAACACAACCTAAAACAATCTCTAAAACAAACCTAAAATGACCCTAACATATTGATAGTAAGGTCGTAGGTGTTCGCCATTCCATGCTCGCGGTACTAGACTTCCATCCAATCTCATCAAATTGTAAACACCGGGTCGAATGATCGACTCTATCTGGTAGGGTCCTTCCCAATTTGGCCCGAGCACGCCAGCTGCTGGGTCTCGTGTTGCCAAGAATACACGCCTTAGCACTAAATCTCCCACACCGAATTTTCGATCCCGAATTCTTTTGTTGAAGTATCGGGTAGCTCGCTGTTGGTATGTAGCATTTTTTAGCTGAGCTTCGTTTCTTCTTTCTTCAATCAGGTCAAGAGTTTCTTCTTGCTGAGAGTGGTTCGAGGCTTGATCGTAAGCGAGGGCTCAAATTGTGGGAATTTCTACCTCAACTGGCAACATAGCCTCGCAACCGTACGCTAGAGAGAACGGGGTATGCCTTGTCGATGTACGGGCCGTAGTCCTATTATAGGACTTGGGGAAATTCTTCGGGCCATCTTCCTTTAGCTTCTTCCAACTTTTTCTTCAATGAAATTTTTAGAGTTTTGTTCACAGCCTCGACCTGGCCATTCGCCTGAGGATGGGCCACTAACGAAAAACTCTTTATTATTCCATTTTTTTCACAAAAGTTGGTAAACAGATTGCTGTCGAACGTGGTTCCATTATCGGACACAATCTTCCTCGGCATCCCATATCGACATATGATGTTTTTCACCATAAAGTCAAGGAATTTTTTGGAGGTTATGGTCGCCAAAGGTTCAGCTTCTGTCCACATCGTGAAGTAATCTACGGCGACTACCGCGTACCTCACTCTGCCCTTGCCAGTTGGGAGAGAGCCTATGAAGTCGATTCCCCATACTGCAAATGGCCATGGGGAGGTCATCATAGTTAGCTCGGATGGTGGAGCTTGAGGAATTGTGGCAAATCGTTGGCACTTATCACACTTCTTTATGTAATCAAAAGAATCTGACTTGATGGTAGGCCAGAAATAACCTTGGCGTATGATTTTCTTGGACAGGCTATGCCCCCCAGTATGGTCTCTACAGAACCCTTTGTGAATTTCTTCAATGATTTTCTTGGCTTCGGGTGGAGTTACACACCGAAGTAATGGCATGGAATATCCTCTTCTATACAGCCTTCCGTCCATAATGGTGTAACGGGGGATTTGATACATCAACTTTCGAGCCTGGTTCCGATCTTTCGGAAGGATGCCGGTCTCGAGATATTCAACTATCGGAGTCATCCAGGTAGACTCGGAATCAAGCATACACATGTTTTCCTGCTCTGGTTCATTAATACTAGGTGCCGAGAGATGTTCAATTGGTACGAAATTTAGCTCATCATTCTTGGTGGAGGTAGCGAGCCGAGCTAAGGCGTCTGCATTCGAGTTTTGTTCTCGAGGGGCCTGTTCTATCGCATAGAAATCGAAGTGTTCCAATGCTGATTTTTCCTTTTCTAAGTAAGCTGCCATTCTTGTACCGTGAGCCTGGTACTCTCCCAAAATTTGGTTAACCACTAGTTGGGAGTCGCTGTAGCAATGTATTGCTTTAGCATTGAGCTCCTTCGCTATATGAAGTCCTGCCAGTAAAGCCTCGTATTCGACCTCGTTATTTGATGCGTTGAAGTCAAATCTCAAGGCAGAATGAAATCTGCTTCCTACAGGAGTGATCAAAATTACTCCTGCCCCCGATCCATTTACATTAGATGACCCATCAACGTAAAGTTTCAACAGCTCGTGGGCCGGGGTTATAACTTCATCGCTGGTCATACCAGTACATTCCACTATGAAGTCTGCCAAGGCTTGTGCCCTAATGGTCGTCCTTGGATGATAGGTGATCTCGAATTGCCCGAGTTCAATTGCCCATTTAAGAAGTCGACCTGAAGCTTCTGGCTTAGATAAGATTTGTCTTAGTGGTTGATCAGTTAGTACATGGATGGGGTGCGCTTGAAAGTAGGGTCAAAGTTTCCGAGATGAGTGAATTAAGGTGAGAGCTAGCTTTTCCACCAAGGGATATCTTGACTTTGCCCCTAGTAACCTTTTACTGACGTAATATATGGGCCTTTGCACCTTTTCTTCCTCTCGTATGAGTGCTACACTTATGGCGTGCTCGGTAGTGGCAAGATATAAGTACATCACTTCTCCCGTAATAGGTTTTGATAAGATAGGGGGTTCTGCGAGGTGTTTCTTGAGCTCCTGGAAGGCCAACTCGCATTCTTCCATCCATTCAAATTTCTTGCCTCCCCTCAACAGGTTGAAAAATGGAAGATAACGGTTTGTAGATTTCGAGATAAACCTACTTAGTGCCGCCATTCTGCCGGTCAAACTCTAGACATCTTTGTGTTTTCGAGGTGAGGGCATATTGATCAGGGCCTGGATCTTGTCTGGATTAGCTTCTATTCCTCGAGCATTTACAATGAAACCCAAGAATTTTCCTGAAGATACTCCAAAGGAGCATTTATGAGGGTTAAGCTTCATGTTATATTTCCGGAGCACGACAAAGCATTCTTCGAGATCATCAACATGGTTATTGTTAAGTTGAGACTTAACTAACATGCCGTCAACATAAACTTCCATGTTGTTCCCTATTTGCTCTGAGAACATCATGTTCACGAGCCGCTGGTATGTGGCCCCAGCATTTTTGAGCCCGAATGGCATGGCGTTATAACAATATAACCCTTTATCTGTTATGAAGCTGGTATGTTCTTGGTCAGGGGTATGCATGGAAATTTGGTTATATCCAGAATAGGCATCCATGAATGACATTAGTCCATGCCCTGCCGTGGCATCCACGAGCTAGTCAATCCGTGGTAAAGGAAAGCAGTCCTTTGGACATGCCTTATTAAGGTCCCAGTAGTCAATGCAGGTTCGCCATGTCCCATTGGGCTTCGGGACCAGTACCGGATTGGCTACCCAATCGGGGTAAAAAGCATCCCTAATGAATCGATTTTCTTTTCACCTGTCGACTTCCTCTTTTAGTGCCTTTTTTCTATCGTCATCCAGTTGTCTTTACTTTTGTTGCTTCGGTGGGAAGATTTTATCAATATTTAGCGCGTGGCTCATTATATTCGGACTTATTCCTACCATGTCCGAATGTGACCACGCGAAGACATCCTGGTTTTTCTTCAAAAAGAAAATTAATTGATATTTAGTTTCTTCATGGAGATGTTTCCCGACCTTTACCGTTTTCGAGGGATCTAACTCTTCGAGCTTGATTTCTTCGAGCTCTTCTAATGGTTCGAGATCAAATTTTTTCTCCACTCTTGGGTCGATCTCTTCATCTATCTCCAAGACCGTCCCGTCCTTATTCTGGATAACAACGAGTGCTTGTTCGCTCGCCTGTTTCTTTCCTCTTACGGAAATGCTATAGCATTCCCTTCTGGCTAACTGGTCTCCCTTCAGCGTCCCGATGCCACTAGAAGTCGAGAACTTGATGGCCAGATGCCTTACAGACGAGACTGCCCCCAGCCCTACTAGGGCGGGTCTCCCAAGCAGCACGTTGTAGGCCGATGGCAGGTCCACTACTACAAACTCCATCATCTTGGTTACTGAGACTGGGTAGTCTCCCAAGGTTACCGGGAGTTCGATGGACCCCATACAAGCAATCCCCTCTCCTGAAAAACCGTACAAGGTCGTTGCATAGGCTTTTAGGTCTCGAAGTGCGAGTCCCATCTTTTCTAAGGTGGCCTTATAGAGAATGTTCACTGAGCTCCCATTGTCTATTAGAACTCGGTGAACTCTCTTATCCACGAGCTGGAGAGTGATGACCAATGGGTCATTGTGGGGAAACTGAACATGGGACGCGTTGTCCTCAGTAAAGGTTATCGGCTGAGATTCAATCTTTTGGCATTTTGGAGCTCTAGGTTCGGGTTCATAAGGAGACCCGTCCCCAGTTTTTAGCTCGTTCACATATCGCTTTTGGGCATTCCTGCCCATTCTTGCGAGATGAGGCCCACCCGAGATGGTTATCACGTCTTCTCCATCAATTGGAGGGGGTCTATCTTCTTCCCCAGCTCGAGAATTATTGTTTTGAGCAGGTTGTGGCCCAGCTACCCTCTGGCTAGTAGAAGCCTGATTATTACTCTGGTTTTTGACATACTGTCTGAAATAGCCTCTCGAGATCAATCCTTCGATCTCGTCCTTCAACTGCCTGCATTCATCAGTAGTGTGCCCAGTGTCTCTGTGAAATCGACAATACTTGCTGGAGTCTCTCTTGGACTTCTGATTTCTCATGGGGTCTGGACGCCTGAAAGGGACCTGGTTTTCATTAGCCAGGTATATATTTTCCTGAGACTCGTTGAGCTCGGTGTACACTTTGTACACGGAGAAATACCTTTCCCCCTTCTTCTTCTTTCCCCTTTCTGCCTCGGGGTTACTCCCTTCGTTCTTCTTTCTTTTGGAAGGGTTTTCTGCATGAGGCTTTGAAACTGGTAGGTCCGCCAAGGTTGAGGCAGAATTTACGTTTATCGTTGTAGTTACGGGCTGAGAAGTCATATTCAGTGTTGACCTCGCCTCCTCTACATTGACAAACCTCTGAGCTCGCTTATTAAACTCGGTTAAGGACCTCACCAGTTTTCTCTGCATATCGTTTCAGAGAGGACTTCCCGGCATTACTCTAGCTTGGACAACCATTAGATGACCACTGTCATCCACATTTTGAGCTCGGGCAACTTCCAAATTAAACCTCGTAAAGTAGCTTTTCAACGTCTCGCCTGGCTGTTGCCGAACGTTGGTCAGAGTTGATGCCTCGGGTCTTACCCCGATCATGGGTCTGAACTGTTTCTTGAAATCCTTTGATAGCTGATCCCAAGAAGTGATCGAATGTCTTTTATATTTCTCGAACCAGCTTTTTGCTGGTCCTGTAAGCGATGCTGGAAATAACATTCATCTGATCTCGTAACCCACATTACTTGCTCTCATTATGGTATTAAATGTACTCAGATGGCTGTAGGGGTTGGACTTCCCCTCATAAGGCGGGACATGAGGGATCCAAAACCCTTGAGGAAATGGAGTGTTGGAAATATGGGGAGCGAATGGTTCAAGCTCCTCGTCAGAATCCTCATCCCGTCTTCGACCTCGCTCATTTTGCAAGAGCCTAAAGGCCTTTTCCAGTTGATCAATTCTTTCTTGAACCGGGTCCGGGGGGGGGGGGGGGGGTCTTGCCTGAAATTGGCTATCATTGATCACAATTCCAGGCTCACACCTTCGCAGGGGATATTTGCGCCCATTTAGGCGATCTCTCAGGTCCGGGTTCGATGGATGACCACTACCCCGATTCTGATTTAGATGTTCCCGCAGGTCGGAGCTGTTCCTATGGTTTCCAGTATTTCTTCGACCTTGATCTTACACGATGAATGATCTAGTGTCTCCTGAATCATCACTGGCGAGGCTTGTTGCATGATTATTCCGAGATGGATCTCTTTCATGCTGCCTCGTCTCTGCAGTGCGAGACCGAGATATTTGACTTCTTGTAGGCTGGGCGCCTCTCCGCTCCCTGAAGGCTTCTCTATTTCCTTGTTTCCTTCCTGCACGCCTTTCCTCACCATCTCGAATTGGTTGAGCGTTCCTGCGAGGCGGTGAAGGGTATCTTATAGGCGATGGAGGGAATCGTATGGGTGACGGTGGCTGCCACCCATTTCGAGGTCTGGACGACCTTGAGTTCGCCCGAGTTGGGTCGGTAACATTTTGCATGTTACCAGGAATCTGAGTTCGAGCCTCTGCAGCGGCTCAATTATTCCCAGTTTCCGCTGGTACCTCCGTAGTTGAATTAACCGGAGCCTTAGCCTGAGTACTTCTTCGGGGTCTCGAGGGAGCGGATTGCTTTGCCGGTGGCGGAGGTTGCTCCGGTCTCCTTGTGGCAGCATTTTTTCCAGGTCGCCCACGAGGCTTGTGGGGAGGAACATGCACGTCCCTCAAAGGTGGGGCTTGGTTCTCACGCGGAGGTGGGGGCTGAGCCGCTTGGGCCTCCGCAGTTAACCTAGCCAACTCCTCGCTCCGCTTATTGGCCTTAGCCAACTGTTTTCTTAGCTGTCAGTTTTCAAGTTCCACAATGGGGACGTACCGTTCAGGATTATAGTACATGACCTCATCATCCCTTGGGGCCGGAGGTGCTGGAGGTCCTCGAGAATTGGAGGACTCACTTCTCTCTTCGTTTTCCGGATTTACCGTTGGCTGCTTCCTAGGGCGTCGTGGATAGTTTTCTTCAGGAATATTTTGATCATTCGCGCCCATAGCTGTTCAGGGATCGTACTGCTTAAGGCTCTCAATGAAAGCACCAAACTGTTGACGTCGTTTTTCGTCAACTTAAAATGTAGAGCACGTAAACAGTAAAAACTATGGCAAGAATAACACAGTAAAACAATGAGAGTTTTTTACGTGGTTCAGCAGTTAACTCTGCCTAGTCCACGAGTCTTTGTTATTAGGACTTAGGAAATTTCTGGAAATTCTTCAGGAATGAATTCTCCAGAGATTCTCTCAAGATCACCAAATTGCGGTCCTTTACAAAGGTACATGACCTCTCTATTTATAGAGGAGATCTTAGAATAAAATCCCACACGTTTCGGGAAGTTATTCTGTACATTAATAAATTTAATTACTTTAAAGTTTGTAACTCCTATATACAAGGAAACATCCCCTGAAGACTAGGGGGCGTATAACCGACTAGTTAATATCCCTTTATTGTAGGGAAGTTACAACAATAAATATCTCTTGAATGCATGGACTGCGTCTCCTTAGGTGATTCACTAAGTCGTTCGAGATCAGCAATCAGCATCATGCCAGTCTAGGTCTCGGAGTAAATTACGAGTTGTATTACTTTCCCCAGGACCAGCTCGGAGTGGGTAAATACCATCGAGGCCGCCTTATTCCGAGCTCACACCCATGCCAAGCTCGGGCCACTTGATCCGAGGCTACCCGACAATGGACATACTCCGATGTTCTGTCTTTTTAGCTTATAAGGACTTCGAGGCTACCTATCTTTGAGGTTGCCACCTGCTTTGAGGATTTGGCATCTAGATTATGAACATGTATTTTAGCTATCACGAGCTCACACCTGACAAATCCAGCTTTCGAGGTCACAACCTCAAGTCTCGAAATCTGGGTGTAACAAAATTGTAATGTTTAATATTTCTAAAACTACTAAAATTTCGGCAACATAACGACTATAATCTAACCTATCCCAAAATTTAAAACCTGCATAAAAACTACAAAACCAGTCTCAGAACATACATATAATTGATTTCAAAGATTTATATCTCATATCAACACCATAAATCATATTATAAATATTTAATTATATTTATCTAACATAATAATCTAATTATTATTTAAATTCTAATATTTACATCCACATTAAATCATAAAAACATATTCACATTTTTTATACATACATTCATATACACATAAAAAAATAAACATACATATATTAATAAATAAAATTATATCATCTAATATCTAAACCTATCATATGCATTTTTTTTATAACATCTAATATTTTATATCATCTAATATTTAATTGAAAACAAAAAATTATAATAATAATCAAATCATATTAATCCAACCTACCGCACAATTTAAAAATAAATTTCATATTCACATTTATATACATATAAACATATACTTATACATATATTTAACCTATCATACATTTTTTTATTATATAACATTTAATTAAATTAAATTTACATAAAAGAAAATTAAAAATCACAAATATAATAAAATTAACAAAACATACAAATTTATTTTAAAAACTACTACAATTTAATTTAATTTAAAAATTATCTACACACTATTAATCACAAAACAAAAAAAAAATATTAAAAATTAAAAACAATACCCAAAAGTTTGAGATGCTCTAGATGCTCCAATACAATCTGAAAAAAAAAAAAAAAACAATAGAAAATTTAACTAACTCATAAAAAATACACAAAAAAATCATAAAAATACTAAATTTAAAAGAAAAAACTAAAGCATTATGGTTTAATAATACTAACCTTAACAAAAGGGGGCCAAAAATGGCTCTAGTCGGCGCTGGGAAGGGCTGGGCGGCGTTGGGAGGCAGAGGATTTTCTCAGTTTTGAAAGATTGCAACAGAAATGAGGAAGAAAGGCTCTGCCTAGGGGGTTATATCACTAGGACCTATAGCGACAACATGTCGTCGCTAGAGGGAATACAATGTCTTCGCCACTGTTGAACGCACCATTTCACTCAAACAGTGGGACCCTACAGTGACGACATGTCGTCGCTGTAGGATAGTGAATAGTACACGAATCCCCTCATGTGCTATACGCGTCTACTCTACAACGATAACATATCGTCGCTATAGGCAGTGAAATATTTGACTTAAATTTTTTGACGGTTCACGTTCCCACGTTTTATTTTTGGATCCTAAAGCGACAACATGTCGTCGCTGTAGAGTACAAAAATAACTGATTAGTGGATATATTGGACTATATAGCGACGACATGTTGTCGCTATAGGGTGTGCAAATAGGCAACCAACTATGGATGCTTGAGTTCCCCGAGCATCCTACAGCGACGCTATAGACAAACATATTTCCCTCTTTTTTTCCTACGAATATCCTACAGCAACGACATGTCGTCGCTGTATAGTCAGTTCCCGCCTCCTGTTCCCTCCAAATTCCTGGAACCCTGTAGGGTATCAGGAATTTTGAAGGGCCAGATCGTGTGTTGTTGACGACCCTACACTTATTTTTTTAATAAATTAAGAGAAAATAATTTTTGTAGATTTTTCCTACATACAGCGACGACTTTAGAGTCATCGCAATAGATGTCGTCGATGTAGAGTCTTTTTCTTGTAGTGTATATACACACACTAGTGGAAGAAGCCCATTCTTTCATTTGCTGCTATTATAATAAAATAAAGTTATTTTATATAGACAAGAAAAAAATACAAATAGCCAAAGTAGTAAATTTAATTTATATTATAATAGATATACATTAGTTTTTTCTCCACAGAAAACAATTTTTTACAATTAAAAATTAATATGCATCAATAAATAAAAATAATACTATTTAAGAAGTAACAATACTAAGATAATTATAATGTTGGGTTTTATGTCCTTATAAAACCACTTTTCTTATGTAATTCATTCATTATCGATAAAGTCGTTGAAATTATTTTGTTCAATCAAATTGCGTTGTTTATATGTTTTATTGCATGATTAATTATTATTAATGCAAACGTTTATAAAATCCTGAACATATGTATAGTTACAATTATAGTGACTCGCTCACAGTGGATTATAATTATAATTATATCTTCAAAAGCATTTTGTCCTAAGATTAAATCAATATACTAGATTTTTACTGATTTGATAATCTACGATAAGATCAACTTACGCATCTGGTGTGATGTCTTATCCAGGACATTGACCAAGTAGATAAGATTAGATGTATTTTGTTATATTGGACTAGATCGATATTGATCATTGATAAGATAACTAAGTATCATTATTATTTAATCTAATCATATCACAATGTTGACCATATGTCAATTCAATCTTACTTCTGAGTGATTAATATTCTGCTAATTGTATTATTCAAGACTTTTGATTTGTTCATTACTAGTGTACCCGGACTAGCTCATACTTACATATTGAAGATTTGATAGTATAATTGAGTGGGAGTATTTATCATAGACATGAAATCTATAACTTCTATTTAAGAAGTGAAACGATGATTTCCTTATAGCTTGTTTAAAGTGTTAAATGATAGAGTACTTATTTCTGTAATTAAGTTTACAAAAATATCATTTACAAGGAACTTAGTGGGAATTAAGGATAAAATACCAATGAGGGGTAAAATGGTAATTTGCACCTATCTCATTAGTAGATCATCTATAGATGATTGAATAATAGTTATGGTTATAACAATGAATAACATATTTACATTTGATGTAAAACATTCTATGAATTCAAGAGTGCAATTATAAGTCTATAGTGGTGTCACGAGGAATTAATAAGGTAGTGAGTTTATTTATTATAAATAAACTCACGACAACTTATTGGAGCTTGAGTACATGGATCCATGGCCCCCATGTCATCTCTTATAAAAATGAACCTATTAGTCTTCCATAATAAATTATAAAAATATCATATTGACTAGGTCAATGAAAATAAATAATGTTAAGTTATTTATTGATATTTTGTGAGGAAATATATAGAAGAAACTTTGAGGTTTTTATTACAAAGTATAAAAAAGATAGTATTATAGACAATTGAGACAATTTTGTTAATATTGATAGATTGGTATTAGTATTAATAAAATGAATTAATAATTGTCAAAATTATAATTAGTTAATTTTTACAACTATTTAATTAATTATTGTTGACGGCAGAAACTCTTCAACGAAAAATGGATGGAAAACTCAGAGACTTAATCAGAGACTTATGAGCTCAAAAGAACTTGTAGAAATTTCCAGAGAAGTTGCAAGTGAGCAATAGAAGCAAACTCATATATTGCTCTTAGAATAATCTCAGGTTACATCATTTTTCCAACCCCTCTCAATGATGAAGTGAGGCTCTATATATAGGTGAGCTCTAATGGCTCTTGGTAAATTGTGGTCCTGAAGAGACAAGGAGTTGCATATCCATGCTACAGGTTGTAGTGTTGTCGGAGGAGTGGTGGTCGGCTCCAGTATGTGTCAGGGGTCTGCAAAAGTACTCCTGCCATGGTACCATGTTGTACCTCCACTACTACACAGGTACGAACCTCATAGGCCTGCTAAAGGGGTACTTGCTATGAACCATTCTTGTACTGCCACTACTTATCTAGCGTGGACATCGTATCCGTACTCTAACTCCTCTTGGTTTGTAGGTGCATTCCGTATCTCTTCTGACTTCATATTCAATTGTTGTGAGGCCTTCTCTGACCTTCCTCGAACGCATGTTCAAGAGGCCCTTGACTCTACATCTCATGAGACCCACAGGGAAAGAGGTGCCTCGTTGGTGGCACTTATCTCAGGGAGAGAGATAAGGCCTCTTCAATGAGGCCAGCTGCATATGTGATGAGACATGATGCCCACGTGTGAGATGAGGGTCTCACTTCGCAAGAGCATCGCCCTGTAGCCTTCATGCACAAGACCCTCAGCGTGAGGCCGTGGTGCGAGGCCATGAGGCACTTGGTGTGAGACTCTCGGCATGAAGCCATGGTGCAAGGCCATGGGGCACTTGACATGAGACCCTCGGCGTGAGGCCGTGGTACGAGGCCATGAGGCACTTGGCGTGAAGCTGTGGTGCGAGGCCATGGGGCACTTGGGGCGAGACCCTCAGTGTGAAGCTGTGGTGGGAGGCCGTGGGGCACTTAGCGCGAGACCATAAGGCCATGGTGCGAGGCCATGGGGCACTTGGCACGAGACCCTAGGCGTGAGGTCGTGGTATGAGTCCATGAGGCACTTGGCGCAAGACCCTCGGCATGAAGCCGTGGTGTGAGGCCATGGGGCACTTGGCGTGAAGTCGTGGTGCGAAGCCATGGGGCACTTGGTGCAAGACACTCTGCATGAGGCCGTGGTGCGAGGCCATGGGGCACTTCGTGCGAGACCGTTGGTGTGAGGCTGTGGTGCGAGGCCATGGGGTACTTGGTGCGAGACCATCAGTGTGAGGCCGTGGTGCAAGGCCATGAGGCACTTGGCATGAGACCCTTGGCGTGAAGCTGTGGTGCGAGGCCATGGAGCACTTGGCGCGAGACCCTCGGCGTAAAACCGTGGTGCGAGGCCATGGGGCAGTTGGCGTGAGACCTTCGACATGAGGCCGTGGTACGTGGCCATGGGGCACTTGGCGTAACACCCTCAACGTGAGGCCGTGATGCGCGGCCATGAGGCACTTGGCACGAGACCCTCGGCGTGAGGTCGTGGTGCGAGACCATGGTGTGTTTGGTGCGAGACCCTCGGCGTGGGCCGTGGAACAAGGCCCTTGGTGCGAGGCATTCCAAGTTTCAGCGAGGCTGTGGCTTTGCGAGGCGCAAGGGAGCATGACTCCTAAGAGCTTGGCACTCGAGCCTCCAACCAGGCAAGGGTCTCGCGAGGCACATGGACGCCCGACACATGGGCGCGAGGCGGGGGCCTAGCAAGGCCGAGGGGTGTGATACACACAAGGAGTCGTGAGCTTTTGAATCTTCAACAAGGCAGAGACCTGCGGGGCACTTGGGAGTGTTGGCTAGAACGTGGTCTCGTGAGGCCTGTAGGCCTGAGCCTGATAGCATGACTAAGTGACCCTTAGCCATGTATTTCAACCAGGGATCAGAGATTTTTTCCTTGGTGGATTTTTGGCATCGACAATTATATATTATTAAATAATTAAAAATAAAATGAGAAACTAAAACCTATTTTATATCCTACCTAATTTCCTATATATACTAGTGTTATAGAATGCATTAGGTTAGATGAATTTGATAAGGTAAAAATTCACTACTAGTATTCTATACCTAGCCGCCTACTCTCTCTTAGTTTTCTCTCTAGGAATTATCTTCTCATGTGTTGAGACTTGCCCAAACAAACACTAGGTGGTTTTAGAGAATGACTTGTAAGACTGTGGTCTTGTTTTAAAGCATTTTGAATTCCTTGAAATACCTAGCATTCAACAAAGATAAAATGTTAGGGAATCCAAATGGTGTAGTCATTATTCCACTACGCATCTTGTAAGTACTCTAATGG
This sequence comes from Humulus lupulus, assembly GCF_963169125.1. Taxonomy (NCBI): domain Eukaryota; kingdom Viridiplantae; phylum Streptophyta; class Magnoliopsida; order Rosales; family Cannabaceae; genus Humulus; species Humulus lupulus. The sequence goes on from NC_084796.1 coordinate 38,473,986, forward strand.
TTTTGTTATCGTATGTATGTATCTCTGTAATATTCACATGCTTGTATGATTTTATGCTTTCTACTATGTATATTGTTTTGAATATATATTTATAGAGAGCATGCATATAGACTTATATATTTGAGATTCTATAACTGCCTTCAAAGCCAATGGTTGCTAGTTTATATGTTTATATACATGTATGTGATTTTTTGACATGTTAGATATGTTAATTGGATAGTAGCATAATTGTTTGCATGTTTAAGTTTTATGTATGTGTGATGCTAAAAGAATATTGTTCATGATTTTTGTATGCTTATGATTATTTATGTGTGTTTTATTTTGTTGTATAAAACCCATAAATTCAAGTTTGAAAAAATTGCATAAAATAGGATTTTTTTGTGGCTATACGTTTTTTAAGTTTTTTTAGTTTCCTTCTCTTATACGTACATGTATATATATATAATTAATTCCTTTTGCTTTCACGTTTATGGCTATGCACTTCTTATTTAATTTTTGGGAATCCATATGTATATATTATTGGTAACAAAATTTTATATATGGAGGCAATTAATAATATAAAAAAGTGTATGGCATTGTTTAATTAACACGTGAAAGACATTGTTTCATATATGGAGGTTTACTATATATATTGTCCATATTTTCCACCAAGGACACATGGTAATGTCAAGTGGGCTTCACGAACTCTCAGCAGAGGTCAGGGGCCCAGGGAACACTGAGCAACCAGAGGTCTAAAGGCCCAGACCTGTCCTAGGTCCAATGACTGGCGAATATTCTAAGTGTAACGAGAACCTGAACCTGAGACAAAGGCCCAGACAAACTTCATGAGTGCTCACAACTTCGATCCTCCGGGATGTAGATCGTTATGGTGGATATCCCAGCATAAGGGCCAGATCTCACCATGTGGGATCCATATAATGCTTCTGGGTCCATCCTCACATTTCAACTCACTATCATGATACATCATTCGGTTTGTCATCACTAACTGATGTCCATCCTGGTAAATGAACCTGAACCTTGGTAAATGAACCCAGACCATACGTCCTGGTAGAACAAGACCAGTCCTTCATACAACTGACGTGTCCCCGAGAAATCCGGCAGTTGGTCTCCTCAACTAACCTGCAAAAGGGGTACGCACATAACGTACAATGTTCTTAGGGATTGGTACTACCACTACTCTGACATATTTTATCCCCCGAATCCCCCTGATGGCTCACGCACACCAGTTCGTATTAATGTATGACAGCTGTAATGCTTTACCACGCTTAAGCTGGCCTAGTGGGCCTATACTAAACATTTTGTAATCACATTATTGTTGGGAAAACTTATAGAGGTTCTTGTTTATTTTCACGTAAATTGTAACGCCCTAATTTCTCATAGATTATCGAGAACACAGCGTTGGGTCATAATCGTAAATATTGCTCTTTTATTGAATAAAAACTTAAAAAGAAATACATGGCCATGGTTTTACAAAAAAATAACATAATTGTCTTTAACATAAAAATGAGCAATACTTAAATAAAACTTTTTAAAATAACATGTTTTAATAAAATAAAAAAAATAGTCCCACTTGATCTTCCTTGACTATATGGTCCCCAACGAATACATCACGAAGCTCTTAGGTCCCGCTCGCTACCGGCCTTTCTATCCTTAATTTCCTGAAATAACAACATCATAAGGAGTGAGCTTCTAAGCCCAGTAAGGAAAATACAAACAAGGGTTAGTCATATAATCCAACATAACATAAATTCACAAAAGTCATACCAACACAAACCTCTCGATCATATCATAACTTAAGTTATAATTCTAAATCATAATCTAAGTCATAAATCATAAATCATACTCTAAGTCATAAGTCATAGGTCATAAGTCATAAGAGATCATAACTATAGGTCATATATCATATTCATAACTATAGGTCATATATTATAATCATAACTAAAATAACAAGTCAGATATAATAAAAAGATAAGTGTTTATATAGGGGTGGCAATTAAGCCCCGGACAGAAGTCCGTCATACACCGGACATAGGTCCGTCATAAGTTTTGGCAACCGAGCCTACCTGGCATAGTCTGTCATACATCATTGGACACCTTAGGTCCAGACACACTTACTCCTTTATTGTACCTGAAATGTTAGATCATACAAACATAAACCATATCATAACTAGATCATAATACTAAACTACCTAATTTTCCTTATAAAAAACCGGAATATTGGAGACAAGAGCGGGATTGGAAACTCCTAAAACCAAACATAAAGAATGGTGAGTTTCTAAAGAAAAGAAATGAAAAGAAACTAAACCATAAAAGAAGAAAATTACTGAGAAGAACCTTAAATTAAGAACTTAAACACCTAACCATCAAAATCATAAACAGAAGTTAGGATCTGAAAGAACTTAAGGAAAACTAAGGAATCATAAAGAATAGAACTTATGAATAGTATTACCTTGGATAAACTAGAACCGTTCTACACCTTGATATCGAAATCACACTATATCTCACTACCCAAGTGTTTATAAAGCTTAAGATGATAAAACTTTTACCCCAAAACCCTAGTGTTTCTCTCAAGAATAAAATGGCTGAGTGAAGGGTCCTATTTATAGAGTTCAAGGAGTGAAACAAACTCCTTTTAGGTTGAATAAATAAATGATTAAAAATTGAATATATTTGAATTTTTGTTCAACAACCGCCTAGAACTCGGTAAAAATAAGTCTAAGGCAAGTCTAAGTGGTTAAGGAATGAATCAAGCTCGGATTCTATGAAGTTTGAAAACAGGCCACTGGAGCTGATATATCGCCTAGGGTAGGCGATATATCGCCACTACCAGCATATCAAAGGTTCGTGGTTTCGTTCGTGCAAAGTTGATGTGTTTTTCGTATCACCCGTAGGCGATATATCGGCCCCTAAGCTGCGATATATAGGCATAGGTAGATATTTTAAACGTATTTTTGCACTAATTTAGGATAAATTGAATTAATAAAACAACTTTGACTGAGTCATAATTCGATCCTAACAGATTCTGGAAGATACTAGAGCTTCTAGATTCTTCTATTATTAAACTATTCATTTAAATTGCTTAAATCCTCAAATAAACAAGATTGTGACAAGTGTCATGCTCTTAAAATCCTATCTAAACCTTAGGTTATAATAAATAATATTCTATGTCCAATAATATTAATCAAACCTTATGTTATAATTAATATCTCTAAACTATAGGTTAAACTTATAAAATCCATAACTATTGCTAAGAGTATCCAACTAAATCCCGGTTTGAACCAATATCCGCTAATACTAACATACTATAAGCTATTACTATCTACTACTACTACTACTATCTATCTAAGTAAAATTTCGGGACGCTACATAAATATTATATTAAACAAATTAATATGAGACAACCTAGAACATGTTTCTAAAATTGAATTCATACAGAGATAATGATAAGAACACTTACATTATTGTGCAGCGGAATGATTGAGTCCTTCCTTCACTTTCTCTAACCCTTGTATCATTTCTGTTGCAGGGTATCACCAAGAAACTGAACCATTCTTCAATTTTCTTCACATCCTTCCAAAGTATCCTTAGACTCACCTAGACTAGAATGGAAAATTCTCAACACATGAGATAGATACAAAGAGAAGAATAATAGAAGAGAAAAATTGAGGCTTAGAAAATGACTTATGCTATAGAGAGAATCTAATACCTAGAGCATCAAGGCTAGATCTTCTGATCTTCTAAAAAACAAGTGATTAAAAAATCTGATTTCAACTCTCACTTAGCATTCCTTTTATAAACTCAATTAGGTCATTTATTTTAATTAAAAATTCAATAAAATAATAGATATATCAGCCATTAGGTCGAAATTCTCATGGGCTTTAGGCCTTTGAAATTTCTCATTTAATTATAAGCCCATTAGACTTAAAATGAAGACCTATATTGTTTTCTATTGATTAATTAATTAAATAATTATTTAAATCCTTTATCAAATTAATTATTTATAATTTGAACCTTGATTTAAACTTATTTATTAATATAGACACCAATTTGTCTTAATTAATAAATCTGTCCTAAAATCTCTTTTCTTCTCTAAATTGTATAACTCTGTGAAACTATCCAACATTGATATGGTCAACTTTGATAATTAAATAAATTAATTGAGACTATCTAGATGATTTTATCCAAGGTACTGTGGGGACCATGGGCCAATGAAATCAAGATCCAATAAGTTATCATAAATTTAGCAAATAAATTTACTAACTTATTAATTCCTCGTGACTCCACTAAAGACTCAGAATTGCACTCTTTAATCCATAGAATGCTCTATAACCAATATATATATATATGTTATTAATTATCCATTGTTACAACCGTAATTATCACTCAATCCTCTATAGACGGTCTACAATGAGATGGGACTAACATACTATTTAACCCCTCATTGTAATTTATCCTTAAAACACTTAGTTCCTTGTAAATGATATTTCAGTAAACTAATATTAATTACTGAAATGAGATCTCTATCATTTAGCATCTTGAACCAAACTAAAAGAAAACCATCGTTTCACTTCTTCGTCAGAAAGTATAGATGTTAATATGTACGATTAACACTCCCACTCAATTATACTATCGAGTTCCCAAGATGTAAGTATGGGCTAGTCCATAGGGTAAGCTAGTAACAAACAAGTCAAAGAACTCAAATTGTAACACCCAACATTTTAATAATACATTTTTTTTTATTATAAATCAGAGTTTCAAACATAAAATGTACAAGTTTACATAATTAAGAAATAGTAATGGAAAAACAGTGTTCAAAACATGATTTTATGTTATTAACGAGAATAAAGATAGAGAGAAACTTGAGTAGTCAAGTATTGGACCCAAATGCCATATAATTGTAATTGGGGATTCTTATAAAATTAAGAAAGTATTGCTAAAGGGCTTATTTGAAAAGAATTTTAATATTTTGGGTCCAAATGTAATATAAAAAAAGCTCCAGCCTTATTTTCCCGTAGCCTCTCTCTCTCTCCTAAAACAAATTCGTTTCTTTCTCTCACCTTCTCTTCCTCTTTCTTTCTCTCTCTTTTTCCTCTTTGTGTGCTACTATTGCCGTCGACGAACAACCACTTTTCAGCCGCCACATATAGACACGCGCCTCACCAAAATGCGCAGAATCCTCCGAACTATCGACCAATTGGGAATCTAGAACTCACTCGCCGGTTAAGCACCTTAACCGCTTGATTTATGTTCGGCCACCGCGCGACTTCAAAGTTGCGATCTGGCCACCTCGAGCATCGGTTAGTTGATCTGTCACCACCATTGTGTTCCTCGTGCTGTGGGCTTCAAAACCCAATAAATTGTTCCCACATCTACTATAGTTGGGTGGTAGGCCCACCACGGGCCACTGTGATCCACCGTAGACTGACGGTCAAAACTTAGTTTCGAGGTTCCAGAGTTTGTTTTGAGCTTCAGAAATCATCATTTAACTTGTTTTCAAACCCCGATCATTGTGGTAATTTCTTTGACGTATATATTGTGATTTAATTGTGATTGATTAGAGTAATCGTTATTATGTGTACATATATTATATATTTATATATTCTTGATATACTAAATGTTTTTATGTAATTATACTGGCTGTCCAATTTTTTAGAAAATATCAGACATTAAATAAATTATAAAAAGACATATTTAATTGATTTTTGATTAATATGGAAATTATTATGAATAGTTAATTTTTATAATTTTTTTTGGTAAATCAAGAATATAGTTTTTATATGTAAAGTGTAATTGTGGTTAAACTATTATTTAGCAGTTATTATGGTGTATTAAAATTTTGGTTAATATTTGAATACTAGGATAATATAAAAAAAAAAACTATTTTCATACAGTTATTGATAGTTGTAAGAACATTGAATTTTGTAGAAACTATATTTATTTTATCAATGTGATCGATTTTATGGCTGATTAATAGTAATATAAATATTTATGTTTATATTATTATTATTATATCGATTATTACAATTTTATGTTAAAAATATGATTTATATTATAAAATGATTTTTTGAATATATACATTCACACACATATTGTTATTAATGTATTTTGTTATTAAGATTATCAATATGTTTAAAATTCTTTTATTATTGAAATAAGTTTATTTATAGACGAAAATTATTATTATTATTATTAATGTATTATAAAAGTACATTATATTATGAGCAAGGTTTAAAGCAGTGTTTTGTAAAGAGGATTATGATGCATGAAGAGTACTAGCATTATGATGATAATTATTATTATTATCATTTATGTAGTTTCTGGTATTGTTAATATACACCATCAATAGTGTATATTTATGATTGTGATAGAATATCATAAATGAGGTACATTGAATAGGATATGTATGGATTGGATTGATTGACTCTTGGTGAACAGTTTTAAAATAAGCTAAAGACATAAGGTAAGTAAATTTCACCTTTTTTGCTTAAGTGTGAGATGCATGACTACTTTGATTGTGTATGTATGATGAGTTAAGTATGGGATGATGATGCATATGATGAGTATGTGATGAATGATTATACGAGTTATGTGTGGTATGCATATCATAATGGATTGTATGACATATAATAGATGAATTTCATGATATATGAAAGTTATTTTAATTGGTTAAGTTTGATGTGAGTTATGTGCAAGTATGCGTTCTCATGTTGATGAATATGTGGATTACCTTCTATGTTCATGATTTTGTTACATGTTATGATATATGAAGCCTTTAAGTTTTTAGGTTGGAAACCTTAGACCCGAGCCATAGCTCTACGTTAAGGTATAACAACACCACCAACCCAAAGCTTCATGTATTATGACTAAAGATGTTTTGAGTTATCTGAGATGTGATACAATGCCTTGATTGAATACCATCAAACATGAATCATGAACATGAGCATTGACATTTCAACATCAGCATGTATGCATGTCATGTACAATTATGTGATACATTATTATGTGATATAAGACCATGCATAAGAATATGAGAAAAGTTGTGAAATGCCTTGAAAAGTCTTATGTGAAGTTGAACATTTTAATCACAACAAGGCTTAAGCAAAGTGATAATAAGATGTTTAAAAATGGTGCCACTGTTTTGATGAACCAATTAAGTAACTTCAGTAAAGAAGACAGAGGTCTATAAGGCTTATAGTGGCTGCCTACTAGTGTGGGCTAGGTCAGAGTTGACCATTCAGATATGTTTGTTGTGTTCCCGTTTTCTCCTCCATTTATATGTGTAATAAGTATGGAAACTATGGCAACGATGAAATGAGTAATATGATGAGCCCAGCTATGATGATGGCTTACCGGAGGAGAACCTATGGGATTTCATATTATATGTGTAACAAGCCCTGCATGCATTGGCTAAATCGAATAGTGTGCACATAAGATAATGGGCCTATAACAATGTGAAAGTAAAAAAGAGAAAAAAACACAAAAGTAAAGTTTGAAAGTGCTTGATCAATAAATGAAATGCATAAGTATTATAAGTCAACATATGAGTATATGTGCACTTCAAACTCACGACATTCATGTGTATGTGTATGCATGAGATTTACTTACTGAGCGTTAGCTCATTATGTTATTTTCCAACATTTTTCCAGGCGTGGCTTTAGATGTTGAGAAACTTGTGGAGCACGGACTCTGTAGCAATGCAATAGTGGTTTAGAGTTTTTCATATTGCTACATTTAAATTTAAAGTATTCATACGTGTAATAATTTCTATTAATAAATTTTTCTGTATTTCTTAGTATCATTTTATTTAATTCAATTTGTCAAGTGCTTAACATACTTGTAAACCATGTAATTACGAGTATGTCGCAGACGTACCCTACCTTAGGGACGTTACAAATGATATCAGAGCCTTGAGTTTGTAGATGTCGTATACTCATTATGTTATTAATTTTGGGATCCAAAATGCTATTGAGTTCCGCCACAAGACAAGCCACACATGAATGGTCATTATAATCTTTCAATATTTTAGTTAATGTATGTTAATGATGTTGTATAATTGTATTAGAAACTCATTGTGTGTTTGGGTTTCCATGATATAAGTATGAGTTTGGATTAAATGATTATTCCCATACTTGGTATAGAAACTGAAATTTGTTATTTATCAGAATGCATGCCTTTATTATTGATGTGATAAATAATTGATGATTTATCGATGTCAATGTTTGGGTTGTTATTTGATATTCTCAAGCTTTGAAAGTGACCTATCAGTACTGTTAGTATGTTAAACGGTTAATATGTTAGGTTAGTGTTTTGGAGAGCAGAGTTTTAAGTTGTGGCTGAGAGCACACACAATAAGAAACTTTAGTGGAATTAGAAAACAGTAGTAGAAATATATATATAAAAGTATGTAATACATTTAAAATGTTCGGAGTCACATTAAGGATTGGGGTTCTGGACACGTTCTACCTTGATGATCAACTTTCATTGTTCAACTATAAGGTTCTTCCCAGTGGTTTGAAATGTCCGACATTTTTCCTTCATATCGTTTGAGTAGTTAACCACAAGTTTAGTTAAAGACTCATTCTCCTTAACCAACTTCTCGTTCTCTCGAGTCAATCTCTTGTTGACCTTTCCAATGGTTAGCATCTCTTGTTTATGCATTTCTATATACCTTTTCAAGTGGTCAACCTCTTGTGCTCTTGCAAGAGCCCGTTGTCCTAGGTTTGAGACCGATGCTACAGCTTGAGTGGTGAAGACTAAGGAATATTTTACAGCTTGTAGGTTTGACCTATGAGATAAAATTGTTTGGTCTTTAGGGGTGAGTATGCTTTGACCTATACTAACGACCACCTTGTTATTGAACATAATTGAATCCTCCACTGTGACAATGCTAGTATCAGAGTAAAATTTGGGAAGCCAAATTTGGGAAATTGAGTCTTTTGTTCTGGAATGTTTACAATAGGATACACCACTGATAATGGTAGGGGTTCAAAAATTTTTGGCGAAGGTTCGAAAGTGGGTAGATTTGGCTCAGGTAAAGCTAAGGTTAGGTCTAATTACATCTGAGATGATGAGAATTCCATGTTTTGCTTAGCTTGGGAAATGGAAGGAAGTATGAATGATTTGGTTTTCAAATGCTTGAGATTGATTGTGTTCTAGTGTGTATGTGATGAATTTTTTTTATAGAAACATGTGTTAAACTGTTGGGTCATTGGATCCTTGAATTTGGTTGTTTTCAAGATAGATATCACATATTTTATCTTGTCTAATATGTATTACACTATCCTCTCTGATGATGAAAGTCAAACTTATTAAATGTTTTATGCAAAGGAATCACTTCTATTGATTTTGTGATCTTGATTTGAACATGGAAACAATTTGTGAATTGTTGAATGAATCGAGGTGATAAATGTCAATTATTGAATTACTCTGTAGTGTGAATTACTTTCAGCGATTAAATTATAGCGTTCATCTACATTATTCTAAAAGCTTCTTCGCCCTAATCAATAAGCGCGAGATACTTCTCGAAGTTGGATCTACGGTTGGGCTACTACCAAGTGCGTATCGCGGAAGGAGACGCCGCTCCACATCACCCGGATTACTAAAGTAGTTGAACCGGATCTCTCGAGCCTCTAAGAGAAAACCGCGGCTTAGTTGCATTTCTTGCGTGAAGTGATGACTGAGTATTATTGGTCTAGGTGTTGAAATGTGACATGCCTATCTTGTTAGATATGTGGAAAATATTTTGCGTGAATGGGGTGGTGGATATGTCAATTAATACTTTTCTCATGTTTTTTTCAATGATTGGATAATAAGCTAAGTATGTGAATTTCCTAGTGGCCACGGTTATTTGCATTCTAGCATAGTATCAATACACCCCTTATTATTTTTTTATACATTTGGAAACAATTTTTTTTATGCTGATAAACTCTTTATTGAACAAACTTGTTGCTCAATTTAGCCTCTATCATCAAGGTATAACCAGTCAATTGCATTTGCTTTAAAATTGATTGTAAAAGATGAATCTCATGGATGTTTTCATGATGATTTTTTGTTTTCTCTTCTCACGCCGTGTGGTATGTGTATACAAGTATAGATGATGGGGATTCCTTTGTATTTTCGTATACATTCATTGTAATGTATAATCTTTGTTATAGCTCTTTTCCTTTCTTTTCATATTAGAATTCACATGTGAGGTGTTTATACATCCTTATCTTTTTGTGGGGTGAAAGTAAGTGTTGTGTATAAAACCTTGTCGAGTGTGATGTTGTTCTGCTTATTAGTAATCGTAGTTTTTCTTCTTCGACTATCCAATTTATTTTGAAATTTCGAGGAAGAAAATATTTTAACGGGGGAAGGATTGTAACACCTAAATTTTCATAATACATTTTTTTATTATAAATCAGAGTTTCAATACATAAAATGTACAAGTTTACAAATTTAAGAAATAGCAATGGAAAAATAGTGTTTAAAACATGATTTTATGTTATTAACGAGATTAAAGAGAGAGAGAGAAACTTGAGTAGCAAGCATTGGAGCCAAATTCCATATAATTATAATTGGGGATTCTTATAAAATTAAGAAAGTTTTGCTATAGGGCTTACTTGAAAAGAATTTTAATATTTTGGGTCCAAATGTAATTTCAAAAAACAAAAAGGCTCCAGCCTTATTTTCCCGTAGCCTCTTTCTCTCTCCTAAAAATTTTTATTTTCTTACTCTCTCTTTCTCTTCCTCTCTCTTTTTCCTCTTTGTGTGCTACTGTTGCCATCGACGAGCGACCACTTTTTGGCTGCCACATATAGACACGCGCCTCACCAAAATGCGCAGAATCCTCCGAACTATCGACCAATTGGGAATCTAGAACTCACTCGACGGTTAAGCACCTTAACCGCTTGATTTATGTTCAGCCACCGCGCGACTTCAAAGTTGCGATCTGGCCACCTCGAGCATCGGTTAGCTGATCTGTCACCACCATTGTGTTCCTCATGTTGTGGGCTTCAAAACCCAATAAATTGTTCCCACATCTACTATAGTTGGGTGGCGGGTCCACCACGAGCAATCGTGATCCACCGTAGACTGACGGTCAAAACTTAGTTTCGAGGTTCCAGAGTTTGTTTTGAGCTTCAGAAATCATCATTTAACTTGTTTTCAAACCCCGATCATTGTGGTATAATTTATTTAACCTATATATAGTGATTTAGTTGTGATTGATTAGAGTAATTGTTATTATGTATACCTATGGTATATATTTATATATTCTTAATATACTTAATATATTTCTGTAATTATATTGGCTGTCTGGGATTATTTTTATTTCTGATACATGTTTTGATTTTGGGATTGTCCATTTTATAACCATTATGCTGTCCAATTTTCTAGAAAATATTAGACATTAAATAAATTATAAAAAGACATATTTAATTGATTTTCTATTAATATGGAAATTATTACGAATAGTTAATTTTTATAATTTATTTTTATTATTTTGTTTGGTAAATCAAGAATATAATTTTTATATGTAAAGTGTGACTGTGGCTAAACTATTATTTAGCAGTTATTATAGTGTATTAATATTTTTGTTAATATTTGAATACTAAGATAATATAAAAAAATTATTTACATATAGTTATTGATATTTGTAAGAACATTGAATTTTGTAGAAACTATATTTATTTTATCAATGTGATCGATTTTATGGCCGATTAATAGTAATATAAATATTTATATTTATATTATTACCATTATATCGATTATTACAATTTTATGTTAAAAATATGAATTCTTTTATAAAATGATTATTCGAATATATACATTCACACACATATTGTTATTCATGTATTTTGTTATTAAGATTATCAATATGTTTAAAATTCTTTTAATATTGAAATAAGTTTATTTATAGATGAAAATTATTATTATTATTATTATTATTATTATTATTATTAATGTATCGTAAAAGTACATTATATTATGAGTAATGTTTAAAGCAATGTTTTGTAAAGAGGATTATGATGCATGAAGAATATTAACATTATGATGATAATAATTAATATTATCATTTATATGGTTTCTGGTATTGTTAATATACACCATTAATAGTGTATATTTACGATTTTGATAGAATTTAATAAATGAGGTACCTTGAATAGGATTTGTATGGATTGGATTGATTGACTTTTGGTGAGCAGTTTTAAAATAAGCAAAGGACCTAAGGTAAGTAAATTTCACCTTTTATGTTTAAGTGTGAGATGCATGACTACATTGATTGTGTATGTCTGAGGAGTTAAGTATGAGATGATGATGCATATGATGAGTATGTGATGAATGGTTATACGAGTTATGTGTGGTATGCATATCATAATGCATTGTATGACATATAATAGATAATTTTCATGATATGTGAAAGTTATCTTAATTGATTAAGTTTGATCTGACACTACTACAAAAAAGGTTTTTTAGGACTATTGCGAGTCCTAAAAAACTTTTTAGGACTCGCGCCTCGCGAGTCCTCTATTTGAGAGCCTTAAAAACTAAGGCTTTTAGGACTCGCGTTGCGAGTCCTAAAATGATGTTTTTAGGACTCACGTTGCGAGTCCTGAAAGAATGTCCGCGAGTCCTAAAAGATCATGCTGAGTACCTTTAAGTAAGGTTTTTAGGACTCGCGTTGTGAGTCCGCGAGTCCTAAAAAAATGGCGCGAGTCCTAAAAGATCTTGCCAAGTGCCTTTTAGTAAGGTTATTAGGACTCACGTTGCGAGTCCTAAAATGATGTTTTTAGAACTCGCACTACGAGTCCTAAAAGAATGTCCGCGAGTCCTAAAAGATCTTGCTGAGGGCCTTTAAGTAAGGTTTTTAGGACTCTCTTTGGGTGACCTTAAAAGTTATATTTTTAATTTTTAAAAAATTTATTTATTGTTATTTTAAATTAAAAATTATGATTTAAATGAAACATTTATATACAAATTAATCTAAAAATTTATAGATTAAAATAACAGCCATGATTTTCTTTCTAAAATCATCCTTGAAACATGAAAAAGAACATTATAATACACCAAACATGAAAAATTATAACTAGATTTTTATTGTAGTGTACATAAATAAGTTTATTCACAATTGCTACAATTGGAGCAAATCTCACTCCATTGGACAACTCCTTCACTGGAACCACAGTAAACACTTCGTATTCTCTTGATTTTAGTGTCACTGGCAAAGATGCATCCTTGGGAAGATACACTTCTTCTCCTGCAAATTTATAATCAAACAATTTCTATCAGTTTAAAAGCATTAGTGAGTGAAAATAGTGTGTGTGAGATTGAATGCAGTGAGTTTCATTGGCGAGAGAATAGCATTCTTGAGGCTTCACTATATTTACCAATTCTTGTTTATTTTCCACATTTAATATCGATTAATTCTAACAAGAGATTCATTAGTTAGAACTTAGTAGTTAGTGAGATCAAGTTTTGATAACAAACATACCACCAAGATGGGAGAATATGACAGCATCACCACTCCAGTTGTCATGAGCCACCTTGTGCAGATAATTAACATCTCTGGCTCTAATAACCCTAGTGACTGTACCTGGATGTTCATCGTGGATAAAGTTCTTCTTCCCAACCTTGCACCACCGTGCTCCCTGGCAGTTGAAGGCTCCAACAACTCCAGAAATTGCGTTCATGTTCCAAATCTTCGAGCTACCACACTTGGATTTCGTGATAATAGTTTTCGAAGCTCACATGAAACTTATCCCAATCAGGCTGCATGAATTCACCAAGGAAAACAGTGTTGTAAGCAACTGATGCAATATGAATTGTGTGGGAGGCTGGATCTCTAGGCCAGAAATCATCTGAAGCCCTTATAACCGCACTTCGTTTAGCACTAAAACAAAATCAAGAAAGGAAAAAGCATAAGTGCCATGCCACCTCAGTTGCAAACAAAAACTGAATTCATGAGAGCTTAGCTACCTGTATAAACCATCTGTGTTATGACTCATACAATAAATAATCCCATTATCACGAAAGTTTCTAGCAATAGATGCCTCCAATGCCTGATGATATTTTCTAGCCAGTTTCACCCTTCCACCATGGCCTGCCCCAAGAGTCTCAAGAATGTTTTGAACATCAACTTTAACAAAGAGTGTTCCATTTCGGTAATTCCTGGTCTAACACCACCCCAGTAGCCTGTTATTGCATGCCACACATAAACATGCCTGAAATTTCATCAAAACAAAGTTAACAAAGAGTGTAAATTGACTGAAGTCCAAGTTGAACCATCATTTAAAATCAACAGCTCTTACTTACTTCAATGCATGTTTTTCTCTAATATTAGACACAATACGGAGAAGAACTAAAGATGGATCATCCACTCTATGACCCTCTTTGCCATCTTTCTGAAATTTGTGGTATTCTTTAATATGTGTTAACCTATTTGCAAAGCTGAAAGATAGAAAGAACTTAGCAAGAAGCTCAACCAAATAGCATAAAAAGAAACCAGCACGCCCTCTAAATCCACATCCAAAAAATGTGATGAAGCAGTCCATGAAAATCCACATGCTAGAAAACTTGCTAAATAGGCCACTAAATCATATTATAAAAATCATACATTCATAAAACTCATTCACTATACACTACTACAATAATAATACACTTATTATTAGTTCCGACAGCAAGATGTGTTCCACGCTGTAACGCCCTACTACCTTAGAGCCGTTACTAAGTGGGTTTTAAAAGAAACTTTGTGCAATGAACTCGCTAACTGAGGTTTTTAAAACAAAAGTGTGACTAAGCAAAAGCTAAGGCGGTAATCTTTAAAAATGCGTTGTTTCATTGAAAACTTCTAGTATTTAACATTTGGGATCCCAAAATAAGGTTTGAAAACTATTTACAACTTAAAATAAGTTTACAGTTGATTAATTATTAAAATCACAGATTATTACAGCCATTTCTCGATTTGTGCCCCCAACCAAAGCAGTCGGGCAGGCCAAACATGTACGCGTTGCTTCACGCTCTTCGTACTCATGGCTCGTTGACTTAATCTTTGCCCTTACCTGCAACACAGAGCACCCATGAGTCGAAGCCCAGCAAGAAAACTTACAGTATATAACATATGCGGATTGTATAGTTAACATATTAGATTATTCACAGATAATGAGTATTCCATCAAACTAAACAAACACGGCCATGCCGTCCCAGAGGCATTACCTAAGCCTGGGGTCTCGGTCCTCACCGTAAGGATATCCCCTGTATCCATTGGGGTCCCACCCTGTCTATAAGCACTTCACGTGCTAAGTGTTACTTCCGGCCCCACTGCCGTTCTCGGCTCCTTGCCGTTCCCGGCTCCTCTGCCATTCATTCTTACTATAGTCACAAACAGCATAACTTAAATAACATTCAAACATATATCAATTCAATTAAGTCTGCACCCTAACATGTAATGCAATATAGGGCTATGCCCTGATATCAATTCAATTAAGTTTGCACCCTAACATGTAATGCAATATAGGGCCGTGCCCTGCAATCACACTATGGGCCCATGCCCTGTCCTACGGGTGCTATAGTTTTCTTACCTGTCAATTTGATAGCTTTCATCACTTGACTCCTTGAGCACGATCCCACTCGAGCCTTAGCGGACACCTAAACACAGCCATAGGTCAAAGTCATCACTGAACCTCAAGTCTGAAAACCTAGCCTTGGGACAAATCCCGAGCTCCCCGGGAAGTTCTAGATCCACAAAACAAGATGGTGGATTCGAACCCCGAACCCTAAGTCAAAATCCCTTAAAAATAACCCAAAATCCCCTTTCTGGGAACAGGGTAGCGCTACATCGCTCAAAATAGGGCGCTATAGCGCTACAAGCATAACCGCACCACCCCAAAAATAGGGCCTAGCGCTACAGCGCCCAAAGACTAGCGCTGTAGCGCTAGTTGCAGGCAGGCAACCCTCATTTTCTTTTTCTGCGATTTCTTTGAGCCAATCTCAACCCAAACTTCCCCAAATCTTTACCAAACTCAAAATCAAGCTTATAAACACTCTCCACTCATCCCAAGCATCCCAAATCACAAAATTTACCATGATTAACCCTAAACCCAAAAATTCAGTCAAACATCAAAGTTAAAGGCTTAGAATTCATACCGTTGATGCAATTTCGACCTTGATTCAATTCCTAGACCTCCTTAGCTTGCTCTCCTCAAAGCTTGCCCAGAAATTCCCCTAAATTTCCCATCATTCAGCTTAATTACACAACTTAAACCAGCCAAACCCAAAACTGAAAACTCTAAAAACTTACCTCAAAAGTTGATGTGTTCTTGCTAACCCTTGACAAATCTTCAAGTCTAACTTAGGATCCTTGATGCTCAGCCTATCCTAGCTCTCCATTGAGCTTTGCTCCAAGAAATTTGAAGAGAAATGGTGCTAGAATCCACAAACCGCCCCATTTGGAAAAACCCCTCTGTTTTCTCTCTTTTTCTTTTTCTTCCTTTTTCTTTCTTTTCCACAGCCATCTCACTCTCTCTATCAATCCCACTAAGTATAAAAAGCCTCAATAAACTTATCTCTAAGAAGCCAATTGACCAAAATTCCCTCCCTATTAATTCTAAACCCTTTTGTCCATGTAGGGCCATTTTAGTCATTTTACCTAATTCCCGCTAATTCCTCAAGTGTCTCTAATATTTTTCCGTTGCTTCCCAATACCTGATAAATCACCAAATATGTATTCCTCATCATCAAAATTAATCTCAATCTATTCTCTAAATTCCTGTTTATACCCCCAGGCCCGCCCCGAGCCGGGTATAAATTCTCGCCTGGACTTTTCCGCTAATCTACTCTCTCTGGGATCGTCTCGAGTCACAAATCACAGATACATCCACATCACATTGTGGTCTCAACAATCAGCACGTATCAATACAGTTATGCCCAAAATGGCCAAAATTACAATTATGCCCTTCTAACACAATCAGGGCCTACATGCATACTAATACACATAGTCATGCATCTCAAATAGTCAAATAGTCATATAACATGCTTTAAATCATAACCATGCATTTTACTCATTAAAGTCACACATAAATCCCCATATGCCCTCCAGGCACACTAATCAAGGCCCTTAAGCCTTATTAGTGAATTTGGGTCGTTACACACGCTGAGTTCAGCCCACCCGAACAGACATTGTCATCCATCCCTAAATCACATAACTTAGTTACCTGTAAAACAAATGCCATAATCAAAGTTAAATACCATCTGTTGTATATATAGATAAACCAGATCTGTAACCATTCAATAGTAGATATTGTTTGGCCAAGTTAGATCTGTACATGCTAATCATTTCAAAACTCAAATCAAATATCAATCCATTTTGTTTTCTTTCTGTGATTAGTTGTATCATGACACGATATGCCTTGAATAATTCAGATACACTTGCTAGTTAATTATTTCTTTGTTTGAAAATTCAGTTTTTGTTGACAAATTTGGGATGGTTGTTTCCTGAGACTTTAGGATATAACTAAGGGCAGCTTCTACAACTCAAGTTAATTGGCCTTATCTTGTAGATAGATTGGATTGCACGTATCTATTCCACTTGTTTTTATCTTCTAGATTTTAGTTAATTATGGTCAGATATTAATCTTATATGTACATGCTTCTATTGTATGTAGTATTCAAGTTAAATAATTTGTAGTGTTTTCTTGTTCTTTCTCCAATACTAATTCTTTCATGTTTTCATTCTATGAGACAGTTTTAGATTGGAATAACAGATGTATTTAGCAAGTGATAATAGTTTTGTTTAAATGATGTTTAGAAACATGAAGAATACTGTGTAATTTGAAGTCTCTTAGCTTTTTCTTTCTCTTTTTTGTCTGACCACGGTGTACTTTCTGGTCCTGTTACTTTTTTTTGTCTCTATGCATTTATATCTTCTTATTTGGTGACATAATTTTGATATGCCTTACTTAGCCTAGATGGGAGGGTCACATGAAATGTAATCACAATACAGATCAAAAAATTAAATTAAACTCTAAAACTTGCTCAACAAATGGTTGGAATGAAGATCAGTCGTAAACTCAACCTTATAAGCTTATAACAAAAATATATGAATTAATGAACCCATTCTGTCAAAACCTGCACCGCCCAACCCAAAACACACATACGTACATACCTGATATGAGAGAGATAGAGCATCTGAGAGAGAAGCTATTTTCACCAAAAACTTTCCCCTTTCACATAAGAAAAACAGAGAACAAATTAATACAAAAAAAAAAAAATAGATATAGTTAAGAAATGCAAAAAAGAGACGAGTGAGAGATAGAGAGAGAGGGAGCCGAGAGAGACAAAGAGAGCAGAAATAAAAATGTTCAACAAAAATAAAAACTTGAAAATGGAATAGATCTGGAGTTGAAATGGGTTTGTGTTCATGGAGAGTTAGGAGAGCCCAGCCCTCTGCCCAGCCCCTGCGCCGTCGAGCCCAGACCCGAGAACCCCCACCCGCCGTCGAGCCCAGCCACCAGTCGTTGTTGCAAGCCCAACCCCGAGCCACCAATCGTTGCTGTCGAGCCCAGCCCCGAGCCCCCTGCCGCCGAACAGCCCGACCCCGACCCCCTTGCCACCGTCGACCACCATTCCCTGAGCCCCTGCCGCCGTCGTTCCGGCCTAGCAGAGAGCATGTGAGAGAGAGGGAGAAAGGAAAGTAAGGATCGGGTAGGGAGGGAGGGAGGAAGGGATTTGGGAATTATATTTATTTTATAAATAAAAATCAGAATATATTATTTAGATAAAAAAAATGTGATTATAAAACTCCCAATTTTATACTCTAATATTATAAAAAATAATTTTAAAAATCACATCTATACAAATTTTTTTTAGATAAAAAAAATGCTCTTTTACTTAACAATTTTAAGGACTTGTTTTGAGAATCCTTAATACTCTTTTAGGACTCGCAAAGCAAGTCCTTAAAAGTCATCATTCCTAATTTTTCAACCCAGGTGTTTTTAGGACTCGCAAAGCTAGTCCTAAAAGAGTATTAAGGACTCCCAAAGCAAGTCCTTAAAATTTTTAAGTAAAACACTCATTTTTTAGTTCAGATTTTTTTAGGACTCGCTTATTTTTTTAGGACACTCATTGCAAGTCCTAAATTGTGTTTTTTCAGGACTCTCAATGAGTGTCCTAAAAACTCTATAAATATTCTTAAGGACTTGCATTTATGTGCGTGTCCTAAAAAAGTGTCCCGTAAAGGGTATTTTGTAGTAGTGTGAGTTATGTG
Source organism: Humulus lupulus (assembly GCF_963169125.1). NCBI lineage: Eukaryota > Viridiplantae > Streptophyta > Magnoliopsida > Rosales > Cannabaceae > Humulus > Humulus lupulus. Next base: position 38,493,226 of record NC_084796.1, read on the forward strand.
CAAATATGATTTCTCATGTTGATGGATATGTGGATTACCTTCTATGTTCATGATATTATTACATGTTATGATATATGAAGCCTTTAAGTTCTTAGGCTGGAAACCTTAGACCCGAGCCATAGCTTTACGTTAAGGTATAACAACGCCACCAACCCAAAGCTTCATTTATTATGACTAAAGATGTTTTGAGTTATATGAGATGTGATACAATGCCTTGATTGAATACCATCAAACATGAATCATGAACATGAACATTGGCATTTCAACATCAATATGTATGCATGGCATGTACAATTATGTGATACATTATTGTGTGATATAAGATCATGCATAAGAATATGTGAAAAGTTGTGAAATGTCTTGAAAAGTCTTATGTGAAGTTGAACATTTTAATGACAGCAAGGCTTAAGAAAAGTGATAATAAGATGTTTAAAAAGGGTGACACTATTTTGATGAAGCAATTAAGTAAGTTCAGTAAAGAAGACGGAGGTCTATAAGGGTTATAGTGGCTACCCACTAGTGTGGGCTAGGTCAGAGTTGACCATTCAGATATGTTTTCCATGTTCCCGTCTTTCTCCTTCATTTATATGTGTAATAAGTTTGGCAGCTATGGCAACGATGAAATGACTAATACGTTGGGCCCAGTTGTGATAATGGCTTGCCGGAGGAGAACCTATGGGATTTCATATTATATGTGTAACAAGCCCTACATGCATTGGCTAAATCGAACAGTGTGCACATAAGATAATGGGCCCATAACAATGTGAAAGTAAAAAAGAGAAAAAAACACAAAAGTAGAGTTTGAAAGTGCTTGATCAATAAATGAAATGCATAAGTATTATAAGTCAGCATATGAGTATATGTGCACTTCAAACTCACGACATTCATGTGTATGTGTATGCAAGAGATTTACTTACTGAGTGTTAGCTCATTATGTTATTTTCCAACATTTTTCCAGGTGTGGCTTTAGATGTTGAGCAACTTGTGGAGCACGGATTCAGTAGCAATGCAATAGTAGTTTAGAGTTTTTCATATTGCTACATTTAAATTTAAAATATTCATACGTGTAATAATTTCTATTAATAAGTTTATATAAAAGTTTTAAATTTTTTTGTATTTCTTAGTATCATTTTATTTAATTCATTTTGTGAAGTGCTTAACATACTCGTAAACCCTGGAATTACGCGTATGTCGTAGACGTACCCTACCTTCGGGGCGTTACACAAATAATACAATCAGTCAGAATACTAACCACTCAGAATTGAGATTGAATTGAACTATGGTCAACTATATGATATGACTAGAATAGATAATAATTGTATGTTTACTTATCCTATCTACTGTCTATATCGGTCCAATCTGATGTAACAAATACATCAATGCTTATCTACTTTGCTAATGTTCTAGAATGAACATAACACTACGATGTGTAAGTAGATCATATCGTAGGTTAGCAAGTCAGTGTAAATCCTTTGAACTGACTAATCTTAGGACATACTTTTTTTGAACATATAATCATATTTATATTCCACTGTGATTACATCACTAGAAGTTTATATTAAACAAATAATCATGAAAAAAAAATATGTGAGCAAAGTGATTGACCAAGTCTAAAAAAAAATAGGGCCATTAGTGCACTGTAGCAAGGATCTAATTTTTCATGCATGCCAAAACACTACTGAACTTGCTAAAAACCTCCATTGCTAAACTCTCTAAAGCTTAATACAATTGACTCGTGGACTAAGGCTCATTAACGCCCCAACCACATAAAAACTTTGATCTTGTTTATTTCTTTTCCTTTCTTGCTAGCTCTTTTTTCTTGATATATTTTGTTATCCAAAAAATTGGCATTGATGACGTGGCAAATGATCCCTGGACACGTGGCTGACACCTGGAGAAGCTCTGCTAGTGTATCGACCAGAAGGTACATTATAGGCAGGAGGCGCCCCAGTCTTTCCTGCGACTAGTCTGGTCGATGGTTCCACATACAACATAATGTTACAATAAAGATCTTTGTAAATCCCACAATTAACTCACACAATCTCCTGAGTATCCGATTATTCAGGAGAGAATATCTGTAACAATCTCGTGTAATCCCCCCTGAGTCTATAAATAGAGAAATATAGCTCAGGGAAGGGACTTTTGGCTTTCGAATTATTTGAGACTAGAGTAATTCTGCTTGAAATATTGTATTGTTCTTGAGAGGTTAGTGAAACTCATTGAACCCTTGTTCTTTGATCACTCCTTTGATTCTCATATCAATAACAATCTAAGTGGACATAGGTCATTACCAAATCCTGGGGCCGAACCACTATAAAATATCGTGTTCTTATTACTTTTTGTCATTACGTTCTTTTCAAAAAATTCATTCACATCAAGCATATTTTGACTCCGTGTCAGTTGTCCAAAATCTGGGTCAACATTCTGGTGCTTTCATTGAGAGCTTGATTTATCATTGTTGAGAAAACCTATGGTGAAAACTGCAAGGAAACTGGACAGGCGGCCGCCGCTGCACCATCAAACCCACCTCCTCCTCCCCCTGCAAGCGTGGCTGAGGATGAACCACATCTGGATTTTGAGGAGGAAGAAATGGATGACGCAACGCTGAAAAGTACCCTGGGGGCGTTGTAGGAAGAGTTGGCTAATCTGAGAGCCAATCAAGAGACTGCTGCCGAAGTCGTGGTGCGGCAGCAGCAAGAGATTGAACGACAGCGCGCGGAGTTAAGCGAAAGGCAGGCGGAGATGGACCGCCGCCAGAGCGAAGCCATGGCAGCCCTCAAGGCAGCCTTGCAACTGGCTAGGAATCAGGCCGCACCTGTCTCGCAGCCTGACCAACCTGTGAATGGGTCACCCGAGAGGGGTCCTAATCTTAGCCCACAAATCCAGCCCTCAAGTCCGCAAAGGCCCAAGCAGCCTCAGGTGCCTCATGACGATGTCCCGCTGGACCCTGAGGCACAGTCTCCATCCCAAGCTGGTCGCGGAAATCCCCCGCAACAGAGGCAGAATAGGACCGAGCATCGGCCTCGCAGTCCTAGACGTCGTAGGGGCGATGAGCCAAACCTACCGAATAGAGGTCAGTATCCTCCTGGTAACAGGAGGAACTTAGCGTTAGGCTCTGCAGTCTGGGGCCCCCCACGGCATGATAATTCCCGGGGACATAACGACCAGCGCAGGCCACCCTCTAACGCTCGGGACGTTTAAGCCAGGGGTGGAAATCGAGGGCACAGTCGGTCCCACCATAGCCAATCGAGGTTCAGAGATGGCCATGGGTATAATGAGGCTGACTCAGGCAAGGGAAATGCTGGTCGGAGGAATGAAGAAAGAGGTAGAGGCGGGAGCCAGATACCCCAAGATGACCAACCCAATGGACGAGATGCTGGGGGCATCCCAGGCAGAATAATGTCTTCAACCGGCTCGGGGGTAGCGAGCAACGGAGGAGAGACGAGGATTTGCGAGACGTACTCAATGCTCGCCGCGAGCGGCATGGCGAGAACGTCCCCCTAGCAACAGAGGCCACAGCGATTCCTGTCGCTGTATAGGCCCAGATAGATGCCCTCAACCAGGCGGTGCAACAGCTGGTCGAGGGAAGGACATCTTACATCGACCACGATAGGAGGAAAGGCACTCCTTTCGTTCAGAGGATAGTTGTGGCAGAGACTCCTAACAAATTTAAAATGCCTACGTTGCCAAATTTTGATGGGTACGGTGACCCGGTATCTCACGTTAATAAGTTTGAGATACAGATGGATATTCAGAAAGTGTCCGAAGACGCTCGGTGCAGGATCTTCCCTGCAACACTTTTTGAGGCCACGCAGGAGTGGTTTTTTAAGTTCCCTCCCGCAAGCATAGTTTCCTGAGAAATTTTCGTAAGGGAGTTCTACGTGGGTCGTGTGCATCCGACTGAAGCAAACCAGCTGGTTGAAATTCGCCAGCACGATGGAGAATCACTGAAGGATTACATCCAGCGTTTTATGCGAGTAGCGGCTGGAGCAAAAACAGTGGGGGACGAAGGCAAAATGATGGCCATAACCGCAGGAGTTAAGCATCGCTCCCCTCTCTGGAAGAGTCTCCGCAAAGATGGAGTTAGAACTACCTAGGAATTCCTGGACCGGGCTGATCGTTACATCAAGCTCGAGGAAGCCATTGCCGATGATGGAAGGCCCTCAGGCAAGGACAAGAAAGCAGCTGAGCCCGCCAAAGCTGCCAATGGGTCCAAACCTAACGGCAATGGCAAAGGCAACGGGAACGGCAACGGCAATGGCAAGAATGGTGGAAAACAGTCGCACAATGAGCCTTCCACCTCCGACAATAAACGAGCCAAGGGTAACCGTTATGAACCTCGGTTCACTAACTACACTGCCCTCGTTGAATCTCGGGGAGAGGTTTATCAGGCCACAAGTTCTAGTGTGCCTTATAAGAAACCTGGCCCCATTCGAAAGGATATTTCGAAGAGAGACACTACAAAGTTCTGTCGTTATCATAACGACTACAGACATGACACCAACGAATGCAACCAGCTGAAAGACGAAATCGAGTTCCTTATTAGACAAGGACACTTGAGAATATACGTACGGGCCTCGGGAAATTCCCAACGAGAAGCTCCAGGTAGCAATGAGCAGGCTCCCACGCGCCAACGCTCGCCACCCTTACAGCCTGCCCCTGTGACTGGCACATTGTTGACCATTTGTGGAGGCCCACACCTCGCGGGAAATAGCGGAAAGGCCAGGGAACGATATGCTCGCACCCTGCGCCACGACCAGGACATCGAGATGATGACTGTGGAGGATCGTGCACCAAAAAAGGCTCGGTCAGAAGAAGGCGGAATAACCTTCACTAACGGCGATGCCCAACACGTCCGGTTCCCACATTCCGATCCGCTGGTCGTGGATATCCAAATGGCCAACATGATGGTAAAGAGAGTGCTGGTCGATACAGGAAGTTCAGTGAATATCCTGTATAAGTCTTCGTTGGAACACATGAAATTGTCCGTTAAGGACCTGGAGCCCTGCAACCATACAATATACGGCTTCTCTGGTGAAGGGCTCGCCCCCACCGGATCGATCAGACTACCAGTGATGACAGGTACAGCGCCTGCTACCAGGACATTACTCGCTACTTTTTTAGTAGTCGATTGTCCTTCGGCGTACAATGCCGTCATCGGAAGGCCTATACTGGTTGATCTTCGGGCCATCACCTCTATGTGGCACTTGGCCATGAAGTTCCCGACAGACGCAGGGGTATGACACGTATTGGGGAACCAGAGGGAAGCCAGAGAGTGCTACAACACCTTAATCACAAAGGCAAAGAATGGAACACCAAAGGGCACTACCTCGGATAGGTTGCAGATGACAGTTGATACACAAGCCCAATCCGGTGATGGAGTTACCAAATAGGGTGTTTCCCAAAGTGAGGACAGAGATCTAGATTCTCGCTTTGGGGATTTTGAAGAAAAAGTTGGACCCGTCGAGGACCTGGAAGAGGTCCGACTCGACGAAAAAGACCCGACTAGAGTTGTAAAGGTCAGGAAAAACCTAGAGCCCACCACGAAGCACGCACTGGTGGAATTTTTGCGGAAGAACCAGGAAGTTTTTGCCTGGTCACACAAAGACATGGTTGGGATAGACCCTGCAGTTATCAGCCATGTCCTGAATATAGACAAGACTTTTCCACCCGTGCAACAAAAAAGAAGGTTGCTCGATAAGGATAGATCGAGAGCCTTAAAGGAAGAAGTTGAAAAATTAAAGGAGGGTGGGTTCATCAGGGTGGAATTTTATCCATCATGGGTCTCCAATCCAGTGCTGGTTCCCAGCCTAACGGCAAATGGCGAACCTGCGTGGATTTCACAGACCTCAATAAAGCCTGCCCAAAGGACTGCTTCCCACTCCCAAGAATCGACCAGTTGGTCGATGCTACTGCAAGACACGAGATCCTCTCATTCATGGATGCTTATTCGGGCTACAATCAAATTAGCATGCATCCCCTCGACGAGGATCACATCAGCTTTCAGACCAATACGGGCTTATACTGTTACAAAGTAATGCCCTTCAGACTGAAAAACGCAGGTGCGACTTACCAACGGCTAGTCAACCACATGTTTAAGGAGCTGATCGGAGTAAACATGGAAGTATACGTGGACGACATGCTGGTAAAGTCTAAAAAGGCAGGAGGACATGTAAGGGATTTACAAGAGTGCTTTGATGTATTGAACAAATACCAGATGAAGTTAAATCCCCTCAAATGTTCCTTCGGAGGTGGATCAGGGAAGTTTTTGGGGTTCATTGTAAATTCAAGAGGAATTGAGGCCAACCCCGACAAGAGAAAAGCCCTGATCGACATGAAATCGCCAGAAAGGATCAAAGATGTACAAAGTTTAACCGGGAGAATCGCAGCCCTAAGTAGATTTATTTCGAAGTCAACAGACAAGTGCGTCCCTTTCTTCAATCTACTTAGGGGAAATAAGAAGTTTGAATGGACAGGAGACTGCGAGCAGGCATTCCAGGCCTTGAAAGCTCATATGGCACAGCCTCCCATCTTATCAAAGCCAATCGAAGGAGAAACTTTGTTTATTTACCTGGCAATTACTGAAGTTGCTGCTAGCGCGGTGCTAGTGCGAGAAGAAGAAGGCGTACAAAAAGCAGTCTACTATGTTAGCAAGAGACTGATCGGGGCAGAATTGAGATATCCACCAATCGAGAGGTTTGAATATTGCTTAATCCTGGCCTCTAGGAAGTTGCGCCCTTACTTCCAAGCCCACCCTATCACAGTTTTAACTGACCAGCCCCTTTGGCAAGTCCTCCAAAAACCAGAGGTGGCTGGGCGATTATTAAAATGGGCAGTCGAACTAGGGCAGTTCGATATAACTTATTCATCGCGAGTAGCACTAAAGGGACAAGTCTTGGCCGATCTTCTTAGAGAGTTCATAGAACTCCCAGACAGCGCGCAGTGTGAATCGCCTAGTGCGCCTGAGCCTCAAGGAAAGCTCCTTCGTGGAAGTTATTCATAGATGGGTCATCCAACGAATCCCACGCAGGGGCGAGAGTGATATTGATAACGCCGGAAGGGCATCAATTTCACTGCGCCATTAGGTTCGACTTCACCGCATCAAATAATGAAGCTGAATACGAAGCACTCCTCGCTAGATTGAAAATGGCGAAAGACATGAGCATAAAGACGCTTGATATTTACAGTGATTCCCAGCTGGTGGTGAACCAAGTTCTAGGAGAATATCAAGCGCGAGGCTTAAAAATGATGGCCTACTTGAATAAAACAAAAGACCTGCTAGCCCAGTTCACGGAGTACACCCTCCAACAAATTCCGTGAGATCAGAATTCAAACGGAGACGCCTTAGCCAAACTCGCGAGCGCGAAGGATGCTGACACTTTGAACATTGTGCCAGTGGAAAGACTGAGTAAGCCAAGCATACAAGCGATTGAGACCAATATGGAGATTCGAATGGAGGATACATGGATGGCACCTTACTTGGAGTATCTGACGAACGGAGTGCTACCAGCAGATAGAAACAAAGCCAGAACTTTACAAATGCGAGCCGCTAGAAACATACTGGTCGATGGTGTTATGTACCGAAGAGGATATTCAATGCCACTACTCAGATGCGTTACACCAGAAAAAGCTAAGGAACTCATGAAAGAGGTGCATGAAGGCTTCTGCGAGGATCACGCTGAGGGGCAGAGTTTGGCAAAGAAGATTCTGAGGCAAGGCTACTTCTGGTTGACTATGAACGAAGAATCGATGGAGTTTGTACGAAGATGCGATAAATGTCAAAGATTTTCCAAGATTCCACGAGCAACTCCAAACGAATTGAAACAGATGCAAAGCCCGTGGCCTTTTGCGGTCTGGGGGATAGATTTGATTGGATCCCTACCTACAGGGAAAGGAGGAGTAAAGTACGCAGTCGTGGCTGTTGATTACTTCACTAAATGGGCCGAAGCTGAACCGCTCGCTACCATCACGACCAAGAAAGTGCTTGACTTTGTCATCAAGAACATTGTTTGCCGGTATGGATTTCCCCGAAAGATCGTTTCAGACAATAGAACCCAATTTGACAGTGACTTATTCACCGACTTCTGCGAAAGGCATGGAATTATTAAAAGCTTTTCTTCAGTTGCGCATCCCCAAGCAAACGGGCAAGTTGAAGCCGTGAATAAAACTCTTAAAGATACCCTGAAGAAGAGGCTTGAAGATGCTAAAGGAGCATGGCCAGAGCAGCTGCCTGAAGTCCTTTGGTCGTATAGAACGTCTCACCGAACAGCGACAGGTCATACCCCATTCTCCTTAGCTTACGGATATGAGGCTATGTTACCTCTCGAATTAGATCCCCCCTCACATCGACGCCAAACATACGACCAGAGCCAGAACAACCAACTAATGATGGAGTCCCTAGACTCAATTGACGAGATACGGGAGAAGGCCCAACTTCGAGTTGCTGCTTACCAGCAAAAAGTCGCCCGGTACTTTAACTCCAAAGTTAAAGAAAGAAAATTCAACGTCGGTGACTTGGTGCTACGACGAGTTTTCTTGAATACCCGCGACCCCACTGCTGGAGTACTCGGACCTAATTGGGAAGGACCTTACCAGATTGAAGAAGTCCTTCATCCGGGCACCTACAAACTTGCACGCCTAAACGGAGATCTCGTTCCACGTTATTGGAATGAAGAACACCTGCGCAAGTACTATCAGTAAACAGTCCTTTTTAAAGGACTGACTTGTATTAAATTTTTCTTCTTACAAGTTTAGCAAAGAGGGTTAGCCACGCTGTATGGCTAATCGCTCGTATATGTAAGATTCTATTTTAGAATCACTCGTAAAGACATGTTTAGTCCATTTTTAATACGAGATTATAAGGGACTGTGCGCGGCCAGTAAATTCTTGCCAACCTTTGTAAATTTATATTTACAAGTATTTGTTCATTACGTGTGTTGTTTTGCTGTATTACAAGTATTACTCTTTCACCTAAGCAGAAATGTTCGAACAGGTCATGGTCAAGGCAAGTGACCGAGGACCTAAAGCTCCTCGATCACTTGGGGGGCATATAAGGCACATCGATAGCAAAGCGTACCATGAGGTATGTAAACACATGAACAAAATGAGTAAAAGCATGCTAAGGTACTTAGAGTATTTTTCAAAATTTATATTTTGTTAAATCAAGCCAAAGTACTATGCTAAGTTCGGTCATGCGGACAGATGTTATAGTAGATAAAAATATTATAACATTATAAAGCAATATTTTACACCGCAAGCATCACTGCTTGGATGTAACTGTTCAAATAAAAGGAAAAGTTTGTTGCCCATGCAGCAAATTCAAAAAAGATATTGTCTTTACATCATGACCCGTGGGTCGTGTAATCAAAAGAAAGAAAAAATAATAATAAAAGCTCAAGAGGCATTAGGAGCAGGAGGGTCTTTATCAGCGTTCTGATTGGTCGCGTCCTCAACGACTAGTTCTTCCTTTGCGCCAGCGATGCTTGGGGAAGCAGGGATCCTTGCTCTTGCCTCCTCTTCAGCCAGTTGAGCAGTGCAGCGGGCCAGCTCAGCATTCCTAACATTTTTTGAAAGATAACCGAAGTTGGCGCCCTGATTGTTTTTCCAGAAGTTTTAAAAACACGGGAGCATCGCGTTCTTATAGCTTTCCAGATTTTTGGCGTTGTCAAGCTTCAATTGCTCTACTTGGCTCTCAAGAGTAGTGATGGCCTCGTCCTTGGACTTGAGCTCCTCGCCCAGTCTCTTGCATTTGCGATACTGGACTCGGCTGGCCTCCTGATACTCCTCTCTCTGCTTTATTATAGCTGCCTTCGAAGCTTCAACCTCCAATAGCTTTGTCACCGCAGCATCCCTCTGCTGAACGATCGCCTCCAACTCCTTCGCATGCTTGGCCTCTGCAGCCGAAAGGTCCTCGGCTACTTTCACCTGGTACCTCTCGATGGCCTGTGCCCGAGCCTGGTTGATGGTAGCTTGGGCACAGGTACGAGCAGCAGTTGCTGTCAGCAAGGCCTGTGGACAAAGGATAAAAGTTAGAGCCTGTTGCAAAGAATAAAAGATTAAGGCCAAAGAAATAAGAAGCACTTACGCTGGCCATTTCATTTAGGGACCTGTTCAGAATCTAGTCGACCCCCATTTTCTCTGCCTCAGCCATCGCATCCTTACTACGATCGTACTTCACGATGTGTGCAAGGCGGTCCTTGGCCGCTTGCAGAGTGCGGCTCGAGAGTTTGGCCCCGAGAGCTTCGTCTTGCAGGGTCGGTTCCTTGGCAGCTGCAGGTTGAGGGGTCGTTGTCACAGGCGGAGTTTCCTTTTCAGTAGGAGCCGAAGGCTGAGTAGAAGTTTGCCCAGTTGGCACGTCCTTGGAAGGACCTTCTGTTCGAGTCTTGTTGGCAGGTCCCTAGCTTGTTTCGCCGTTGTGTCTCCTTGACGACTTCCGCCGAACCAGAGGAACTTCTACTTCCTCCTCAGCCTGGTATAAGTCAAAAACGTTGGGAGTAGCCATATCTGCATACAAGTAAACACATGCAAAGGGTAAGATAAAGGCAGATAAAATCTCTTTATCAAACAGAAAAGAGGTCACAAGGTTAATACCCGAGCTACAACTACTGGTCGCTACACTATTGACTCTATTAGTCATACACTCACTATCTGGCATGAAGAAGTCTGGCCCTAGATTTGGAGAATATGTAAAGTTGCCCTCCCCGTCAAACATGTGACAGGGAATGGGCAAGCTATTTAAAAGAAAAATAACTTTACCGTTCTCATTAGAGGATTCCCCCAAGTAAACAACTGGCTCTTTTGCCTTTTGTTTCCCCTTGCCTTCGGGAGCAGAAGGCCTTTCTGCGGAAGGATTGCCCGTGGGATCCCTGATTGAAACCTCCATCGGCCTCCTTCGAGGAGGGGACGCAGGAGGTTGCTGCTCGGGAACCCCCTCGGCAGTGGCATCGGCTACCACGGGTCCTCTTGTTTCATGGAGAGGAGCCAGGAGGCCAGACAACCTCAGGTTTTCATCAGTAACTAGGGACTTGACGCTTTTTTCTGTGTCTGTCATCCTGGCCAATGCATTGGATCTCAACACCATGTCTGGTGTTGGGGTCGGACGTAACCATGGGCCTGAAAGACAAAGTATACTTTAAGAAAGATGAAGGAAATTTTGCTGATTGAAAAGTATCGACTAGGAAAACAGCACTTACCTCCTCGAGCGAAGGCCAGGTTGTTGCTGGTCATGTCCGGCGTAAGGAAGTACGCCTTGCTGTACTACCCCACATTGGATATGTGCGTGGTGTCAGTCAGGAAGGTCCAGTTGATTTCCTGGTGACAAAGATGGAAGAAGCCCGTCCCATACTGTTGAGGGTTGGACTTGAGGTCGAAGAGATAATTGACCTCATGGGGGGTAGGTTCTGGCCACTTTTTAAGTTTGTACAAGATATAGAGTGCGGCCAGCATTCTATATCCATTTGGAGTAATTTGGAAGGGGGCGACATCAAAATAATTGGCCACCCCCTGATAAAAAGGATGTAGAGGGAGGCTAGCCCCCGCCTCTATGTGATACCGAGATCAAGCACTGTATACACCTCCGAGGACGTTAGCCCTTTGGTCTGCAGAAGGAATTTTGAGGTTGACCCCTGTGAGAGGATACTCCCTGAGATAGTTGGCAAGCATCCTGGTAGTCACAAGGCTGGTCGGGGAGAAATACCACTCGACATCAGGCAGATTCTGATGGCGAGGGCGGGCTCTAGTTTGGATGTTAGGGTCAGGAGCAGGATTGTTTCGGCCACTGGTCGAAGGAACCCTAGCCTGTGAATCAGGCTGGGCAGGAGGGTTTGGACTATCGTCAGATTCAGGTCTTTTCTTGCCTAAGGATTTGGAACGAACCATTTGAGAAGGAAAAGGACGAGGTCTAGAGGAAGATCGTGAAAAAGGAATCTCGTGAATTCGGTCAGTCGGTTGTTCTTCGCCTTCGAGCAGCTGAGCGAGAAGATCATCGTCGATGGGCCGTTCACCTCCCCACAAATTTGGCATCAAGGTCTGCAAACAGAAGAATGGGGAGGTGAGGATAGAGAATTTTTAAAGGCTTTTTAGAATAACGCTGATCGAGTATAAAAGTCAAGCTTTTATACAGCAGCATTCTAACAAAAAGCTAAATTTTTCCACACGAACAGTTTGAGAAACGGATCAAAGGGTGAAGGTAAAAAGTTTTTCAAAAAAAGCTTTTTCAACTCCCCTTAGGGCGGGAAAAACCTATTTTTCAACTAGCCTAAAGATCAAGTTTTTACTTCGATTTTACGTCCTAAAAGTATGATCCCAACTTTTAAACTAACTCGTAACCTCTGTCACCTACAAGACATTCTATTGACAAGCATCTCAAACTAGAAGAAGATGAACTCAAACAGTCGACATACAGAAGCATGCATTACGAAAGTACAAAACATAAAGATTCGAAGACTTACCAGAAAGAAGATCGTGGAGAATGATAAAAAGTCTTCGGAGGTCAAGGAGCTCTCGGGCTGAATCTTGAGAGTACAAAAGAACGGTCTCTGAGAGAAGACGAAAGCTCTTGTTTTAGGGTTTCTGGAATGAGTAATGACGTGCGTAAAAAGAAAAAGAAAACTTTGGAGATGTTATATAAGTTTGTCTGTGGCATTAAAAAGGTGTAATCATCAGTTTCCCTCTTTCGAAGTATGGGGAAGCAGAATAGCCGTCGAATTATTACCATGGAACCGAAAAGTCATGATTAGACAGGAGTAGGTTGCTTTTTCCAAGAACACACGAAGGGTTTTGACACGTATGGTGGGGTTACCGAAGAGTCGTTCGCTCAAAAGTTTATTTATTGCTCGTAATAAATAAACTTGGGGGGCAAATGTTATCCAAAAAATTGGCATTGATGACGTGGCAAATGATCCCTGGACACGTGGCTGACACCTGGAGAAGCTCTGCTAGTGTATCGACCAGAAGGTACATTATAGGCAGGAGGCGCCTCAATCTTTCCTGCGACTAGTCTGGTCGATGGTTCCACATACAACATAATGTTACAATAAAGATCTTTGTAAATCCCGCAATTAACTCACACAATCTCTTGAGTATCGGATTATTCAGGAGAGAATATCTGTAACAATCTCGTGTAATCCCCCCTGAGTCTATAAATAGAGAAATATAGCTCAGGGAAGGGACTTTTGGCTTTCGAATTATTTGAGACTAGAGTAATTCTGCTTGAAATATTGTATTGTTCTTGAGAGGTTAGTGAAGCTCATTGAACCCTTGTTCTTTGATCACTCCTTTGATTCTCATATCAATAATAATCTAAGTGGACGTAGGTCATTACCAGATCCTGGGGCCGAACCACTATAAAATATCGTGTTCTTATTACTTTTTGTCATTACGTTCTTTTCAACAAATTCATTCACATCAAGCATATTTTTACTCCATGTCAGTTGTCCAAAATCTAGGTCAACATATTTATAGTTTTCGAAAAATTCAGTAAACAATATGGTAACATATTTATATATATGGAGGGAAACTAAAAAATTTTTATTTTGGATTTGTATATTTAATTTCTTAATAAATGGTATATTTTTTGTGCAAGTAAATATCTTTTTGGTATTTTTTCTTTCTTTCTAAAAAGATAATAAATATTTTTTTTCCAAATGGGAACAATTGAATTAATTTTAATTTGATTAATATTTTGAAGATTGATTGAATTAAAATTAATTGTGATTAATGAATTGATTGATTTCATGAAATTGATTGATTAATTTATTTTGACTATTCATTTATTTTGGTAATAAATGTGTACATGCATAAATTAGTAACATGCCTGGTAGATTGTATGTTAGAACCATTCAATTAATTAACATGTAGGGCATCATTATAATTGTCATTTTTGCAAATTTGTGCTTAGATGATGGGCTTATAGTGATGACCCATTATTTTAGATAGTGAGAAAAATATCAAATAAAATGGGTCATAATCTGAATAGGTTTTATTTGGGCCCAATTGAAAATGCAAAGTTTAAATTCTTCTCTCGTGGGTGATTCCACTTGTGAAGGCCCATTTACTTTGCATTACTAGATTGGACATAATCAATTGAATAATGATCAATAAAATGATGGTTTAAATTCCTGTCTTTTGCATTATGTATGGAAGTTAGGGGACCTTGTAGTGGGAACGACATACTAAAGCCAACCCTCCTCCATGCAAGCTGAAATTGTTAAGGCTCATTTACCTAAGTTGAACTTGATTGTATTAGACTAATTATAGTTGAACCTAAATTAATTGATTAGAAACGCAATAATTCTAAATATTTAAAGTGGATTTAAATGGGTATTTTATAATTAAAAGAAATTTATACTAAGGTTTATTAATTATTTTAAATAATATGAAAAACCTAGTTTTGTAAATTTCACAAAGTGTTGACAGTGAAATCTTGTCAATGATATAAGGTTAGAAAACTGAGACTGTATTGCAAAAGATATCATAGAAGAAGATGGAGAGAACTTGAAAGAGAAAATATACAGAACTCCAATGGAGTAAAAATTGTATATTGCTTAATAGCCTTAGCATACAATGAATTTTCCAACCCCTTTGCTGGAGGGGTGAAGGTCTATTTATGTTGGGGCTCTAATGACTCTTGATACATCGTGGTCCCAGGGGACAAGATTGTACACAGGTACATTGTCAGGGTTGTGGCACAGGTTGTAGTGGTGTTGGAAGAGTGGTGGCCGGCTCTAGTACGTGTCAGGGGTCTGCAAAAGTATTCATGTGTGGATGCCAAAACTCCACCAAATAAAAACTCTTTAGTCCCTGGTTGGAACATAGGGATAAAGGTCACTTATTGATGCTATTGGGCTCGAGCCTGTAGGCCTTGTTGAATACAGAAGATCATCTCATGAGAAACAACACATCATGAGCCACAAGGTTTGGCCCTGCTAAGCTAAGGGGCCACAATGAATACTGCAACTTCATTTGACGGCAACTTCGGATCAACCCGCGATGCGCGAAGTCCCAGCCGCGTCACCATGGCCTCGCTCGGCCATGCCCTAGGTGCAAGGCCCACCTCGCGCGCGCACCCCCCAGGCATCGCTCGGCCGTGCCCCAGGCGCGAGGCCCTCCTCGCGCGCACATCCCCTGGCGTCGCTCGGCCACCTCGCGTGCACGTCTCCCTGGCGTCGCTCGGCCGAGCCTTGGCGTCGCTCGGCCGAGCCTTGGCACCCATGGCCACGAAGTGGCCTCGTCATCTAGGCCCCGTGGTGGCCTCTCCCATGACCACGGAGTAACCTCGCCATCTAGGCCCCGTGGTGGCCTCGCCCATGCCCACGAAGTGGCCTCGCCATCTAAGCCCCGTGGTGGCCTCGCCCATGCCCACGGAGTGGCCTCGCCATCTAGGCCCCGTGGTGGCCTTGCCATCTAGGCCCCATGGTGGCCTCGCCCATGGCCTCATGGGGGTCACATCCGTAGGACACTCGGCCTCTTGAACAGCCAAAAGAGCCACACCATCAATAAGCCTTCCAAGGGGGCCTCGTGAAGGAATGAGAGCTACGTCACCTAGTGGCCACGTGAGTAGAGCCATGCACCAAGGGTCCCATTCCTTACACCTTGAGACCCCTATGCTTAGAGGCTCCAGCACGAGTCGAATGGGACATACTTGTACGACCTAGTACTGAGTACGGATACCAGTACCAGTGGGACTACTGGGATAAGAGTTATGGCTCGTACGTCTACGACCAAAGGTCAGAGTCGACACCACTATCACCTGCGCCACTATGCCTGCCACCACTCATCAAACATGGGTACAGACAAGTAGTGGAGACATCCTCCTGATATCTGCTCCCGTACTGGATGTACGACCACAACCTTTGAAGCCACTCCCTTGACATAGTACTTATGTACCGCTTGGTCTCCTGGACCACCATGTACCTAAGGCCATTAGAGCCTACTATAAAATGAACTCTAACACCACCTGAGGGGGGGTTGGAAAATTCATTGTATGCAGAGGCTGTTAAGCAATATACATTTTTCACTCCATTGTTCATCTGTGTTTATCCTTTCATAAGTTAATTCTAAGTTCTTATCTGAACATCGCTGCATTTACCTTTGAGTTTTCCGACCTAATTTCGTTGACGAGATTTCACCGTCAACAGTTTGGCGCCGTCTGTGGGAACGTTAGTTTCAAGCTACTATTCCACCATTGTTTCCGGCAAGAAGAAATGCTAAGACGTTCAAAGCGACTCAGGGAGCCACGAGAGGTAGAGGCTCACCTGAACAGAGTCCAGCTGAAGGCCTCCATGAAGGACGCTCCTCCACCCAGGGACGTGGAGCCCCTGAAGGACCCAGAGGTTCACGGAGGTGATAAAGTGGCCTCGTCACCGGCCGCTCCACCTGGAGAAGGTCCTCCAAGAGCACCACCGGGAAATGCTAATGAGTTTCCTCTCCCAAAACCACCGCAGGTACCGAACTCTGGCCGGTAGGACCCGGGCCCCTCTACCTGTAGCCATGATAAACATCCCCGGGTCCATTCCGTGAGCTCGAGTTCGAGATCTCGGTTATATGAAGAGGAAATACGAGAGCTCCACCGTAAGAACCAAAGGTTGGAGACCACCCTGGAGAATATGCAAGAGGTCCTGAATGGCCTGTTGCAGGGTAAATCGAGCGTGACCTTGCCTAAGAGGAAGGAGAAAGGCCAGGATGGGGTGGAGATCACTGTACCAGTAGATGATGGGAGAACCCGACACTCCACCAGTAAAACCCCCCAGGCAAAGTACCAGGGGGGACCTAGGCCAACGAAATGTCCCCAGGAGCAAAGGCAGAGGGAAGGTGATGGTCGTAAGAACGAGGCCGATGTCCCCTCAAAAGAGGCACCCCCTGGGCTAAGAAAAGAGCTCCATGGGGAGAGGTCAAAAGTAAGAGACGTACCCCCTGCGGATCCACCGAGGGACACAACCAAGGCAAGGGATCACCCCGAGAAGCCGCAAAACTCCTTATGCAAAAAGAGGAGGGGACTAGACACCAAAATGCGAAGCCCTCGGGGCAAGATCACCACTGCAGTTGGGGGGCACATGGATGACGGAGAATTCGACCATGATTCACCCTTCACAAGGGAGATTTAGGCTGAACAAATGCCGGCTGGCTTCAGAGAGCCTCGCATGACTCCGTACGAGGGTACTACAGACCCAAAATACCACTTAGACTCCTTCAATAACTTTATGAGGTTAAGGGGGGTCAACAGCAGAGCAAAATGTCATTGCTTCGTCGTTACGCTTAAAGGAGTGGCGTACAAGTGGTTCAGGAGGTTGACGCCAGGAACGATCAAGTCATGGCAACAATTCTCTGATGAGTTTCTTCAGCAACACCATGCAGCGTGTGACTACGTCATGCCAACTACCAGCCTCGTTAACATCAAACAAGGCGAGAATGAAAGTTTGAAGGACTACATCCATAGGTTCGGTATAGAAGCAACAAAGGTGGGAGATTTAACCAAAGCGGAGCTCAAGATGGCTATTATAGCCGGAGTTCGTCTAGGAAGCCAGTTATGGAGTAACATGCTCGAAAGAGAAGTTTCGAATTTGGACGACTTCGAGAGAGAGCACAGAAGTACATACGTGTGGAAGAGGGCCATAAGAACTTCCATGTTGAAGAAAGCAAACCTTCCTCCAGTGGCCATACTACCAATATGTCTGGGGATTCCATATAGATGGGGGGCATCGTGCTAGAAGGGTCGCTGACCAAGTTTGAGATCAAACGAAGACCAACTAGCCATGAAGGTCCCCACCCGAGGGGAGATCACCTCAGAAGCAAACGCCTCCAAAAAGGGTCTCCAAAGTAGACGCTTGCAAAAAAAGGGGTCTCCAAAGTAGACGCTTGCAAAAAGGGTCTCATAAGTCGACGCCCGCAAAAAGGGTCTCCAAAGTAGACGCTAGCAAAAAGGGTCTCAAAGTAGACGCTTCCAAAAAGGGTCTCAAAGAAGACGCTTGCAAAAAGGGTCTCAAAGAAGACGCTTGCAAAAATAGTACTATGCCTAATGACGAGAAGGACGCTTCTCGCAACAAATAATAAGCGCGCACGAAAATATATAAGAGGATAACTAGAACCCAAGGGGTCAATATATCCTTATAGGTGCAACCAAGGTGCACCAAAGAGAGACCTATCGAACCCCCTTTCGCGTGGGTTCCAAAGGACCTCGAGCATGATGAATACCAAAAACAAAACAAAAAAACAAAAAACAAAAAAATAAAAGAGAAAAAAAAGGGATAATAAAAAGGAAGAGAAGAGTCTACAAGAGCACCTAAAGGCCTCCCTATAGACTGGGGGGCAAGTGTGGATGCCAAAAATCCACCAAATAAAAACTCTTCAGTCCCTGGTTGGAACATAGGGATAAATGTCACTTATTCATGCTATTGGGCTCGAGCCTGTAGGCCTTGTTGAATAGAGAAGATCATTTCATGAGAAACAACACATTATGAGCCACAAGGTTTGGCCCTGCTAAGCTAAGGGGCCACAATGAATACTGCAAGAGGATAGTGTGGACGCTCAATATTCCGCGCCCATAAAAGATCCCGTGAAGGCCAATCATCCTTTGACGGCAACTTCGGATCAACCCGCGATGCGCGAAGTCCCAGCCGCGTCACCATGGCCTTGCTCGGCCATGCCCCAGGTGCAAGGCCCACCTCGCGCGCGCACCCCCCATGGCCTCGCTCGACCATGCCCCAGGTGCAAGGCCCACCTCGCGTGCGCACCCCCCAGGCGTCGCTCGGCCGTGCCCCAGGCGCGAGGCCCTCCTCGCGCGCGCATCCCCTGGCGTCGCTCGGCCGAGCCTTGGCACCCATGGCCACGAAGTGGCCTCGCCATCTAGGCCTCGTGGTGGCCTCGCCCATGCCCACAGAGTGGCCTTGCCATCTAGGCCCCATGGTGGCCTCGCCCATGAGGCCCTGTGGTGGCCTCTCCCACGCCCACGGGGTGGCCTCGCCATCTAGGCCCCGTGGTGGCCTCGCCCATGGCCTCATGGGGGTCACATCCGCAGCACACTCGGCCTCTTGAACAGCCAAAAGAGCCGCGCCATCAATAAGCCTTCCAAGGGGGCCTCGCGAAGGAATGAGAGCTACGTCACCTAGTGGCCACGTGAGTAGATCCATGCACCAAGGTTCCCATTCCTTACACCTTGAGACCCCTATGCTTAGAGGCTCCAGCACGAGTCGAATGGGACATACTTGTACGACCTAGTACTGAGTACGGACACCAGTACCAGTGGGACTGCTGGGATAAGAGTTATGGCCCGTACGTCTACGGCCAAAGGTCAGAGTCGACACCACTATCACCTGCACCACTATGCCTGCCACCACTCATCAGACATGGGTACAGACAAGTAGTGGAGACATCCTCCTGACATCTGCTCCTGTACTGGATGTATGACCACAACCTTTGAAGCCACTCCCCTGACATAGTACTTATGTACCACTTGGTCTCCTGGACCACCATGTACCTAAGGCCATTAGAGCCTACTATAAAATGAACTCTAACACCACCTAAGGGGGGGTTGGAAAATTCATTGTATGCAGAGGCTATTAAGCAATATACATTTTTCACTCCATTGTTCATCTGTGTTTATCCTTTCATAAGTTAATTCTAAGTTCTTATCTAAACATCGCTACATTTACCTTTGAGTTTTCCGACCTAATTTCGTTGATGAGATTTCACCGTCAACATCATGCCTTAGTACCACATTACACCTCCACTACTTGTCAGGTATGGACCTCTTAAGCGTGATGAGGGAGTCCTTATCATGTACCATTCTTGTACTACCACTACCTGTCTGGCGTGGACATTGTATCCGTACTCTAACTCTTCTTGGTCTGTAGGTTCATTCCGTATCTCGTCTGCCTTCATGCAGAATCGTTGTGAGGCCCTTTCTAACCTTCCTCGAATGCATGTTCATGAGGCCCATGACTCTACATCTCACGAGACCCACAAGGAAAGAGGTGCCCCGTTGGTGGCAATTATCTCAGGAAGAGAGATAAGGCCTCTTCAACGAGGCCTGCTTTGTGTCTGTTGAGGTATGATATCTATGTACTAGAAGAGGATCTCACATTTCGAGACCATCACCCCACAAACTTCATGCGCGAGGCCCTTGGTACGAGGCACTCGGACGAGGCCATGGGATGCTTGGGACGAAGCACTAGGTGCGTGGCCATGGTGCACGACCCTTGGCGTGAGGCATTTGGACATCGAGGCGAGGTGCACCTCACTTGGCGCGAGACACATGGCCTCGCTATGTGAGGCTATGGGCGCTTCGGGGGAGGTGTGCCTCACTTGGCGAAAGACCCTCGGGGTGAGGCTAGGTGCGCCTCACTTGTCACGAAACACATGGCCTCGCTATGCGAGGCTATAGGTGCTTGGGGCGAGGCGCTAGGCGCGAGGCCGTGGTGCATGGCCCTTGGCACGAGTCATTTGGACGTCGAGGAGAGGTGCTGTAATGCCCCGAATTCCTAATAAGGATTAGGACCTTGATTAGGAGGCCGGGAGGGCCTTAATTGAATTATGATGCTATTTAATGACTATATGCATGTTTATGTGAATTATATTATAATATGATGATAAGTGCATGCATATGGGAGTATTTATAATTATGAGGGCATTTTGGTAATTTGGCCGCTGTGGGCGTAATTGCGTATTTTGGTGCACGTTTGTGATTAATTAATATAGCCACATTATAAGATGGATTGGTTCGAGCTATTTGGCATTAGACGATCATGGAACGCAAGTGTTCGGTCTAGTCATGCTGGTCCATAATTTTATTTTTCTCTAAAATTATTATGTTATTTTAAAAAAAAATTAAATGTTAAATATCCTATTTATTAGAAATTTGATATTTAAATAATGTGATAATTTTGTTATCCTAACAAGCATTTTGAAAATCTTATTTCAAAATTTAATTTTAAAAATAACAGATTTTAATTAAATATTTCAGTTTCTAATTTTAATTAAAAAAAATTTAATAAAAAGAAAAATAAAAATAATGATTATTTAAAAATTTGTTTTAATTAATCAAAATAATTAGAAAATTGTTTTCTTATTATTATTCTGGACCAACAACGACACATATCCTACCGACAGTAAAGTAAAGAAGTCTGATGGAGATCAAGGCAGTTTTATTATTATTATTTTTTAATTTTATAAAGTGGTTGTAAAATTAGAAATACCCAAAAGCACCCGGTTCAACATTTATTATTTATTTATTTAAATAATTATTTTCATGTGATTGATAACATGTTCATGCATTTTATGCCATACATAAAAACTCACACAATCATAATCATGCATCTCATTAGTAGAAACATGATTATTAGGATTGTCCTATATGTTTATATGAATTGTTTTGCGAAATCAATTGCATGTAAATTACTTAGTTTTATTTTTGAAAACTTGGTAAAATATCACACCAATTTTTAAGTCTTTATGACTTAATTTCTTTAAACCAACTTTATTTTAAAAATGTTTTTTTTTAGTAAAGTTTAGATGAACGTAATTGGTAATTTAAAATTGGATATGGACCTAGAAACTCACTTTCTTTCCAATTTTAATTATGTTCATAAGGTTTAAAGATGTTATAATTAATTTGGAATTAATTAGGTTAAAAACACTTATTTCAAAATAGTGAGTGGGAGAGGGTTGATATCTCAAACATAACCCGTGGTCTCCATTATTAATATAACACCGTGAGATATGAATAGCGCCTCGCGACGGCTTTGTTTTCGTCCCCCTAAGGAAGGTGTCTAGACATATCAATAGCAAGGTTGTATTTCTTACAAAGATAGGAAGTAATGATATATTTTAGGTTTGACCGACCCTAAGGTGACATGTCCTAAGTTAAGTCATGAACTCTGAAATAATGGGTTACACTCACAAAGTTATGATTAAGCTTTTGCAGTGGATAATCATAACTTGACCAAACTAAGCGGTACTTTAATGTTTAAAAGAGAAAATAAAGAGTTATTTTAAGTTTTAAACAATAAAGATAAGAATGTCTTATAAATTCTCTAAGATTAATTTGACCGACCCTAAGGCGGCACTTTAATTATTAGAAAATTTTATCGTGGAAATTAATCTTTATTTTATGTGTTTTAATTGTGCTCATGCATCACGTTTAATTTCTGAAACTTTGATATTTTTTTTCTAAATATAATAATAATATTTGTATTTTTTATTTTATTCAGAATATGTCTATCTCTGGAAATCCCATCACTGCTTTGATCGCACAAGAGAAATTAACTGGTGATAACTTCATAAAATGGAAATCAAATATGAATCTGTTGTTGGTTAGTGAAAACCACAAGTTTGTCCTAAATGAGGAATGTCCTGAAGAACCTGGCGCCAATGCCCTGAAACATGTTCAGGACAAATTTGATGCATGGATTCAATCCAATAGCAAAGCTAAGTGCTATATGCTTGTAAGCATGAGTGATGTCTTACGAACAAAGCATGAATCCATGGAAACTGCTTTTGAGATACTAGAATCTCTTAAGGAAATGTTTGGGCGCCCATCTGACCAAAGTCGTCATGAGGATACTAGAACCTACATTAATGCTAAGATGAAGAAAGGTCAATCTGTGCGTGAGCATGTTTTGAACATGATCAGTGTACTTCATGAAGCTGAAATGCATGGAGCAGTCATGGATGAAAAGACAAAAGTAAGCATTATACTTGAGTCTTTAACTCCTGCTTTTTCTACATTCACAAAAAATTATGTCATGAACAAATTCGAATTTAACATGACACAATTGCTGAATGAATTAAAAAATTTTGAGTCTTTGAATAAGACCGTCTCAAGTCAGGCTGAAGCAAAACCATCTTCTTCTAAGAAGAAAAGGAAAAGCAATAACAATGACTGCAAACCTAAAAAGGACAATCCGAAAAAGGCAAAGAAGTCATCCAAGGCACCCGAGAACAAAAAGAACAATGACCCCAAACAAAAGGCACCCAAAGGAAAGTGTTTCCATTGTAATGTCGATTGTAATGCCCCAAATTTCCTAATAAGATTTAGGACCATGATTGGGAGGCCGGGAGGGCCATAATTGATTTATTATAATATTTAACGATTATATGCATGTTTATGTGAATTATATTATTATATGATGGTGAATGCATGCATATGGGAAGAATTTATTGTTGTGAGGGTATTTTGGTAATTTGGCCACTGTGGGCGTACTTGTATATTTTGGGTGCATGACTGTGATTAATTAATGTAGCCACATTATAAGGTGGATTGGTTCGAGCTATCGACATGAGACGATCATGAGATGTAAGTGTTCGGTCTAGTCATAACGGGTTTAAGTTCGGGGCTCGGGGTGAGTCTCGGGGTCAATTTAATGATTAGAGCATTACCGGGAATTAAAGGGTAATGGGATATGATTTATTGGTATTTGGGAATATTGAGAATAGCGGGAATTAGAGAGCGTTAATTATAATTAACGAGATAAACGGGAAATGAAGATTTTACCCTTGGAAGCCTTTAAAGGGGTTTATTTGGCTTAGGGGCATTATGGTCTTTTGACCCTAAGGATATATATGACATAAAGGCTGTAGATTGATATTAAAACAGAGCCTATCCTCTCTTTCTCCCTTCCATCCCGTACAAGCTTCCTCCCTCACCTTTCTTTGAATTTTGAGAGCTCAAATGGAGATGTTGAGCTAGGGGATTAAAGGTGGTAGCTAGGGAACCTGTGACAACCATCAAAGGGGATTCAAAGCTGTGTTTGAGGTGATTTTTAGCCTTTGAACTCAGGTGATGCTCTGTTTTCTTCTTTGGTTTTTCAGCTTTGATTTCTTACTAAAAGTTTGGATTCAAAGGGGTTTTGATGGATGGTAAGATTGGGTTTTGATGAGGGGAGGTTATGGGTGTTATTTGGAGGTTTAATTGTTTGTTTGAAGGAGGATTAGAGATGGTTTGAAGGACTTGTTTGAGAGGAAAGAACACAGGGGAAAACTGGGTTCGTGCGTGGGCGTTTTGGCTGTTCTGGGCTGGGCGCCGCGACCCTTGGCGTCTGGCAGGGGGGGCCTTTCTGTCTGAAGGCGCGCCGCGGCGCAGCAGGGGAGGGTCGTGGCCCTTAAGGCCATTTTGACCAAAAACATGTTTTTAAGCTTGGGGATTCAAGCCATAGGCCTCGGGGTTGTACCTAGTACCCGGTTAAGTGGGGATTGATGTCCCAGAGGCTAGATATTGATTTGGGAACTTATGTTGATCATTTTTATTGATGATACCTTATATTTGGTTATGACTAGGTGACCGCTAAATGACTAAAAGTTGATCGTTCTCAAGGGTCGTTCTAGCTCGACTTTGAGGTAAGAAAACTGCACCCTGTGTATATGTGACATGCATGGCTATTATGATGCATGTTGGCTGATTACTGAGTATGACATGCGTGGTTATTATTGATGCATGTCGGTTGACTATTAAACGTGACATGGATGGCTGTTATTGGTGCATGTTGGATTGCTGGATATATTGCATATGATGCATGAGAAACATGTGATTAGGACATGCTTTGTATACTGGGTATGATATTGTTCAGAGCTTGAGCCTCTGTGGTTGTGCATGGTCCTAATTGTACTGGTATCTGTTAGTAAGCATGCTAAATACCTTGTTTATGGACATTGGACATGTGATATATGTTTGGTGGCATGGCTTACCTGTGTATGGCGCTGACTTATTAGTCAGAATCGACAATGGTGTCAGATCCGTCTGTGAAGCTGTGACTTATTAGTTGAGTTCACCACGGGCTGAGCACTGGTCGTGTTTTACCGACCCAAGGGTCAGAAATGGCAGTGCGTTGTGAGCGCCCGGCTGATTAAAGATTGGATCTAATCGAGGTCGGCATTGAATGACTCATATGGGGTATTAATGCTAGACCGACCGAAAGGTCAATGAGAACTATAAGCGCTTGCCTGGTCTACGACCAGATGACTATAGCCAAGGTATATGACCCCAGTGACCGTTTGTCACATGGCTAAGGGACGTTGTCCATAGTTTCGACTCTAGAGTCATGAGGAGGGTTATGTTGGTGACTAATCACCATGCACCTATCCTAACCAAGCTTATGAAAGAAACACTTATCAGTTGAGCCATGGTGACCCTATCGTCACGTGGCTAGAGGGAGCGATGCTCATTATTGTGACTTTTGGCTATTGTCACCTATCTGGATGGACCATTGGTTCCAAATGGTTACTATGGTTATAGTTGATATTATATCATGTTATATTGTGTTTTCTTGCTGGGCTTCGGCTCACGGGTGCTGCGTGGTGCAGGTAAAGGCAAGAGGAAGCTGGACCATCCTTGAGTTGGAGAGCTTAGGTGATGACGTGTACATATGCAGCTTCTCGTCTGCCACAGCCGAGGTTTAAAGTGGAACTAGGGTTGAACCCTGTTTTGCCGCTTAGAACGGCCTGTTGTAAATATTTTCTGTAATAAACTCTGAAATTATATTTTCGGGATCCCAATGTATATATTAAACATTCTAGTGAAACGTTACATCTTAACCAAGGTTTTAATCCCTAAACCGCTAATCATACTTAGTTCACGATTTTGGCCAAATGACTCGATTAGCGGGTTTAGCACTGTTTACAAGGCACACCGTAACGGTCCCTGGAGTTGGGGCGTTACATCGATGGTCATTGGAAGAGAAATTGTCCAAAGTATCTCGCCGAGCTGAAAGAGAAAAAGAAAGGTAAATTAGATTTACTTGTACTCAAAGCTTATATGGTGGAACAAGATAAATTATCATGGATAGTTGATTCTAGTTCCACTAACCATGTTTGTTCTTGTTTGCAGATGCTTGAGTCTGCAAAGTAGTTGGAGCAAGGAGAGATGACTATGAGAGTGGGAAGTGGAGCGCTTGTTTCAGCTAAAGCATGTGGAACAATCCGTTTAAATTTTAAGAAGAATTTTCTAGTTTTGAATAATGTTCTATTTATTACTAAAATTACTAGAAACATTATTTCTTTATCTTTGTTACATGAACAAAAATTTGGAATTTCTTTTAATAATAATATGATTTTTATTTCAAGGAATGGGAAAAATATTTGTCATGCAAAACAAAAGGACGGACTGTACATGCTTAATCCAATAGAAAAATTGCTCAATAATTATGAATTATTTAAAGTAGCTATTCCACAAAGTAACAAAAGACAAAAGGTTTCTAAAGAAAATGACACATATCTATGGCACTTAAGATTAGGTCATATTAGTCTAGATAGGATAAACCAGTTAACTAAAGATGGACCTTTAAGGGAACTAACAGTTGAAACCCTACCGGTTTGTGAATCCTATTTAGAAGGAAAATTGACTAAACGACCTTTCACTTCGAAGGGAAATAGAGCCAAAGAACCACTAGAGCTTATACATAGTGATGTATGTGGTCCAATTAACATTCAAGCTTTAGGTGGTTATGAATATTTTGTCACATTTACTGACGACTATTCTAGATACGGTCATGTTTACCTAATGCTTAAGAAGTCAGAAACCTTCGATAGGTTTCAAGACTTCAAAGCCTTAGCTGAGAAGCAATTAGGTAAATCATTAAAAACACTCTGATCTGATCGTGGTGGGGAATATTTGGATTCTGAATTCAAAGATTTCTTGTTGGAGCATGGAATTCTATCCCAACTCACAGCACCTGGAACACCACAACAAAACAGAGTTTCAGAGAGAAGAAACCGGACCATGTTGGACATGGTCAGGTCTATGTTAAGCTACTCTTCACTTCCCTTATCGTTTTGGGGATATGCACTTCAAACAGCTAATTACATTTTGAATGTAGTTCCGACCAAAGCTGTGACAAAGACACCACTAGAACTATGGAATGGTAGTAAACCTAGTTTGCGACATTTCCATATTTGGGGTTGTCCTGCTCATGTGCTAAGAGCTAAATCTGGAAAACTGGATTCAAGGTCTGAAGTGTGTATATTTGTGGGCTATGCTCCAGAAACAAGAGGTGGATATTTCTATAGTCCAAGTGATCAAATGGTATTTGTTTCGACGAATGCAACCTTTTTAGAACACGACTATATGAAAGATTTTAAACCTCGGAGCAAAGTAGTTTTAGAGGAACTAATGGCAGATAAAATTTCATCTCCATCTTCTTCATCAGTTAATGATAAAATAACCAAAGAAACCACAATTCCTGGAAAGGAAAAACTAGTGCAATGTCGTAGTGGGAGGATTGTGAGACAACCTATTCGCTACAAACATGAAGCACATGTTCTTGTATCAGATACTGAAAAGGACGATCCATTGACTTTTAATGAAGCAATGGAAGACCCTGATGTTGATAAGTGGCAAGATGCCATGAATCAAGAAATAGAATCAATGTATTCCAATTCAGTCTGGGAAGTTGTAGATCTGCCCGACAATGTTAATGCCATTGGATGTAAATGGATCTACAAGAAGAAAATGGGTGTAGATGGAAAGGTAGAGACCTATAAAGCAAGGCTTGTGGCTAAAGGCTACACAAAGAGAGAGGGTGTGGAATATGAAGAAACATTTTCTCCTGTGACCATGCTTAAGTCCATTCACATACTTTTATCCATAGCTGCCATCTATGATTATGAGATATTGCAAATGGACGTCAAGACAGCCTTTCTGAATGACCACCTTGATGAAACCATTTATATGGAACAACCAGAAGGGTTTATTAAGAAGGATCAAGATCAAAAGGTATGAAAGTTGTTGAAATCCATATATGGATTGAAACAAGCATCAAGATCTTGGAACTTAACATTTGATGAAACTATTAAAACATATGGTTTCGAACAAAATGTTGATGAAGCATGTGTTTATAAATACATCAAAGGGAAAGTTGTGGTTTTCTTAGTTCTTTATGGTGATGATATTCTACTCATTGGGAATGATGTAGAGACATTATCAAATGTAAAGAAATGGTTGGCTGACAAATTCCAAATGAAAGATTTGGGAGAAGCGAGCTATGTTCTAGGCATTAAAATTCTAAGAGGTAGAAAGAACAAGCTCCTGGCACTTTCACAAGCAAATTATATTGATAAAGTGCTTGAAAGATTCTCTTTGGAGAATTCCAAAAAGGGTCAATTGCTGACCAGACATGGAATTACTCTTTGAAAAGATCAGTGTCCAAAGACATTAGAAGAGCAAGAGGATATGAGAAAGTATCCCTATGCATCAGCTGTAGGGAGCCTAATGTATGCAATGTTATGTACTAGACCTGACATATGTTATGCAATAGGGATTGTTAGTCGTTATCAATCAAATCCAAGTTTGGAACACTAGATTGCGGTGAAACATATTCTTAAGTATCTCAGGAGAATGAGAGACTATATGCTAGTATATTCGGGTAGTGACCTCGAACCTACTGGATACACTAACTCATATCTTCAATCTGGCAAGGATAGTAGAAAGTCTACTTCTGGTTTAGTATTCACTCTTGGTGGTGGAGCAGTTGTCTGGAGAAGCATTAAGCAATCCAGTATAGCTGATTCTGCCATGGAAGCTGAATACATAGCAGCTTGTGAAGCAGCTAAAGAAGCAGTTTGGCTGAAAAAGTTCTACAGAGATTTGGAAGTGGTTCCAGAAGTGGAGAAACCACTTGTTCTTTATTGTGACAACAGTGGAGCAGTGGATAATTCTAAAGAACCAAGAAGCCACAAGAGGGGAAAGCATATAGAGCGCAAATACCACTTGGTCAGAGAAATCGTACATAGAGGAGATGTGTCCATTCTAAAAATCGCATCAGAACACAACCTGGCAGACCCGTTCACGAAGATGCTTCCTGCAAAGCAATTCGAGGGTCATGTACGAAATATGGGATTGAGAGAAATGCCTCACTTACTTTAAGTACAAGTGGGAGATTGTTAGGAGTGTGTCCTAAAAGCATGTAAAAGACATTTGTTTTTTCTGTGAATAAATAAATACAATGGTTTATTATTATTGTTATATTTTGATTGTTAAATTATTGTTTGAATAATTTTGCAAATATCAGAAAAATTCCATATTCATTATTGAGGATGTGATCTTGTATTAGTACGAGAGAATTAAGATCACATGAATGAATAAAAATAGTCAACAACAACAAATTAAAGTTATGGAATTCTTTAATTGGAGTTGTAAGTACGGTTTACTGAGTATCATAATGATACAAATAATCTAGATTTGGATTATTGATGTGGTAAGACATCTGGTAAAGGTGCTTTATATAATATGATTATATATGACATGGACATATATGAATTGAAGTCTTTATCCAAAAACCATTTAACAATAAAGACTTAGAATTCATATCATAACTGATGATCATTTATAGATCAACCTAAATTCTGAGTGTTCATGAACTCCTGTTCATGTTTATTAAATCTTTTGATTCATTCGTTAAGGTCTCTTCAAAGAATAAGGCTAATGACTTTTGTTTTGGAGATTTAATATCATGGATGGCTGTGAATATGTATCAACAATACCGAATCTAATCTTTCCTAACATATCGTATATTAGTTCCCTTAAGGGATAATTATGGAACTGAATGATTTTGAGCTCAAATCTATAATTGGATTATAGATTAATTATTCAATAGTGAATTAATGGTACTTAAGGAATAAGAAGTAAATTAGAAAGGTAAAATGGTAATTGTTCCATTCTAATTTATGAACTAATTAATTAGAGGATTGAACTATTGTAAGATGGTTATATCAATGGACGACTTAAGATAAAATTTCTGTAAGTGTATATCTATAACATAAAGAGTACAATTATGAATTTATAGTGGAGAAATATCATAATTAATAAATTAACTATTGTAATTAAAGAGTTTAATTATTTAGTTTCAATTTATTGAAGCTTAATGTTATAGGTCCATGGTCCCCGAAATGGCTCAAACAAACACTGACAAAGGTAAATACAAAAATGGGCAAAATGACTTATTTGTTAAGAAAAATATTTGTCTATGCATCAAACATAATTATTGTATAATTATGTGTAATTAATTAATTATTTGATTTAACAAAAATATAATTAATTTTGAATTAATTTATTTTTGGGATTTTTGGTATTTAAATAATAATAAAAATTGGGAAAATCACATGCCTTCCCTGGCATGTGGTACACGTGTATCACAGTGCACAGTCACTGTGCTACACGCATAAGAGACTTTGAGCAGTTTCTTGGTTCCACAATTTTAGTTATTTAAATATTAAATAAATAATGAGATTTTGTAATATGATGAAAATATTATTTAAACAAAATCTGATAATTGATTAGTTATTTTCAAATTGTTTAAAATAACTAATATTTTAATTTTAATATATTGGATATATTAAATATAGGATATCAGTTTTTCAGAACGTAACTTTTTCAGGGATAGAAAAATATCTTAAAATCTCTCTCAGAGAAAGAGAACAGTGATACAAATAAAAAGTCACTGTTCTTCACAAAACCTAGGTCCAAATTTTATCAGATCTCATGTGTTGAGAACATCTGATAAATAGATTTTGCCTATTATTTTGTATAGCGAGCCCACACTCGTTCTTTGTGTGCTGAGAACATTTTGGAAGATCTTGGTGTGAGATCTCAAGGATTTTTCCATACAAAAAGATAGCAGTAAGGAAGGACCTGGGGTAATTTTCTATTCATGTCTTTAATTCAATATATATATGCATGTGAAGAAGTAGATCTAGAAATCTTGTGGGATTAAATTAACAATTTGATTATTGTTCCGCTGTGTATAATCTCTGATTTGATCAATAAAAACCAACACAATAGGCTACCTGCCCCGATCCTCTCCAAGATCTCAAAATGTCCTATTAATCTAGGGCTTAGCTTGCCCTTTTCCCAGACCTCCTCACCCCTCGTAATGGTGAAATTCGCAAAAAAACGTGGTCCCTTACCTGGAACTCCATGTTCCTACGCTTAGGATCAGTGTAGCTTTTTTATTTGCTCTTCGAAGCGAGAATTTGAGCTCGGATCTTCTCAGTATCTTCATTAGTCTTCTGAACCATCTCCGGTCCCAAATACTTTCTCTCACCCATCTCATCCCAATGTATGGGCAATGTACATCTCCTTCCATACAACATCTCGTATGGTGCTACTCCAATCATTGATTGATAACCGTTGTTGTATGAAAACTCAATCAACGGAAGATACTTAATCCAAGACCCCTCAAAGTCTAGCACACACGCTCTAAGCATGTCTTCCAATACCTAGATTATCCTCTCACACTGTCCATCTATCTGAGGATGAAAGGTTGTACTGAACTTCAACTGAGTCCCCATAGCCTTCTACAAACTACCCCAAAACTTGGAGGTAAATATAGGATCCTGGTCCGATACAATAGATTTAGGAATCCCATGGAGACGTACAATCTCCCTCACATATGATTCCGTGTACAGATCCACAGTGTAGGTCGTCTTCACTAGTAAAAAGTGAGCTGACTTGGTGTATCTGTCTACTATCACCCACACCGAGTCATGTAGCCCCACTGTCCTAGGTAAACCTCCCACAAAATCCATGGTAATTTCTTCCCATTTCCACTCGGGAATACCTAAAGGCTGTAACAACCCTGTTGGTCGCTGATGTTTAGCCTTCACCTGATGACAGGTTAAACACTTGGCTACGTACTCAACTACGTCCTTCTTCATCCCAGGCCACCAATATAAAGTCCGTAGATCTTGATACATATTTGTGGTGCCTGGATGGAGTGAGTATGGTGTAGTATGGGATTCATCAAGTATCTCTCGTATAATACCCATATCCATCGAAACACAGATTCGACCCTTATACTATAGTAAACCTGTCTCTGACATAGAATAATCCTTAGCCATTCCAGCGAGGACATTCCTTCTAACATCCCGCAATTGTGTATCATCCATCTGACCCTCTCTTATCCTCTCTAGAAGGGTCGACTGGAAGGTAATATTGGCCAACTAGCCTACAACCAGCTCCATCCTCGCTCTAGCCATCTCCTCAGCCAACTCCTTTGATATCTGTTTAGAGCGAAATAACTAACCCGGGCCTCTCCGGCTCAACGCATCTTCCACTAAATTGGCTTTCCTTGGGTGGTAAAGGATATCACAATCATAGTCCTTCACCAACTCTAGCCAATGTCATTGTCTCATGTTCAAGTCCTTTTGGGTGAAGAAATACTTTAAACTCTTAGGATCGGTGTATATCTCCTACTTCTCTCCACATAAGTAATGTCGCCAAACTTTCAGTGCGAATACCACTACTGCCAACTCCAGATCATGGGTAGGATATCGCTGCTCATAAACCTTCAACTGTCGTGACGCATAGGCAATAACCTTCTATTTCTGCATCAAAATGCTTCCAAACCCCAGTCTCTATGCATCACAATACACTACAAACTTCCCTCCCCCTGAAGGAAGACTCAACACAGAAGCGGTATGTAACGACCCAAATTCGCTAATAAGGCTTAAGGGCCTTGATTAGTGTGCCTGGAGAGCATAATGGGGATTATGTGTGAATTTAATGATTAAGATGCATGATTATGATTTAAAGCATGTTATATGATTACTTGAATATTTGAGATGCATGACTATGTGTGTTAGTATGCATATAGGCCCTGATTAGGTTAGAAGGGCATAATCGTAATTTTGGCCATTATGGGTATAACTGCTTTGATATATGTGATAATTGTAGAGACCACATTATTATGTGGATATATCTGTGATCTGTGACTCGAGACGATCCTAGTGAGCAAAGTAGCGGAAAAGTCATAGCGGGGATTTATACCCGGCTCGGGGGTGAGCTTAGGGGTATAAATGGGAGTCTAGTGGATATATTGGAGTCTATTTTGACATTGAGGAATACTATTGGTGATTAATTAGGTATCGGGAATTAAGCGGGGAATAATAAAGACACTCGAGGAATTAGCGGGAATTGGGTGAAATGACTAAAATGCCCTTAAGTGGACTAAAGGGATAGAATTAATAGGGAGGGTATAATGGTCATTTTATTTACAGAAGTTAGATTATACTAAGGCTTTATGTTAGTGGAATTTGTAGAATATCAAAGAAGTCTGAAAAAGAAGGAAAAGGAAGGGAAAAGAAATGAGAGAAAACAGAGAGAATTCTCTAGGTCGGTTTGTGCTTCCTTCACTTGTTTCTTGAGGATCTCTAGAGTAAAGCTCAGAGGAGAGCTGGGATTAACTAGGCGTCAAGGATCCTAACCTAAGACTGAGGAATTGACAGAGGTTTAGCAAGGGTTCATCAACACTTGAGGTAAGACTTAGAATTCTTCAGTTTCAGTTTCTGGTTTTTGAGTTGTGGTGCTTAAGTTGAAATTGGGTGGAACCTTAGGGAATTCAGACTTGAGGCTGAGGAGGAGCAAGCCAAAGTAGTCTAGAAGCAGCTTGTGGTCGAAATTCTATCAAAGGTATAAGGTCTAAACTCTAAACTTTGATGTTCAGCTGTTTTTTACTGAGTTTTAGAGTTTAGAAGTGACTATGGTGAATTCTGAGTTTGTGGATGCATGTGCTTAGGTTTTAGATGTTTGGGGTGCTTGGGATGAGTGGAGTGTGGTTATGAGGTTGTTTTTGAGCTTGGGTAAGAGTTGGAAGAGGTTTGGTTGAGGTTGGTTCGAGGAAATCGCAGAAGTGAAATTTTGGTGCTGGGCTGTCTGTGACAAGCGCTACAGTGCTAGCCTTTGGGCGCTGTAGCGCTAGGCCATAATGCTGAGGGGAATTTGGCTTCTGTCTGTAGCGCTGTAGCGCCCTCCCAAGAGCGCTGTAGTGCTACCCTGCCTTCTGAAGGGGATTTTAGGGTTATTTGCAAGGGTTTTTGACCTAAGGTTTGGGGTTTGGTTCCACCACCTTGTTTGGTGGAACTAGGACTTCCCGGGGGCTCGGGATTGGCCCTGGGACTAGGTTTTCAACTTGAGGGTTGATGATGACTTTGGCCATGATTGTGTTTAGGTGAGCGCTAGGGCTCGAGGGGGATCGTGCTCAAGGAGTCAAGGGATCAATGCTTGTGAATTGAAAGGTAAGAGAACTGCACCCGGTTATATGATTGTGATGGGACTAAGTGCTCCCGAGAATGGTATCGTGTCAATGTTGGTATCATGCCATAGGACATGTAAAAGCGGCCTAAGAGTGTCGTACATACTATTAGCGCACAGAGCGCGATTTAGCCACTGGGAGCCATGAACACTGGGATAACAGAGGGAGCAGCCTGTGAGCGCTAGCCCTGGTTATCGTTATAAACTGTGCATGTTATGAATTGATCTGCTTAACATATGGAATACTTGACTATATTGAGTGGTTATTTGAATGAGGCTATGTGATGCAATGTGAGATATTGACTTGAGTGTTAAATGCTTATGCTCCGTTGTTGTTGTGTTTTCTTGCTGGGCCTTGGCTCACGGGTGCTACGTGGTGCAGGTAAAGGCAAGGGCAAGCTGGACCAAGCCTGAGGTGTAGAGCTCCGAGGTGAAATGTACATAGCCAGCTGTTCGATCACCACGATCGAGGAGTGGACCAGGACAGGGACTACCTAACTGCTTGTTTTGCCTTAGTATGCCTGGTTATTGTATCGGAGTCTTACAACTTTTATAAACAATCTTTAAACTTGCATTTTTGGGATCCCGTGTAACCAGATAATGTTTCTTAATTAAAAGTGTGGCTTTTGAGACCAAAACACTTTTAACCCTAGTACCTTTGTATCTTCTGCAACACGATTTTAATTAAATGACTTGACTAGCAAGTCTGGCACCTATTAAACACACAGTGTAACGGTCTTGGCTGTCCAGGGCATTACACGGTAATCAGTCGTTGCTTCAGTTCCTGGAAGCCATTCTCACACTTGTCTGACCAGATGAACTTCAGATTCTTCCGTGTGAATTCCTGTCATCGGTGCGGAAATCTTCGAAAACCCTTCCACGGACCGCCTGTAATAACCTGCTAGTCCAAGGAAGCTTCTAACCTCCGAGGCGTTCCTTGGCGTCGACCAATCCCTAACTGCATCTACCTTGGTTGGATCTACCTTAATCCCATCTCCACCAACAATATGTCAAAGGAATGTCACTTATGGTAGCCAGAACTCACGCTAATTAAACTTATCATACAATCGATGCTCTCTTAATCTCTGTAGTACATGTCGAAGATGTTATTCATGCTCTGCTTCTGAACTGGAGTAAACCAAGATGTCATCGATAAACAGTCACAAACTGATCCAAGAAGTCCTTGAACACCCTGTTCATCAGATCCATAAATGCAACTAGGGCATTGGTCAAACCAAATGACATGACCAAGAATTCATAATTCCCATACCTCGTTCAGAAGGCCGTCTTCGGAATATCCTCATCCTTGATCCTCAGCTGGTGATAACCAGATCGAAGATCAATCTTCGAGAAAATTATTTTTCCCTATAGCTAATTGAATAGGTCATCGATCTTTGGTAAAGGATACTTGTTTTTTATGGTCACATTGTTCAACTCCCTATAGTTTATACACATTCTCAGTGTCCCATCCTTCTTCTTCACAAACAGAACCGGAGCACCCCATGGCGAAAAGATAGGTCTGATAAACCCCGAGCCTAGAAGCTCTTGCAAGTGTATCTTCAACTCCTTCAACTCTATCGGAGCCATTCTATATGGTGCCCTCGACACTGGCTCTGTACCCGGCGCTAACTCGATGACAAATGGAATCTCCCTGTGCGGCGGCAGTCCTAGTAAGTCCTCAAGAAACACATCCAAGAACTCGCGTATCAATCTGGTCTCTCCCGGCCCCACTGGCATAACTCTAGTGGTATCCACAACACTAGCTAGAAAACCTATACATCCTCATTGTAATAGGTCTCTAGCCCTCAGTTCTGATATCATGGGAATGCGGGGTCCATGCATGACACCCACGAAAACAAAGGGGTCCTCACCCTCAGGCTCAAAGGTCACCATCTTCTTCTCGCAATCTATAGTTAAAATCATATCAAAATCATCCGTACTTAACTCAATCAAATCTACTGATAGTTCCCTATTATCCACCATCACTGGTAGTGCTCTAATCCATTTCCTAGAAACTACCAGCTCCCCTGTAGGCAGTATAGTCCCAAACTGCACAATATAATCTCACTAGGTCTACGCAATCTATCAATTACCTTACTAGAAACAAACGAATGTGTAGCACCAGAGTCAATCAATACAGTATATGAAGAGTCAGGGGTAGAAAGCTAACCTATTACTATCGAGGGACTAGCCTCAGCCTCTGCCTACGTCAAGTTGAACACTCGAGCTGGAGTTAAGTTGTCCACCTTCCCTAGTTCCTCCTCCTTCTGTGTCGGGCAATCTTTCTTGAGGTGTCCAACCACCTCGCACAAGTAACAAGCCTTTGCCTGGCATTCACCCAGATGGCGCTTCCTGCATTTCCTGCACGCTGGATAACTTATCCATGTCTCACTGCCTCCTCGACCTCTCCTATCCGGACCAGAAGTGGTTGAGGTGTTAGGGGTCTTCCTCTTTTGATCGCTAGGGCCTTCGCCACTACCGGACCCTGTACATGGAGGCATTGCCCTATGAACATCCCATCTCGCAGCGTTCTCCCTCCAGATCTTATTCCCTGCCTCTTAAGTAGTAAGAGCCTTCTCAACACTCTGGGCATAAGTCATCTCCCCAGGTAATGATGTGATCCTCACATCTCGGGATATCATGGCATTAAGCCCTCTCACAAATCTTTCCTGTCTGGCCATATCTGTAGGCACTAAGTCTAGTGCAAACTTATTCAAAAAGATCATCTATTCTTGGCAGAGGATACTTATTCTTGATTCTTAACTTATTCAGTTCTCTATAATCAATACACATTCTCAGATAACCATCTTTCTTATTCACACACAGAACTGGTGCACCCCATGGTGAAAAACTAGGTCTGATTAAACCTAAGTCTAACAGCTCCTATAGCTGTACGTTTAGTTCTTTTAACTCTGCTGGGGCCATTCTATAAGGTGCTCTAGACATTGGCTCCGTCCCTGGTGTCAGTTCTATCACAAATTCAATCTCTCTGTGTGGTGGCAACCCTGGTAAATCTTCTGGAAACACATCCAGAAACTCAACAAATCTGGTCTCCTCTGGTCCCACTGGCATGGTCTGAGTGGTATCCAACACATTGGCTAAGAATCCTATGCAACCTCCTTGCAATAGATTTCTAGTCCTTAGAACAGATATCATAGGTTTACGAGGTCCATGCATAGTGCCAACAAATACAAAAGGACCCTCACCTTCAGATTCAAAGGTTACCATCTTCCTTCTGCAATATATGGTTGCCCCATACTTCACTGACCAATCCATACCCAAAATCATATCAAAGTCAGTCATAACCAACTCTATCAAATCAACTGACAATTCTTTGCCCTCTACTATCACTGGCAGTGATCTAAACCATCTTCTGGATACTTCTAACTCCTTAGTGGGTAACAAGGTTCCGAACCCCATAACATAATAATCACATGGTCTACACAGTCTATCAATAATTCTACTTGCAACAAAAGAATGTGTAGCACTAAAAAGCTGACCTGTAACAATTGAGGGTGAAGCCTCAGCTTCTGCTTGAGTCAATGCGAACACTCGAGCTGGGGCTGAGCTATCTGCCTTCCTGGGTTCTTCCTTTCTTGCTTTTGGACAATCTTTCTTGAAATGTCCCACTGCCCCACATAAGAAGCAAGATTTTTCCCTACACTCTCCCATATGGTGCCTCTTGCACCTAGGGCACTCAGGATAAGTCCTCCAGGCCTCGCTACCACCCTGGTGACCCATTGAAATACCACGTGGTCGCCTATCAAGACCTGGAGATAGGAAGGTATCATGAGCCTTCCTCTTTTGATCACTGGATCCTTCGCCCCTACTTGAACCCATAGATGGAGGTCCTGTCCTCCTAAACTTTCTTCTGGCTGCATTATCCCGCCAGATCTTGTTCTCTGCGCTCTCAGCGGTGAGTGCCTTCTCAACCACCTGTGCATAAGTAGTAACTCCAGCCACACTGGTGATACGAACATTCTGAGCTATTCTAGGCTTTAGCCTCTAGAGAAACCTCTCCCTTCTGGTCTCATCAGTGGGCACCAGCTCCATGGAAAACTTTGCCAATCTTTCAAATTTCAAAGCATATTAAGTCACTGACAAACTCCCCTGAAGTAATATACTAAACTCTTCAGCCTTTCCTGCCCTGATGGCATCATTATAATACATCTCATTAAACAGAGTCTAAAACTCTTCCCAACTCAGGGCATAGACATTTTTGGTCTGGGATATCACTTCCCACCAAATTCGGGTATCCTCCTGAAACATATACATGGCACAAGCCACCCTATCATTACCAGACACCCTCATAAAGTCAAGGATGGTGGTAACCATGCTCATCCATTACTCAGCCTTAGATGGATCTGAACTGCCCTAAAAAATTAGAGGTTGCTGTTTTCTGAACCTTTCATAAAGATGTTCTCATTTACTTCCAGCCTCTGGGAATTGCTCAACTGATGGCACTGCTACAGATGGTGTCTCTAATAAAACGTTCCCTGCAGGAACCTGTTGTTGTCTCATGAGGCAGATTTCTTCTTCCTGCTCATAACTCTTGCTTCCAAATCAGTAAACAACTGCTGCCAGTTATCAGGAGTTGGCTGAGGGATCTGACTCTAGTCATTCTCCTGACCCTGCCTGTCATTCTGGCTCTGAAATTCCTGGCCAGATGATTAGTATACCTGTCTTGGAAGCATACTATCAACTTATACCTTGTTGCAATAATCAATGCGGCCAGTTAGGTAGTGATAACTAAACCTCTTGCCGCCTCACGGTTCAAGATCAAGCAGATATTCATCCATGTTCCAAAATCATACAGATAAACACATGGATTCATGATCATAACATTTAACATTTATCATTTAGCAATTAATAATGCAAATAAGCATGTTCAAGCAATATCAGTACTAAGAAGCACGTTCTTGCTTATCCTGCAGTAGTCAAGGCCCAACCTTATTAATGTATCTCATGTAGACAGGTAAAGCATTTATATTCTATTTAAGCAGTTAAACACATAACCACATAAATTGTTACCAAACCATGAGTCGAGCTTGTCTTCAGTGGTAAGTGTACATGCCCAGCCAGTCTACAGGAACCCTAAACCTTGGCATGCTCTGATACCAAGTTGTAACGCCCCAGTTACTCTAGGACCGTTACTGTGGACTTTGAATAATGCTTAACTCGCTAAATGAGTCATTTGGTTATAAACGTGCATCTAGGTGTCATTAATAGGCAGGGTGAAAAATCTCAGTCAAAAGGAATGGATATATATTATTTTAAACATTAAACTGTACATGGGCCCATAAAAGTGTTTACAAAGTTATTTACAATCCAATATGGTCATTACAATATAAAAATTACAACTCGCCGACCTAAGTGGCAACAATAGGGTTAACCCCTAGTTCCTTTAAGAAACACCTTGGCCGTGGTGGTCAAGTGACCGCATATGTACACATCACCACCTAAGCTCTCCACCCAAGGCTGGGTGAACTTTTCATTTCCTTTATCTGCACCACATAGCACCCGTGAGCTAGGCTCAATAAGAAAACTTATTACTGCATGTATGTAATATCAATAAATGATTCTGGTAATCATTTTGGGGCTTGCAGCCCTAGTCAGATAATGAGTCACACTCTAAGGCTCCGCACCCTAATCAGATAGGTGACTAATTAGTTACTCTCTGGATAGATGACTAATAAGTATATCTCTGGATAGATGACTAATAAGTCACTCTCTGAATAGATGACTAATAAGTCTATCTCTGGGGATCCGCTCCCTAAGCCATGTGATGTTCAGTCACCTGAGCCTTTCGGCCCTGGCTCCAAGTAACTAGCCTTTAGACTAGACAAGCGCTTTTAGTTTCTTTGACCTTGGGGCCGATGAAGCATATAATGCGCATGTTGATTAGATTTAATCATTTCAGCATGTGTTAAACAAATTAATGTCGTTCTTAACTCTTAATCCAATACCATATGACTAGTCCTTGGTATCACCACTGAACTTGACTGATAAGTCACAGCTTCACAACCAATACTAAACACCATTGCCCTTCCCTAACTAATAGTTCAGTGCCATACATAGATAAGAAAAGTTGCTATGCATTTACTATGCAATCAATGTCCATATATAGAGCACTCAACATGCTTCATCAATAACCATGCATGTCACATACTGGGTGCAGTTTTCTTACCTCTGGTTCGAGCGTGAAATGATAAAAGAACGACTTTGAGAATGATCGGCCCTTAAGTCCCTTAGCGGTCACCTAGTCATAACATAATATGAAATCCCATCAATAAAAATAAATAATAAAAGGTTCATGGTCTAAAGCCCGCTCCTAGGGCCTCGAATTGTACTAAAACGGTTAGTAGATTCGATCCTGAGCCTCAGGAAATGAAAACCCGCGCATAAAATCCTTGAAAACCCCTCCTGGCACAAAAGGAAGGGGCGGGCCATGACTTGACCTAGTGAGCCGTAGCGCGCCCCCAAGACAGAGAACCTCTACCTAGGGTACCAGGGGCGAGCCGCGACTTGACCTAGTGGGTCACGACGCGCTTGCTAGATAGAGCCCAAGGGAGGCTCTGGAATGGATTCAAGTCGCGACTTTCATGAACTCAGTCGCGACTTGACCCTGCGAACCCAGCACCCTTTCCTTTCTCTCAATTTAAACTCAGCCCAAACCTCAACAAATCAATCCCACAATCACAGCCAATCTTTAGCACAACACTACCAGTATTCAACCAACAAAACCTAAGCTTTATAACACTTAAAACGACACCAAATAACCACTTCTACAATCAAGATTCTCAAACCTTCAAGCAATATAAAAACATAGTAAAATTAGAAACTAAGGCATAGAATTTCTTACCCTTATTACAAATTAAACCTCTTTCAATTGCTGAATATGATGCTAAGTCTCCAAACCTTAACCCTCAAGCTCCAATTTCCATTTAGCTTCAAGACTCCAAACCGAGAAGGAGAAAGAGAGATGATCGAGAGAGAGAGAGAGAGAGAGAAAGAAGGAACTCTATTTTCAGCTTAAGATCCTTCTACAACCAGCCACCCTTAAGTCTATCTAATGGCTAAAAGACTAAAATGCCCCTAGGGTCAAATTAATCCTTCAAAGTTAGCAAGGGAAAAACTGACATTTCCCACTTATCCTGCCAATCATAATTAATGTCCTCCAATTCCCATTATTCCCAACATTCTCAAATAATAATTAAATCATATCCCATTACCCATTCATTCCCGGTAATGTATTAAGCATCAAATTACCCCCAGACTTACCTCGAGCCTGGAAATTAATCCCGTTATGACCAAACCGCTAACTTGCGTTCTTGGATCGTCTCATGCTGAATAGCTCGAACATATCCACATAATAATGTGGTCTCATCCATAAATCACCACCATGCACATAAATATACAGATATGCTCTTAATAGATCAAAATTACAAAAATGCCCTTCTAATAAGAAGTGGACCCACATGCATGCAATGATCATCATATAATCATGCATTTAATCGCATAAGCAAGTATCTGCTGCTAGTTCCCAGGGACTGGTGGAGGGTTCTGGCCCTACTCATCATCTCTAGCCTCGACCCCTATGCCGGCTAGTCATATTGATCGCCTTGGACATATAACTATCCAAGTGTGTCTGCAATCAACGACTCAGTAATCAGGCAATGATGACAGGTTAATATTCTTTCCAATGTTCATCATCGAAACTCAACCAACAATATGCAATCAGGGTGCAAAGAAGTGTTTAAACATTTATCCACATATAGTAGAAATGCTAATGAGCATGCCTCATCATAATCACATAGTAGTCAAGGACCAGGCCCTATCAGTATCTTATGCTCCCTATTAACCAACAACAAAGCATTTATATTTCATTTAAACATTTAAGCATGTAATCACATACATATAGTTACCAAATCCTGAGTTGAGCTTGTCTTTAGAGGCGAGTGTAAATGCCCAGCTAGTCTTTAGGAAACTTTAAACCTAGACGGCTTTGATACCAAGTTGTAACGCCCTGGATAACTAAGACCGTTACACTGTGTATTTTAAAATAGTGCAAGAATTACTAATCAAGTCGTTTGATGGTAAATGTGATCGTAAAGTCAACTAATAGGTTAGGGTTAAAAGATTTTGATCATAAACGGTTAATTTTCATTAAAACAAAGGTTTGATACATGTGATCCCAAAAGAAGGTATAAGTGGTAAATAAACCTCCCAACAACTGTTACAACAAAAGCAAGTCTTATGGAAAAATACAGTTTAGAGCTCTATTCCTATAACTTTCCATCGGCCGTGGCGGTCGAGCAACTGACGATGTACACTCCGCCCCCAGAGCTCTCCAACTCATGGTTTGTCCAATTTCCCTTTGCCTTAACCTGCACCACGTAGCACCCATGAGCCAAGGCCCAGCAAGAAAACCATAAACAACAAACAAATATAGCAGTAGTAGCATCCAATCAACTTTAATCCAACTAGTTCAATTATTCAACAGAATATAAGCAATAAGCTAAACAATGGTAAACATATATTCTCAATCATACATCTTAATTTGTAATATAAATATTCACGGTCGGCGCCCTTAGGTTGAGCCCTTTGTTTATCTAGCTGGTCTCGGCTCGCTTAGGCCGAGCTGCGTTCAGTATGCTTATCATCAGCCCCGACACCCTTACGCCACACTTTCATATAACTCATAACAACCATACAATCACACAATACATATATTCAATTACTGGGAACCTCAGTCCCATTCACAACCACATGGGTGCAGTTTTCTTACCTCGAATCCCAAGCAATAAATTAAGAGCGCTCCCGAGCACGATCCTCAGTCCTGAGCCCTAACGGTAATCCTAGTCACAAACAACAATGGATAATTACCAATCTGTAATCCAAATAAATGTTTAGGAAGCAAACACTAGCCTCCAGGACCTCGAATTCTACTAAACCGGGTAGTAGAATTCATCCTGAGCGCTTAGGTTTGAATCCCCGAGCCTAAAACCTTGGCTGCCCATTAATTCCTATATAGGGTCTCGACCCACCCCTAAGACAAAGACCCAGCCCTACCTACTGAAGGGTACAGGCCGCGACTTGCACCCCTTTCGGTTGTGGTGCGCCTGTCGAACAGAGGCATCCAGCCTCTTCAAGCACGCGGGCCACAGCGCTTGAAGAACAGGGCCACGACCCGAGGCCCCAAACCCAGAAATTCCCTTTTTTTTTTCAGCGTTTCCCTCGAGCCTTGAACTTAAAATTGAACCCAAACCTTTAGCCAAATTCGGAATTGAATCTAGAATTGAATCTAGAATTTCATCCTTACAACCTAGATATCATAACTAGTCTATAAACCAATTCTTATACCTATTAAACACCCAAAATTTATGCAAGCTCTGTACTCCATAATGATTCAGCAAAAATTCAATAGATTAGTACCTGAGATCTTATCTAAATTTGCAGCTTGGATCCTCAAAGATTACTAAGTTGCCTAGCTTAAATTTTCCTAGCTACCTTTAATTCAATTCCCAGTTTGTATCCGTGGCTGTTTCTCCATCAACTTTCAGAATTTTCCCCTGAGTTCTAGTGAGGGAACAAGAAAACGTTTTGTGAGAGGGAGAGAGTGAGCTGAGAACTGAGTGGTATTTGGTGGTTTTTGGATAAGTCTAGACTTCCCTTTGAGTTTATCCCTTAACTCCAAAATGACTAATTTTCCCCTGAAACTTATTTAACCCTTTAATGAATACTAAGGGTAAAACGGTCGTCTCCCCGATTCTCGGTAATTCCTCTAGTGTTCTTACCATTTTCCAATTAATCCCGTCATGTCCAATTAATTATCAAATACTTATCAATTACTCAACAAACCTCAAAATATATTGTAAGTTCCCAAAATACCCCCAGCTCACCCTGAGCCGAGTATTAAACCTCGCTATGACTATTCTGCTAATCCGCTCATTAGGATCACTTCGAGCCATTTACTACAAGGATATCCACATAATAATGCGGTCTCAACCATTTATCACATATAATCACATAAATCATGCATGCCACATAGTCACGCATTTAACCAATTACACACATATGTCCAATTATGCTCTCCCGGCACGCTAATCAAGGCACTAAATCCTATTATCATTTTTGGGTCGTTACAGGATCGGTCCATGATTAGTTAGTCAACTCTTCTGATCTCTTTTTGGGGACGTGCCATAAAGATCGCGTGTGTCATTTTAAATGTTGTACCGTCTAAAGTTATCTCCAAAACACCTTTACAACTATGGAATGGTCATGAACCTAGTTTGTATCATTATAGAATCTGGGGGTGTCCCACTCACATCCTGAGGAAAATGGAAGGAAAGCTAAAACTGCGTACTGAATTTTGCTTGTTTGTTGGCTATCCTAAAAGTACTCGGGGTGGTCTGTTCAATAGTCCACAAGATAAAGAAAGTGTTTGTTTCTACAAATGCTACTTTTCTTGAAGAAGACTACATATCTAATTTCAAACCACGTAGCAAAGTAGTCTTTGCAGAATTGTAATCTAACTTAGCTATTCCTATTGATCCGATTCCATCAACGAAAGTTGATGAAAATGAAAATATTCCTACTGATCTTCCTCAAGTGACGCAGGTCAAGATTAACAAGGAAGAACAAGAAACCACAGTTCTAATTCAGACATTTACGATGCCTCGTCGTAGTGGAGGGTTTCTCATACCCCGATCCGCTATTGTATGGATGGTGAAACCAACATGGTTGTTGGGGACACACGTGATTATGATCCATTGTCTTTCAAACATGCAATGGGTAGTG
Source organism: Humulus lupulus (assembly GCF_963169125.1). Lineage (NCBI taxonomy): Eukaryota > Viridiplantae > Streptophyta > Magnoliopsida > Rosales > Cannabaceae > Humulus > Humulus lupulus. The sequence goes on from NC_084796.1 coordinate 38,538,035, forward strand.
CAGATAAGGATATTTGTCTTGAAGCCATGAAATAAGAAACAGAGTCCATGTACTCTAACTTCGTCTGGATCTTGTAGAAGCACCTAGTGACTTTAGGGCCATTGGGTGCAAGTGGATCTACAAGAAGAAGATGAAAAGTCGAGACTTACAAGGCTTGAATCGTGGCAAAGAGTTATATCTAGAGAGAAGGAGTTGACTTTGAGGAAACTTTTTCTCCGGTTGCCATGTTAAAATCTATTCGCATACTATTTTCCATAGCTGCAACTCTAGATTATGAGATTTTGAAATTGGATATCAAAACAGCATTCCTTAATAGGAACCTAGACAAAACAATTTATATGGATCAACCAGAAGGGATTAAAGTAACTAGACAAGAAAAAAAGTGTTCAAGTTGAAGAGGTCCATTTATGGACTTAAACAAGCTTCACGTTCCTAGAATCTAAGGTTTGATGAAATCATTAAAACCTATGGTTTTGAGTAGAATGTTGACGAGCCTTGCGTTTACCAACTCAAGGAAAACAACATTTTGGTATTCTTAATTCTCTATGTAGATTATATCTTGCTCATTGAAAACAATGTCCATAAATTATCATACATAAACAACTGGTTGGGAACTCAATTCCAGATGAAGGACTTGGGTGAAGTAAGTTATGTTCTTGGTATCCAGATTTTGAGGGATAGAAAGAACAAAAGTTTAACTCTATCTCAAGCAGCTTACATAGATAAGATGCTTGCGCGTTTCTCTATGAAAGATTCAATGAAAGGATGTTTACCATCCCGACATGGAATCGATCTTTCTATAAACCTGTCTCCATAGACTCCTGAAGAGGAAGATGATATGAGAAGGATTTCTTATGCATTTGCAGTTGGAAGTCTAATGTATGCTATGTTTTGCACTAGAATGGATGTCTGCCATGCAGTGGGAGTTATGAGTAGATACCAGTCAAACCTAGGAAGGGAACATTGGATAGCGGTCGAGCACATAATAAAATATCTTCGACGAACTAGGGATTATTGGCTAGTCTACTTGGGTGGAGTTTTGAACTTGTTAGGCTACACTGATTCTGATTTTCATACTGATATCGATGACAGGAAGTCAACTTCTGGAATGGCGACTCGTGGGGGTAGAGCTGTAATATGGAGAAGCGTTAAGCAATCCACAATCTTAGATTCTACCATGGAGGCTAATTACATAGCCGCTTCTGAGGCAGCTAAGGAAATAGTCTGGCTGAGGAAGTTCTATACATATCTTGGTGTTATTTCAGAAATAAATAAACCCCTCATTTTGTATTGTTACAAAAATAGGGTGATAGTCAATTCTAAAGAACCTCGGAGCCACAAGAGAGCGAGGCATATAGAGAGGAAGTACCATGTCATCAGAGAATTATGGCAAAGGGAGAACTGAAGGTCATGAAGATTGCATTTGAGGACAATCTTGCGGATCATTTCATAAAGACACTGGGAGAGACAACTTTTCTAAAGCATATAGAGGGAATAAGTTTGAGAGAAATGTCCCATTTGTTATAAAAGTGCAAGTGGGTGTTTGTTGGGTTTTATGCCCTTATAAAACCACATTTCTTATGTAATTCATACATCATCAATAAAGTAGTAGAAATCATTTTGTTCAATCAAATTGCGTTGTCTACATGTTTTAATACATGATTAATTATTATTAATACAAATGTTTATAAAACCCCGAACATATGTATAGTTACAATTATAGTAACCCGCACACAATGTATTATAATTGTAATTATATGTTCAAAATCATTTTGTCCTGGATTAAATCAGGACACTGGATTTTTACATATTTGGTAGATTACAATAAGATTTACTTACACATTTGGTGTGATGTCATATCAAGGACATTGACCAAGTAGATAAGATCGGATGTATTTTATTACATTGGACTGGATCGATATTGATTATTGATAAGATAAGTAAGTATCGTTATTATCTAATCTAATCATATCACCATGTTGACCATATGTCAATTCAATCTTAATTCTGAGTGATTAATATTATGCTAATTGTATTATTTAAGTCTTTTGATTTGTTCATTACCAGCTTACCCTATGGACTAGTTCATACTTACATATTTGACATTTGGTAGTATAATTGAGTGGGAGTATTTATCATAGACATGAAATTTATAACTTCTGTTTAAGAAGTGAAATGATGATTTCCTTATAGCTTGGTTCAAGTGTTAAATGATGAAGTACTCATTTCTTTAATTAAGTTTACAAAATATCATTTGCAAGGAACTTAGTGGGAATTAAGGATAAAATACCAATGAAGGGTGAAACAGTAATTTGTACTTGTCTCATTAGTAGATCATCTATAGAGGATTCAATGACGTTTATGGCTATAACAATGGATAACGTATTTACATTTGGTGTAAAGCGTTTGATGAATTCAAGAGTGCAATTCTAAGTCTATAGTGAGGGCACTGTGAATTAATAAAGGTAGTGAGTTTATTTGCTATAAATAAACTCAGTGTAACTTATTGGAGCATGAGTACATGGATCCATGGTCCCCATGTCGTCACTTATAAGAATGAACCTATTAGTCTTGAATAGTGAATTTAATTATTAATTATAAAATTATCATATTGACTAGGTCAATAAAAATAAATAATGTTAAATTATTTATTGATATTTTGTGAGAAAGGAAATAGAAGAAAATTTGAGGTTTTTATTGCAAAGTCTCAAAAAGAGAGTATTATAGACAATTGAAACAATTTTGTTAATATTGATAGATTGGTATTAGTATTAATAAAATGAATTAAATAATGGTCAAAATTATAATTGGTTAATTTTGACAAGTATTTAATTAATAATAATTATTAAATAATTAAAAATAAAATGGGAAACTAAAACCTATTTTACGTACACAACTCGGGATACTGGTCCTGCATGGTTAATTCCAACTCCCAGGTCGCCTCCTCGACCTTGCTGTCCCTCCATAATAACTTAACTAAAGGTACGATTTTATTCTTCAGGACCTTGTCCCTACTGTCTAATATCTGAACTGACTGTTCCTCATAGGAGAGATCTGTCTGGAATCCCAGCTCCTCATAACTCAACACCTGAGTCTCATCTAATACGTGCTCCCTCATCACGAAAATATAACATACCTTATATACAGCCAACACCGCCATAGATAAGGCCAATCTATAGGTCACCTGACCGTTCCTCTCCAGGATTTTGAATGGTCCCACAATATCTAGATAATCCTCTCTGATTTACCATTAGTCTGATAAGCTATACTACACTTCAGTTGTGTATCCATCACCTTCTATATCCTTCCCCACAACTTGGAAGTAATGATAGAGTCCCTATCTGATAGGGTGAACCTCAAAGTCTCATGAAGGCGTACTATCTCTCTCACACAAAGATCTGTATACTGGTCAACTATGTTGTTTGTCCTTATTGATAACAGTGAGCTCAATTTGTATACCGGTCCATAATGACCCCAATCTGAATCATGCTAGCCCACCACCCTGGGAAATCCCATCGTAAAACCTATTGTGGTGCCCTCCTATCACATAGTCCTTACCTATTCCAGCTAGAACATGCTCTCCATTTTTTTTCCAGTTGGGGGGGGGGGGGGGGGGGGGGTCACTTACCCCTTTTTCTCTAAAAGAACAAACTATAGCATAATTTTTTACTAACTCATCCACTAGTAACTCTATTCCAGCTCTGGTTGTACACTTCAACTGATGTGATGCATAGGCAACCACCTTTTTTGTCCTTGGAAGCTTATCTCACACTTTTCTGAACACGTACACTTTCGATTTTCACGTGTCAGTTTATCAATGAAGTAACTATCCTTGGGAAATCCTTCCACCAAACACATGTAATATCCTGCCTTATCAAAGGAAATTCCTGGTCTCCAAGGCATTCATTGACCTTGGACAATCTCTGACTGAGTGTATATCAAAATATCATCGATAGAGATGATCACAAATCGATTTAAAAAATTCCTTCAACATGTTGTTCACCAAATCCATAAGTGTTATCGAGGCGTTAGTCCATCCAAGTGACATAATCAATAACTCATAATTCCCATATATGGTATAAGAAGTCGCCATCTAAATAATTTCCCCCCTGATCCTTAGCTGGTATTAACCAGATCAAAGATCCACCTTGAAGAACACCATCCTACCTAGTAACTAAACCTTTAATTCCCTCAACTCTGTTGAAGCTCTTCAACACGTTGCCCCAGACACTGATTTATCCCTGACATCGATTCAATATCAAGATTTATCCACTTGTGTAGAGGTAATCTTGACAAATACTCTGGAAACACACCCAAAAATTCACCGACTAATCTAGTCTACCATGGTCCCACTGGCACGACCTGAGTGATAATCACCACACTAGCTAGGACTCTTATAAACCCCCTTTGCAACCGGTCACTAGCTTTAAGTACATATATCATAGGTATAGGGTCCATGCACAGTGCCAAAAAATACAGAAGGGGTCCTCACCCTTAGGCCAAAAGGTTACCATCAAGTCAATCATAGCCAACTTTATCAAGTCAATTGACAATTCTCTACCATTCACTGCCGCTAGTAATGTCTTGACCTGTCTCCCGAAAACAACTAACTCCTCAGTAGGCAACAAGGTTCCAAACCCATTACATAATATTCTTGATATGGCACTTCCTACACCGAATACACTCTAAGAAATACTCTTCAGATCTCACCGTCTTGGCAGCCTATTAGCACGCCCCGTGGCCTCCTATTTGGCCCTGGAGCTAAAGATGTATCCGGAGTCCTTCTCTTTAGGTCATAATGGCCTATGGCTCTACAAAACCCACAAATGGAAGTCTCAGCCTCCCAAAATCCCTTCTGGCCATACCCTAACGCTAGATTTTTTTTTCTCCCCTGCGCTCTCAATTGTGAGCGTCTTCTCAATAACTTGTGCATCAATATTTACTCCTGGCATAATAGTGATGCAAACATCCCGAACTATTATAAACTATAGCCCCTAGAGAAACCTCCCCTACTAGTCCCATCTATGGGCACCGGGCCGCCGAAAACCTTAGCCAACTTGTCAAACTCAAAGCATATTTGGACACCGCCATGCTACCTTGAAGTAACTTGCTGAACTCTTCTGGCTTCGCAGCTTTGACTGCGTCATTGTAATATTTTTCTTTGAACAGAACTCTAAATTCTTCCCATTCCGTAATGCTTACTTTCCTGATCCAGAATACCACCTCCCACCTGACCCCGTGGAATCCAGAACGATGGTTATCATAACCACCCACTGCTCAACCTTTAGTGGATCTGAACTACCCTAAAACTAGAGAGTGTTCCTTCCTGAATCTCCCATACAGGGTTTCCCATCCATCTCCCCCTACTTGGGGTTGAATTACCACTGATACCCCTTGGCTGTGACATTGTCGTTACTGCAGACTACGGGTTCCCTACTGGAACCTGCTGTGTCTCAAGAGACAAATATCATCCTCCTACTTCCACATCCTAACTCGCTTAATAGCAATCAATTGTTGCCAGTTCTCTGGGGCTGGCAGTGGGCCCTAGCCCTGGTCATCCTGTTCCCTGGCCTACATCTCTTGGTCGGTCAACTTCCCAGACCTTCGAGGAAACATACTGATATCTAACTCATTCTATAGTGATCAAGCTGGTCGTTAGGTAAGTAATAACTATAGCTCTTGTCGCCCAATGGTCTAAAACCAACAACCAAACAGATGCAATGCTAATAAACAAACCTACACAATATAATCAACCACGGTGCTAATAAGCAATTCCTGATATTCATCACCAAATAGTAATGATAATAAGAATTTCTATTATTCATAAGCGATAACAATACAAATAAGCATGTTCAAGCATTTATACATTTATAACCATGCTATTAAGCATGTTCTTTAATCTATGCCATTATTAACAGTGCTAATAAGCATTTCATGGCCTACATGCAATCAACAGAGCTAATAAGCATTTTTTTAACCTTTATAATCAATCATAGCGCTAATAAGCATTTTAATAACTTTCACATTCGACAATCATTCTAATAAGCAAGTCTGTAATGACCCAAATTTGCTAATCGGGCTTAGGGCCTTGATTAGTGTGTCTGGAGGGCAATAAATGATTTGATATGCTTATATGTGGATGTATGTGAATATATGATAATGATGCATGTTTAGTTGAGTTAAATGTGCATGTGGGCCCATTTGGATGTTGGGGGCATAAGTGTGATAAATGCGATATATATGTGATATGTCTGTGCAGCACGATCCGAGACAGTCCTGGGGAGCGGTTAGCCAGAGAGTCACAACGGGGTTGAGATTTCGACTCGGGGCGAGTCGAGGGGTAATTTGGGTACTAGGTGTGTTATGGGATTATCAGGACATGAAAATAAATATTTGGAGATATATATTTGAGGATAGAATGTCTAGGTGGGAATATTGGGGAAATTTGCCATTTTGCCCTCGGGGACGTTTTGGTACCCCGAGCATTGAGGTAACCACATAGACATAAGTTGAATAAGACAAACCTTAGAACTATACAGAACACTTAAGGAACCGACCTATACTCCTCCTTCTGAACAAAGGACAGCTTCTCACCATTCTTATCTCTCTCTCCTTCATTCTCTAAGAAATAACTCAAGGAAATCCTGGTGTAAGCTAGCTTAAGCAAGGAATTGGGCTGAGAAAAATTAGGAGCTTAAAGCTTGGGGATTGAGGATCAAACTCAGGGACTAAGCTTTGCAAGGTAAGCTCTAATTACTAAGGTTTAGTCTTGCATTTCTGCTGGTTATTGGGGATTGCATGTTAGTTAAGCTTGATCTATTTTTGGGTATTCTAGCTGAGTTTTGGAGCAGATTTTAATGGGCTCTTGGTGCTATTATTGAGCTAAAATAACTGTGTTGGTTATCTAGGATTGTTAGTCAGGTTTTGGGTGGATTGGCTTGAGGAAAGGTGTGGAAAGATGGTGAGAAAATATGGGTTTGGAGGTGAGGGCCGCAGCCCTAGAAGGGGCGCGCTGCGGCCCGTGTGCGTGCGCGGCCGAGGGTGGCCAGGGAGTTCATCCACGCTGCGGTGCTTGGTACGCGCGCCGCGACCCGTGTGTATTGCAGGGGTGTACTAGCCTTTGTTTTGAGGCTAGCCGCGGCTCTTGAGGGTGGGGCCGCGACTCGTAGTGCCAATTTGAGTTTTTAAGGGTGTTTAGGCTTGGGAACTCAATGACTAAGGCTTAGGATGGATTTTATCACCCGGATTGATAGAATTCAAGGTCCCGGAGGTTAGGGTTATGTCTCGAAGTTATTTATTGGATTAGAACTTGATGGATGGATATTGTTAATATGTTGTGACTAGGATTTCGGAGAGGCTCAAGTTAGAGGACTATGCTCGGGACATTGGTGCTCGGAGAGCTCGGGACACAGGTAAGAAAACCCTTGTTCCCATAGAGCTTATGTGCAGGGCTGAGCCCAATGTGTTTGAATAGAATTGGTATGCAGGGCTGAGCCCAATATGTTAGAACTGCGGGGCGTAGCCCTTTAACTGAATATGATAGAATTATGTATTTGCTTGCTATGCTATGTATGTTATGATGTGAATGATTGGCAAGAGCCAGGAACAGTGTAGGCCAAGAACGGCGAAGGGCCGGGAACGGCGTTGGGCACGTTGAGTGCAAGGTCGAGAATGACAAGGGGCCGGGAGCAGCGTTGAGCACGTCGAGTGCGAGTTGCCAGGGCGAGTCCCTAAAAGGATACCTGGGATATTCTTACGGCGTGGTCCGCGAACTTAAGGGCTTGGTAAACGCCTGGGACTACTAGGCCGTATGTTTTTAGCCCATTGGTGGCTTATTTATATGGTTGGTATATGTGTTGCATATGTTATCTATTTGTGGGTTTTCCTGCTGGGCTTCGGCTCACAGATGCTCTGTGGTGCAGGTAAGGGTAAAGAGAAGGTCAACCAACCATGAGTGTAGCAGGCATGGGGCGGCGTGTACATGTTTGGCCAGCCTGGCTGCCATAGCCAGAGAATTTTGGGAGATGCTTGTAAATAAACCTAGATTTTGTCGTTTAGTCGACTTGGTTCAGTTTATATGTTGTAAATATTTCTAAACTGTATTTTGGGATCCCAAGTGTAAAACTTTTATGATTTTTATGGAAATTATTATTACTAAAGTTTTTCCTCTGCTTATGGCTTGATTACACTGTTTGACCTAAAACCTCGATTAGCGAGTTGAAAGCACGTTTTAAACTCACTTAGTAACGGCTCTAAGGAAGTAGGGCGTAACAACTTGGTATCAGAGTGAGCCAAGGTTATTGGTTCTGGAGATTAACCGAACATGTACACACGCTGTCGGTGATAGGCTCAACTCAAGGTTGGTTGGTAAGATTGGCTAATATGTCTGAATATGTGTTTGAATGCCCTGTTTTCCTGCTTATTTTATATAGAGCATGATGAATGAGTTAACATATGCATGATGCTAGGGCATGGCCCGTTGTGTGTTATATGTTATATGAGATATTATTGTGGATGACTGATGTGTTTGGGAGGTGGTTTTTGGATGTTTTTATCATGCCTGATGAGCGGCGTCGTTGGTTGCAGGCATATTTGTTGAGATGCCTCGACAATCAGCTAGACTCTGCGGCAGTAGGGCCGAGGAAGAGTTGCGACAGTTGCGGCTACAGGCCCCGCCTTAGGTTACTGGGCTGCCAGTCCAACTGGTTGTAGCGCCAGTGCAGTGCAGTCTACTATGGAGAATAAGTGGGAACGTTTGTATGAGAGGTTCAAGAAGCAGCATCCTCCCACCTTTGAGGGTGGATCATACCCACTGCGGGCAGAGCAGTGGATGAATATGATTGCCTCAATTCTGGATTTTATGAAAGTTCAGGGGAATGAGAGGGTAGCATGTGCTAGCTACATGTTTAGAGAGGATGCCCGCATTTGGTGGGACGTGGTGGTTCAGAGAAGGGATGTATCAGTTATGACTTGGGAAGAGTTCAGAAACATGTTTAATGAGAAGTACTACAGTGTGGCAGTACAAGCTGCGAAGGTTGATGTGTTTATCAACCTGACCCAGAATCGATCGACAGTGACTGAGTATGCAATAAAGTTTGATAGATTGGTGAAGTTTGCGCCAGATCTAGTGCCAACTGATACGGCAAGGAGGGATAGGTTTGTGCGGGGATTGAATGTTATGATCGCCCGCGATGTGAACATTACCTTGGATCCAGAAACTACTACTTATGGCCAAGCTATGAATAAGGCCCTTACTGCTGAGAGTGCTGAGGATCAGATTTGGAAGGATAGCGTTGTTAGGCGCGATGCTAGGAGGACAGTGCCTCCCTTTGTTGGGTTCAATCGTGGTGGTGGTTCTAGTGAGCAGAAGAGGAAGGCCTCAGATTCCTTTGTTCCTCCCAGTTCAGATAGGAGGACACGGGGTGCTTCCACTGGTCGCCAGGGTGGCAGTGATAACTGGAGGAGTTTTCCATCGTGTCCGCGGTGCAGGCGTCGACACCAGGGTGAGTGCAGGATCAGGGCCTGCTTTGTTTGTGGGAGTGCTAGTCATCTGAAGAGGGATTGCCCTCAAGTTAAGAAGGAGGAGTAGAAGCAGAGTGACAGTCTTGCTCCTGCCAGGGTATTCACTTTGACACAGATTGAGGTGGAGGCTAGCCCCTCAGTGGTGACAGGTCAGATCTCTAGTGCTGGTTCTTTGTATACTGCATTGTTTGATTCAGGGGCTGCCCATTCATTTGTATCTGCTAGGGTGATAGATCAGCTTTGTAGACCTAGTGGTGTGTATGCTAGGGGATTTCAGACTTTGTTGCCAATAGGAGAATTGGTAGTCTCTAGGAAGTGGATTAGAGCATTGCCAGTAAAGGTAGATGGCAGGGAGCTGTCTGTTGATTTGATTGAGTTAGAGATGGATGACTTTGATATGATTCTGGGGATGGATTGGCTATCCAAGTATGGAGCAACGATTGAATGCAAGCGCAGAATGGTGACTTTTGAACCAGAAGGGGAGGTACCCTTTGTGTTTGTGGGGTCAGTTAGTGGACCGCGTGTACCAATGATTTCAGCCCTAAGGGCTAGGGACCTGATGCAGGAAGGTTGCATAGGACTCCTGTCAAGCGTTGTGGATACTTCTAGGGTGGTGTCAGTTGGACCGGGTGAGACCAGATTGGTGTGTGAGTTTCCAGATTTGTTTATAGCGGATTTGCCAGGGTTGCCGGTGCAAAGGGAGATTGACTTTGTTATAGAGTTGGTACCAGGAGCGGAGCCAGTGTCTGGAACACCTTATAGAATGGCTCCAGCGGAGTTAAAGGAGTTGAAGATTCAGCTGTAGGAGTTACTTGATTTGAGATTCATTAGACCGAGTTTCTCGCCATGGGGTGCTCCAATATTGTTCGTTAAGAAGAAGGATGGGTCTCTTAGGATGTGTATTGATTACAGGAAGCTGAACAAGTTAACCATTAAGAACAAGTATCCACTGCCTAGGATCAACGAATTATTTGATCAGCTATAGGGAAGTACAGTGTTTTCCAAGATAGATCTCCGATCAGGTTACCATCAACTAAGGATTAAAGAGGAGGACATACCAAAGACCGCTTTCCAGACGAGGTATGGACACTATGAATTCCTGGTTATGTCCTTTGGATTAACCAATGCCCCAGCAGCCTTCATGGACATGATGAATAGGGTTTTCAAGGATTGTCTGGACAAGTTTGTGATAATATTTATCAACGACATTCTAGTGTACTCTCAGTCAGAGGCAAAGCACGAGCAGCATCTGCGGTTGGTACTACAGCGGTTGAGGGAGCATAAGTTATATGCTAAGTTCAATAAGTGTGAGTTCTGGTTGCCACAAGTTACATTTCTGGGCCATATTGTCAGTAAGGAGGGGATTCTGGTTGACCCGAGTAAGATTGAGGCGGTCAGAGATTGGCCTAGACCGAGCAATGTTCCTGAAGTGAGAAGCTTTCTGGGTTTAGTAGGGTATTATCGGCGGTTTGTTGAGGGGTTCTCCAGAATAGCTACGCCATTGACAGAACTGACAAAGAAGAAGACAAGGTATGTCTGGACGGATAGGTGTGAGAATAGTTTTAAGGAACTAAAGCGGCGATTGATTACTGCGCCAGTGCTTAGCTTGCCGACGGAGAATGAAAAGTTTGTGGTTTACTATGATGTATCCAGACAGGATTTGGGGTGCGTGTTGATGCAACCTGGTAGGGTGATAGCCTATGCATCGAGACATTTAAAGGATTATGAGCAGAGATATCCTACGCATGACCTGGAGTTGGTAGCGGTGGTGTTTGCACTTAAGATTTGGAGGCATTATCTTTATGGTGAAAAGTGCGAGATATACACCGACCATAAGAGCCTAAAATATTTCTTTACACAAAAGGACCTGAATATGCGCTAGAGGCGGTGGCTGGAGTTGGTTAAGGATTATGATTGTGATATCCTATACCATCCTGGGAAGGCTAATGTAGTGGCCGATGCATTGAGTCGGAAGGGCCCAGGACAGTTGTTTAGTTCGAGGCAGATATCTGATAAGTTAGGTGAGGACATGACCAGAGCAGGTATAGAGTTGGTGGTTGGTCAGTTGGCCAACATCACTCTTCAGTCTACACTCCTTGATAGGATCAAGGAAGCACAAGGAAAAGATTCTCAGCTGTGAGGTCATAGGGAGAGTGCCTTAGTCGGAGCGTCAAAGGACTTTTCCATTTCAGGGATGGGGTTATCGAAGTACAAGGGTCGGATCTGTGTTCCGATGGATTCTATTATCCGGTGAGAGATCTTAGATGAATAGCATACCACTCCCTATTCTTTTCACCCGGGTACAACGAAGATGTACTAGGACTTGAGAGCTCTATATTGGTGGTCAGGCATGAAGAGGGATGTGGTGGATTATGTGGCTAAGTGCTTAACTTGCCAGCAGGTTAAGGCTGAGCACCAGAGGCCAGCAGGATTGTTGCAGCCTCTGGGGATCCCAGAATGGAAGTGGGAAGATTTTACTATGGACTTTATGGTTGGCTTACCGAGAACTGTGGGACAGCATGACTCAGTGTGGGTGATTGTGGATAGGTATACCAAGTCCGCCCACTTTTTGCCTGTTAGGACAACTTATACTGTGGAGCAGTACGCTGAGTTTTATGTGAAGGAGATTGTTCGACTTCATGGGGCTCCGAGGTCGACAGTATCCGACAGAGATCCCACCTTCACCTCCAAGTTTTAGGAGAGTTTACAGAAGGCTATGGGCACGCAGTTACGGTTTAGTACCGCTTATCATCCTCAGACTGATGGGCAGTCTGAGAGGATGATTTAGATATTGGAGGATCTGCTGCGAGCCTGTGTGCTTGACTTTGGGGGATCTTGGAGTAAGTATCTCCCTTTGATTGAGTTCTCGTACAACAACAGTTATCATGCGACCATTGGTGTGGCTCCTAACGAGATGCTTTATGGAAGGAAGTGTAGATCACCTATTCATTGGGATGAGATAGGTGAGAGGAGGTATTTGGGTCCAGAGATGGTTCAGAGGACCAATGAGGCAATTGAGAAGATTAGAGCGCATATGCTCGCCTCCCAGAGTCGACATAAAAGTTATTCAGACCTGAAACGCAGGAGCGTGGAATTTTGGGTTGGTGATCATGTGTTCCTTAGGGTTTCACCCATGAGGGGTGTGAAACGGTTTGGTGTTCGAGGCAAGCGGAGCCCTAGGTTTGTTGGCCCCTTCGAGATTTTGGAACGGGTTGGTGAGGTAGCTTACAGATTAGCGATGCCTCCAGCTTTATCAAGGGTTCATGATGTATTCCATGTATCCATGCTCCGTAAGTATATGTCAGATTCAACGCATGTTCTATGTTTTGAGAATCTGGAGCATGATCAGGATTTGTCCTATGAGGAGAAGCCAGTTCAGATTCTTGACCGAAAAGATAAAGTCTTGAGGAACAAGACCATCGCCTTGGTGAAAGTTTTGTGGAGAAACAGCAAGGTTGAGGAGGCAACATGCGAACTTGAGTCAGAGATGAGGGAGCGATACCCCGAGTTGTTCAGGTAATTTCGAGGACGAAATTTCTGTAAGGAGGGGAAAGTTGTAACGACCTGAATTTGCTAATCGGGCTTAGGGCCTTGATTAGTGTGCCTGGAGGGCAATAAATGATTTAATATGCTTATATGTGGATTTATGTGAATATATGATAATGATGCATGTTTAGTTGAGTTAAATGTGCATGTGGGCTCGTTTGGATATTGGGGCCATAAGTGTGATAAATCCGATATATATGTGATATGTCTGTGCAGCACGATCCGAGACAGTCCTGGGGAGCGGTTAGCCAGAGAGTCACAACGGGGTTGAGATTCCGACTCGGGGCGAGTCGGGGGGTAATTTGGGTACTAGGTGTGTTATGGGATTATCGGGACATGAAAATAAATATTTGGAGATATATTTGAGGATAGAATGTCTAGGTGGGAATAATGGGGAAATTTACCATTTTGCCTTCAGGGACGTTTTGGTACCCCGAGCCTTGAGGTAACCACACAGACATAAGTTGAATAAGACAAACCTTAGAGCTATATAGAACACTTAAGGAACTGACCTATACTCCTCCTTCTGAACTAAGGACAGCTTCTCACCATTCTTATCTCTCTCTCCTTCATTCTCTAAGAAATAACTCAAGGAAATCCTGATGAAAGCTAGCTTAAGCAAGGAATTGGGCTGAGAAAAATTAGGAGCTTGAAGCTTAGGGATTGAGGATAAAACTCAGGGACTAAGCTCTGCAAGGTAAGCTCTAATTACTAAGGTTTAGTCTTGAATTTCTGCAGGTTATTGGGGATTGCATGTTAGTTAATCTTGATCTATTCTTGGGTATTCTAGCTGAGTTTTGGAGCATATTTTAATGGAGTCTTGGTGCTGTTATTGAGCTAAAATAACTGTGTTTGTTATCTAGGATTGTTAGTCAGGTTTTGGGTGGATTGGCTTGAGGAAAGGTGCGGAAAGATGGTGAGAAAATCTGGGTTCAGAGGTGAGGGGCGCACGGCCGAGGGTGGCTAGGGAGTTCATGCACGTCGTGGCGCTTGGTGCACGCACCGCGGACCGTGTGTGTTGCAGGGGTGTGCTAGCCTCTGTTTTGAGGCTAGTCGTGGCTCTTGAGGGTGGGGCCGCGACTCGTAGTGCCAGTTTGAGTTTTTAAGGGTGTTTAGGCTTGGGAACTCAATGGCTAAGGCTTGGGATGGATTTTATCACCCGGATCGATAGAATTCAAGGTCCCGGAGGTTAGGGTTATGGCTCGAAGTTATTTATTGGATTAGAACTTGATGGATGGATATTGTTAATATGTTGTGACTAGGGTTTCGGAGAGGCTCAAGTTAGAGGACTGTGCTCGGGGCATCGGTGCTCGGAGAGCTCGGGACTCAGGTAAGAAAACCCTTGTTCCCATAGAGCTTGTGTGCAGGGCTGAGCCCAATGTGTTTGAATAGAATTGGTATGCAGGGCTGAGCCCAATATGTTAGAACTGTGGGGCGTAGCCCTTTAACTGAATATGCTAGAATTCTGTACTTGCTTGCTATGTATGTTATGATGTGAATGATCGGCAAGAGCCGGGAACGGTGTAGGCCGAGAATGGCGAAGGGCCGGGAACGGCATTGGGCACGTTGAGTGCAAGGTTGAGAACGGCAAGGGGCCGGGAGCAGCGTTGAGCACGTCGAGTGCGAGTTTCCAAGGCGAATCCCTAAAAGGATACCTAGGATATCCTTACGGCGTGGTCCGCGAACTCAGGGCTTGGTAAACGCCTGGGATGGCTAGGTCGTATGTGTTTAGCCCATTGGTGGCTTGTTTATATGCTTGGTATATGTGTTGCATATGTTATCTGTTTGTGGGTTTTCTTGCATGGCTTCGGCTCACAGATGCTCTGTGGTGCAGGTAAGGGTAAAGAGAAGGTCAACCAACTATGAGTGTAGCAGGCATGGGGCGGCGTGTACATGTTTGGCCAGCCTAGCTGCCACAGCCAGAGGATTTTGGGAGATGCTTGTAAATAAACCTAGATTTTGTCGTTTAGTCGACTTGGTTCAGTTTATATGTTGTAAATATTTCTAAACTGTATTTTGGGATCCCAAGTGTAAAACTTTTATGATTTTTATGGAAATTATTATTACTAAAGTTTTTCCTCAGTTTATGGCTTAATTACACTGTTTGACCTAAAACCTCGATTAGCGAGTTGAAAGCACGTTTTTAAACTCACTTAGTAACGGCTCTAAGGAAGTAGGGCGTAACAACTTGGTATCAGAGTGAGCCAAGGTTATTGGTTCTTGAGATTGACCGAACATGTACACACGCTGTCGGTGAAAGGCTCAACTCAAGGTTGGTTGGTAAGATTGGCTAATATGTCTGAATATGTGTTTGAATGCCCTGTTTGCCTGCTTATTTTATATAGAGCATGATGAATGAGTTAACATATGCATGATGCTAGGGCATGGCCCGTTGTGTGTTATATGTTATATGAGATATTATTGTGGATGACTGATGTGTTTGGGAGGTGGTTTTTGGATTCTTTTATCATGCCTGATGAGCGGCGTCATTGGTTATAAAAATACCATAATTTTCGTCCTTTTATGAAGTTCACCATTTCCTCTCGTTGTCCGTGTTTTCCCGAAAGGACACGTGGCAATCCGAGTTGGATATGTGGAAAGGACGCATACTTCTTCAGATGAGGTCACGCCCCGAGGGTCAGTCCTCAGAGAGTGGATTTCTCAGTTAGAGGTCACAACCCTCGGATAAAGGTAGGGCACAAATGTCTTTCCGAGGCCATGCCCCAAAAACTGGTTGGTAGTCCATTATTTTCTTACAATCAGTTATCTTCCTGGCCAAGGACCTTGTCCTTGGGATCTAGAAGGCCAGTCAGTTGTCAACCGATGTAGGTTTGCAGCATCAGAGGATCGCCTGACAACCTTTTAGGCG
The DNA here is from genome assembly GCF_963169125.1 of Humulus lupulus. Lineage (NCBI taxonomy): Eukaryota > Viridiplantae > Streptophyta > Magnoliopsida > Rosales > Cannabaceae > Humulus > Humulus lupulus. The sequence continues at coordinate 38,553,972 of NC_084796.1, forward strand.
ATTCGTGCACAGTGTTGTCGATTGTACGACTCGGCAATTCGCACTCCCACTACGCTGTCTGACATGGAGATACGTACAACATGCCTTGAAAGAACCTGGGGCATGTTCCCCATAAAGTAGGTACGTTTTGCAGTGGGCCCTGCATATCTCACTTGGGTCGTGGTCTTTATTCAATGCAGCCAAATGCATTAAATTGGTATTAATCCCCCAATAACGGGAAGAATGTGTATTAATTACAAATGATTAGTATTAATCACCCCAGCCTCTATAACTAGGGCTGCGAGTCTCATTATAAAGGGTTCGCTTTTTTAGAGAACTAAATACTTGTACTCAGAGCAATATAAATGCTGTCTGGGAAAATTCCATTGGAGCTTGCCCTAACAAGCTTCCAATCCTCCTAATACCAAAGACTCGTGCACTAGGGCTCTTTTATAGATCGAACCACGTAAAAAACTTTTGTGTTCTTGTTGTTTATGTCTTTAATCTCTCGTTTAGGGTTGATAGCGAAAATGGTCGTCAACATTTTGGTGCTTTCATTGAGAGTTTGAAAAAAGCATTCAGAACACTTACAACCAAGGTATCTACTCAAAAAAATGTTATAGATGATGTATTCCCTCCTACCGGAGTTGAAGGAGGGGAACCCAGTCGGCAACCACCTCAGGACATGCCTGAGATGGTGGAGGATTACGACGAAGACACTGAGTATGAAGGCAAAGATGACAGTGTCGACCAGGGTATTATGAGGAAGAATATCCTCAGCACATGAACGTAGAGGAGACACTAAAGGTGGTGGTGCTCCGTGATCAGGTAGCCACCCAGCAACAAAAGGTCGATGCTCAAGAGGGTAACATTGCCGCCTTATAGGAGAAGGTACTTGCCATGATGGCCACTGTTGTAGCCCAGGGGTTGCGAGTGGACCCCAATGGCAATGTAACCGATGGGCACCCAACTGGCGCGCCACTTGCACACCCTGTTGGAGTGCCTCCTGAGCACCCGATTGCAAAGGCGCGAGATCCAACAGCTAGAATGCCCTCCAAGCAACCAGTAGGAGTAGGAACCCTGATGCCACCACATGATCGCGGCAAAGGGAAAGTCGACAAGAATCCTGCTCCAAGGAAGTCCCCGCTTTAGGATGATCTCCAGTAGAGGGGATGCCGATGACTCGACGACTTCATTCGTTGAGCACAAGAATATATCACTTGGGACGATGCCCAGATTGGGGCGTTCAGAGTACCTACCACTTTCCCTACTTCAACCACGCCTAGCCCCGTGGCTTCACGAATCCAATATTGCCATTACACCCCCGTCCAATCAGGCTTGGGGGAGTCCAACCCAACCAAAGTGTTCCACCTTCCGATTTTAGTGCCATGCCCACTCTTGGATTCACCATGGCTCCAGTAGGATATAAGGCGATGCTCACTAGATACAGTGCTTTTCAGCCTGCATTCAATGTTGGTGTTGCTTCTCCATCCCAGCCCGCTGAATCCAGTCGAGTTCTCGGCAGTAGTAGACGTGGGAGGAAGGGCAAGAGCCGGAGGCCTAAGGGAAATGGAACCGCACATGCTGAGCAGGGAGCTACCTCTGGTGAGAAGTATGTCGCGTAATACTTTGAGCATATGGACTTGGTAGACTCCCGAGAAAATATCTTCGTGGCCACGACATAACACATTCACTATAGGAAGTCGTAGCCCATCCAGAGAGACAGGGAAAGGTGGGACCCTGGAATTTTTTTTGTTTCCACAACGACATAGGACACCACAGCAATGAGTGCCGCCAACTCAAAGATGAGATTGAGATCCTCATCAAGCTGGCACATCTCCACCAATATGCTAAGGGTGGAGTGCGTCAGGGAAAACCCCCCACGACAGGACTGCTCATGCCACTTGTTTCTCTACAGGTTCCAACAATTACTTCTGTAGTCCCACAACATCCACTGGCCCAAGGACCTCTTCCCGTGAACGGGTGAGTATGAACCATCTCGAGAGAACGCCACTTAGGTAGTACCTCCCGAAGCTCGTAGAATAGGTATGCACAAGCTTTGAATCATGATGATGAGGTGATGGCTTTGGCTCAGCTGCCTGCCCAAATGCCCTGAATGACTGACCAAGTCATAACATTCTTCGAAGATGATCTCGGAGAGTGCATTTCCTGCACCACGACACGTTTGTAATTGAAAGACAAATCTCCCACAAAATGGTGGCACCAATTCTGGTAGATAATGGGAGTTTGGGGAACGTCCTGTTTAGGTTAGCCTTCGAGAAAATAAGCTTGAACACGGCAGACTTGTCCCCGTGCACCTCGACTCTCTACGGATTCTTGGGAGAGGCCCTCATCTCGATGGGAGAGATAATGCTCTCTATAACTCTTAGAGAGGTGCCTCGCCAGGCCCTTAAATACTGCACCTTTATGGTAGTAGATTGTTCCTCGACGTATAACGCCATCTTGGGATGATCTGCACTGGTGGAATTCAGAGCTGTCACCTCCATCCGCCACCTGTGCATGAAGTTTCTCATAGATGCAGGAATTGGAACCGTTCACAGAGACGAGAAAGAAGAGAGACAATGTTACAATGTCTCTCTCAAAGCTCCCGTAATGGTGGTGGAAAAAGAAGGCCCCGAGAAGCCCGAGGCATCAGAAGTACAAGATGTCCAGGAGACCGTGTTCTAAGAATTGGACCCGAGGGTTCAATAGGAGAGGTCAATTAACCAATAGAGAATGTTCTTGATACCCCCACCCCGATAGAAAAATAAAAGTTGGGGGAAGCTTGAAAATAGAAGTCTGAGAAGCATTGGTGGGCTTCCTCCGAGAAAACCAAGACGTATTTGCATGGTCGCATTTCGACATGAATGGTATAGATTCGAACATCATATGCCATACCTTGAATGTCGATCCCAAATTTTCTCCTATCCAACAGAAGCGAATGACATTTGATCAAACTCAGAAAGAGGCTCCCAAGGCCAAGGTGGACAAATTCCTCTCCAACGGATTTATCCGAGAAGCCCAGTGCCCCAGGTGGCTATCCAATCCTGTACTCATGCCAAAGCCAAATGGCACCTGGAGGACATGCATCGATTTCTCAAAACTTAACAAGGCCTGCCCAAAATATTGCTTTCCGCTGCCTAAGATAGATCAGAAGGTCGATGCCACCTCTGGCTATGAGTTGTTGTCGTTCATGGATGCATACTCGGGATATAACCAGATATCCATGCATGTCTCAGACCAGGAGCATACTAGTTTTTGGACTGATAAGGGTGTCTACTGTTACATTGTGATGCCTTTCGGACTGAAGAATGTTGGTGCCACCTACCATAGGCTGGTTAACAAGATGTTCAAAAACAAGTTGGGGAGAAACATGGAGTTTTATGTGGACGACATGCTGGTCATGTCTAGGACAGCTCCCAACCATACGGGCCGCTTGGTGGAGGTCTTCACAGTGCTCTTCTGGTTCAGAATGAAATTAAACCCTTAAAAGTGCACATTTAGGGTTGCCTCTGGTAAGTTCCTAGGCTTCATTGTCAGTGCTCGGGGAATTGAGGCAAACCCTGAGAAAATCAAGGGCCTAATCAAGATGCCATCTCCTCAAAAGCACAAAGACGTTCAGATCCTAACAGGGAGGATCATAGCTTTGAGTCATTTTGTCTCTAAGGCAATGGACTAGTGCATCCCTTTCTTTATTGTCCTCCGAGGAAGTCAGGGATTTGAGTGGTCAGAATAGTGCGAACAGGCATTCCAGCAGCTCAAGGCGCACATGGAAAATCCTCTAATTCTATCCAAGCAAGTAGACGAAGAACCTCTCCTTCTCCATATGTCTATATCAGAGAATGCCATCAGTCCTGCATTGGTACGGGATGAAGGTCGTGTCCAGCACCCCGTATACTATGTTAGCAAAAGACTCCTCGGTACGGAATCTAGGTACCCACTGATAGAGAAGTTAACTTTTTGCTTAATGGTGGCTTGTTGAAAGCTAAGACCCTACTTTCAGGAGCATCAAATTAAGGTCCTCACAAATCATCCCCTTAGGCAAAGTCCTCCAAAAGCCAGAGTCATCAGGAAGACTCTTGAAGTGGTCGATGGAGTCGAGTCAATTAGACATTACCTACCACTCGAGGACTTCTATAAAAGGTGAAGCACTTGCTGATTTCATCACCGAGTGCACAGGGAATCGGGAAAAGGCTGATGGTATCCCAGCAGTCAGACCAGCTTGGAAGCTATTTGTGGATAAGTCTTCATACAAAAATGGTGTCGGGGCTGGAATTATTTTGGCTTCTCCTGAGGGGCACAGAGTGCATAGTGCCCTCCGCTTTGGGTTCAACACCTCTAGCAACGAAGCGGAGTACGAGGCCTTAATCCCTGGGCTTTGCGTGGCACTAGAGCTCAAAGCCGAGGGCCTTGAAAATTTTAGCGATTCTCAACTCTTGGTGAACCACGTACTTGGAGAGTACCAGGCCAGGGGAACAAAAATGGCAGCGTATCTAGCCAAGGCTCCAGAAATGTTGTATAACTTCAGAAGATTCACCATTCAACAGGTCCTGCGAGAACAAAATGCCAATGCTTACGCCGTGGCTATTTTAGCCACAACAAAAGATGTTGAGTTGATCAATGTGGTCCCCATTGATTACTTGGAGTCTCCGAGCATCTCAGCTCCCGACGAGGTGGAAGCTATACAACCACAAGATGGGTGGATAGAGCCAATAGTAAAATATCTTGAATCCGAGGAGCTGCCACAAGATAAGAAAACAACTCGGAAGTTGTTGTATCAAGCACCCAGGTACGTAATCATGGATAATAGGCTTTATCGGAGAGGTTAGTCGTTGCCTTTGCTTCGATGTGTGTCCAAGCAAGAAGCCAGCCTGATTCATCGAGAAGTGCATGATGGTTTTTGTGGAGATCATGCTGAGGGCAGAGCCTTTCCGAAAAGATCTTAAGGCAAGAATACTTTTGGCCCACAATGAATGGAGACGCGATGAATTATGTCAAGAAATGTGACAAGTGACAGCACTTCGCTAACATCCCCTAAGCGCCTCCAAACGAGCTTACGTACAGGGAAGGGAGGAGTGAAATATGCCATAGTGTCTGCCAACTACTTTACGAAGTGGGTCAAGGCTGAGCCTCTCGCTACGATCACCTCTAGAAAGGCCTTGGATTTGTCATCAAGAACATCATTTTCCGATACAGGCTCCCGAGGAAGATGTCTCTGACAATCGATTGTAGTTCAAAAACGAAGTATTCACAGACTTCTGTCAACAGCATGGAGTCATAAAGAGCTTCTCCTCCTTGGCCCATTCGCAGGCCAATGGCAATGTGGAAGCAGTTAACAAGACACTCAAGTCCACTTTGAAGAAAAGGCTGGAACAGGCGAAAGGAGGCCCGAGGAGTTGCTTAGGGCATTGTGTAGCTACCGAACCACTGCTAGGACCTCCAATGGATGGCCTACGGACATGAGGCCATGCTCCCAATTAAAGTAGTAATCTCCACGCATCGGCGGGACACGTATGACCTAACCACGAACCATGCTTTACTGGGAGAATCTCTGGACCCCGCGGATCTCGCTTGGGTCGTGGTCTCTATACAATGCAGCCCAATTCATTGATTTGATATTAATCCCCCAATAATGGGAAGAATGTATATTAATTATGAATGATTAGCATTAATGACCCAAGCCTCTATAAATAGGGTTGGGAGTCTCATTGTAAAGGGTTTGGTTTTTTTAGAGAACTAAATACTTGTATTCAGAGCAATATAAACACTGCCTAAGAAAACTCCATTAGAGCTTGCCCTAACAAGCTTCCAATCCTCCTAATACCATAGACTCGTGGACTAGGGCTCTTTTACAGCCCGAACAACATAAAAAACCATTGTGTTCTTGTTGTTTATTTCTTTAATCTCTCATTTATGGTTGATGGCGAAAAAGGCATTCAACAGCTCTCATAATACCAAAATACTCCTTTTAGACTCTTTAATTATTATTATTTTTTAAAAGCCATCCTTTGTTTATAAAGATTCTTTTTAACCTAAACGTCTATTTTTACAAAGTTTAATGATAATCTAAAACCTCTTTTATGGTATTTTTGAGAAGAAGAGAAATTGGACCCTTAATTTATTAAAATGGTAAAAATAATATATTATTTAACTCAAGCTGATTTTGGATTGGTTAAACCTCTAAATCCTTAGTTACCTTTGTAAAAGAACCATTTTCCCCATTTTCAAAATCTTACTTTCACTAGTTGATTAAAAGTGATAAAGTCCCATTTTTAAACTTTTGCCATAGGTTGAGTATTTTTTTTGGCCAAAGCCCTTTATTCATCGTTCACATGTTCTAAGTTATAAGGACAGGAACTAGGCGAAAATCTCACGTCAAAACTTGTTTTAGGTTAGGAGAACTAACCTCCCAAAAATCACTTTTCGTTATGGTCAGAAATTACTACTTTTCATATTTTGGGGCAAACTTAGAAAATTTGTTTGTCTTAAACCGTGGTACAATTTTCTCTTAAATTTTACAGGGTTCCAGATACATATTTAAATAACATACTTAAAAATTTCATAATTTTTTGGATAGTAAAACCAATTCAAATAATTAAAGCAATCTGGGCAGTGATTGCTACCCATAATATTTTTTTCCAGATTTTAGGGCAAAATTTGAATTTTTTTTCTTTTAAACCATAATATATTTTCATCTACAATTTTACAGGAACCCTTATACATGTATCAAATAACATCCTACCAAATTTTATAGCTTTTAGATCGGTAAAACCCATTCAAAAGATAAAGAAATCTAGACAGTGCATGCTGCTCAGAAATTGTCCAGATTTACTTGCCAAAAAGTGAATAACTTGGGCTTAATAAAAATACCTTTTTGTGATTTTCTAAAGCCTAACATCAAGTACTATCAAATCACTATACAACTACACAAATTATTTTCACAAAAAGAGGCAGTAGGGTGTGATCTAACCCGTTGGAAGCCAGACCACAAATTTTTGCAGCATGCATTTTTACTCACACTTAACCACAACAAGCATTTCTAGCATAAACCCTAGCCACATGCATGCGTGAAATTCATCATATCGCACAATCTCAACATTAAGCATAAAATAGGCTCTAAAAACTATTGAAATACCCTATACAATCATATCTAGAAAAACTAATCACAAAACTGAAAGAAACAACCATAGATTTATACCTTTTGAAGCCCTAGCTTGGAGATGTATTCCTTAGCTCTTCAAAAACTTCCCTTTGTGCTCTACACTCTCAAAACTGAGCCCCAAGTCCCACATGCATATTTTTAAGAAAGGATTATGTAGCACCCTACTACCCTTGAGTCATTACCATGTGATTTTAAATTGTGCCATTAACTAACCAAGGTTTTCAACCAAAAAGTGTGAGTAGATCGGAAAATTAAGAATAAAAAGTTTTGAACATTCATTAAAATTATAAAAGTGTTACATTGGGATCCCAAAACATTGTTTTAAAAAAATTTATAACTCAAAAGTTAGTGTACATTCAACCTAGGCGACAAAACTAAACGTTTATAACATGTTCCTCAAAACAACCCCAGCGGTCGTGGCCAGGTAGGCCAAACATGTACGCACCGCTGCATGCCCTCAAAAACATGGTTGATCGACCATTTCCTTGCCCTTACCTGCACTACAGAGCACACGTGAGCCGAGGCCCAACAAGAATACTTCACAACACAATATATAATAATTTAATTTAACAAATGCATAATTAATCAAATGCGTCAAACAATCTATAAGTTCCTATCTGAATTCACAACAGCACATAAGCACAATAAGACAACAACACATCAGCATGACAACACATAAGCACAACAGCGACCTCTACCACTCAGGGTGCGTTACTAGGCACCAAGTCCACGGTCTTAACAAAGCGGGTGAGTACAACACCCTTTGAGGCTCTCGCCCTGGCGACCTGCATTCAGCATGCTTAATGATAGTCTTGGCCTTTTTCGATCCCGGACTTTGCCGCTCTTAGCCTTCACCGTCCCCGGAGTTTGCCGTTTTCGACCTTTGTAGATCCTGACCTTCACCACTCCCGGCTTTTGCCGTTCCCTGCCTTTGCTATTTCTGACCTCTGCCGATTTCAGCCTTTGCCCTTCTATAACAAACACACTTACGACGTAATAGTTGCAAGCCATACACACAATATAGCTCTATGAGCATAGATAGTTTTCTTACCTTGTGTCCTGAGCTGCAAACCCAAAGCGATCCCGAACACGATCTGTAAACCCGAGACTGAGCGATAAAACATAGTCACAACGTAATGATAAATAGCCATCCCATTCTAAATCAAAGAAAAGCCTTCAGAATAGCATACTAACCTCTGGGACCTCAAATTCTACTTAACCGGGTAGTAGGATCCATCCCGATCCTTAAGATTTAAGTTCCCGAGCTTAAAACCCTTAAGTGGGAAATATCCCCTTTGAGCCGTGGCCTAGCCCCCTAGGGCTGCAACGTGCTACAAGTGAGAGAGCCTCGAAGCTCTCTTCTGGGGGACAAGGGTCGCAGCGCCTTGACCTGCATCGTGATGCCTGGCCAGTTTCAGAGACCTTCCAGGGTCTTATCACTTTACTTTATATTTCGTCTGTGTTTGATATCATGCTAATATTTGATCTTCCTTGGCAGGTTCAGATATGTTTGTCTTTGTTCACACCCAACAAAGGTCGACTCCAACCGAGACTAGCCCTTCTGTCTGAGCGGCCAAGAGGACCAGGTTTGAGCCCGAGCTGATAACAGAGGTCCCTCCTGACGTGCCTCCTTTGGCTCCAATGGCGTCTAGTCCTTTCGCAGAGGTAGAGCCATCCTTTCCCATGCCAGTTCCTCCCAGTATCACTGATGCGAGTGCCTCCTCCTCTGCGCCAACTCCTTTATTTGAGCCACACAAGTCTGCCATACATAATTTAGGTGCCATTATGGACTAGCATCCCATCTCGAGAAGAAAAAAATGAGCATTAATGGGATTAAGAATGAGGACTTGAGCACCTTCCTCACGAAGTCACTCCTTGACATTTAGAGTGTAAGTCCTCTAAAGTTTTCTATTTGTCTGGTTAGCTTGTGTGTTGATGTTATCTAACACTTGTATGTTTTTTTGCAGGTGCTGATGTTGGTCTCCCATGTCCATGATAGGTATGTGGAGTATGCCTCTACGTTTTCCAACCTTCGCTCTGAGTTTGAAGCTGTTCGCTAGGAGGTACTGGACCTTAGGCACATTCTTTGCTCTAGGGATGCAGACATTGCATTGAAAGATGAAGAAATCAGCACTCTTCGCAGTACCACAGAGCTCAAACAGCAGGAAGTGACCAAGTTGACTCTCAGGGTAACCCAGGTGGAGGGGAAACTTGCTGATCAGCTTAAACAATTTGAAGCTGAGAAAGAGAAGCTGCTTGCTAAAATGGACCAATTGCAGAAGGATTCTCTCTTTGAGAAGGAGAAAGAAGTCAAGGATGTCCAAGACAAGGCACTGGAGGAGTATTCAAGGACTGCCTTCTCTTGCTTCTACTTGATCTGGAAGTCCAACAAAAATCTGAACTTGGATTTCCTCCCAGAGAAGACATGAGCGAAAGAGCTTAAGAAGTGTCTGGCTCGTGAGGCTGTTGAGGCTTAGGGCGGTCATTTAGATGATACTCCTCACCCTTGTTAGTCTTCTTTTGGTCTTTTATTCTTTGTCTTTCCTTTTGTGCCATTGGTGTTAGGAAAAATTAGATTGCCTCAATGGAAATAGGTAAGAATATTACAACTCTAGGAAATATATTACAAATAAATATAGATTGATTAAATATGGTTACAACTCTATAACTGAAAATACAAATAAACAAAAAGAAGAAGAAGAATAAAATAGTGAAAAATACAACTCTAAGCAAAATATTACAAGTAAAGTAAAGGTGCTTGAAACAAAAGAGAAGATTACAACTCTAAACAAAAGTTATAAGTAAATAGAACAAGAGAATAAGAAGATATACAATAGAATAAAATGTAAGAACAGAAACACAAGTAAACTCTCACTTACACAACCTAAGTGAAGAGGGTTGGGGATCACCAACTTGAACAAGGTTTAAAACCTTTGTCCAAAAGCTTATTTCTCCCTAACTCAAGCACTAAGGGATTTCTCTCAGATTAAAGGAAATGCTTTATGGAATTATCAAGCCTCAAGGTGTTTCTAGCCAAGTGCTCTAATGGATAGAAATGTTGTGTCTTTCAAGTGAGCTATAGGCTGCTCTTTATAGAGTTTAGAGACACCCTTTGAATTTCAAATTCCACCAACCCCCATGGTCGTTACCAATGATTAATTGGATTATTATGGAATTAAAAATGAGATTTGGGAGTTATTTGGGTTTTCGTAACTGTTCAACATATTTGGAAAAAACTGAAAAATTGGCCTGAAATGCACTTGTGGCCGCAGCTAGGGACATCAGTAGCTGCGACCATTGCTCTCTGTCTCCCAGGCCATGGCCACCATCACTCAGTGGCCGTGGCCACAGTCCAGTTTCAGCACACCAATTTGTGCTATTTTTCCAAACGGTTCTAAACCCTCCCAATTGATTTTGTAACCCCCAAAACACATTGTTGGGGTTAAAATCATATCTCTAACAACCATTTCACATATGGCTTTATGAAATTCATTACAATATTGTGTAACACCAAATTTACACAATAAAGGGTAATATTTGGAAGTTACAAATTTGTAACACCAAATACGTTACATATTTGGATATATCTCATATATCTAAATATTGTTACTCTCTATTATATGTTACAATATGTGACACTCTTTGTCACATTTATTTAATCTAAAACATTATATTATATTATGAAATAATATAACAATTGGTGGGGCACCTTGTACTTGATAGTTTTTACATATGCCATTTTATGCCTTTATGCTTTTTTGTTATGATTACTCAGCGTATTAATTGAAATTTTTTATTTCCAATGCTTATTAAGTATATCAACTCAGAACCCTCATTGGTTCAGGTATCAGTATACTCTGAACACATGTATTTCACGTGCCATACTAACCTTACTCCCTTACGTTTTTCATGCTAACAACCATGGTAATGTGAGTAGTACGATACTTCACCATGTACCACGAACAAAACGGTCAGGTCAACCACCCCATGGGTGATAGGCCGACCACCCTATAGGGTTGATGGTCTGGTCGACCACCCTATAAGGGACATGGCTAGGAGTCTCCCTACCAATGCCTTTTTTTGTTTTTGTTTTTTGCGCTTTCATAACACATGTTGAACAATTGTCCTAGAAAAACTTAAGCTTGCTTAGTACATAGGGTCATGTCCTCATTACTTGTGTATACCCAGATCGATATGTACTATATGACCCCAAGTGATCATGGGTTTAAAAGCCCTGGTCACTTGCTACTTGACCATGCCTTGCATTAAGCGTTTAGACACATAGTACTATCATTTTTACCCAGTGATGCAAGCAACAAATGCTTGTCCTTCATTAGTAGTCGGATGATGATTTCATACTCAGTAGTAGTGATACCTATACACAGATGCATATTGTGTATCAAGTGTCGATCACGATCTATGTAATCTCTCATGTACTCATTATAATGATTGTAGACATAAGTGTCTAAGTTGGACCAATCGGGTCTTGATGGGCTAATTGAGCTTGTAACGAGTCTTTGATCAAATTATCGACCGGTCCCTCAAGGACCAGATTTGATTATGATCCAATGATGGCGACTGGTTTTCAGACCAGTCTCTTTTTTTATCATATGAGTCGATAGGTTCCTCAAGAACCATGATCAAACATGATCAAATAACGGCGACTAGTCCTTGGACCGTATGGGTCGATAGGTTTCTCAAGAACCAGGATCGAACATGATTAAATAATTTGGCAACAAGGTCTAGGATCGGTCTCTCTTTTTGATCGGGTGGGTCGATAGGTTCCTCAAGAACCTGGATCGAACATGGTCAAATAATTTGGTGACAAGGTCCTATGACTAGTCTCTCTTTTGGATTGTATGTGTTGATAGGCTCTTCAAGAACCAAGATCAAACATGAACCATAATGGCGAAAGGTCCTCGGACTAGTCTCTTGTTTGGATCTTATGGGTCGATATGTCCCTCAAAGATTAGAATCGACATGATCCATAATGGTGGCAGCTCCTTAGATCAGTCTCTTGTTTGGATCTTATGGTTTGATGGATACCTTAAAGACCATAATCGAACATGATCCGATGGGGTTGACAGGTCTAAAGTGACCGGTCCCTTGTTGAAAGAAATTTAAAGAATTAAGCGAAACTTAAGAAATTAAATTCATTCATTCATCATAAGCACAATTGCTATTACATAGATAATTCGAAAACAATACATTTGCAAATTAAATTTGTGTCGCTGCTGAACAACTTCACTGATAGTACCGGCGAAGGTGTTCGCCATTCCAGTAGTTTTTTATTAGTTCTCCATTCAGTTGAGCTATCTTGTATGTCCTTGGTGGGATCACCTCCTCCACAAGGTATGGCCCTTCCCAATTAGGTCCTATTACCCCTATTGCAGTATCCTTAGTGTTTAGGAACACCCTCCCCAGTACTAAGTCCCCAACTTGGAATTTTCGATCTTTCACCCTAGAGTTGAAGTATCTAGCCACTTTTCGTTGGTGTGTTGCTACTCTGAGACTTGCCTTTTCCCGCTATTCTTCGATTAAATCGAATGACTCTTCTATTAGCTGATGGTTCCTCCCTTGATTGTATGTCTCTCGTCTATGTGATGGAGGAGTGAGTTCAACTGGCAACATGGCTTCATACCCAAATGTCAAAAAGAATGGTGTATGGCATGTTGCTGTTCGAGTCATTGTTCGATGTGAGCATAGGACCTCCGAAAGTATTCCTGGCCAGGGTCCTTTGGCTTGTTGAAGGCATTTCTTTAGAGTGTCTTTGATAGTCTTGTTCACTACTTCTACTTGAACATTGGCTTTGGGGTGTGCTACTGAGGAAAAGCTCTTTGTGATTCCATGCCTCATACAAAAGTTAGTGAACATATCACTGTCGAATTGAGTCCCATTATCCGAGACTATCTTCTTCGGTAGACCGAATCAACATATGATATTCTTCACTACAAAGTCTAAGACTCTTTTCAAGGTAATGGTGGCGAGCAGTTCTGCTTCAATCCATTTGGTGAAGTAATCTACGGCTACAACATCAAATTGGACTCCTCCCTTTCCCGTGGGTAGCTTCCCGATTAGGTCAATTCCCCATACAACGAAGGGCCAAGGGCTTTGCATTTGTGTTAATTCATTAGGTGTTGCCTGAGGTATCTTGGTGAACATCTGACACACACTGTGGCATCTTCTGCAATACTCAATCGAGTCTTCGTTCATCATCGGCCAGAAGTATCCTTGCCTTAAGATTTTCTTTGATAAGCTCTGCCCCCAGCGTGATCTCCACAAAACCTCTCATGTACCTCGATCATTAATAGCATTGACTAGTTTGGTGTAATGACCTTAGCAATGGTAGGGAGTACCCTCGGCGGTACAAGACCCCTTCGGCTATCATATATAGGGCAGCTTGTCTCACCAACTTCCTTTCTTTGTTTCGATCACTGGATACTACTCCTTGGTTGAGATAGTTAATAATAGGGGTCATCCAAGTATCTCCTAACTGAACCAGCAGTGCCTCCTGCTCGGTTATGCTTCTTTCCACCAAGTATTTGACGGGAACGACATTCAAGGTGTCTGCATCATTGGCACTGGCAAGCTTGGCTAAAGCATCAGCATTGGCATTCTGCCCCCTCAAGACTTGTGTAATTGAGTATCTCTTGAACTGTGCCAACAAGTCCTTCACATTGTTCAGGTATTGAACCATCCTAAGTCCCTTGGCTTGATACGCCCCTAGTACATAGTACACTACTTGTTGGGAATCGCTGAATATCTCCAGGGATTGTGCATGCACATCCCGAGATAAGCGTAATCCTGCTAGCAATGCCTTGTACTCAACCTCGTTGTTTGAAGCGTTGAATCCAAATCTAAGAGCATAGTAGATTCGATGATTCTCTAGAGTTATCAGTATGATTTCTGCGCCTGAGTTGTGTTCGTTGGATGCTCCATCAACATATAGCTTCCATACGGAAGTATCTCCTTCCTTCTTAGTATCTCCATTCTCCGATTGGTAGGAAGGGTCTTCAAGGTTGGTTCCCTCAGCTATGAAGTCCTCCAATGCTTGTCTTTTTATCGCCATCCTTGGATGATAAGTGATATCAAACTGTCCTAACTCCACCGCCTATTTGAGTATCCCAAGGCCTTTGGCTTCTGAAGAACTTTTCATAGTGATTGATGGATTAGGATTTGGATAGAGTGAGCTTGGAAGTATGGATGCAGCTTTCGAGAGGCGATTACTAAACAATAGGCTAGCTTTTCAAGAGGGGGATACCTAGACTCTGCACCTACTAGCCTTTTATTAATATATTACACAGGGTGTTGTACCCTATTATCTTCTTTCACCAAAGCAACACTGATTGCATGCTCGGTGATTTCCAAATAGATGAATAACACTTCTCCATCTATTGTCTTTGCTAGAACGGGAGGTTGAGCGAGATGCTCCTTCAAGGCTTGGAAAGCTTTCTCGCATTCCTCGGTGCATTGGATCTTCTTGTTGCTCCTAAGTAAGTTAAAAAAGGGGACACACTTGTCCGTAGACTTTGATATGAACCTACTGAGGGAAACTACTCTCCCTGTTAAGCTTTGCACTTCTTTGATTGTGGTAGGTGACTTCATGTCAATAAATTCTTTTATCCTCTCTGGGTTAGCCTCGATTCCACGTATATTGACTATGTATCCGAGAAACTTACCGAAACCAACTCCAAATGAGCACTTGAGAGGATTTACCTTCATGCGATACTTTCTAAGTATTGCAAAGCATTCCTCCAAGTCTATAACATGCCCTCCTGCTTCTTTGGACTTGACCAACATGTCATCGACATATACCACCATATTTTTTCCAATCAAGTCTCGGACACATGCCATTCACTAAATGATGGTAGGTGGCTCCTATATTCTTCAAGCCGAATGGCATTACCTTATAACAGTACAATCCCTTGTCTGTTTGGAAGCTGGTATGTTCCTCATTGGGGGGTGCATACTTATCTCATTATACAGAGAATATACATCCATGAATGAGAGTATTTCATGACCTGCAGTTGGATCGACCAGTTAGTCTAATCTGGGTAGTGGGAAGTAGTCTTTGGGGCATGTCTTGTTCAGAACTGTGAAGTCCACGCATGTCCTCCACTTCTTGTTTGATTTTGGGACCAACACGGGGTTTGATACCCAGTCTGGGTAGTAGGCCTCCCTTATAAAAATGTTTTCCTTGAGCTGTTCGAACTCCTCCTCCAGGGCTTGAGATCGGTCTTTGTCAAGCAGTCTCCTCTTTTGTTGCATCGGTGGGTACTTTTTGTCCACATTGAGGACATGGCTTATCACGAATAGAGAAGTTTCGACCATTTCCTTATGTGACTAGGCAAAGATGTCCTGGTTCTTCTCCAAAAGTTCTACCAACCATGCCTTAATTTCTACCTTTAGTTCCTTCCCAACATTGATTACTCCACTCAGGTCCTCCTCATTTAGTAGGACTTCGTCAAGATCTTCGACTGGTCCTACCCCCATGATGTCATCCCCAAAGAGAGGATCGATGTCATTTCCCTTGCTTTGGGAAACATGTTACAATAACAAATCTTTGTTAAAAGGAGCCCCCAACTTCAGTAAAGTGTTTCCTTCAATTTTAACCTCCATGTTGACAACTTATCGGTTCCTTCATTCCTTTCGCAATAGGTCACCACCATGTTGTTTACGCATGGTCCTTTCTTTTCTTTGACCACCGACTCGTTATAGCATTCCCGTGCCTCCCTTTGGTTACCCTGTATGCATCCTTGCCTTGCACTTGTGGGGAACTTCAAGGACAGATGCCAAATAGAAACTGGTGCATGTAATGCCATCAGGAGGGTTCTCCCGAGCACTACATTGTAAGGCAATGAGAAATCTACCACCAAGAACTCTTTCATCACAGTCTCGTGCCTAAGGGCATCCCTCACCATGACTGGTAGTTTGATAGTTCCTGCTGGTGCTAGGCATTCTCTTGTGACCTCATATATCACTTGGGAACAAGGTGTCAGGTCCTTGACCGTGAGCTTCATCTTCTCAACGGATGATTTGTAGATGATATCTACTAAGCTTCCCGTATCCACCAAGCATCTCTTCCATGGACAAAGCCGGCTTGGCCAATGAATGGGCAACACTGTTAGCATTGTTGAGAATATAGGCACAATCAATAAAGGAAATAACAACTATAGATCATAACAATGTATTACAATCACATAAAATCATAGGATTAAAGTATAAACTTTAAAATGGCATAAATTATAAAATGAAATTCACGAGGAGTAAAATTACACCAACTAGATAATTTGAATCTACACAAAAAGATAATAATTGAAAAATGCAAAAATAGTACAAACTCAAATTAGGAAACCAAGAAATAAAAACTAAAATAGTCTATGTTAGAACACCAAAAACCTTCTTTGAAGAAGACCCAAGGCTTATACACGAGAAGTTCACTGTCTAAATACTCTATTCCTAGCCCTTGGTAGATACTTGAGTTTTTTTCTTTCTAAGAGGAATCAGGATTGAGATTGAACCAGCCTTACTATTCACAAGACAAACACTCCCTTTATGAATTTCTTAGAGAAAATTTGTGATCTTGGAGAGCTTGACAGAGAGAGATAGAGGTTAAAGAGAGTTGAAAAGTGTTAATTAAGCTTCACAACTTTAAAAAAAACCTATTTTATGGTGTAGGCACCATTATTAGGCTTAATCAATATAAAAGAACTTTTAAAGACATCATTTTGGAGAAAAAAGTTTCATTATCAACCCAGCGAGTGGCAACATGTTGCATCCCAGGCATCAGGTTGCCCTACAAGTGGAAATATGTTGCCACTTGCAATTTTGCTCACTTTTGTGAGCGTAGGCAATGTTTCGCCTTTCGACAAATGACACATCACCATTCAAGTTGGTCAACCTCATCGTTTTCACACCAAATCAACTCCAAATGTCCCCAAACTTTTTAGGAATACTTATATACTTCATTGTATCACTTTAGACCCAAAAAAGTTAATTTTGGATGCCTGTAACACTAAATCTTGCAATCCAATTTAAGTGAAAATCATTAAGTATTTTGCACTACTTTATGTAAACAACTTAATCATTATATATAACCAATCTTAACAAGCATTTCTACTATAATGACAGGTTACACAAGTGAAACTATTACATAATTTTCTGATATCATTTGCCACCAAACCCGAAGAAGAGAGACACAAGTCTTTATTGTGTATGGCTTGGCAAGCCCTCAAACAGTTCGTATGCACAACTATAGAAAGATAGTTTAGTTGTGTACAAAGAAGAAGAACATGTAGTATTGCCAAAGCCTCAACTACATACGGTTCTAAGGAAGACACCCGAGGAATTCTCGAAGACCCCAGGCATACCAAACCCAAAGGAGAAAGACACAATTTTTTTTAATTACTCTATTCAATATGATGTGCAAAAGTATTTGGAGATACATAATATTTAGATAAATGTTAAAATTATCCATAAAAAACTTAGAATTTGTTAAAAATTAACCAAAAGGACTTAGTGTATTAGTTGGACATTAGAATTTGAAGATTTTTTATTAAAAAATATAATTGATTTTATTATTATTTTTTTACAAATTAATAATATTATTATTATTAAACTAAAACTAAAGCTATTCTATTTCTTTCCTCCTCCTCCTCTTCTTCACAGTTGGCCAAACGACAAGGTGGCTGGCGTAGTGCGACGGAGTCCGATGCGAGGTGGTTGACATCAAGTGCGACAGACCTTTTTTACAGTGTTCTAATAGTTTGCATATTTAGTGTTTAAGCACCTCTAAATATACTTAATGTTAGTTTTTCTCTCCTTTGTATTGTTTTCGATAAATTCTTCTTTGCTTTGGTCAATGATAGTTTCAAATCATTTTATCAAATTAATTACATAAATGTTAATATTATATATATATATTGATTAAAATGGTATAAAATCAAAGAAGCTGTTAGGTGGATTATAAAGATGCCTGTTTTCATTCCACATCTTATGACAATTTTTTTTTTGTTTGTCAAAAATCTACATTTCATATTATTCTATAACAATTTTAAACATTAATACTTTTAAATTTGCAGCATTAGTACTTTATCTGAGCTTTTAGGAGATTTGAGTCTTCTATATTTAAAGGCATTTTTTTTTTTACTAATTCATAAATTTATATAGTTTGTTTATTCTATATTTTTATATATCTCCATCATGTATGCTTACGTGAATGGTAAATTATACTTTTTTTTAACCTTTTTACTTTACATGCTCTTCTATAAGTAATTCATATGATTATTATATGTTTTATGTAGTCAATTTGTTAACTTAGCTACCAACATCCGAAAAACCATAGAGTGTGTAATCACTTCAATTATATTCGCCCAAAAAAAATATACAAACACCCTTTGGTGCAAATTGTGTTCAAGAAATCACTTTAATTTATTTATTTATTCTCTTTTGTTTTTTTCTAGATATTTCTTCTTTTAAAAAATTAATATTCATGCGCAGAAAGATGCAACTACTTCTAACTGCTTGGAATAAACAATTTGATAGTGAATGCAATGTCATTGCAAGTATGATAGCAACGCAACTTGTTATAGCTGTTAAAAATTTGCGGGTTGTTTCATATTGCAATAAGTTCCAAACTTTATTGGCAACTCTTAATTTATTGCATAATCCATAACTTCACAACAAAATCACTTATTTATTTCAGGCGAGATGAAAACAATACTTACTTACAAAGGTGTGTAGCTGAAGAAATTAGTCTTCCAAGTTCATCAACTATGAAAATGCCTGCAAATGAGAGTTTTACACCACTCAATATCATCAAAGATCTACCTGACAAGGTTGATACCCATTTTTATACACATTTGGTTATAACTATTTGTTAGAAATAATATAGTGGAGAAAAACAAAATGTATATTAATATATTTAATTGAAGTACAGAAATGCAAAAAATATAATAAGAAGAATAAACCAAAGTTGAGCCACGCAAAATGCGCTTTCCTTAAAGCAGATTTGCTCCCTCTACCTGACTAGTGTTAGAGGATTCGTGAGCAACCACTTCCCAGGATACAACAACTATCAAGCAGGACGAAAGAACCACTGCGTCTACTTAGAGGCGAACTCGAAACAAACATTCCCTCTATCACCAGAAAATACTACATAGACTAAGTATGTGATACTCTGTATATGCGTGTCCTAGAATGAGAGGAGAAGCCTCCTTTTATATGCTTCATGGAGAGTTGAAAATGTGTGTGAATCAAGTGCATCAATGCCCAAATATCCAACAAATCTGGAATCTTAATTTCTAACAATCTTAAAGCAGATCTCGACTCCTTAGAGAAGACGAACAAATTGAAGGGCGGAAACTATTTTTGAATTTTGTTTGTTTTGCTATTTAATCAGTGCTGATAATATTTTATTATCTTTATAAGCTCCCAATTTTGTTTAGTATATAAATATATATATATCTTGATTACTAAATAACAAGTTCATCGATTCTCTGCCAAGATTCTTTATCTCATATATGTATTGATATGATAGTTTTGTATATATATATATTATATGCATTTTTTTCGTTATTTTTATATTCTATTGTATCTGTATCGAATATATGCTTTCATACATCATTTGTTTTATATGCATGAAACACATATATATATATATATATGTCATATATGTTTAACGTATTCTAGAATTTTGAACATATATCATATATTTTTTGGTTTTAGCATATTGTCATATATGCATTTAATGAAATGTTTCACATATTCTTGTAATAAATGGGGAAATGTATATGCATATTCACTTACCTTAATTGGTATTGCCATTACAATTATTTATATATATGTGGAAGTATATTATGACGATAGTTATGAACATATTATGTAGATTTATTTTTCCATATATATATAGGGTAGCACTTCGGTGCAGCCAGGGCACGGTTCCGGCATTTAAATATTTTTTCTTTCCAAATTTTTTATGATAGTGTACATTGTTGTCATTTAAGACATCCTGTAAATTTTCAAAATATTTCAAATAGTTTACGGTGCCGAAAACAAGGTTCAAACAGTTGAATTTTACACCCGTATACAAAAAACAGACACAAGTGCAACAACCTTGTTTTCGGCACTGTAAACTATTCATAATTTTTTGAAAATTTGCAGGATGTCTTAAATGACAACAATGTATACTTTCATAAAAAAAAATTAGAAAAAAAAATTATTTAAATACTCAAACCGTGTCCTGGCTGCACCGAAGTCTCCCCCTATATATATATATGTATGATTTATACATATTAATATATATTATAGGAATACAGTTGTATATGAATTTTATATACATATATGTGCATATTTTATATAATTTAAGTTTAAGTTACCTTCAGTTGAAATTTTATTTATTACATGCAACACGAACACTTTATATAGTAATATATATATATATATGCACATGGAAAATTTGATAAGTGGTTTCAAAATTAATGAGTGTGACAAATGTGTTTATATCAAATATACAAATGATGGATATATTATTCTTTGTTTGTATGTAGATGATATACTCATTGTCGAAAGCAACCAACAAATCGTAAAATCTACGAAAGATATATTTAACTCAAGGTTTGACATGAAGGACATGGGACTGGCTGATGTAATTCTAGGAATAAATATTACAAGGATGCCAGTTGGACTTAGTTTGAGTTAGTCACACCATGTGGACAAGATTCTTAACAAATTTGGTAAAAATGATTCTGTTGTGTCCAGAACACCAATTAACATAAGTCATCATCTATCCAAGAATAAAGGCAACATTGTCTTTCATGCAAAGTATGCTAGAGTGATAGGTAGTCTAATGTACTTGATGAGTTGTACAAGACCAGATATTTCCTACACTATAAGTACTTTAAGTCGATTCATGAGTAATCCAGGTGTTGAACACTGGAAGGCATTTACAAGAAGTGCTTAGGTACCTGCGGTATACTCGTAACTATGGGTTGAACTATACCAGAGAACCAACTGTTCTTGAAGGACACACTAACGCAAGCTGGATATCTGACATCCAAGACTCGAAAGGTACTATTGGATATGTGTTCACTCTAGGTGGCGCAGCTGTTTCATGGAAATCCTCGAAACAAACTGTAATCACTAAATCCACAATGGAATCCGAGTTTGTAGCTCTGGATAAATGTAGTGAAGAAGAAGAATGGTTGCGTAATTTCTTGGAGGATATTCCCGAATGGCCGAAACATGTGCCTGCAATATGAATATATTGTGATAACCAAGCAACAATTGGTCGAGCGCAAAATGTTTTGTATAACGGTAAGTTTAGACACATATGTTGATGACATAATACCGTTAGACAACTGATCTCAACTGGAGTTATCTCGATTGATTATGTGAAGTCAAAAGATACCATTGCTGATCCACTAACCAAAGGGTTAAATAGAGATCAAGTTGAAAAGACATCAGAAGGAATGGGACTTAAACCCAAAGGAAATTAAGGTCGATATAAAGGAAACCCAACCTAGTTTACTGGAGATCCCAAGATTTAAGTTCAATGGGACAACCTAGTTATTGAGACCGAGTAGGATCACTGTGGGGGATTACCCCTACCCGTTCCTATGGTGAAACAATGATGTCCATTGTAAAAAATGTTAAGCTCAAGCTTTTAATGACCCTTACGCATCGGAAGTTCGAGCAGATTGTCTTAGATAAGAGGTCACCCATGTGAGAGAGAAGTGTGGGGGCTCAATTCTGTAAAACCTCTCATAGAATCAGGTAGATGTTCACGGTCAAAATGAACATAACCATGAGAACCGAAACTATGCCGGAAAGATATTTGTGTGAGATATATCATCATTTACACAAACAACAGAACAGTTCAAAGACATCGCGTATACTGATCAGTTAGTAAAGTAAATATATTCTCATAGGGAAGGTTCAAAGGCTAACACCCACCTATCATACGCAGGTATCAATCAGATAACTCTATCACCTTGTTGCGTCGAATCGTGTTAAGTTATTGTTTCTTAATGTTGATCAATTTCATTCATGCGGGGGATTGTTGGAAAAAAAATGAGTGAATAAGAAATTGATGCCTGAAATGGTAATGATTCAGCAAATCACCTTGATTAAAGATGATATTATCTGAATATTGTGTAATTTATAATATTTGATTTTGACAAATAACTTTGGTCAAAATTGAGATATCAGAATATTGTGTGATTAATTATAATTGACTGCTAGAAAATTACTTTGGGTAACAATTGATATTACCATAATAAGTGTGATTAATTCTGATTGATTATCAGAAAATCACTTTGGGTAACTGTTGATATTACCAGAATAAGTGTGATTAATTCTGATTGATTTTCAAAAATTAAGATTCCAGATTTGTTGGATATTTGGGCATTAATGCACTTGATTCACACACATTTTCAACTCTCCATGAAGCCTATAAAAGGAGGCTTCTCTTCTAATTCTAGAACACACAAATACAAAGTGTCACACACTTAGTCGCTTTCTCTCTTTAGTCTCTGTAGTATTTTTTGGTGACAGAGGGAAGGATTGTTTCGAGTTTGCCTAAGTAGACCACTACAATAATTTTGACATTCAATGACTCCCTACAATGTCTTACATCAATGGTGTAAGACATTAAAAATTATGAGGGATTTAAAATGTCTTATGTTGGGAGACATTGAAATTTTTTATTAATTACTAAAATTGTAAGACATTAAAAGTGCAGGGAGACGTTGAAAACTAGGGGTCTAAACATGTGTCTATGGGGACATCCAATGTCTCCCAGTGGAAGACATGCCACATGTCCCACGTCTTCCAGTGGGAGACGTTGGAAGTCATATACATCCAACGTCTCCCGTTGGAAGACGTGGGACACATGGCAAGTCTTCCACTGGGAGACGTTGGATGTCCCCACTAGTATTAACCCATTCCTTCCCTCTCTCAGACACACATGCACAAACCAGTGAGCACAAACCAGAGGCACATTCAAGCGATTTATGCAATTTCTAGGGCACAAAAGGTAATATTTTCTCTCTATTTTCATGGTTTTACTTAGTTTTTTTTTCAAAAAAAAAAAATCTTAGGTTATGCATAAAAATGAATAGAAAATATGATTGTGTTTGTTTTACATTAGTATGAACTTTTTCCATAGATTGTAGGATTTTCTTAGATTTTCCATAGTTAGTTTCTATCAAAATTTATAATTTGTTGACAATGTAGAAATTATTTTCAATTTAAGTATCACATTGTGTAGATTTAATTAAATATATATGTTTATGATTATTTTTAATTATTATTATTATTTATTTCAAATTTTATCTATATTTGTTTATATATCTAATTTTTTTTATTTAAATTCTAGTTATTTTGATTATATATAGTTATGTTAAAATAAATTTATTAAATAATTTTTAAAATATAAATATATGAAAAGTTTTATGTTTTTGTTGATTATTTAGTTTTTAGGTTATGAAAAGTTTTATTGATTTTTTGTTTAGGTTAATTAGTGGCTCATTGGAGTTTTTTTTTATTTGTTTAGCAATCATTTACTTATTAGATATTTAGTGATATTTTTTTAGTAATCTTTTACATATTAATTAATTTAATTTCGTAGGTTGTGATTTTGTTGGTGAGATTTTAGAGGGTATTTTTTCATCAAAATTTCTATATCAATCACCCATTTGAGGTGATTAAGTTTCTAAAATTACAATAATAAGTAACATATTGCTAGATATTTAGTGATATTTTATTTATTATTTATTAATTTAACTTTATTGGTTTGTGGATTTAATAGCAAATTCGATTACTACGTGAAGTAATTTTGCTAACTTTTGGATTATTAATTGCAAGAGGTACATATATATTCTCTTACTTCTACGTGAAGTAGGTTTTGAGATTAAAATTGTGTGCTGCAGTGATAACGGAAGGTTGATAACTTGTGTGTTTTAGTGAAGTAGGTTATGAGAAATTTGGTTGTGTGTTGCAGAGCTATAAGGAAGAAACTTATTGTATGTTGTTTGAATTGTTTGTTTTGCTATTCACATGCAGATAGTTAGGTCACTATTATAGGGGAAATGCTACCCAATTTTATCTAGGATAATAAACAATTAGCTTTATATAGACATCAAACTTTATCATGTGCTTATTTCGTGTCATTTCTTTTATTTTTCATAGACATAAGAGAAGATATGGATAGACAATGGATGTCAGCGAATAGGTTTTGTTCTGCAGAATATAGGAACGGGGTCGATTTGTTCTTAAGGTTTTGTTCGGAAAATGTGAAAGACCCAAATTTTACTTATTGTCCATGTCTTAAGTGTGGAAATGTTAAAAAAAATGAATCTTAAAAAGATCAAAGAACACTTATATTTCAATGGGATCGACAAGAGTTACACAATTTGGTATTACCATGGGGAGTTAGCTCCTATTGCTCCAACTCTGCCAAGTAGACCAAAAGGAGTGAGGAGGAATATAGTAGAGGAAAACTGGGATCCATTAGATGAAATGATTGATGACGCACATTATGGATGAGGAGTGGACCCAAATAAGTTTGAGACACTCCTTAGTGATGCTGAGAAACCGATTTACCCTGGTTGTGCCAGATTTACAAAATTATCTGCGCTTCTTAGGTTGTACAATCTAAAAGCTAAACATGGATGGAGTGATAAAATTATTATTGATTTATTTAGTTTTTTTAATGAGTTATTACCCGAAGATAATGAAATGCCAATTTCATTTTATGAGGCAAAGAAAACGTTATGCTCATTAGCATGCAGTAGGAAAAAATTCATGCATGTCCTAATGATTGCAAATTATATCGAAATAGCTTTGCAGACGCAAAATCGTGTCCTACTTGTGGTGAGTCACGATGGCAAAAGAAAATAAATGGTGAGGATGTCAAGGAAGGAGTACCTGCCAAAGTTTTGTGGTACCTTCTGCCAATTCCTCGTTTCATCCAATTGTTTAGAAATGTCGAACATGCTAAAAGTTTGCCGTGGTATGCTAATGAAAGAATAAAGGATGGCAAATTAAGACATCCAGCTGACACCGTAGCTTGGAAGATAGTTTATTTGAAGTGGTCTTCTTTTGGAAATGAATCGCGTAATATTCGCCTAGGTCTTTCAACTGACGGGTTTAATCCACAGACATCTCTTAGCAGTAAGTATAGTTGTTGGCCTGTTATGCTTGTTATTTACAATCTACCCCCATGGTTGTGTATGAAGAGAAATTTTACGCTGTTGACGTTGTTGATATCAAGACCTAAACAACCTGGTAATGACATTGACGTCTATCTAACTCCTCTTATAGATGACTTGAAAACTTAATGGGATGAAGGGGTTAAGGTTTATAATGCGTATAGGCAGGAAGAATTTAATCTCAGAGCAGTCTTATTTTGGACAATTAATGACTTTCCTGATTATGGAAATTTATCTGGGTTTAGTGTGAAAGGATATAAGGCTTGCCCTGTTTGTGAAGAAAAAACATGTTCTGAATACTTGAAACATTCTCGGAAAAAATGTTATATGGGACATAGGAAGTTCTTGCCTAATACGCATAAACTTCGGACTTGGAATAAGGAATTCAATGGTAAACAAGAGTTTGAGGAGGCTCTTAAGCCATTGAATGGGATCCAAGTACTTGAGAAGATGTCTAAAATTGTGTTCAAGTTAGGGAAGCCTAAAGTTCATACACCTACAAAGATGAAACGTAGTCGTAAGGCTAAGGTTGTGGAGGAGCTAAAAGGGTGTTATAAAAAGAAATATGTTTTCTTCGAACTTGAATATTGGCCTTTCTTACTTATACATCATAATTTAGATGTTATGCACATAGAGAAAAATGTATGTGATAGTTTGATTGGCACTTTGTTGAATATTCCTGGGAAAACTAAGGATGGAATTAAGGCTAGACAAGACTTGGTTGCAATGGGTATAAGGGATGAATTAACTCCAAAACCATTTATGAGATGAACATATTTACCTCCTACTGCTTACACTCTTACTAAAGAGGAAAGAATGGAAATTTGCAAATGTTTGTTTAATATAAAAGTTCCATACGAATATTCCTCAAATATAAGGTCATTGGTAGACATGAAAAGTTGTATTCTAACTAGTTTGAAATCTCACGATTGTCATATTCTAATGCAAAATTTACTACCAATGCCCATTTGATCTGTATTGCCTAGGAAAGTTCGAGAAGTAATCACAAGGTTATGCTTGTTTTTTAAGTCATTGTGTTGTAAGGTGATTGATCTGCTTAAGTTACCCAAGTTAAGAGATGAAATTGCTGAGGTATTGTGTGAGTTGGAGAAATATTTCTCGCCGACATTTTTTGATATAATGATCCATTTGACAGTTCACTTGGTTAGAGAACTAAGATATTGTGGTCCCGTTTATTTAAGATGGATGTATCCATTTGAGCGATATTTGAAGATTCTTAAGGGGTATGTTAGGAATACAAGTCGGCCAGAAGGATGCATCGTCGAATGCTATATTGCAGAAGAGGCAGTTGAATTTTGTTCTGAATACATGACTGGTGTATAGAGAATTGTGTTAAATGATGTTGAAAATGTTGAGATTCAGAGTCATCGTGGTAGCGTTGTATGCACAATATGTCGAGATATGCTAGATGAAGCGCATCGTCTTATGTTGCAGAATATAAATGAAATTCAACCTTATATCGAGTGAGTTATATTCATATAACACATTAAGTTTAAGTTGTGTAATTTTGTATATTCAATTGTTTAACAACATATGTATAATTGAAGGGAACATTTTAATTGGATAAAGAACAATTTTCCATCCAAGTCAATGAACCCAAAATGGTTACAAGACGAACATTATCGAACTTTTAGTAGTTGGATAGAACAAAAGGTAAATTGTGCTTATTATGGAAAATTGTCATTTATTGGTAATTACAAGATGGCATGGTTGGTTGTTTTTAGTATTTTTTTTGGTATGTTGATTTAATAGGTTGTGTCAGATTTACAAAACACATCAAATAATGTTTCAGACATCGTTAAGTGGATTTCTCGAGGACCTTTTGTTAATGTCATAAAGTATTCATCATACATAATTAATGGTACTCTATTTAACACTAGGAAGTGTGATAACAACAGAAACACACAAAACAATGGTCTTAGCCTTGTTGCTAAAACTATGCAAATCTCTAGTGCAAAAGACAAAAATCCAGTTGAATGTGATATGACTTTTTATGAAGTAGTTAATGAAATTTGGGAGTTAGATTATATTACAACTCGAGTACCTGATTTCTTTTGTGTTGGGTGAAAAGTGACAGCGACATAATATATGAATATTTTGGTTTCAAATTAGTTAATCTAAAACAAATTGGTCACAAATCTGACCGATTTATATTAGCTTCACAAGCCAAAGAAGTATTTTATGTGAATGATCCTTCAGACAACCAGTGGTTAATTGTTCTTCCAATGCAAACAAGAGAATGGAACATTAAAGATGTTGATTTACATGATATACCTCTCGAAGAAGAACTCGTCACATTCACCGCAATAGAAGATAATGATGAAGTTGATGATGATTGTATTTGTTTCCGTGAAAACGGTGAAGGATTATGGGTTGATGATATTGGGTCTTCATGTAACATTTAATGGGTTTGATATGTCTATGATATGTGAATTTTTTTTCATCTTTTTGTTTTATCTTTTGGTTTCATCTTTAATTCAAATGTTTGTATAAGCTTTTTTTTATGATTATGAGTGTCCAAAATGGTTATAATAATGATATTTATGTTTCACAGATGGAGGGTGATCATTTTGGTGGTAGTTCTGATGAGGGGGAGCATCGCCCTCATTCTCAGCCAGTGAACATGAACATAAAACTGTGAGAGGACACACATGGATGTCTAAAAACACCAAAAAAGGAGTGAAGCACGTCTTACAAATGTTGAATACAATGAGTATGGTCAAATAGTTGGTGAGACTAGAAGTAATGTTTTGTCACAAATTGGAGATATTGTTCGAGCCACTGTGTCCATCAACACTAATAGTTGGAACGATGTTAGTATGGTGGATAAAAATAAAATATGGGATACAATGAAGGTATGATTTTATTAATTATATTTCATTTAATATTTTTAAAATATATATTGTTGTGATAATATGATTTTTATTACTTTCAAACTTGCAGAAAACTTTTGATTTAGACCCTAAACAAAAGAAACAAATATTGATGGATGCGGGAAAGTACTTTCGAAATTGGAAGACTAATCTCACAAGGGTACACGTGTATGCTGCTTTGAAAAAATTCCCAAATGAGTTCCCGCCAGCTATTCCATTTGGATTTGAGAATGTCATAAAGCCAGATGAATGGTTAAAGTTTGTGAACTCAAGATTAACTCCCAAGTGGTGTAGAAAGAGAGAAGAGATGCAAACTTATCAAGCATTGAATAAATACAATCATAACCTCTCTAGATGAGGCTATGTGTGTATTGAAGAGATGTTAATGCAACAGAGTGGGAAAAGCCTAACTAAACTTGATAGGGCAGACTTGTGGAGCATAGGTCGTTAGAATGCAAAAGGAGAGCTAGTTGGAGAGGCCTCTGAGATTCAAAAAAATATTGTAAGTGTTCATATTTAATAACATTGGTATATCAAATTATTAGCTTCTATATATAACTTTCTATGAATATTTTTTCACGGGATCATTACCGACAACTCCAAGCTGAGGGTAAATGGGCACCTGATGATGTGCTGACGAGGGCGTTCGGCACTCCTGATCCCCGAGGACATGTTAGGGCTAGAGGACACGATGTGTCCCGCACAATATACTGGAATACTCCAACACCTACCTCAATGAAAAATAAATCGAAAGCCCCTTCTTCGAATGACGACATTAGAAAGGAGTTTGAATAAAGATTTTGGAAATAAGAAGAAGATTATCGTCAACAAGCACAACGTCTAGAAGAGTGCCTTAAGCAACAAGATGAACTCTTGAGAAAATTCATGGCCCAACAGAGTGGGTCGGGATCCAACATTGGAGTCCCACTAGTGCCACCATCCTACTATGTGCCTGACCCATCAGTGCCACCAGCGCATGCATCCTACTATACTCCTAACCCACTAGTGCCTCAAGCAGAATATCAAATTATTGCACTACAACCGCCTTTGCAAGAGGTAATTAAACTTTCTTGAATATTCCAAAACCAAATAGAGTTCTTTACTGTTCCAACATGCTCATTTGTATATAACATGTTTCTTGCGCAGGGCCAAGCATGCCAATTAGCCATTGGTTTGGTTTCTTGCATCAGGTAAACTCATTGAAAGAGAGGCAGGAAACAACTACTAAATTATGATTACTAGCGTTCTTAAGCCAACGACTCCTCTCCCTTTTGCATATCCTGATTTGGATATTTACATAGTTGCTCAAGCCATTGGGACGCCAATAGCGTGGCCTAAGGATTTGGTCATTATATCTGAAGATATATATCATGAGGTGATGCCATATTTTTACATGATTATCTTTACAATTCTATTTTAATTTGGTTGCATTTAATTTTTTTTTTTATATTATTGTATACAGGCTCCCTCTACAAGTAGGACCAGATCACAACGACCAAAAGCTCTGTCAACACAACAACCACGAGAAAGGAGACAACCACAAACTCCTCCAACACAACCTCCCCACACTCCATTGGAACGATTACACAATATCGTATCTCAGTGGGATGATGGAGAGTGTGTCAATCTAGGCATAGAGTATGAAGTTTTTTATCAGGATATGTCTCACTGTTATATATTTAAGGATGGCATACTTTAGTTTGCTCGAAAGGAGAAGATTGGACAAGCAGTTTTCGTCAGCTACATGAGGTATATATCTCACAAAGATCGTTCATTTAATTTTCCAATTTGATTTATTCATTAAGATAACAATTTTTCGTATTTTTGTCTTAGGTTCATTTACAGATACGTGGTACAACAAGGTTGCCAAAATAAGTTTTTATTTGTCAATCCTAATATTGTAGCCACTCAAGAGAGTTCATTCGAAGACCGTGTTCAAAATATGTTCAAACGATGCAATGATATAAAATCAAAAGAACAAGTTATGCTTATCCCTTGGAACAATAGGTAAGTTTAAAAAGTTGTCATTTTTCCGACCCATATCAATACTTTCTTTGTTTAACATTTGAGTTATAATTTTTTTTCTTATGCAGTGAACATTGGATGTTGCTTATTTTGGCACCATGTGCATATCATGTTTATTGTTGTGATCCAGTGAATTCAGACTTGAATAACCGTGAGGAGATTGTATCAGTGTATCAGTGATCGCTAGCGCTTTCAATCTTTTTTTCTCTATGAATCTTCCTGATGTCGAGATCCCTGATACTTCACGCATTAAGCAACCTCAGGTAAGTAATTGCAAATTAAAATTTTGAACTTTTATAATTATTAATTAGAATAATATGTATGCATTTTTTTAACAAGTTTCGATTTAATAATGAATTACTAATACTTTTAAAGAATTAGTGTCCACAGCATGTGGATACTACATAATAAGGATGTTGAAGGATTTGATTGAACATGCGAGTCACGGATATTACTTGAGAATGGTATTATTAATTAAATACAACAAAATAGGCATTTAATGGCTACATGGGGAAGACATTGTAGACATTTAATGTCTCCCCCTAGGGGAGACGTTGTTGCAGGAGCCATCTAAAGTAGCCCTATGACGTCTCCCATGGGGAGACTTTGTAGACATCCAAGGGAGACGTCAGAGAGTGTATGTGTACAACCTATGACGTCTCCCAGGGGCAGACGTTGGATGTCTACAAAGTCTCCCCATGGGAGACGTCATAGGTACCTACAACGTCTCCCATGGGGAGACTTTGTAGACATCCAACGTCTCCCCCTGAGAGACGTCATAGGTTGTACACGTACACCCTCTGATGTCTCCCAGGGGGAGATGTTGGATGTCTATAAAGTCTCCCCATGGGAGACGTTGTAGGTACCTATGACGTCTCCCATGGGGAGACTTTATAGACATTCAATGACTCATATAACGAGTCATCATTGGTTTTTGTATTTTTTTTTTAAATAATTAATTTTAGTATATTAATTAATTGAATTAAATTTATTAATTTTTTTAAAATAGAATTAAATATATTAATTAAAAAATCTAAATTATATGCAAATTTAAATTGTGAAATTTCATTAATAAAACCAAAATGTGTATATAATATGTTTTTGCTAGCTAAAAATACAAAATTGTAATATTTGTTGTTAAACATACAAAATTAACAAATATTACACTAGCTAGCTAGACATATAGTAAGAAAGAAAAAGAAAAAGTAAAAAAAAAACATAATATGTGGGACGATGACTTTGAATTATTGGTAGCATATGGTTCGCCCAGTGTTGTCGCATTTCATTAATCTGTACTGGTGTATATGGCGTAGTGTTTAGCTACAAAAAATACAAAGTAAAATATATTAGTTAATTATTATTTGATTATATATACTATAATAATAAATAAATTGTTAACTTTGTATAAATTTATATACATACCTCTTTCTTCAAGTAACGTCTAGGTCGTGAATGTTCAATGTAATCCTTTAACATTCTCATCACATAATATCCACATGCGACATTATCTGGTTGGTGCGGACACTAATATTTAAATAAAATATTAAGCAATTAATATAAAAAATATTAGTAAAATTCAAGTATAAATTTTCAAAATAATTAAAGTCGTAGTTACTTACTTTCGGTTGCACAATTTCTATATTATTTAGAATCTCGGGAGGTTTTGGTAGACTGGTCAGAAAAAGGTTGAAAGTATTGACTATTACTGCCACAATTTCTTCACGGTTTTCCAGTTCTGAGTTCACCGGATCACAACAAAAAACGTAATATGCATATGGGGCCAATATAATCAACATCCAATGATCACTGCACAAGAAAAACAATACTTGGTATAAGTCTCCAATGCAAATGTTATAAGGACTAAGTATCTGGCAGTAACAAATTTTTTTTAACTTACCCATGGTTCCAAGGGACAATCATAAGTTGCTCACTTGATCTTAATTGACGACAGCGCTTGAACAGACCTTGAACATGCTCTTCAAATGAACTTCATTTAGTGGCTACAACATTAGGAATGACAAATAAAAACTTATTTTGGCGCCCTTGTTCTACCAAAAAATTGTATAACAACCTATTAAAAAAAAATTAGTAGTCAAAAATATAATTTAGGAAATTTGTTGTTAAAATAAATCAAATAAGAAAGGTTAATTAAAAAACTTGTGAGATACCTCATGTAGCAAACTACAACTCCTTGTCCAATCTTTTCCATTCGAATAAATTGATATATATCCTCTTTGCATATGTAAAGACTTGAAATATCCTGACCGAATACATCCTCATCTATGCATGGATTGACACAGTCATCGTCATTCCAATGAGATATAATATTGTATATTTGTTCCAAAGGACTGGTGTCTTGTGTCAGAGGATCACTCAAACGTTGTATTCTTTCTCGGGGTCGTTGTGTTGAGGGAGCAATTGGTCATTCTGATATGTTATTACTTCTAGAACAAGTTTGTAAAATAATATTAATAATTAGAAAATTTACAAACAAATTGAAATATATAATAAAAAATATGATTATATAAGCATGATACATCACCTGTTCATGGATATCATCAGATACGATGACCAATTCCTTAGGCCATGATATAGGATGCCCAATAGCCTGAATGACTATGTACATATTCTGATCAGGTTTTGCATAAGGAAGAGGTGTCGTCAGCTTAATAGCGTCAGTAATCACCACTTGGTAGTTGTTACCCGACTCTTTCTCAATGAGCTTGCATGATGCAACAATATTGGATAGCGAACCAATGGCTAACTGACAACTAGGTTCCTGCACATTATAATAAGTAGCATTATGTATATATGTGTGTGTGCATGTACATACATAGTCATTTTCAACTATCAAATTGAAATTACCTCAGACACAAATAGTGCTGGTGGGTCAGGCTGATAGTAAGATGGTGCTGGTGGGTCAAGCACATAGCAAGATGGCCCTAGAGGGTCGGGCACATAGTAAGATGGTGCTTGTGGGTCAAGCACATAGTAAGACGGCCCCAGTGGGTTTGGAACTACTGGTGGGACTCCAATATTGGATCCTGAACCACTCTGTTGGGCCATGAAAGATCTCAACATTTCCTCTTGTTTACGAAAACGTTCTTCTAGACGCGCTTCTTGTTGACGATGTCATTCTTCTTGTTGACGAAGTCTTTGCTCGAACTCATTTCTTATAGCGCTAGCCGAAACAATATCTTTCGATTTCTCTTTCATTTTGGTAGGTTTCGGAGTATCCCAAAACAATGCAGGGGACACACCGTGACCTTTAGCCCGAACACGCTCTCATGGCTCGGGGGTGCCCAATGCCCTCGTCAACACATCATCAGGGCCTTCGAGTTCCCATTGACCCTCCTCAATGAGTTTTCGATAATGAGCCTATAAAATAAAAGTAATTAATTTAAGTTAGTTATATAAAAATAAATAGATTATATAAGTTCAAAATAAAAACCAATAATTAATATAGCAAGTAACAATATATATAAAACTTACAATGTTTTTTTGAACCTCAGCTGCCTCTCCAATAAGTTCTCCTTCTTTATTCTTTGGTCGACCCATCATCCATAAATCAGCTCTATCAATATTAGATAATTGTTGCCTAGTCTATTGTTGAAGCATCTCTTCCACACGCATGTAACCTCCTTTAGATAGGTTGTGGTTGTATTTGTTCATTCTTCGATATTCTTGCATCTGTAATCTCTTATCTTTCCACTCTGGTGTTAATCTTGAGTTGACAAATTCTAACCATTGCTCATCATCGATGATCTCCTGAAATCCATATGGTTTCCTAGGGGGAAACTCATCTGGTCTTTTCTCTAAAGCATTAAAGATGTGCTCCCTTGTCGTGTCAGTCTTCCACTGTCTAAACATCTTTGCTGTGTCTTTCATTGTTTGCTTTTTGGAGCTATATTCCAACTGAAAAGTTTTCTGCAAGTTTGAAATAATAATAATATTAAATCACATATTTTAAAATCTTTAAGTAAAATAGAAGTAATTAAATCATACCTTCATTAAATCTCATATGAGTTTTGGTCTACACTAGAACTTCGTTCCAGGAGTTACAGGTGATGGGCACAACAATCCTCACTATAGAACCCAACGCTGTTACTTCTTGCGGTACTTGTTACTTGACCATACTCATTGAACGTTACAGGTATAAGATTTCCTTCACTTCTATTCTTAATCAATTTATTCATCCATGTGCGTCCTCACACATTTTTTTCATCTGTAATCTCTGGCTCAATATCAGGATTTTGTTGAGGATTTTCCTCCTCATCACTATCACCAAAAGGATCGGACATCTGTGAAACATAAAAATCAATATGATAAGTTATATATATATAGAAAAAAAAATATGACAAACAAAAACATATCATAAACAAACCAAAATCATTTTTGCAAGTATGACAAACATAATTATATTATACCTCACATCAGGTTATCAATCCATAAACCTTCACCATTATCACGTAAACAAATACCATCATCATCAATTTCATCATTACATATTGGTGAGGTGAATGTAATTGATTCTTCTTCAATAGGTATATCATGCAAATCACCATATTTTGTATTCCATTCTTTTATTGGCGTTGTACGCACAATTGACCATTGGTTGTCTGAAGGATCATTCACATAAAACACTTGTTTTGCTTGTGCATCCATTATAAATCTGTCAAATTTCTGCCCTAGTCGATTTAGGTTTACTAATGTGAAACCAAAATCTTCATATATTATGCCACTGTCACTCTTCACCCAATCACAAAAGAAAACAGGTACTCGAGTTGTGATATAATCTAACTCCCAAATTTCTTTAATTACTCCATAGAAAGTCATATCACTTTGAACATGATTTTTGTCTTTTGCACTGGATATTTGCATAGTTCTAGCGACAAGACTAACACCACTATTTTGTGTGGTTCTGTTGGTATCACGCTCCCTAGTATTGAATTGTGTACCATCGATTATATATGATGAAAACTTGATGACTCTATGAGAAAGGCCTCGAGAGATCCACTTAACAATGTCTGACACATTATTTGATGTGTTTTTCAATTCATTGACAACCTATTAAAAATAAAACTAGTCAAACAACATTCATTACTATATAAATAAAAATAAAATAAAAAAATCAACATAATATACCTTATTTTCTATCCAACTATTAAATGTACGATAATATTCGTCTTGTAACCATTTGGAGTTCCTTGACTTTGATGGAAATTTTGTCTTGATCCAGTTAAAATGTTCCCTTCAAAATTACATATGTTGTTAGTGAACTAATTGTGAAAGTTATCACATTATTTGATGTGTTTTTCAATTCATTGACAACCTATTAAAAAATAAAACTAGTCAAACAACATTCATTACTATATAAATAAAAATAAAATAAAAAAATCAACATAATATACCTTATTTTCTATCCAACTATTAAATGTACGATAATATTCGTCTTGTAACCATTTGGAGTTCCTTGACTTTGATGGAAATTTTGTCTTGATCCAGTTAAAATGTTCCCTTCAAAATTACATATGCTGTTAGTGAACTAATTGTGAAAGTTATCACATATTTACATTTCATATGCAATATATCTATAAAGATAAACTTAATCGATATAAGGCTAAACTTCATTAATATTTTGCAATACTAGACGATGCTTCATCTAGTTCATCCTGACTCACTGCGCAAACAACACTACCTCGACAACTTTGAATCTCAGCATTATTAACTTCATTTACCCCAACCCTCTGTACACCAGCCATGTGTTCGGAACAAAATTCAACTGCCTCTTCAGCAATATAACATTCCACAATGCACCCTTCTGGGCGACTTCTATTTCTGACATACCCCTTAAGAATCTTCATATATCGTTCAAATGGATACATCCATTTTAAATAAACGGGACCACAAAATCTGAATTCTCTAACCAAGTGAACTGTAAGATGAATCATTATATCAAAAAAGGAAGGTGGGAAGTATTTCTCCAGCTCACACAAGACCTCAACAATTTCATCATGTAACTTGGGTAACTTAATAGGATCAATCACCTTACAACACAATGACTTGAAGAATAAACATAACCTTGTGATAATCTCTCGAACTTTTTGAGGTAAGACAGAACGAATTGCCACTGGTAGCAAGTGTTGCATTAGAATATGACAATCGTGAGATTTCATACCACTCAGAGTACAACTTTTCATGTCTACCAATGACCTTATATTTGATGAATAGCCATCTGGAACTTTTACATTAAATAGACAGGAACAAACTTCCTTCCTTTCATCTTTAGTGAGGGTGTAAGCAGCAAGAGGCAAGTATGTTCGTCTCTTATCTATTTTTGGAGTTAATCCTTCACGTATACCCATTGCAGCCAAGTCTTGTCTAGCCTTAATTTCGTCCTTGGTTTTCCCAGGAATATTCAACAAAGCTCCAATCAAACTATCACATACATTTTTCTCTATGTGCATAACATCTAAATTATGGCGTACAAGTAAGAATTGCCAATATTCAAGCTCAAAAAAGATAGATTTCTTTTTATAACAACTTTTGGGCTCTTCCACAACCTTAGCCTTCCCACGACCCTTCCGCTTTGTAGGTGTACGAACTTTAGGCTTACCTAACTTAAACATGATTTTAGACATCTTCTCAAGTACTTCACTCCCATTTAATGGTTGAGGAGCCTCCTCAAACTCTTGTTCGCCATTGAATGCCTTTTTCCAAGTTCGATATTTATGCATACTAATCAAGAACTTCCTATGACCCATATAACATGCTTTTCGGGAGTGTTTTAAGTATTCAGAACATGTTTTTTCTTCACAAAAGGGACAAGCCTTATATCCTTTCAAACTAAACCCGGATAAATTTCCATAAGCAGGAAAGTCATTGATAGTCCACAACAATACAACTCTAAGATTAAATTCTTCTTGCCTGTACGCATCATAAACCTTAACCCCTTCATCCCACAAATTTTTCAAATCATCGATAAGAGGCGACAAATATACGTCGATGTCATTACCAGGTTGTTTAGGTCCCGATATCAACAATGTCAACAAGGTAAATTTTCTCTTCATGCACAACCATGGGGGTAGATTGTAAATGACAAGCATAACAGGCCAACAACTATACTTACTACTAAGAGAAGTGTGTGGATTAATCTCGTCAGTCGAAAGACCTAGACAAATATTACGAGATTCATTTCCAAAACAAGGCCACTTCAAATCAACCCTCTTCCAAGCTAGGGTGTCAGCTGGATGCCTTAATTTACCATCATTTATTCTCTCATTAGCATGCCACGATAAATTTTTAGCATGTTCAGCATTTCTAAACAACTGAATGAAACGAGGAATAGGAGGAAGGTACCACAAGAACTTGGCGGGTACTCCTTCCTTGACATCCTCACCATTTCTTTTCTTTTGCCATCATGACTCACCACAAGTAGGACACATTTTTGCATATGCAAAGTCATTTTGATATAATATGCAATCATTAGGACATGCATGAATATTTTCATATTGCATGCCCAATGAGCATAATGTTTTCTTGGCTTCATAAAATGAAGTTGGCATTTCATTACACTCCGGCAACAAATCATTCAAAAAACAAAGTAGATCAGTCATCCCTTTATCACTCCAGCCGTGTTTAGCTTTCAAATTGTACAACCTAAGGAGTGCGGATAACTTTGTAAATTTTTTACAACTGGGGTAAATCGGTTTCTCAGCATCACTAAGTAGTGTCTCAAACTTATCTGGGTCTACTCCGGATCCATAATGTGCGTCATCAATCATATCATCTAATGCATCACAATTCTCCTATACTATATTCCTCCTTACTTCATTGGGTCTACTTGGTGGAGTTGGAGCGACATGCATTCTCTCCCCATGCATATACCAAACCGTGTAACTTTTGTCGATTCCATTGAAAAATAAGTGTTGTTTGATCTTAGTAAGATCCATTTTCCTTACATTTCCACACTTAATACATGGGCAACAAGTAAATTTTAGGTCTTTCACATTTTCCGAAAAAAATCTTAAGAATAAATCGACCCCGTTTTTATATTCCACGGATAACCTATTCGCTGACATCCATTTTCTATCCACATCTTCTCCTATGTCTATGAAAAATTAAACAATAAAAACTACATAAGCATACGGCCGAGCATATGAAAAATTGGGCAGCATTTCTTCTATATTAGTAACCTAGCCATCAGTCAATCTAATCAAATCCAATCAAATAAACACAACACAATTCAAATATATTAATAGAATACATAATTCTAGACAAAATCGAACAGCATTTCCCCTATAATAGTGATCTATCCATCTGTTAACAACAAGTCAAACAATTCAAATATCACACAATAAGTTTCTTCCTTATAGCTCCACAACACACAAACAAATTTTCCAGAACCGACTTCACTAAAACACACAGTTCTCAACCTTCTGTTATCACCGCAACACACAATTTTAATCTCAGAACCTACTTCACTATGGATGAATATTTAACATATTCATACTCCTCTAACAAAAATTTAATAATACTAAAACAAGAGATAAGATAATGTACGTACCTCTTGCAATTAATAGTCCTAGCTAGAAAATTTACTTCACTTTGCAATGCACTTTGCTATTAAATTCACAACCAACAAAATTGAATTAATTAATAAATAAAACATTACTAAACAAATATCATTAAATAATTGGATTAACAATAACTTATTCTTGCAATTTTAGAAACTTAAAAACCTCAAATGTGTGCTTGAAATAGAAATTTTGAGGCAAAAATCTCTCTAGTTAAAACTACAACCTACAAAATTAAATTAATTAATAAATAAAAGATTACTAAATAAATAAATAAAACATAATATATATATATAATCAACCTACTTCAATGTTAATAAAATATTTAAAATATATATACAAATATATATAATTTTCGAATAATATAATAATATAAATAAAAAAAATCACAAACATATATACTGGAACTACTTATTTCTATACATGCAATTTAGTATGTAAATTAAAATTAAATTATTTTCCTTATTTTAGACATATATTTATATATATATACTTAATCAACCTAAAAAATTAATTAAAAAATCTACAATTTTCGAATTAAATAGTAAAAAAAAAAAAATAGTAAATAATGTGGTATAACTATTAAATCCCAATTGTGTATCTCAAATCTTCATTAAAATCATTTTTCAAACTTTAAACAAATATTTATAATAAACTCACAAATCATAAAAACAAATGCACAAAAATAATTATTTCTATCATTCTAACTATAATGCATTGTTTTAATAGTGAAATCATATCTCAAATCTTTTTCAAATCGAGCAAATATTACCCAAAATCGGAACCCACAATACCCTAAAATCCCAATATTAACCCATTATAATTAAAGAAAATAAATAAAAATATATTATCATAACTATTATACATTAATTAAAATTAACAAACATACCTGAAATTAGTTTTTGGAGGAGAAAATCGGCCAAAATCGATATCAACTTCGCCCAAAATCACCCACAATACCCAAAACTGCAACCCACAAAATACCCTAAAATCCCAATATTAACCAATTATAATTAAAGAAAATAAATAATAAAACATTATCCTAACTATTAAACATGAATTAAACTTAAAAACTTACCTGAAATTAATTTTTGGAGGAGGAAATCGGATGAAATTTCGCCCAAAATTGCCCAGAAATCGCCTCTGGTTCATGAATGGCTCGGGGAAGACAACTTATACAGGGGAGGCCTCTAACGTCTCCCCTGGGAAGACGTGTACACATCCAACGTCTCCCCTGGGAAGACGTGTATACTTCCAACGTCTCCCCTGGGAAGACGTCTGATGTACACGTCTTCCCAGGGGAGACGTTGGATGTGTACACGTCTTCCCAGGGGAGACGTTAGAGGGCTCCCATTGTCAGATTTAATTATTTTATTTCGACTTTTTAATTTATAATAAATATCGTCTCCCACTACTTTTAATGACTTACGCCCTTAGACTTTAAATATCCCTAAATACTTTTAATGTCTTACACCATTGGTGTAAGTCATTATAGAGAGTCATTAAATGTCAATTTTGTCTTACACCAAAGTCATTACAAATTATTTTTGAAACCATATATAAATGTAATCAATTAATTAATTAATATATTTTACTTTATATTTTTTGCAGCTAACAACTACGTCATATATGTTACCAATAATCCAAAGTTACCGACCTCGTTGTTAGGTTTTCTTACTTTTTACCTCTTTCTTTATACATAGTGCAATATTTGTTAATTTTGTATATGTCTAACAAATATTGTGTTTCTTGTATATGTCTAACAAATATTGTGTTTCTTGCATATATTCATTTTATTAATTATGTCAATTTCAATTTAAATTAATATTGAAATAATTTTAATTTAATTAATTATTAAATCAATTTAAATTAAAATTAAAATTAAAATTTAATTAATTATTAAATCAAATTAAAATAATATTTATTATAAATTAATTTGATTTATTTTTTCAAACCTATGAGACTTTCAATGTCTCCCACTAGGAGAGGTGAGAGACTTCCCACGTCTCCTAGTAGGAGAGGTTGAAAGTCCACGTTTTTGGACACCTTTCAACCTCTCCCACTGGGAGACGTGGGATGTCTCTTACCTCTCCCATTGGGAGACGTAAGATATACACTTACAATGACTCCAACTACAATGTCTCCCCCTATGGGAGACATTGTAGACTTTCAATGTCTCCCAAGTAAATTCATAAAACCCATATTTTGTTGTAGTGGACGCAGTGGTGCTTTCGTCCTCCTTGATAGTTGTTGTATCCTGCGTAGTGGTTGCTCATGAGTCCTCTAGCACCGTTCAGGTGGAGGGGGAAAATCTGCTTTAAAGAAAGCGCATTTTGCGTGCCTCAGCTTTGATTTATTTTTCCTATTATATTTTTTGCATTTCTGTTCTTCAGTTAAATATATTAGTATATATTTCGTTCTTCTCCACTATATTATTTCTAACACTATTATACTTGCTGAAACTATAATGGAAATAATCAATTGTTATTTTACAGCTAGAGAAGTTCTGGATCAAAGCAACATTGTCAGTAAAGTATTTTGACCAACAATTTTGGTATATGGGATGTGAAAAATGCCACTCAGGCACAAAACGTGCGTTCAATACTGTTAATCCTATAATTGCCATTTTTATAGAAATATATTTTTTCTTAAAAGATAAATTGGTTGATTTAATTGTTTCCTTTTATTATAATTTTCGGAAATAATTGTTTTCCTTTTATTATAATTTTCGGAAATATTTGTTTTCCTTTATTATATTTTTCGGATTTGTTTGGAAATATTTGGTTTCCTTTATTCCAATTTTCGGAAACCAACCTCTTTCCTTTTGTGTGATTTTTGGTCAATAATATGCTTCCTTATTTAGCATATATTGTCTCATTTTGTTTATAAAGGAAACAAAGTTTATTGCAAATATTCGGTACTTACTCAAAGTTATTTTTGGATTATTTGCTGATATATTTTCGTGCAGCTCAAGGATTGCAATCAGGAAACTGGTTCTTAATGTCATTAATTATTGTTTCCTTTTTGAGCTTGTTTTGATCCGACACAGGTTTGAGCTGTCCCCACCGATATTGCATCTGTCAGATCAGCATCTTCTAAATAAGGCAACTCTTCGACAATCAAGAATAACTTCTGTGATTCTTGCCTTTGTGAGCATGAAAAAGACTCTATAAATAGGGCTCTAAAGGCAGTGAGAAAAGTGAACTCTTTGGTGCATTATTCGTGAGCTTTATTGTAATATTTGTAAGAGTTCCTCTTTGTATTGAAGATCATAAGTATTCATGTGATCTTGTAGAATTATGTGTGTTTAGTTTTTAGTGGTGAGTTTATACCATGTTCATGAATGAATACACATTGTAATTTGAACACAACGTTTATAGTCTTCGGGAGAAGATTTTTACAAGCCTTACGTCAGGAGGATGCAAGCACTCGCTGGCCATTTAAGGGAGTTCAAGTGGTTGAGCGTTTCAATCAAAGATCGGATTAGTGAAGAGAAGTACAACAAGTTGCGGCAAATCTCAAGAGGGAGTCTTGTTTTGTTTAAGTCAATGTTTTTGTACTTGTTATTCTTTATTAATTGGTTTTATTCTCTGGGCGTGGCCCCAAGGAGTAGGTTATCCGAAAGGGTTTCTGAACCTTGTAAAAATTCGTTGTGTTCTTTATTGTTTTGCACTGTCTTTTTATTGTGTTCAGTTTCTGTCGTGACAAGTTTGGTTTCTGTCTCGACAGAACTGTAATCTGTGTAAACAGTTAATTACCATTCTGCACTTTAATTAATTTACTTGGTTTAATTAATTTGGTAATTACTAAAAACGGAATTTCAATTGGTATCAAAGCGGGTCACTAAACTCTTAGTGCGATCTTGTATTTTTCTGTTTGTTTTGTACCTTGTGAAATGTCTATCTTTGCAGTAGGTGGATCTATAACTCGCCCTCCATTGCTGAATGATACAAATTATCCATACTGGAAAGTAAGGATGAAAGCTTTTATCAAATCCCTTGATGAAAGGGCTTGGAGATCAATATTGACCGGTTGGACACCACCTATCGAGACAGATTTGAAATCCGGTAAGACACAGGTGAAATCTGAACTTGATTGGTCTAATGAAGAAGATAAATTGTCAATTTATAATAATAAAGCTTTACATGCAATTTTTAATGGTGTTGGTGAGAGTTATATAAAATTGATTTCATCTTGTGAGTTTGCCAAAGATGCTTGGAAAATCCTTCAAACTCAATTTGAAGGAACCACTGATGTTAAGCGATCTAGGCTTGTAATGTTGACCACAAGATTTGAAAACCTTCGCATGTCTGAAAACGAAACCCTCGCTGAGTTTTATGAAGAATTGTCTGACATTGCTAATGAATATTTTGCTTTAGGAGAAAAGTTGTCTGACTCTGTTTTGGTTAGAAAAATTGTTAGATCTCTTCCTGACAGGTTTCAATCCAAGATCACAGCCATTGAGGAGGTAAAGAACCTTGACACCTTGAAAGTTGAGGAATTGATGGGATCTCTTCGAACTTTTGAACTTAATCAAAAGATTCGCCAAGAGAAACCAATTGCTGTGAAGGAGAAATCGATTGCCTTGAAATCTTCCAAAGAGAAAATGGAAAGCTCAGATGAGGAAGATGATGATGAAATGATCTTGTTATCGAAAAAATTTAAGAAGTTTATGAAAAAGATTGGTAACAAGAAAAACATGTCTAAATCCTCCAAAGGTAATAATTTTTCAAAACCTTTTGAATCTACTAATAAAAAAGGTATTAAATG
The DNA here is from genome assembly GCF_963169125.1 of Humulus lupulus. NCBI lineage: Eukaryota > Viridiplantae > Streptophyta > Magnoliopsida > Rosales > Cannabaceae > Humulus > Humulus lupulus. Next base: position 38,597,587 of record NC_084796.1, read on the forward strand.
CAGGGAGTGTGAAGGTTTTGGACATATTCAAGCTGAATGTGCCAATACCTTAAAGAAAAATAAGAAGGTCTTGGCAGCCACTTGGAGTGACAAGGAATCTGAAAGTAGTGATGAGGAAGAAAATTATAATCTTGCCTTAACTTCTATTTTTTCTTGCTTACCTCTTTCTGTGCAGGTGAATGAGAATCTTGTTTATTTAAATAATACTATTTCCACAGATGAGGGTTCCCATGGTGATTCAGATGAATCCGATTTGGATGAGGATTCTTTGAAAGAATCATACAAAAACATGTATGATCAATGGTTGAAAGTATGTTCAGATAATCGTTTGATGGCAAACAATAACATAGTTCTCAAGAAGATAAATGAAGAACTTGACTCTCTTGTTAAAAAATATGAAATTGAGATTGTTGCTAAAGATTCTGAAATCAATCGTTTGTCTAATGAAGTTGATAAAATTGTGAAAGTTGTCAAATTGCTTAATCATAGATCTATGGTTTTGGATGATGTTCTGTTTGCAGGTCAAAAAGCTTGTGATTTTTCTAGGTTAGGATCAAATGGATCTAAACCTAAAAGAAAAACAATTTATATTTCTGGAAATCTTCCTATTGTTTCGACAACTGACCCTTCTACAGGAACAACTCAAACTCATGTGGCATCATCTTTTCAATCTGTCACATCACATGAGAAACAGACTAGAAATTTCGAGAATAAAAAAACTGGTCATTTTATTCCAATTTGCAATTTCTGTGGAGTGAAAGGTCATTTTCGACCTAAATGTTTTACCTTGATGAATTTTCTTCACAAAAATTACTTTAATCATCATGGTAATTTGAGACAAATGCCCTTGAAAAAAAGGTCTCCACCTAAGAAAGTTTGGGTGAAGAAAAATAAATTTAAATGTCTTGCTGCCTTTACTTGTCTTAGAACATGTGCTTCTAACTCTTGGTTTTTTTATAGTGGTTGTTCTAAGCATATGACAGGTAACAAAAGCATACTCACTGACTTCAAAACTTTGAAAAATGGGGAAGTCACATTTGGTGATGGTAAGTCTTGTAAGGTACTTGGTAGTGGCACTCTAAATTCTGAAGGACTACCAAAGTTACAAAATGTTCTTTTGGTTGATGGACTTAAAACTAATCTAATTAGTATAAGTCAAATTTGTCACCAAGACTTGTTTGTAAATTTTTCTCTTGATAATTGTTTTGTGCTTGACCAAGATGGAAATTGTGTTTTGAAGGGTTATAAATCTGTCGATAATTGTTACACATTATCTCAATCACACAATTGTCACACAGTCACAAGGAGTGGTACTAATTTTTGTCATGAAAAACATGGTCATGTGGTGTTTGAAAATTTGAGAAAAATTGGAAGTGTGAGTCATGTTCATGATTTACCGAATTTGGGTAAATGTGAACCATATCGATTGGGAAAACATTTGAAAATTTCCCATGAAAAATGTTTCAATGTTGGAGTGTGTGCTCGTTTCCAAGGGAACCCCATGGAGTCTCATGTAACTGATGTTCGTTACATCAATAATACTCTTGTTTTAGGCATTTGGTACTCCAAAACAAATTCTAACCTTGTGTGTTATAGTGATGCAGATTGGGCAGGAAACACTGATGATCGCAAAAGTACAAGTGGTGGATGTTTTTACTTAGGAAACAATTTGGTCTCCTGGCATAGTAAAAAACAAAACTCTATCTCCTTGTCAATAGCCGAAGCTGAGTACATTGCTGCCGGAAGCTGTTGTACTCAACTTTGGTGGATGAAACAAATGTTGGCAGACTATGGGTTTGATGTTAAAACTTTAACCATTTTTTGTGATAATACAAGTGCTATTAATATCTCCAAAAAGCCTGTTCAGCACTCTCGCACCAAACATATTGACATTCTTCATCATTTTATTAGGGGACTTGTTGAAAACAAAACATTGATTTTAGAATATGTTGAGACTAACAAACAAATTGCAGATATCTTTACTAAAGCCTTAGACACGGTCAGATTTGATTCCCTCAAAAAATCCTTGGGGGTTTGTTTTATATGAAATTGCCAATAAATTGATTATCTTGCCTTGCATATGTGTTTTTTGTAAATCTCTTGTCCTGGTTGGAAGAAATTTGATGAGCATATTTTTTTTGTATTTTAGAAAATGATCGTTATAAGTCCTATACTTTGTTAGAATAAAAAACCATATTTGAAAAATTATAGACCATCCAATTCATATTTGATCAAATCATTATCATTGTATGAGCATTCCTAATCCAGTTTCTTTTTCAGGCTCCATTTTGGAAAAGAGCTACCTATACTGATGTGTGAAAGCCGACACTGAGTAAGTTGGTACTAGGTAATTAGTAATTATAGTGGAGGATACTCTACCAGTGTAAATGGCTACCATCAGTATAAGAGTTATAGCCTCCTTTATGGTTACATTTTGAAAAAGGCTAAAATCGCCAAATATGGGCAATGACCCTAGCTTTAAAAGGCCAAAAAGAAACACCAAATTGATTACACATGCACACACACATGCCTGTTGACGAGACTGTGTAAGTTGGCTGTAAGACTCATACATATAATGAATTAATTCAAATATGTTTTGTGTTTGGTATATTTTTCGAATTATGGTCTCTTAGTATTTGATTTATAACTCATTTCTCTAATTTGTGAAAAATATGGTTATCTTGTTTCTTTTGAACAGGACTTGGCATTTACATGGACACATATGGTATGGCAATCTAAACTCTATTTTCGGAAATTTTGTAATAAAAAAAAATTGAAAAATAAGATCTGTTATCTATCGTGTACTTAAAAAAAGGTTTGAAAAATTAATTGATGCAATTTATTTGTTTTATCTCAATATATTCAAAAAGTTTCCAATTTTGAGGTGTGAAAGAATTTGTTTAAACAAATAAAAAAAAAACAAGAGGAGATATTTTGGCATTTATCACTAAAATCCGGTTACCCATTTTTGATTACCCATTTTTTAACTTGCCTCATTTGTGCACTGAATACTCTATTCGGATTCACTTTGGTTGTTTTACAATCAGTGTTTTTCCTGTTTGTCTCTCTCACGTATAACCAAAGTGTTTAGGGTTTTTGTTCTTTGTGTGTCTCCATTTGTTTCTATTCTAGCAGCCATGAAATCCAAGGAGCCTATCACCCCTGCTGTCCCGACTGCTCTCGCTTCTGTCCAAACAGGTCTTACACATCTTTCTGACCAGTTCACTCTAATGGCGGATACTCAGTGCCACATTCTTGCTTCATTGGCCATTCTCAATGCATCCACCTCTCCTACTCCATGACGGTTATCGTTCCTTTTTGCTTTTGATAAATGTAAAAGACCACTCAATGTGTCTTTCATTTTGGTTTCGTTTTCTTTGTTCTTTGGCATTTTTCTTAGACAATGAAGGGGAGAGAGAGTAACTCTATTTTTTTGCTCTCTATTTTTTGGTACATTGACCTGCTGTTTCTTATTGGTTTTTGTTAACTGTTATATCTTGTGCTTTGGTTATCTTTCGCAGGGGGAGTCATTTTGTGACTCTTGTGATTTTAAGCACTTAATTGTGTTTTGCAGGGATCTTTTAAAAATAGATATTCCTTGTCTATAAAATTGCCAAAGGGGGAGATTGTTAATCCTATAATTGGCATTTTTATAGAAATATCTTTTTTCTTAAAAGATAAATTTTTTGATTTAATTGTTTCCTTTTATTATAATTTTCGGAAATAATTGTTTTCCTTTTATTATAATTTTCGGAAATATTTGTTTTCCTTTATTATATTTTTTGGATTTGTTTGGAAATATTTGGTTTCCTTTATTCCAATTTTCGGAAACCAACCTCTTTCCTTTTGTGTGATTTTTGGTCAATAATACGCTTCCTTATTTAGCATATATTGTCTCATTTTGTTTATAAAGGAAACAAAGTTTATTGCAAATATTCGGTACTTACCCAAAGTTATTTTTGGATTATTTGCTGATATATTTTCGTGCAGCTCAAGGATTGCAATCAGGAAACTCGTTCTTAATGTCATTAATTATTGTTTCCTTTTTTAGCTTGTTTTGATCCGACACAGGTCTGAGCTGTCCCCACCGATATTGCATCTGTCGGATCAACATCTTCTAAATAAGGCAACTCTTCGACAATCAAGAATAACTTCTGTGATTCTTGCATTTATTAGAAGAATTCTTTCTCTGCCTTTGTGAGCACGAAAAAGACTCTATAAATAGGGCTCTAAAGGCAGTGAGAAAGGTGAACTCTTTGGTGCATTATTCGTGAGCTTTATTGTAATATTTGTGAGAGTGCCTCTTTGTATTCAAGATCATAAGTATTCATGTGATCTTGTAGAATTATGTGTGTTTAGTTTTTAGTAGTGAGTTTATACCATGTTCATGAGTGAATACACATTGTAATTTGAACACAACGTTTATAGTCTTCGGGAGAAGATTTTTACAAGCCTTGCGTCAGGAGGATGCAAGCACTCGCTGGCCATTTAAGGGAGTTCAAGTGGTTGAGCGTTTCAATCAAATATCAGATTAGTGAAGAGAAGTACAACAAGTTGCGGCAAATCTCAAGAGGGAGTCTTGTTTTGTTTAAGTCAATATTTTTGTACTTGTGATTCTTTATTAATTGGTTTTATTCTCTGTGCGTAGCCCCAAGGAGTAGGTTATCCTAAAGGGTTTCTTAACCTTGTAAAAATTCGTTGTGTTCTTTATTGTTTTGCACTGTCTTTTTATTGTGTTCAGTTTCTGTCGTGACAAGTTTGGTTTCTATCTCGACAGAACTGTAATCTGTGTAAACAGCTAATTACCATTCTGCACTTTAATTAATTTACTTGGTTTAATTAATTTGGTAATTACTAAAAACGGAATTTCAAATACTATCTTCTATTGTGATAGATGCTATGCAAAAGATGTCAAAGAAATTCTAAAGTATTTGGAATTTTTTGTTAGTTTTTACTTTCTTGTTATTAAATTGCATTTTTGGGGGAATTTGGTATATGCTTTTGTGTCTTCAATATGTCTCTTTTTATGGGTGTGCTATCACCTTCTAAAGTTGGGGTGTTTTTGGGGCATCTCAATGTCCATGATGTTTTACAAAGGAGAAAACCTTTCCAAACTCTTTTGCTAGATTGGTATATGATGTGCAAACAATATAGGGAGTCAATATATGATTTGTTAGCTCTGCAGATTTGGGTTAAACTACTAAAGGAATTTAGTTTGAATCAGAGTATATATACATGCACACTGTATAGATATATTAATTTTCTACCCGAAAGAAGGTAAAGAAACAAGAGAATTTTTGAAGATGCAGATAGTATCATATTAAAAAAATAGTATCATGAGGCTATCTTATAAGGTTTTCTTTCTTATTAAAAAAAATAGAAAAAAAGATAGTGCCCTCAAGCTTATATTGTTTAAAGTTCTCAAATTTATATATTTAACATCCTCTTTTCAATATTCTTGTAAACCATTTGATTATCAATATTAGTGTACAAAATCTAAATAACATATTAAAAAAAATTTGGCATTTAAATTTTTATGTTTCACGTTTGTTTTAATTGTCTTCATGTCTTATATTAAAAATACCACTTATGGAGAATTATAATACTTTTTTATGACTTCTGCCAAATGGCACATATTTAAAAGAACTAACTTATAAAAACTAATCTAAAATTTCTCTTGCATAAATCTTGTCATAATTTCAAGAGAACTTGTACTATAGTGCTTGACATGGTAAATATACAAATATATCTCTAGCTTCTATATTAAAATATCAATATATAGTTTAAAATATCAATATATTTCTAGCTTGTACTATATATAGTTTAAGTTTTCTCCTATTCTTTTCATTTCTAACACATATATTTCCCTATTTTCTCTTATATTGTCATCTGTGGTAAATCTTTCATACATACACAAATATTATTATTTTAAAAACAATTATATATTGTGATATATATATTTTTGTAGATGTTGCGTTTATATTCAATGTGAAGACAACTCTAGAAAATTATCTGCTACAATTTTTGGAAAGAATGCAGAAATGTTGCTTGAATGCACTGCAATAAAACTGATGCCACTCAGGTATGAACATATGACTAATTTTTCAAGCTTTTATTATAGGTACAAAGAGGGTAGCCAATAAATGGATCTATCTCATAAAATGTCATGTTTAGTGGAAAAGAAGTGAAAACTCTACTTTTTTAAGAACACTTGTGAATCATTCTTTTATTATATATGTTGACTTTAATAGAATCATTTTTAACAATTATATGTTGACTCATTCTTAGTTCCTGCTACCAGGTAAATAATTTATTGTGTTTATGTGTTTATTTAATAAAAAAAAGCTTTACACATATTATACTTACTTACCCAGCTACATTAAAAAAAATATGTTTGCGTAAGTTAATAAATATTATTTACTGTTCTTTTCTCAATTTCAGGAAGCAAGATCTACAAGATATTGCTAATATCTCAAGCTGCAAAGAATATATTGCTCATATAAAGACTTATCCATATGAATATTGTCAACAGAAAAAGTACAAGTTCACCATCACATACTTAGTGGATGGAGAAGCTCATACAAACTAAAGATGATCAGCTTTACTATGTACAGTTTTTATAAATAGTTACTTAATAAGTTTGGATTTTTTTTTCAAGGGGTGAAGTTTGGACTTCTTTTGCCTATAAGTAGTTACTTAATAAGTTTGGATTTTTTTTTAGTGAAGTTTGGACTTCTTTTGCTACATAAAGTTAAATATCTTTTGGTTGTAATTAATATCTATAACTAAACGTTTGTATATTTTCTGTATAATACACTAGGTCATATATAGTTGTCTCTTTGGTTTTGTTCTATTTTAACTGATTTGTACACACAGCACGTACATTGTACGTGCTTGCCTCACTAGTATTAATATATATATATATATATATATATTAAAAAAAATGCTTTAATGTATATGAATAAACCTTTCAGGGGTAGGGGACATTCTCATGTGCACTGGTAAAGCCAATCATATGTAGTATGACAAAGTAAATAATTAGTGGATGTAAAATAAAAGCAAGAGATTGTTGAAAAAAAATAATACGTTTTAGAGAACTAACTAAGGTGTTGTTTGGTAACAATTAAAAAATAGTTTTTTATTTAATTAATTAAAAAGTTGATAATTAAATATAGGGAAAATTACACAATCGTAAGTTAAAAATAAATTTGATATATACGGTTTCCATTAAAAATACAGTTTTTAATATCAAATATACGAATATTTTATATTCTTAAAATCAGACTCACATCTCTCCTCCATTAACAGTCAATGACCATGTCCCCTCAACTTTCTCTTTTTTTTTCTTCTTCAGATTTTCACCATTTTTACTCCTCATTCTCACAGATTTTTTTTAATTATTTTGTGCTGAAAAGATTTGGTAGGAAAATTGAACAATCATTAGCAACCTCTCCCGTCATTGCTACACTGTGCGAGCTGACCGGAGCTTCAATGGCAGCAAAAATGTTAATGGCTACGACACCTCTATCTTGTTCTTCTTCGTCTCCTCCTTTTACTTTTCACCATCACCACCAGGTAAATAAAATTCTTTTTCAACTTTTCAGTCTTTTTCTTTGATCTTTCTCCTCTGAATCCTAGCGTTTATACCCACACCCATCAGCTTTTTTTTTTTTTTTTTTATATATATAATGTTTCTTTTCTCTTTCTCCTATTTGGTTGCCTTGAAATTGTAGAAAACTGAGGAACTTGTTTAATGGGTTTGAAATTTCTGTGATTGTTATCAAAATTTGAAATCTTGGAATTTCCATTGGCTCATTTGATTGGAACAGTCAAAGAGATTACTAGGTTTGTTCGGTTATATAAATATATATATATTTGAAGGTTTTAAGTAGCTAATGTAAGGGTTATACTTTTTGTTAGGTGTTTCATTGTTCATTGAGACAAAGTTCACTGCTGCTCCAGAGATGGAGCAATGGAATTTCTAGGATGAGGAGGCTAAAGTCATTTGCTAAGAAAATAAAAATAGAAGCTTCTCCTTTCTTGTATGAAAAGTCCAATTTTTTTTTTTTTATTTATTTGGTTGATGTTTATTATAATAAATGATATAGCTCTTCGGTTACCACCGATACAACTCTTGCTCTCTTGATAAAAGGCATGTAGCTTGCTCATTGGGGCTATGAAATTAAATAGTCTGTTATGATGTTTGCTTACTTTGATTATGATCTTTCATGACTTGTTTTGATTCTATATTATGTTCATGTAACAATTTTTTTCAAGTTTGTTAGCACATGTTATGATTCTATAAATAACTGTTACAATCTTGTTAATTTTTGTTGTTCCATTTATCTATTTTATTTAATTGCTTACCACTTCGATTTTTTGCTTGAATTCTTAGAATCTAGTGGCAAGCTTGAGAGTGTAATTGGGTTATTAAAATATGATGGCATGCTCATCATGGTCCTATGATTATATCACTAATATCATGAAAAGTAAAACTAGATAAAAAAAATGTGCTGAGATCTATAATAGACCTTAATAACCATTTACAATGGGGATCACAATTATTTGTGTTTAAGAAATAATGTTTGTTATATGTTAATTTAAACAATTCTCCATGTATTTTGCTTGATTGAAATAAGTTAAACATTTCAAAGCCCTATAAATACATGGTCATTTTATTGGGTGTTTTAATGTCAATTCATTGACTCAAAACAAAGAAAATTTTCACTTCAGTACATGAAAGATGGCTTATATATGTTATTTTTTGGATTTATAACAATTTATCTGAAATTTGTTTATTATTTGATGTAGATGTGTAACAGTATGTTACAATTTTGTAAAGTGTGCTTGCAGTATGATTTGGTTCTATATGGTGCAGTTTTGAAAAGTTTGTTTCCAAATTTTTGTTGTTTCTTATTATTTCATAACAGTAGACTCTCATACAAGAAAGATGACTATTATATGTTTTTTCTAGATCAGTAACCATCTGTTTGAAGTTTGTAAGGTCTGTTTATTGTTTGATGTGGATCTGTAACAAGCTGTTACAGTTTTGTAAAGTATACTTGCAAAATGATTTGGTTCTATATGTTACAGTTTTGAAAAGTTGTTTTCATATTTTTTTTTTTGTTGTTTTTTATTATTGCATAATTAAAATAAACTTCTTTATATTGGGGGAGTAAATTATTTTATTATCCTTTTGTTCATACATTTGTAAAAAAATTTGAAATATCAATTTTCTTTTTCCTTTAAACAAAGTTTCTTTTTACTAGTTTATTTTATACTCTCATATTCAAATCAAGGAGGTCCTAGTTTTAGTAAAGATGGTCATGTTGATAGCTTGATAGCTTTAATTATCTACTATAGGTCATAGCCACTCTATTAGTTTCTGTAAATATTTGTTACAACTTTTGAATGTTTATTGTTAGTATGTTAACTAAAAATGTTGGCTACAATTTTTATAATTTGCTAAATTTTAGCTATGTAATTATCTATTACAATTTCTTGAATTTGTAGTTCCCCATTGAGTTTTCACAAATCTTTTTCTAATGGTTATTGTGTTTCTGTCTTTTGTTTCAGGTAAAGGTTGTAATAACAAAGCTATTGTTTTTTTTATAAAAAAAAAAGACTAAAAGTTTTGAAATTTAATTTTTGGGATAGATTTTGTAAAAATTTGCTACAAATTCACGAATTTAGCTATAACTTAATTAAAATTAATATCAAACTAATACTGTTTTAATATTAAGTTTAATTCTACAATGATTCAATTTATATTAAGAATATATTTATGTAAGAGATTTCTGTGAATATTTTTAGAAATATATGTTAAAATTGTTTTTATATGTAACAATAATTTTTAAGTCTGTAAACGATGATTACAATATTGTTTAATTGTTTACATCAAAAAATTAGTAATAGTTTGTTTCAAGAAAATATTTAAGTTTTTTTTTTTGTTTTGCTTTTTTAACAATAAATTCCATAACAATTTAACTAGATTATATATAAAGTATTGATGGAAACTTAACCATATATAAGCATGAATATAACATAAACGTAAGCTTTACCTAATTACAAAAAAAAAAAAAAAAATCAGTTTGTGACTCAGTTGGGGGTTTGAGTTTGGGTGGGCCTCTATATATAATGAACTCTTCATTAGAAGTGGCGTAAATTTGTAAATATATTTAGATATCGTATATTTAAAAAAAAAAATTTATAATTTACCATATATGTGTTAATTTTCTTTAAATATAAAATGTGTTTGGTAACTCTATTTTTATTTATTATTTTTTTAAATTTTAATTAAAATTTTGAAAATTTTAAAAATAGAATTTTTTCACTTTCAAAATTTTTTTAAACAATTTTTCATTTCTTTTTTTTTCTTCTCTTATTCAAATCAACACATCATATTGTTAAACAAAAAATAAAAATAAAAGTAATCAAATGCGTTTATTATTTTTTTGTTTTTAAAAATAAAAAACAAAAATAGTTACCAAGCATATTTTTATTTTTTAAAAATAAAGAAACAAAAATAAAATAATATTTCAATTTTTATATTTATAAAATTCAAAAACAAAAATTTTACCAAACACGCCCTAAATTAATATAAAGTTTTCGTATTAGAGTGTATATTATTTTATTTTAATGTTTTAATGTATTGAAATCTTTTGAGTTTTTTTTTTTTTTAAATTGACAAAAGTTCTAAATTTTGAAAAAGAAAAATAATTTCTCTACTAATTTATTTTTCTAAATTCCATATTTTCAGGTGGAAATGTGAAATGCCAAAGAAAAACTAATGTTCTAGTGTGAAGTGAAAATTGAATATATTGAATACGGGTGCTTTTTTTTTTATTATTATTATTATTTTCGTTTTAAAAAATTAATCGGGTGCTTCAATTAAAAATACTTGAAGAAATGCATTATAATAATGATAAGGTTGAAAAGAAAAATATGTTGTGTCATGATTTAATGTATCGCATTATTCATGTGAAAATATATTTATAATGAGAACTTAGATTAAAAAATATAGTAATTGAACCCTATTGTAATATTGTAATAAAATTTTAAAAGTAACGATTAAAAAAATGAGAAGTTTACATAATGAGAAAATAAACATAATATAGGAAAAAAATAATAATTACACAAAATATGCTGAAAAATAATTTTTTAAATTTGGCAATTCTATAAAATATAATATATTGATTATTATAAAACAAATAACAAAAAAGTCATCTCTCGCACAATCATTTTTTTCCTTTCTCCCCCTCTCTCTCTTCCCCCATTTGGTTCCCCTGCGACACATCTAAATTTTGTTTTCCATACTTAATTGTAACTGATTACCATCACAATCTATTTAGATTTTATTGTTCAAATATGATTTTTTTGGTAAACCTATATGACTAATGAGATACCATGATGACTGATTCATTTTTATTTTCAAATATGGTTTTTTTTTTTCCAGACATATCTGTAGTTTAGACTTTATTTGTTTAGATTTGTGTTTTTTTTAGAGTTAGCGGTAATCGGTTACGATAATGATCAGTTTAGATTTATTTTTTTTACACCTGGCTAAGTAACCAGGTACCATCACGAATTTTTTCATATATGTTTTTTTTTTCAAACCTGGTCAAGTTACTAGTTACCATCACATCATTAAAAAATTAATATTATTTTGATGGTGGTAACTGTTTCCACCATATCTGTTGACGCCGTTTTTGGTCAACTTAAAATGTAGAGCACGTAAACAATAAAAACTATGGCAAAGATGAATAGTATAGTAGAACAATGAGGATTTTTTACGTGGTTCAATAGTTAACTCTGCCTAGTCCACGAGTTTTTTTTATTAGGACTTTGGAGTTTTCTGGAAATCCTTCAGGGATGAATTCTCCATAAATTCTCTCAAGATAACAAAATTCTGTCCCTTTCAAGTGTTCATGACATCTCTATTTATAGAGAGTTTTCAGAGTTCGTTCCCACATATTTCGGGAAGATACTCCTCTTTATTGATGGGAATAATGACATTAAATTCTGTAACTCCTTTATTCAATGAAACGTCCCCTGAAGACCAGGAGAGACATAACAGACTAGTTAATATCCCTTTAATGTAGGGAAGTTACAACAATAAATATCTTTTGGACGCATGGAATGCGTCTCATCAGATGACCCACTAAGTCGTTCAAGATCCGCAATCTACATCATGTCAGTCCAGGTCTTTAGGTAAATTATGAGCTATGCAGCTTTCCCCAATACCAGCTCGGAGCGGGTAAACACCACCGAGGCTGTTACAATTCGAGCTTATACCCTTGCCAAGCTCGGGCTACTTGATCCGAAGACACCTGACAACGGATATACTCTGATACTACATCTTTCGAGCTCAGATATAACTTCGAGGTTACATATCTTCGAGGTTGCCACCTTGCTTCGAGGGTTTGGCACCTGGACCACGAACATGCACTTTAGATATCATGAGCTCACACATGACGAATCCAGCTTTCGAGGTCACAATCTCAGGTCTCGAAATCTGGGTGTAACATTTTTCCCCCTCAAAAGTATTAGTTCGAATCCTATGAGAAGGAAACTTTTGAACTACTTTCTTCGGGAACCGTTCCATCACATACTCGAGTATAGACACGCATCAGTTGAGTATTGCTTATTCAAGGTACTTGAGTGCCTTGAAACTCTGCCCACGATCGTTCGCCTGCCAACTTTATGGTACCATCATGTCGCTTCTGATACGGAATCTGGCCAATGGCTCTGATCAATTCAACTTTTAACATCTTCATGGGCCTATAAATAAGCTTCCGATCGTCTTCTTCATTTCTCTTTCACGTTCAAATTCTCAGAGAGAAAAAACCAGAAACTTTTGCCCAGTTCTTGCATGTTCTCCAAGCCGAGAAGACAAAGCAACATTGGACTTTTTGACTCAGTGAGATCATATTTGCAACTGCTCGTCCAATCATCCATTTCTCTGTTTCCACCGATTTCATTGTGTAAGTTTTCAGTTTATGGTTTCTCTGCGTTATATATACACACATTTTTTTTATACATGCTTATCCTTCTGTTACACCGTAGGCATTAGGATTTACTCTCGTCCCATTTTTCCGTTCACTAGTTTAACGCACTAGGATTAGGGTGCTTCAACTGGTGGACATTAGGTTCAAACCCAGTTTCTGCGAAAAAGGGTCCAAAAATGGTTCCTTTTTTGGGTTTTCAAATTTCAGGAACCGTATCTTGTACACCAAGATATCGGGTACAAAATTAGGGTGTGTCTTTAAGGAATGCACGATTCCCAAAAATATCACTTTTTTAATAACCGCCACCTTTCTTCCCTAATATTTCGGGATTTCCCATGACATATCCACCTTCCTATCCTTCGGTGGAACACACGCTCTGGGAATGGTCTCGTCTCCTTTGGATCGAGCTTGCCTTGTAGCCTCGATCATTCGAGCTTCGGTACTATTTATCTCTGTACTTCTTGCTTGCTTAGCCCTCACCCTTTTACTTTCTTGTTAGATGCCGCAGAATTCGGGAAAGTGGTGGGGGTCAAAGCTTGCAATCCCCTATTCGCCAGTAACTCCGAGCCCAGAATCTCCTTTCACTTAGAATCAACGTTTAATTCGGGAGCACGAACTGGAGCGTGAGCAAGACGACACTCGAGATCACTTCCGACGTCAGATAGACGAGGTCGAAGAGGGAAAAAGGAAAAGACTAAGGGTCGCCCTACATCCAGATCCGGACAACAAGCCTAGACCGATTCCACTTGACCCTTCTCTTAAAGTGACGATTGCTTTTAAACCAGGTGATCTTCAGTTTTCACTGATGGGGGAACCCTCTACCTCGCATCCAAGGAGGGAATTTTTCGAGGCCGAGCATTATTGGAGCTCAGTTACGTCACTAGGCCAGATAACCGATATCCTGGCCTATCATGGTATATGACTATCAGGCTCGCTAAGGTGTCGAGCCCTGACCTCCCACGAGCGAAGCTGCCGTGCTCTAGGAGATGGAAATCCTAACAGCAAGCTGAGATACGCAGCTTGGAGCCAGGCGCACATGAAGGCAGGGGCGGTACTACCGTTGAAGTCTTTTTTCAAGGACTTCACAGATTTTGTTGGGCTGGCCCCCTTCCAGCTCAACACCAACTCTTACAGGGTTCTGTCTGCCCTGAGGTCGCTGTACCACAAGCTAAAGTGGGAAGGATCATCGCCAAAGGAGATCCTGTATCTCTTTTGTTTAAAAAGCAATCCCTCCCGAGCTTGGGTAAGGGACAGCTTCTACTATCTTTCGAGCTATCCGAAGGAGAAGAAGGTGTTCGAGGATCTTCCCAATCACCCTCCTGACTTCAAGAAGGCCTTCTTCTGGATAGATGGCCTAGCCCTATCTCGATACTACTCATTCAGACGGATTTGTAAGTATCTCAACCTCCTTCTTTTCTATGCTCAAACTTTGTTTTTAGGCCCGTACTTAGTTGAAATGCGTTTGATTTTCCAGCGAACTACCATCGCCCTACTCCCACGGATGAGATGAAGGAGCACAGAGAGACTCTGCTCCAACTTCCTTACGGCAGGAATCCCTTTCCTATCTCCTGCATGAAGACAAGCTTCGGGCTTGTGGGCTCTTAGGAGAGGATCAGTCTACATTGGACTGGTCCAATAAAAAATATGGTCGGTGGGAGCTCGTGCCTCTACCACAACCTCCCCCCAAGGAGAGAGGCGAAGCCTCCGCCTCTAGCTTGTCAAAGGAGTCCACAATTGGGGAACGAGGCCAACGACGAGGCCTCAAGCTCGGGCTCGAATGAGCAAGGTACAGTCATCCTAAGCTCGAATATGTGGTCCCCCTCCCTACTAAAGCATAAATCCTATAGGTTAGTATTGTGTGAGGATGATAGGAACCATTTTTATGTATGGTCTTGGGTAGATGATCGGGTTCATAGGTTCGATAGCTGGCTCGGGAAGTATGACACCATGTATAGCCTGAACGAGGTATGGAACGGAATAGCCGTCCAATATGGGACCAACGACTATAGGGACCTCTCGAGGTTGACCTCCTCCTATAGGGAAGGTACTCCCCCCACCTCTTCTGAAGATGGGGGAATTTCATGGTCGTCGAGCTCAAGCTTGGGGGAGAGTTCCAGTTAGGTTTCTCTCCACTTGTCCTTTTATCCCATGTATGTTTGCATTATGCTGAGTTACTTTATTTTTCGATAACTCATATTGTGGTGTAGCTGTGCAGGCATGATGGAATCCGATCTCGACAACATCCTTGAGAGTGGCGGAGCCAAGAGGAGTAAGCGTCCTAGGGGGTCGCGAAAGACCGACCGGCCTGCCAAGGTCCTTAAGAGGATCGAGAAAACACCACCTCCCCCTGCTCTAGTTGTTCCGAGGTCATCTCTAAGTCCATCTGCCCAGGTCGGGACTTCCTCGTCGACCCTACCCCCAGCTCCTTCTACATCCCATGTCAATCCCCCAGTTGGCCTGCCTCCGAAGAAACCCTTGTCCTCGAAGACACCACTGCTCTCGATCTCTACTCATGTTGACGAGTATGTGATTGACAATGCTGCTGGATCCCACTGGGCAACACTAGGCTCGGACATCCTGTCTCGGGTGGGCCAAAGCTTTGGGAGCTTTGACGCTCCTCACTGGCAGTTTCTGAACAATGCCAAAGACCGCAACACTCTTTACGAGAAGATTGTTGAGCTCCATGTTGCGGTAATCTTTCTTCCCACGCCAGTTATTTGCATTTTTTATACTTAGTCCATATACTAATTTTGTGTGTTTTTTGTATGTCAGGCTCTTGCTGTCGATGCTCAGCTTAATTATAGGCTGAACAACAAAGTCCACTCGAGCATGACTCTTGCTCTGGAGGTGAAGGATCTTCAGCTCAAACTGAGTGATGAGCTCAAGGCAACAAAGGCAAAGGTAGAGGCAGGAGCCGAGGAGCTTAAGGTCAAGATATCCGAGCTTGAGAAGCAGAACGCCAGGCTCACAGAGCTTGAGAAGGAGAATGCTCGGCTTGAGCGGGTCAATGCCAAGCTTGAAGAAGATAAGGCCATCACTTTTGAGATCATTGAGAATGAGAAGGCTCATCTCCTTGAAGAGGTTAAGGAGAAAAAGGATCGGGCGGTCGACCTGGCCATGTACAAAATCTGGGCCAATAATGTCGACCTCGATACCAGCTTCTTGGGCCATCATGATGCGAAGCTCATGGCCAAATGCTAGGCTCGACTTAATGAGGAGGAGGCTGCTCGAGATGATGCAAAGGGAGCCGAGGGGGATGCTGATGCTGAGAAGGCCAAAGAGGATGCTGAGAAGGCCAAGGAGATTGCTCCTTCTCTTTATATGATACCTCGGGGCTGCGTCCCTTTATTTTTTTGTAATTGTTTTCTTTTAATTTCTGCCCATGGGGCTACAATTTTATTTTTGACTTTATTTTAATATATATGCTTTACATTTCTCGGGTTGAAATATTTTGCACATTTTATATTATAGTGCCATATATGCATGTTTAATCACACACACATAGTTTGGATTTAAGCTTGAGGTTCAATGAATTCATGCACAGTTTGCTCAAATTATCCACTTCCGATCTCGTTATTTGTCAAGGTCGGATATTACTTTTACCATGCACCCGAAAGTACTTGTATGGTGTGTAATGCAAATGGTTTAGTTACTTTTTCTCATCCGAGGTTATGAGGTCGAAACTATTGTTTTGTAAGATACTCCAACCTCGATCTCGGCTTATACGAAGTGGGTTATGCTCCAACTTACTGCCGATTAGTTTTAGTTGGTTTGTTCCAAACCAATTAAGGTCATGTCAGGTTTGTAATCCATACACTTAATCTAGTTTGCATATTTGGTTACATCCAAACATTTTTATCTTTTTGCTAGTTTTGTTATATCCAAACTTATCTTATTTCGTGCACTTGGTTATTTCCAAATACTTGTGTACTTTTGATAGTTTGGTTATATCTAGACTTGTCTTAGCTCGCGTATTTGGTTACGTCCAAACATTTATATGTATTTTGTATATGCTGTTTTATTTTTTCAAGCTGGTGGTATATATGCCACTGATGCCCCCTTAATATCCTATGAGTGAGAACATAGGTTATTAAATTAAGAGAGATTGCAAAAAATACAGCATATTAAACGAAATCAACCTTTATTTGAAAAAATCCAAAAATAGAAAAACAGTACAGATAAACAAGCATGGTTACAGGCAACATCATTCCTATACTATTGATAGTAAGGTCGTAGGTGTTCGCCATTCCATGCTCGCGGTACTAGACTTCCATCCAATCTTGCCAACTTGTAAACACAAGGTCAGAGGACTGACTCTATCTGGTAGGGTCCTTCCCAATTTGGTCCGAGCACGCCAGCTGCTGGATCCTGCGTTGCCAAGAATACACGCCTTAGCACCAAATCTCCCATACCGAATTTTTGATCCCGAACTCTTTTGTTGAAGTACCGGGTAGCTCGCTGTTGGTATGCAGCATTTTTTAATTGAGCTTCGTTCCTTCTTTCTTTGATCAGGTCAAGAGCTTCTTCGAGCTGAGAGTGGTTCGAGGCTTGATCATAAGTGAGGGCTCAAATTGTGGGAATTTCGACCTCAATTGGAAACATGGCCTCGCAACCGTACGCCAGAGAGAACGGGGTATGTCCTGTCGATGTACGGGCCATAGTCCTATATCCCCATAGGACTTGGAGCAATTCTTTGGGCCATCTTCCTTTAGCTTCTTCCAAATTTTTCTTCAGCGAACTTTTTAGAGTCTTGTTTACAGCTTCGACCTGGCCATTCGCCTGGGGATGGGCCACTGACGAGAAACTCGTTATTATTCCATTTTTTTTGCAAAAGTTGGTAAATAGATCGCTGTCGAACTGGGTTCCGTTATCGGACACAATCTTCCACGACATCCCATATCGACATATGACATTTTTCACCACAAAGTCAAGGACTTTTTTGGAGGTTATTGTCGCCAAAGGTTCGGCTTCTGTCCATTTTGTGAAGTAATCTACGGCGACTATCGCGTACTTTACTCCGCCCTTGCCAGTTGGAAGAGAGCCTATGAGGTCTATTCCCCATACCGCAAATGGCCATGGGGAGGTCATCATAGTTACCTCGGATGGTGGAGCTCGAGGAATTATGGCGAATCGTTGTCACTTATCACACTTTTTTACGTAACCAAATGAGTCTAATTTGATGGTAGGCCAGAAGTAACCTTGGTGTATGATTTTCTTGGACAGGCTATGCCCCCCAGTATGGTCTCCACAGAACCCTTCATGAATTTCTTCTATGATTTTCTTAGCTTCGGGTGGAGTCACACACCGAAGTAATGGCATGGAATATCCTCTTCTATATAGCCTTCCATCTATAATGGTATAACGAGGGATTTGATACATCAACTTTCGAGCCTTGGTCCGTTCTTTCGGAAGGATGTCAGTCTTGAGATATTCAACTATCGAAGTCATCCAGGTAGGCTCAGAGTCGATCATACACACATCCTCATGCTCTGGCTCGTCAATACTAGGTGTCGAGAGATGTTCGATTAGCACGACATTCAATTTTTCATTTTCAATAGAGGTAGCGAGCCTGGCTAAGGCGTCCACATTTGAGATCTGCTCTCGAGGGACCTACTCTATCGCATAGAACTCGAAATGTTCCAATGCTGATTTTTCCTTTTCTAAGTACGCTGCCATTCTCGTATCACGAGCCTGGTACTCTCCCAAGATCTGGTTAACCACTAGCTGGGAGTCGTTGTAGCAATGTATTGCTTTAGCTTTGAGCTCCTTGGCTATACGAAGTCCTGCCAGTAGAGCCTCGTACTCAGCCTCGTTATTCGACGCGCTGAAGTCAAATCTCAAGGCAGAGTGAAATCTTCTGCCTGCAGGAGTGATCAAAATTACTCTTGCCCCCGACCCGTTTTCATTAGATGACCCATCGACATAAAGTTTCCACAGCTTGTGGGTCGGGGTTGTAACTTCATCGTTGGTCATGCCAGTACACTCCACTATGAAGTCTGCCAAGGCTTGCCCCCTAATGGTCGTCCTTGGATGATAGGTGATCTCGAATTGCCCGAGTTCAACAACCCATTTAAGAAGTCGACCTGAGGCTTCCAGCTTAGACAAGACTTGTCTTAGTGGTTGATCAGTTAGTACATGGATAGGGTGCGCTTGAAAATAGGGTCGAAGTTTTCGAGATAAGTGAATTAAACTGAGAGCTAGCTTCTCTAGCAAGGGATATCTTGATTCTGCCCCTAGTAACCTTTTACTGACGTAATAAACGGTCCTTTGCACCTTTTCTTCCTCTTGTATGAGTACTACACTTATGGCGTGCTCGATCGTAGCAAGATATAAGTACAGAACTTCTTCTGTAACAGGTTTTGACAATATAAGGGGTTCTGCGAGGTGTTTCTTGAGTTCCATAAAAGCCAACTCGCATTCCTCTGTACATTCAAATTTCTTGCCTCCCCTCAACAGGTTAAAAAACGGAAGACAACGGTCTGTAGATTTTGATATAAACCTACTTAGTGCCGCCATCTTGCCTGTCAAACTCTGGACATCTTTGTGTTTTCGAGGTGAAGGCATATCGATCAGGGCCTGGATCTTATCCGGATTAGCCTCTATTCCTCGAGCATTTACAATGAAACCCATGAATTTTCCTGAAGATACTTTGAAAGAGCACTTCTGAGGGTTAGGTTTAATGTTATATTTCTGGAGCACGACAAAACATTCTTCGAGGTCATCAACATGGTTATTGTTAAGTTGAGATTTGACTAACATATCGTCAACATAAACTTCCATGTTGTTCCCTATTTTCTCGGAGAACATCATGTTCACGAGCCGTTAGTAAGTGGCTCCAATATTTTTGAGCCCAAATGGCATGACGTTATAACAATATAACCCATTTTTTGTTATGAAGCTCGTATGTTCCTGGTTAGGGGCATGCATGGCAATCTGGTTATATACAGAATAGGCATCCATAAACGACATTAGTCCATGCCCTGCCGTGGCGTCCACGAGATGGTCAATCCGTGGTAAAGGAAAGCAATCCTTGGGACAGGCCTTGTTGAGGTTCGAGTAGTCAATACAGGTTCGCCACGTTCTGTTAGGCTTCGGGACCAGTACCGGATTGGCTACCCAATCGGGGTAAAAAGCATCCCTAATGAATCAGTTTGCCTTTAACCTGTTGACTTCCTCTTTTAGGGCCTTTTTCCTATCGTCGTCCAGTTGTCTCCGCTTGCTTCGGCGGGAAGCTTTTATTGATATTTAGCGCGTGGCTCACTATATTTGGACTTATTCCTACCATGTCCGAATGTGACCACGCGAAGACATCCTGGTTTTTCTTCAAAAAGAAAATTAATTGCTATTTAGTTTCTTCATGGAGGTTTTTCCCGACCTTTACCATTTTCGGGGGGTTTGATTCTTCGAGCCTGATTTCTTTGAGTTCTTCTAATGGTTCGAGATCAGCTCTTTCCTCCACTCTTGGGTCGATTTCTTCATCTATCTCCAAGATTGTCCCGTCTTTATTTTGAATAATGACGAGCGTTTGTGCGCTTACCTGCTTCTTTCCTCTCATGGAAATGCTATAGCATTCCCTCTCGGCCAACTGGTCTCCCTGCAATGTCCCAATGCCACTATAAGTCGGGAACTTGATGGCAAAATGCCTTACAGATGAGACTGCCCCCAGCCCTACTAGGGTGGGTCTCCCGAGCAACACGTTGTAGGCCGATGGCAGGTCCACTACTACAAACTCCATCATCTTGGTTGCTGAGACTGGATAGTCTCCCAAGGTTACAGGGAGTTCAATGGACCCCATACAGGCAATCCCCTCTCCTAAAAAACCGTACAAGGTCGTTGCACAAGCTTTTAGGTCTCAAAGCGCGAGTCCCATCTTTTCTAAGGTGGCCTTATAGAGAATGTTCAATGAGCTCCCATTGTCTATAAGAACTCGGTGAACTCTCTTATTCACGAGCTGGAGAGTGATGACCAGTGCGTCATTGCGGGGAAACTGAACATGGGACACATCGTTCTCAGTGAAGGTTATCGACTGAGATTCAATCTTTTGGCACTTTGGAGCTCTAGGTTCGAGTTCATAGGGGGACCCATCCCCAGTTTTTAGCTCGTTCACATATCGCTTTTGGGCATTCTTGCCCATCCCTGCGAGATGAGGCCCGCCCGAGATGGTTATCACATCTTCTCCATCAATCGGAGGGGGCCTATCCTCTTCTCTAGCTCGGGAATTATTGTGGTTGAGCAGGCTGTGGCGCAGCTGCCCTCTAGCTAGTAGAAGCCTGATTATTATTCTGGTTCCTGACATACTGTCTAAAATATCCTCTCGAGAGCAGTCCTTTGATCTCGTCCTTTAACTGCCTGCATTCATCAGTAGTGTGCCTAGTATCTTTATGAAATCATCAGTACTTGCTGGAGTCCCTCTTGGACTTCTTATTTCTCATGGGGTCTGGACGCTTGAAAGGGACCTAGTTTTCATTAGCCAGGTATATATTCTCTCGAGACTCGTTGAGCTCGGTGTACACTTTGTACATGGAGAAATACATTTCCCCTTTCTTCTTCTTTCCCCCTTCCACCTCAGGGTTACTTCCTTCATTCTTCTTCCTTTTAGAAGGGTTTTCTGCAGGGGGTTTCGAGGCTGATGGGTCCGCCAAGGCTGAGGCAGAGTTTACATTTATCATTGTAGTTATGGGCTGAGAGGTCATGTTTAGCGTTGACCTCACCTCTTCTACATTGACAAAGCTCTGAGCTCGTCTATTAAACTTGGTTAAGGATCTCCCAGGCTTTCTCTGCATATCATCCCAGAGGGGACTTCCTGGCATTACCCCAGCTTGGACGACCATTAGATGACTGCTGTCATCTACATCCCGAGCTCGGGCAACCTCCAAATTAAACCTTGTAAGGTAGCTCTTCAACGTTTCACTTGGCTGTTGCCGAACGTTGGTCAAGGTCGATGCTTCAGGTCTTACCCCGATCATGGCTCTAAACTGCTTCTTGAAGTCCTTTGAAAGCTGATCCCAAGAAGTGATTGAATGTCTCTTGTATTTTTTGAACTAGTTTTTGCTGGTCCTGTAAGCGATGCTTGAAATAACATGCATATGAGCTCGTAACCTACATTACTTGCTCTCATTATGGTATTAAATGTACTCAAATGACTGTACGGGTCAGATTTCACTTCAAAAGGTGGGACATGAGGAATCTGAAACCCTTGAGGAAATGGGGTGTTGGAAATATTGGGAGTGAATGGTTCGAGCTCCTCATCAGAATCCTCATCCCAACTCTGACCTCGCTCATTCTGCAAGAGCCTAAATGCCCTTTCCAGCTAATCAATTCTTTCTTGAACCAGGTTCGCAGGGGGTCTTGCTTGAAATTGGCTATCATTGATCACAATTCCAGGCTCGCGCCTTCGCAGGGGATCTTTGCGCCCATTTAAGCGATCTCTCAGGTCCGGGTTCGATGGATTACCACTACCCCAATTCGGATTCAAGTGCTCATGCAGGTCGAAGCGGTTCTTATGGTTTCCAGTATTTCTTTGACCTTGATCATACATGTTGACTGATCTGCCGTCCCCTGAGTCATCACTGGCGAGGCTTGTCGCATGATTGTTCCGAGGCGGAGTTCTTTCATGCTGCCTCATCTCTATAGTGCAAGATCGAGACATTTGGATTCTCACAGGTTGGTTGCCTCTCCGTTCTCTAGTAGCCTCTCTATTCCCCTGTTTATGTCCTGCCCGTCTTGCCTCATCACCCCGAGCTGGTTGTACCTTCCTCCGAGGTGGTGAGGGGTATCTTATTGGTGACAGCGGGAACCGTATGGGTGACGGTGGATGCCAACCATTTCGGGGCCTGGATGGCCCCGAGTTCGCCCGTGCTGACTCGGTAACATTCTGCGTATTACCAGGAACCTGAGTCCAACCCTTTGCAGGGGCTCGGTTATTCCCAGTCTCTGCTGGTAACTCCGCAGTCAAGTTAGCCGGAGCCCTAGCCCGAGTCTTTCTTCGGGGTCTTGAGGGTGCATGTTTCTTTGCTGGTGGCGGAGGTTGCTCCGCTCCTCTTGTGGCATCTTTTTTCCGAGGTCTCCCATGAGGACTGCGGGGAGGAACATAAACGTCCCGCAGAGGTGGGTCTTGGTTCTCCTGCGGAGGTTGAGGTTGAGCCGCCTGTGCATCCATGGCTAACCTAACCAACTCTTCAATTTGCTTATTGGCGTCAGCCAACTATTTTCTTAACTGTCGGTTTTCAAGTTCCACAATGGAGATGTACCGTTCAGGATTATAGTACATGTCCTCATCGTCCCTTGGAGCCGGAGGTGCTGGAGGTCCTCGAGAATCGGAGGACTCACTTCTCTCATCAGGTTCAGGATTCGTCATCGGCTGCTTCCCAGGGTGTCGTGGATAGTTTTCTTCAGGAATATTGTGATCATTCGCAACCATAGCTGATCAGGGATTGTATTACTTAAGGCTCTCAATGAAAGCACCAAACTGTTGATGCCGTTTTTCGTCAACTTAAAATGTAGAGCATGTAAACAATAAAAACTATGGCAAAGATGAATAGTATAGTAGAACAATGAGGATTTTTTACGTGGTTCAGCAGTTAACTCTGCCTAGTCCATGAGTCTTTTTTATTAGGACTTTGGAGTTTTCTGGAAATCCTTCAGGGATGAATTCTCCATAAATTCTCTCAAGATAACGAAATTCCGTCCCTTTCAAGTGTTCATGACATCTCTATTTATAGAGAGTTTTCAGAGTTCGTTCCCACATATTTCGGGAAGATACTCCTCTTTATTGATGGGAATAATGACATTAAATTCTGTAACTCCTTTATTCAATGAAACATCCCCTGAAGACCAGGAGACACATAACAGACTAGTTAATATCCCTTTAATGTAGCGAAGTTACAATAATAAATATCTTTTGGACGCATGGACTACGTCTCATCAGATGACCCACTAAGCCGTTCGAGATCCGCAATCTGCATCATGTCATTCAGGTCTTTAGGTAAATTATGAGCTATGCAGCTTTCCCTAATACCAACTCAGAGCGGGTAAACACCACCGAGGCTGTTACACTCCTAGCATATACCCTTGCCAAGCTCGGGCTACTTGATCCGAAGACACCTTACAACGGATATACTCTGATACTACGTCTTTCGAGCTCAGAAATAACTTCGAGGTTACATATCTTCGAGGTTGCCACCTTGCTTCGAAGGTTTGGCACCTGGACCACGAACATGCACTTTAGATATCACGAGCTCACACATGACGAATCCAGCTTTCGAGGTCACAATCTCAGGTCTCAAAATCTGGGTATAACAATATCACTAAAAGAATATATAAAAAAAAATTGATATTGGTGACCAATTACTACCACATAAATTTTTACAAAACTTACTAAAAAAATATAATAAACAAAAATAATGTTACTAAAATATAAGAAAAAAAAACTCATAAAAATATATATATATAAAAAAAAAAGCTATAAGAAATGCCCAAAGTTGAAAATCTCATATTTTTTAAACTTGATGAAAACCTTATTTCATGTAATTTCCCTTCCTTGATACAATTCAATCACCATGAAATGAATAATATTTTATCATTATGTTAAGAATGCTAAAAGGGTAGAGGTGGAATCTTATTGGACTTAGTGAGATGCTGATATTGTTAGCCCATATACCATCACCTTGTTTTAACTTGGGTTTTTTTTTTTAACAAAAATATGTTTTTTTTCTACTATGTTTACATATTGGTTGTTTAAAAAAATGGGATTTAGTGAATAAATGATAAAACGTGAATTATATAATGAGATTTTTTTTCTTAAATATATATATATATATATATATTATTAACGTTTTTATGGTTCCTACTTTTTTTTTTCAAAATATGCACTCAAATTTTAAAATATACGATTTTCAAAGTTTCATAATTAAAAAAAAATATAGATTTTAGAAAGAAAAAAAAATAAAAATCAATTTGAAAACAACTCATTGGATAAAAAAAAACAACATATACATTATATAAATGAGAGCTTTAAGAAGATGATGCAGTACTCTAAAATTGCTCTAAAACACTATCTATTTTCTCATTTAATCTAATTTTTTATTCATCTTATAGATTATAATAATATAGTAATTTAAAAAAATGTAAGTAGTTACATATTTTTTTTAATTTAAATAAGATATTTACTCTATCTATTTTACACATTTAAAAAACTAAAATTGCTCCAAAGTACTTTATTTATTTTCTCCTTTAATCTAATTTTTTTATTCATTTAAAAGATTATAAAATTATAGTAATTTAAAAAAAAAATGCACCATGCACGTTTTAAAAAACATATAGTTACATGTTTTTTAAATTTAAATAAAATATTTACAAGATATTGGGTCCGTTTGGTAAAATTTTTGTTTTAAAATTTTTTAAACACAAAAATGAAAATAAAATTTTATTTTTATTTCTTTATTTTTAAAAAATAAAAATATGTTTGGTAACTATTTTTGTTTTTTGTTTTTAAAAACAAAAAATAATAAACGCGTTTGATAACTTTTATTTTTATTTTTTGTTTAACAATATGAGGTGTTGATTTGAAGAAGAGAAGAAAAAAAGAAAGAAAAAATTGAAAACTGTTTAAAAAAAATTTGAAAGTAAAAAAATTATATTTTCAAAATTTAATAAATTTTAATTAAAATTTTAAAAAATAATAAATAAAAATAGAGTTACCAAACACATTTTTTGTTTAATTGTCAAATTTTTAATTAATTAAATAAAAAACTATTTTTTTAAGTGTTACCAAACAACACCATTATTATTTACTCTATCTATTTTACACGATTAAAAAATGTAGTAATAATAATAAAAAAACGTAACTACTAACTACGCCTATATATAAATTAAGGACAATTCTTCAATAGGGGCTTCACTTTAAGCCCTATTGGTAGGGCTCTCAGTGTTTCTCGACCCGTGAACAGTTTTCGACGCGACTTTTTTTTATGATTGTGTATATTGTAGCTATTTAGAGCATCCTGCAAATTTTCAGAAAATTCCGAATAATTTACAATACCGAAAACTAGGTTCAAACATGTTTTCCACACGCATAAAAAAAATTAGTCACACATGCAACAACATGTCTGAACCTAGTTTTCGGTACTGTAAACTATTCTGAATTTTCTGAAAATTTGCAGGATGCTCTAAATAGCTACAATATACACGGTCATAAAAAAAATCGTGCCGAAAACTGTTCACGGGTTGTAAACACTGAGAGCCTTACCGATAGGGCTTAAAGTGAAGCCCCTATAGGAGAATTCCCCTATAAATTAATACATTAAAAAAATTTATCTTATAAATTAATGTAGTAATGTAATTTACGTAAATGTTGTTTCATTTTAGATATACGTGTTTTAAAAAATGTAGTTTAAAAATAGCATCTATCTATAGATAAAAAAGCGTAAAGATTTATTAATTAATACTTAAATATCTAACTTTAAAAAGAAACAAAAATGTAAAAAAAATTCTATCTATATATATATATATATAAAGGAGAGCTTCATGGAGATTATGTGGCTGTTACACCCAGATTTCGAGATAAGAGGTTATGACTCCGAAAACTGGGGTCGTCAGGTGTGAGCTAGAAATGTATGAAAACATCATATGGTCCAGCCGAAGAATCCTCTAAAATAAAGTAACAACTTCGAGGATGTATAACCTCGGATATTCTCTGAGCTCGCAATGGGCAATGGCACGACACTTATCTTTTACCGATCGTCCTTAGGCGAGGTAGTTCGAGCACGGGAAGTGCAATCTCGGGTGTGATAGCCTCGACAGTACCTACTTATCCCGAGCGTAGCGTGAAGTTGGGTGACAAGTTTGTGATTGACCCATAAGTCTTGGCAGACTCAATGCCGATTGTCGATCTCGAAGACCAGATGAATCACATGAGATAGCCCATTACATGTGAACATATTTATTTTTGTCTAATCCCAATATTTAAGGGATGTCATTTAATCTGTTATCCGTTCCCGATCTTCATGAGACGTTTCCGTGTATATATGAGATAATGCATTTAATATCATTATTTCAATTGATATACAGAATATCTTCCCGAAATATGTGGGAATGAATTATGCAACCTTCTCTATAAATAGAGAAGGAATCACCACTTGTAAAGGACCGATTCCTAATTTCTTGAGAGAAAGCTCTGGGGAATTCATCTCTAAAGAATTTCCAGAAAACTCCAAGCCTTAATAACAAAGACTTGTGGACTAGGCAGAATTAACTGCTGAACCACGTAAAAACCTTCTTGTCTTCCTCTTTAAATTCATTTGCTCCATTTTTTATTTGTTTAACTGCTTTACTATTTAAGTTGACGAAAAACGGCGTCAACAGTTTGGTGCTTTCATTGAGAGCAATAAGCAATGCGTGTGAGTGTCTAGTCAAAAAGCCTCTCTAAATCAACAATGGCAGCGAATGATCCTAACGTTCCTGAGGAGGAAATTTTAGATGAAGCTGACTACCCCCGACGCCCTGGAAAGTAGCCTATGGTGAATTCAGACCCTGATGAGAGGAGTGGGTCATTCGAATCTCGGGGACCACTGGCCCCCAGGGACGACGAGGACATGTATTATATTACTGAACGATATGTCCCAATAGTGGAGCTCGAAAATCATCAACTGCGAAAGCAGTTGGCAGAGGCCAAGAAACGTAATGAGGAGCTGGCTAGACTGGCTGCTGAGGCATAGGCAGCTCAGGCCCCACCTCTGCTAGAGGTCCAAGCTTCGCCTCCACGGGACGTTCATGTTCCACCACGCAAGCCTCGTGGGTGACCGCAAAAACGCTGCCACCCGGAGAGTGGAGTAACCTCTGCCGCCGGCAGAACAGCGTGCTCCATCAAGGCCCCGAAGAAGTAACCAAGCTGAAGCTTTTACAAACTCAACTACGGAGGTACCGGCCGAGATAGGGAATAATCGAGCCCCCACGGAGGCTCAGACCCAAAATCCTGGTAACGCGCAGAGCCTTCCTGAACCAGTTCAAGCAACCTCGGGGCCTTCTAGGCCCCATAATGGATGGCAGCCACCATCACCCATAAGGTAGCCACCATCACAAATAAGGTATCCCTTACCAATTCAGAGAAACACACAACCGATTCAGGATGATAGGGAAAGGCGAGCTGGGTAGAGACGTGGAAATGGGAAGACCGCTGAGGAGCATAGAGGTGCCCAACCCATGAGAAGCCAAATGTCTCGGTCTCACACTATTGAGATGAGGCAACCGGCAAGGAACCCATCTCGAAACAACCGTGCAACGAGCCATGTCAGTGAAGGCTTGGGAGACACTAGATTGGTCAGTATGTATGACCTGGGACGCAGATATACTGGGAATCAAAGGGATCACCCAGATTTACGAGAACACCTGAACCATAATTGGGGTAATGACCCTGAGCGGAGGCACGAAACTAGGGTTGTGATCAACGGTAACTAGTTTCAAGTCAGAGTCCCCGTGGATCCAGCCCAAGAAAGGGTTGAACAACTGGAAATAGCATTCAGGCTCTTACAAAATGAACGAGGCCGGGATCGGGACGAAGAACTCGAGCCCTTCACCCCTCATATTTCCAGCACCCCGTTTCGTCAGGGATTCCGAATTCCTCATGTCCCACCATTTGATGGGAATTCTGATCCATACAATAAGTTGAGTACGTTCAATACAATCATGCGAGCGAGTAATGTGGCCTACGAGCTTAGATGCATGCTGTTTCCAGCATCGCTCACAGGGCCAGTAAAAAACTGGTTTGAGAAGTATAAGAGACATTCGATCGCTCTTGGGATCAATTGTCTAGAGATTTCAAGAAGCAATTCATAGCCATGGTCGAAATTAGGCCCGAGGCGTCTACGTTGACCAATGTCCGACAGCAGCCGAATGAAACATTGAAAAGTTACCTAACAAGGTTTAATTTGGAAGTCGCCCGAGCTTGTGACGTAGACGATAGTGGCCATTTAATGGTTGTTCAAGCCGGAGTAATGCCTGGAAGTCCACTATGGGAGGACATGCAGAGGAAGCCCGTAAGGTCCTTAACCAAGTTCAATCGATGAGCTCAGAGGTTTTTTAATGTAGAAGAGGCGAGATCAGCATTGAATATGACCTCTCAGTCCATAACTACAACAACAAATGTAAACTCTGCTTCGACCTCGGCAGATCCTACGTGTAATGCCCCAAATTTCCTAATAAGGTTTAGGACTTTGATTAGGAGGCTGGGAGGGCCATAATTGATTTATTATGTGATTAAATGATAATATGCATGTTTAGGTGTATTAAATATGCATGTGAACCCATTTTTGAGTAATTGGGTGATTTTCATATTTTGGTCATTTCGGGCATATTTGGCATTTATGTGATATGCGTGTGGTGCTTTATTATTGTTGGGTTATGTCAGGTTTACTCAGCACAAGACGATCCTAGGAGGTAAGCTGGTGGGAAAGTCACAACGGGATTTATTCTTGACTCGGAGTGAGTCAATGGGTATTTATAGCATTACCGGGTTATTGGGTGATGGGAATTAATATTTGGTGATAAATTGGGAGTTAGTAAGATCAGGGGGAAATTTTGGAGGTTTTGACTATTTTTTCCTCGGGGATGTAGATTGAGCCGCAACTCTGTTCTTGGGTGCTGTGGCTCAAGCTTGAAAAAGTTGGTGGTTTGGGGTTGATGGGCTATTTGAGCTGCGACTCTATTGGGTAGAGCTGCAGCTCTAATTACTGTCAGAGAAAAGTTTTTGGGCCTGACTTGAGTGGGGCTGCGGCTCTAATGGTTGGGGCCGCGGCTCAAAAGAGGAAAAGTGACCAAAGTGGGTTTTTAAACATGGGAACTCAAACCTTAGGCCTCGGGATCATTCCTAATACTCGATTTAGTGGGATGTGATGTCTCGGAGGCTAGGTCTTGGTTCCGGGATTGGTTTTAGAACTTGAACTCATTGGATCACCGTTTATGGTTGTGACTAGGTTATCACTAGAGGCTTGGAGTAAGGATCGTGCTTGTGGCTTGTTTATTGGTAACCTGTGCTTGGACCAAAGGTAAGAAAACTGCACCCTATATATATGACATGCATGGTTATTCTTGATGCATGCTGGATGTTTATATATGACATGCATTGTTATTCTTGATGCATGTTGGATGTTTAAATGTGACATGCATGGTTATTGTTGAGGCATGTCAAGTGATTAAATGTGATGCATGTGATGCACGAGAAACATGTGAATAGGGCATGCTATGATTATTGAATATGAGATTGTTCAGAGCTTGAGCCTCTGTGCTTATGCATGGTCCTAATTATGCTAGAAATTGTTAAGTAAGCATGCTGATTGCCCTATATTCAAATATTTGACATATGATATATATGTTTGGTAGCATTGCTTACTTGTGTATGGCACTGACTAGTCAGGTTTGGCACTGGTCATGTATCACTGAACTAAGAGCCAAAAAATGGCATAAGCGTCTTGAACGCAGGGCCGATAAAAGATTAGATCTGATCGATATCAGCATTGAATGAGTAATATGGGGTATTAATGATGGACCGACCCTAAGTTCGATGAAACTTATAAGCGCTTGACTAGTCTAGGCTACTTACTCAGAGCCAGGACCTAAGGCCTAGGTGACATCTTGTCACATGGCTAGGGAGCGGAGTCTCATGGTTATGACTCTATGGTCATGAGGTAGGTTATGTTTGTGACTAGTCATCATGCACCTATCCTATTTAAGCTAGTGAAAGGATCACTTATCTACTTGATAGGTTTATGTTGGTGACTATTTCACCAGATACCTATCTTGTTTAAGCTAGTGAAAGGATCACTTATCTACTCGATAGGTTTATGCTGGTGACTATTTCACCAGATACCTATCCTGTTTAAGCTAGTGAAATGATCACTTATTTATAAGCCCCGGTGACCCTATCGTCACATGGCTATTAGGAACGGAACTCACCTTAGTGACTATTACAACTGTCACTCTTCTATTTGGGGCTTAAAGCCCAGGATGATTATTATGATCATCGGTTGATGTTGTATATTCATCATTATGTGAATTCATTTGCCTGCTTGAATAGGGCTGTATTTGCTAGGCGTGTGCCTTATGATTCGATGACATGTTATTACTGTTCATGAGCATATTAAGTTTTCTTGTTGGGCTTCGGCTCACGGGTGCTATGTGGTGCAGGTAAAGGCAAAAGAAAGCTGGACCATCCTTGAGTTGGAGAGCTTAGGTGGCGATGTGTACATATACGGCTGCTCGACCGCCACGGCCGAGGGTTGAAAGAGAAACTGGGGTTAAACCCTGTTTTGCTGCTTAGATCGACTGGTTGTAAATATTTTCTTGTAATAGACCTTTAAATTATATTTTTGGGATCCTAATGTATACAGTAAACGTTCTAATGAAACGTTATATCTTAACATAAAAATTTAATCCCTAAACCGCTAATCATACTTAGTTACACGATTTTGGCCAAATAACTAGATTAGCAAGTTTACCACTGTTTATAAGGCACACCATAACGGTCCCTGGAGTTTAGGGCGTTACAACTTGGTGTCAAAGCGAGCCAAGGTTTATGGGTTCCTGAAGACAAGCTGGGCATGTACACTCGTCACTGAAGATAGCTTCACTCAGGGAATTGTAACTATTTCTGTAGTTATGTGCTTAACTGCTTAAATAGAATGTAGATGCTTTACCTGCACACTGTATTAGGGAGCATGAGATTCTGATAGAGCCTGGCACTTGACTATATGATTATATGCTCCGTGAATATATATATATGATTGTGATCATATGATTACCTGCTCCATGAACATATATAATTGTGATATTTGCATGCTGGAGTTGGAGGCATGATATGAATGTTGGAAGAGCAGGGATTATGATTGATGTATGAATGCCATGGGCATGTTTATAGCACTGCAAGTGGTTTGTGAATGTAGTGTGGTAAGATTAATCCCGTGGGGAAAGCTCTTGATATGCTCATCATGATTAATGGGTCAAGTAATTGACTACAGATTCAATCAGTAGGTTTATAGCCAAGGCAGATAATGAGGCCTGGTGGTGGTTATACAGAGACTGGGAGTTACAGCCAGGGTATTAGTTCTTCATCTGCTCCTATGAGTTTTCAGCAGATGTTTACAGATTTGCAATCAAGATTACAGAGGCATGAGGAAGAGATTAGGTGTTTGAAGCAACAACAGAACTTGTCGGGAAACACTTCTTCCTTGGTTATGCCAGGAGTGGCTTCAGCTTTTGGCTCAGCCTAGGGTTGAGAGTAGGTGGGAATTTCTCTGTGGAAGATTCCAGGAGTTTTACCCTCCAATCTTCGAGGGAGGCCTAGATCCATTTAGAGCTAAACAATGGATGGGCATGATCAGTTCCATTCTTGACAGTATGGGGCTGGTAGGTCACGATAGGGTTATCTGTGCTACATGTGTACTGCGGGATGATGCCCGGACGTGGTGGGAAGTAGTATCCCAGACACGAGACATAGCTGTGATGGATTGGAAATAATTTAGGCAGCTGTTTAATGAAAAGTATTACTGTGATGCAACAAAGACTCCTAAGATGAATGAGTTTCTGAATCTCGTTCAAGGAAATGCAACAGTAACCGAGTATGTTAACAGATTTGATGGGTTGGCCAAGTTTTCTTTAGACATGGTACCCACAGATGTGGCTCGGAAGGAAAGGTTTGTTCAGGGATTTAATCCTGGAATAGCTCGGGGCATTAGAGTTGCCCCAGTGCATGAAATTTCTACCTATGCTCAGGTGGTAGAAAAGGCTCTTGCTATTGACAGCATAAGAGATGAGAAGAAGAGTGCTAGGGAGCATGGAGCTCAGATGGTGGTATCTCCACTTATTGGAACAAGCAAGAAGGAGCGCTGGAAGACTTATCCAGTATGTGCTCAGTGCAAAAGATGTCATTTGAAGGGGTGCCGACCAAAGGCATGTTTCTTATGTGGAATGGTTGGGCATATAGAAAGGGATTGCCCAAGTCGAGAGACGGATGAGCAAAAGGGGATGGACAGCTCGACTCCAGCTCGAGTGTTCATTCTGATGCAGTCAGAATATGAGACTGAGACTAGTTCCTCAAGGGTGGCAGGTCAGTTTTCTAGTTCTAATTTTTGAGTTATGCTGATTGGTTTTGGTGCCATGTTGTTTCTTTGTTTGATGCTTCTAGAGAAGCATAGAGCTGTTATGCAGATTGCATGGTTATGTTATGATGGAAAAGTGATACTATATTGGTGATTTAAGAGATGAGGTGAATTAAGGTAAAAAGAACTCATCATTTGATATGATAAAGTCAGTTATGACCAGCTTCGATTTAATCCATGATATGGATTGGTTAAGTAATTATGGGGCAATGCTAAATGGCAAGGAAAGGATAGTAACTCTTGGGCTTGAGAGTGGGAAGCCTTGTGGCAGTTGGCAATGTGCGTGGGTTCTGTATGCTTATGATATCTGTAGTGAGAGCTGGGGTTTTATTGCAGGGAGATGCATGGAACTCTTAGCTAGTGTGGTGGATACCACTTAGATTGTGCCAGTGGGGTCAGGACAGACTGGACTAGTCTGTGAGTTTCTGGATGTGCTTCCAGGGGATTTTCCAGGGTTTCCTTTATGTGAAGAGATAGAATGGTAAATGGATTGGTGCCAGGAATGGAAACAGGTTTTAGGGCACTGTATTGAATGGTTCAACAGGGTTGTAAGAACATAAGGTTCAATTATTGAGTAAGATATAATTCTCCAAGGTGGATCTTTGATCTGGTTATTACCAGCTAGAGATCAGGGAGAAGGATATGCAAAAGATGGTTTTATATTGGATAAAGGCACTGGGAGTGCTGAGTTAAGATTTGGGAGTTTGATTAATGTTTAGTTATCTTGATGAATTAGATGGAAAAAGCATTCAAAGGATTATTTGAATGGAAGTTGTGATCGTCTTGGACGATGGTATTATGGTGTATTCTCTGCGGAGATATGCCAAGGTCAAGGAAATCCTCGGTAGGCAAGAGTTTCCTTGGATGGGCAAGATAATACATGTACCTTGGGAAAGGGGTTATGAGTCTTCTTGCAGATCACAATCAGTTAGTAGGTGGTGATGACACCTCAGTGACAGATAGAAGTGATTGCTTATGCAACATGTTGGTTAAAGGATCTGACCAGAACTAGAGTAGAGTTCTGGTGGGTCAAGTGGCCAGTTTTATGCTTGAGATTACTATCTCAGAGAGTATCAAAAGGAAAGACAATTAAGTGAACCACAGATAGGAAAGATTGAGTGGAAAGTCTTAGCTG
Source organism: Humulus lupulus (assembly GCF_963169125.1). Classification (NCBI taxonomy): domain Eukaryota; kingdom Viridiplantae; phylum Streptophyta; class Magnoliopsida; order Rosales; family Cannabaceae; genus Humulus; species Humulus lupulus. Next base: position 38,631,876 of record NC_084796.1, read on the forward strand.
GATTAGCTAAGGATTAAATAGTGTTAGGTATGAGTTTATTGTGGTATAAGGATCGGATTTTGAATCCGATGGACACTAAGATTAATTGGGAGATTCTGGATGAATCTCGTGCTATTCTTTTATTGTCTTCATTCATGCATCATGGAAATGTAACAGGATATGAAAGCTTTATATTGATGGCCTGGGATGGAGAGGGATGTAATGGAATGCGTGGTAAAGTTCTTAACATGTTAGCAGGTCAGATCAGAGTATCAAAAGTCAGCAGGGCCATTGCAGCCTTTGAGTATTTCGTAGTGAAAGTAAGTAACACAACTCATCAGTATTTAGATCTCGTTTTGAGAGAGATAGTTCACCTTCATGAAACTCAAGGTCTATCTTATCAGATGAAGACTCTGTTGTTTCTTCTAGGTCATGGAAGGGTTAAGAAAGCGATGAGTATATAAATGAGATTCAGTACAATTTATTACTCTCAGACTGATGGTAAAACAGAGAGAGAGAGGGTTATCCAATTATTATTGGAAGAACATCTTATAAGATGAATGAGTTAATATATATATCTGGATCCTTAGGTGGTTCAAGGGAAATATTGAGATTATTAGAGGGTGAAGCTTGGATGCTCACTTCTCAGAGTAAATGGAAAAGTTTTACTGAACTGAAAAGTAGGAGCATGGAGTTCCAAGTAGAAGATTGTATCTTCCTTAAAGTATCACTGTGGAAATGGGTGAGAGGTTAAGGGTAAAGTTGAGCCCTAGATTATTTTGACAGTTGTATCCTGAATAGGATCGGTCAGTTTGCTTTTGGATCGGCCTTATCTTTGACATTGTCAGAAGTATACATTGTATTATGTATTTCCATGCAGAGGACATGGGTTAAAAGAAACTCATGAGTTGAGTTATGAGAATCTCGAGATTGGGGCTAAGTTATCCTGTAAGGAGTAGCCAGTTCAGATTTTAATAGAAAGAATAAGGTTCTGAGGAAGAAAGTGTACCTTGAGTTAAGGTAATGTTACAGAAACAGTGAGGTCGAGGGAACGACCTAGGAAACTGGAATCAGTTGTGCGGAATTGATATTCCGGGCTGTTTAGATAAATTTCGAGGACAAAATTTCTGTAAGGAAGGGATAGTTGTAATGCCCCAAATTTCCTAATAAGGTTTAGGACCTTGATTAGGAGGCCGGGAGGGCCATAATTGATTTATTATGTGATTAAATGATAATATGCATGTTTAGGTGTATTAAATATGCATGTGAACCCATTTTTGAGTAATTGGGTGATTTTCATATTTTGGCCATTTTGGGCATATTTGGCATATATGTGATATGTGTATGGTGCTTTATTATTGTTTGGTTATGCCAGGTTTACTCAGCACAAGACGATCCTAGGAGGTAAGCTAGTGGGAAAGTCACAACGAGATTTATTCTTGACTCGGAGTGAGTCAAGGGGTATTTATAGTCAAATATGCATTACCGGGTTATTGGGTAATGGGAATTAATATTTGGTGATAAATTGGGAGTTAGTAAGATCAGGGGGAAATTCTGGAGGTTTTGACTATTTTTCCCCCGGGATGATTTCGGGACCCCGAGCATTAGGATTTGTTTGAGGCTACTTAAGCTTGAAGTAACCTTTTGAAGAAATAAAAAGAACGTTATGTACGTTCTCTCTCCCTCTAAGTTCCATTTTCGTCTCCCGATCGCATTTTCGAAGGAAACTTGAGTTCTAGGACTCCGATTCAAGCGAGGATCGAGGCATAGCGATCCTAGGGAAGAATAGAAGCTTATTAGCTAGAGGATTTAGTTGGTAAACAACTCAATCGGAGGTAATTCAAGTTTTAAGTTCTAAGTTTTTAAAGTTTTTAAACTTGAATTGGACGTTGTGTTTTGATGAGTTTTTGTTAGATTTGAAGCTTGGGTTTTATGGGTTGTGGATCATGGGGATGTTTGGGAACTTTGATTTTTGAGTTTGGAGATGTTTGGATATGTTTTTGAAAGGGTTTTAGATGAAGAAATGGAGTTTTTTTGGCTGGGTTCGAGGTTGAGCCGCGACTCTGTTCTTGGGCGCTGTGGCTCAAGCTTTAAGAAGCTGGTGGTTTAGAGCTGTGGGCAATTTGAGCTGAGGCTCTATTGGGTAGAGCTGCGGTTCTAATTGCTGTCAGAGAAGAGTTTTTGGGCCTGACTTGAGTGGGCTGCGGCTCAAAAGAATAAAAGTGAGCAAAGTGGGCTTTTAGTCATGGGAACTCAAACCTTAGGCCTCGGGATCATTCCTCATACCCGGTTTAGTGGGATATGATGTCTCGAAGGCTAGGTCTTGGTTCCGGGATTGGTTTTAGAAATTGAACTCATTGGATCACCGTTTATGGTTGTGACTAGGTTATCACTAGAGGCTTGGAGTACGGATCGTGCTTGTGGCTTGTTTATTGGTAACCTATGCTTGGACCAAAGGTAAGAAAACTGCACCCTCTATATATGACATGCATGGTTATTCTTGATGCATGTTGGATGTTTATATATGACATGCATGGTTATTCTTGATGCATGTTGGATGTTTAATTGTGACATGCATGGTTATTGTTGAGGAATGTCAAGTGATTAAATGTGATGCATGTGATGCACGAGAAACATGTGAATAGGGCATGCCATGATTATTGAATATGAGATTGTTCAGAGCTTGAGCCTCTGCGTTTATGCATGGTCCTAATTATGCTAGAAATTTTTAAGTAAGCATGCTGATTGCCCTATATTCAGATATTTGACATATGATATATATGTTTGGTAGCATTGCTTACTTGTGTATGGCACTGACTAGTCAGGGTTGGCACTGGTCGTCTATCACTGAACTAAGAGTTGGAAAACGGCATAAGCGTCTTGAATGCAGGGCCAATAAAAGATTAGATCTAATCGATATCAGCGTTGAATGACTCATATGGGGTATTATTGTTGGACCAACCCTAAGGTCGAAGAAACTTATAAGTGCTTAACTAGTCTAGGCTACTTACTCAGAGCCAGGGCCTAAGGCCTAGGTGACAGCTTGTCACATGGCTAGGGAGCGGAGTCTCATGGTTATGACTCTATGGTCATGAGGTAGGTTATGTTGGTGACTAGTCATCATGCACCTATCCTGTTTAAGCTAGTGAAAGGATCACTTATCTACTCGATAGGTTTATGTTGGTGACTATTTCACCATATTCCTTTCTTGTTTAAGCTAGTGAAAGGATCACTTATCTACTCGATAGGTTTATGCTGGTGACTATTTCACCAGAAATATATTATGTTTAAGCTAGTGAAATGATCACTTATTTATAAGCTCCGGTGACCCTATCGTCACAGGTAAAGGCAAAAGAAAACTGGACAATCCTTGAGTTGGAGAGCTTAGATGGCGATGTGTACATATACGGCTGCTCGACCGCCACGGCCGAGGGTTGAAAGAGGAACTAGGGTTAAACCCTGTTTTGCCGCTTAGATCGGCTAGTTGTAAATATTTTCTTGTAATAGACCTTTAAATTATATTTTTGGGATCCCAATGTATACAGTAAACGTTCTAATGAAACGTTATATCTTAACTAAAAATTTTAATCCCTAAACTGCTAATCATACTTAGTTACACGATTTTGGCCAAATAACTCGATTAACGATTTTAGCACTGTTTATAAGGCACACCGTAATAGTCTCGGAGTTTAGGGCGTTACACTACGACCTCAAAACCCCCTGGGGACATCCCTTCTAAAAGGAAGAAGAATGAAGGGAATAATCCCGAGGTAGAAGGTGGAAAGAAGAAGAAAGGGGAAAGATATTTCTCCGTATACAAAGTGTATACCGAGATCAATGAGTCTCGGGAGAATATCTATCTGGCTAATGAAAACCAGGTCCCTTTCAATGTCCGGACCCCATGAGAAACCAGAAAGTCAAAAGAGACTCCAAGAAGTACTGCAGATTCCATAGAGATATCGGACACACAACCCATGAATGCAGGCAATTAAAAGATGAGATTGAAGGCCTGATCTCGAGAGGATATTTCACGCAATATGTTAGAAATCAAAACCCCAATCAGGCTTCTACCAGCCAGAGGGCAGCAGCAGCACCACCTGCCAAGAATAGGTACTCCCGAGCAAGGGAGGACGAACGACCCCCTTCAATTGATGGAGAAGTTGTCATAACCTTCTCGGGGGGACCACATATTGCAGGATTGGGCAGGAACGCCCAGAAACGATATGTGAATAAGCTGAAAATAGGTGATGGGTCTTATTACGAACCCAAGCCTAGAGCTCCAAAACAACAAAGGGTTGAATCTCAACCCATAACATTTATTGAGGATGATGCGTCTCATGTACAATGACCTGCTGGTCATCTCCCTTCAGCTCGTGAATAAGAGGGTACACAGAGTCCTGATAGATAACGGGAGCTCAGTAAATATCCTCTATAAGGCCACCTTAGAAAAGATGGGACTCGCGCTTCGCGACCTAAAGACCTGTGCAATGACATTGTACAGTTTTTTAGGAGAAGGGATTGCCTGTGTGGGATCCATCGAACTCCCCGTGACCTTTAGAGACTTCCCAGTCTCGACAACAAAGATGATGGAGTTTGTAGTAGTGGATCTTCCATCGGCCTACAACGTACTGCTCAGGAGACCTGCCCTGGTAGGGCTGGGGGCAGTATCGTCTATTAGGCATCTGGCCATCAAGTTCCCGAATTCTAGTGGCATCGGGATGCTAAAAGGAGACCAGCTCGCGGGAAGAGAATGTTACAACATTTTCGTTAGAGGAAAGAAATAGACAAGTGCACAAACACTTGTCATAATTCAGAATAAGGATGGGACAGTCTTCGAGATAGACGAAGAAATTGATCCAAGAATAGAGGAAAGAGCTAATCTCGAGCCATTAGAATAGCTCGAAGAGGTCAAGCTCGAAGAAGTAGACCCCCCGAAAACAGTGAAGGTAGGAAAAAAACCTTCTGGAAGAAACGAAATAGCAATTAATTTGCTTTTTGAAGAAGAACCAGGATGTTTTCGCGTGGTCACATTCGGACATGGTAGGGATAAGCCAAATGTGATAAGACATGCTCTTAATATTGAAAAAAGCTTCCCCTCGAAGCACCAAAAACGAAGACTCCTGGATGATGACGGGAAGAAAGCCCTGAAGGAAGAGGTCGACAGGTTAAAGACAAATCGATTCATACGAGATGCCTTCTACCCGGATTGGGTCGCTAACCCGGTGCTAGTTCCGAAACTTAACGGAACATGGCGAACTTGTATCAATTACTCTGACCTCAATAAAGCATGTCCTAAGGAGTGCTTCCCCTACCTCAAATCGACCAGCTCATAGATGCCACAGCTGGGCATGGACTTATGTCGTTCATGGATGCCTATTATGGATATAACCAGATTGCCATGCATACCCCGGACCAAGAGCATACGAGTTTTGTAACAGACAAAGGACTGTATTGCTACAATATCATGCCATTCGGGCTCAAGAATGCTGGAGCCACATACCAACGGCTCGTAAATATGATGTTCTATGAGCAGATAGGACATAACATGGAAGTTTATGTTGATGATATGTTGGTTAAATCTAAACATAACAATAACCATGTGGACGACCTCGAAGAATGCTTCCCCGTGCTTCAGAAATACAACATGAAGCTCAACCCCCATAAATGCTCCTTTGGAGTATCGTCGGGAAAGTTCCTCGGTTTCATCATAAACGCATGGGGAATAGAGGCTAATCCTAACAAGATCCAAGCGTTAATTGACATGCCCTCACCTCAAAAGCACAAAGATGGCCAAAGTTTGACTGGACAGATGGTGGCATTGAGTAGATTTATCTCGAAGTCTACAGACCACTGTCTACCATTTTTTAATCTTTTGAGAGGGGGCAAAAAGTTTGAGTGGTCAGAGGAATGCGAACTAGCATTTCAGGAGCTCAAGAAGCATCTCACGGAGCCTGCTATCTTGTCCAAACCTATCACTGGAGAAATTTTGTATCTATATCTCACTACAATCAAACACGCCATCAGCGTCGTGCTCGTCCGAGAGGACCGAAAGGTGCAAAAGCCAGTATATTATGTCAGCAAAAGGTTACTGAGGGCAGAATTGAGATACCCCTTAATGGAGAAATTGGCTCTCAGCCTAATTCACTCTTCTCGAAAGCTCCGACCTTACTTTCAAGCACACCCCATCCATGTGTTGGCTGACTAACCACTACGACAAGTCTTATCAAAGCTAGAAACTTTGGGCCGATTATTAAAATGGGTTGTTGAGCTCGGACAATTCGAGGTTACTTATCATCCGAGGACAACCATCAAAGGACAGGCCTTGGCAGACTTCATAGTGGGATGCATTGGAATGACTAACGGCGAAGTTATAACCCCAGCCCGCGAGCTGTGGAAACTTTATGTCGATGGGTCTTCCAACAAAAATAGATCGGGGGCAGGAATCATATTAATCACTCCGATTGGTAGCCGATTTCACTCCGCCTTGACATTTGAATTCGAAGCATCCAATAACGAGGCTGAATACGAAGCTTTGCTGGCAGGACTTTGAATAGCCAAGGAACTCAAGGCTAAGGCAATACATTGCTACAGTGACTTGCAGTTGGTGGTCAATCAAATTTTAGGGGAATACCAGGCTCGTGGGACAAAAATGGCTACATATTTGGAAAAAGAAAAAGTAGCTCTCGAACACTTTGAGTTCTACACAATAGAGCAGGTTCCCCGGGAGCAAAAATCGAACGCAGACGCCCTAGCTAAGCTTGCCGCATCCACCGAGGTCGCCGGCTGAATATTGTACCAATCGAGCACCTGTCGGCACCCAGTATAAGAGAGCCTGAACAGAGGGATGTTTGCATGATTGAGTCCGAACCAACTTGGATGACCCCAATAGTTGAATACCTTGAAACCGGAATTCTCCCAGCAGAACGGAACAATGCTCGAAAACTGATGCATCAGATCCCCAGATACACCATTGTGGAAGGAAGGCTATATCAGAGAGGATATTCTATGCCACTACTCCGATGTGTGACTCCACCCGAGGCCAAGAAGATCCTAGAAGAGATACATGAAGGATTCTGTGGGAACCACACTGGGGGGCATAATTTATCAAAGAAAATTATACGCCAAGGATACTTCTGGCCCATTATCAGAGCAGACTCGTTTGATTACGTCAAAAGATGCGACAATCCCGTGAGCTCCACCTTCTGAGCTAACTATGATGACCTCCCCATGGCCCTTTGCGGTCTAGGGAATTGATCTCATAGGATCGTTACCAACAGGCAAGAGCGGAGTTAAATACATTGTAGTCGCGGTAGATTACTTTACAAAATGGACCGAGGCCGAACCCCTAGCGACAATTACCTCAAAGAAAGTCTTGGACTTCGTGGTAAAAAAATATAATCTACCAATATGGAATGCCAAGGAGGATAGTATCGGATAACGGTATTCAGTTTGATAGTGAACTGTTTACTAATTTTTGTGAGAAAAATGGGATAACAAAGAGCTTCTCCTCTGTGGCTCATCCCCAAGCGAATGGCCAAGTCGAAGCTGTGAAAAAGACCCTGAAGAGCTCTATGAAGAAAAAAATGGAAGAAGCCAAGGGAAAATGGCCTGAGGAGTTACCCCAGGTCTTATGGACTTATCAGACCACAACTCGTACTTCAAAAGGTCATACACCTTTTTCTCCGGCATATGGATGCGAGGCTATGTTACTAATCGAGGTCGAAATACCCACCATTCGTAGCCACGCTTATGATCAAGCCTTGAACTAATCCCAACTCGAAGTAAGTCTGGACCTGGTCGAAGAAAGAAGGGACGAGGCTTAACTAATAAATGTTGCATACCAACAGCGAGCTACCCGGTATTTCAATAAAAAGGTTCGAGACAGAAAATTCGGTCTTGGAGATTTGGTGATAAGGTGTGTGTTTTTGGCTACACGGGACCCCGCTACTGGCATGCTTGGGCCTAATTGGGTAGGACCTTATCAGATCGAATAAGTTATCCAACCTGGCGTCTATAAATTGGCAAGATTGAACGGGGATTTGGTACCACGAGCATGGAATGGCGAACATTTACGACCTTACTATCAATAGTGTAGGAACAATGTCACTTGTAACCATGCTTGTTTATCTTTACTACGCTTTTGTTAATAAATTGTTCAATTCCGAATAAATTTCACTTTCGTTCCAATATGCTGTATTTTTTGGAAACTCTCTTGATTTAATAACCAATGGTCACACTCATAGGATATTAAGGGGGCATTAATGGTATGTATACTGTTAGCTTGAAAAAATAAAATAACATATACAAAAAAAATAAGTGCTTGGAAATATCCAAATACGCGAGCTAAGATAGTTTGGACATAACCAAATTATTAAAAAACAAAAGTGTTTGGAAACAACCAAATACGCGAGCTAAGATAGTTTGGATATAACCAAATGCGCAATCTACACATAACTAGATAAAAAATATTTGTGTATGGATTACGAACCAAAAGCACGACCTAAATAGGTTTGGAACCAAACCAGCTAAAATTAATCGACAGAAAGTTGGAATATAAATAAACCTACTTCAAGTTAAGTCGAGATTGAGGCTGGAGTATCTCGCAAAACGATAGTTTTGACCTCATAACTTTGGGGAGCAACCCATGGACGAGGAAAAGTAACCCAGAAAAGCAGGATATAACTAAACCACCTATATTACATGCCATATAAGTACTTTCGAGTGCTTGGTAAAAGTAAGTTCCGACCTTGACAAGTAACGGGATCGGACGCGGATATGTTGAGTAAACTGTGCATGAATGCATTGAACCTCGAGCTTAAAATCCACCATGTGTTTGTATGAATAAACAGACATAAGGACACTTTAATATAAATTGCTTGAAATATCTTAACTTAAGAAATGTAAAGCAAGAATATTAAAGTAATGTCAAATATGGTATTATAAATATCATAAGAAAATAGCTCTTTCACGAGCTATAAATTGTCTTAGCCCCAGGAGCATAAAAAACAAAAGATAAAAAAAACTATTACAAGAGGTTCAAAGGGACGCAACCCTAGGTCGGGATTTAGGAGGAAGGAACGCCCTTCTTAGCCTTCTCAGCATCCTCCTTAGCCTTCTTAGCATCCTCCTTGGCCCTCTCTGCCTCCTCCCGAGAAGCCTCCTCCGCGTCGAGCCGAGCCTGCCATTTGGCCACGAATTCTTCCTCGAAAGAACCTAGGAAGCTGGTATCAAGATCGGCATTACTGGCCCAGATCCAATACATGGCCAAGTCGACCGCCCGATCCTGTTTCTCCTTGAACTCCGCGAGAAGAAGAGCCTTTTCGCCCTCCATTATCTCGAAAGTGGCCGCTTTCTCCTCCTCAAGCTTGGCATTAATCCTCTCAAGCTCCACGAGCCTGACATTCACCTTCTCGAGCTTGGCTGTCTTGGCCTTCATCTGCTCAGCTTCAGCCTCCATCTTTTCCTTTGTGGCCTTGAGCTCATCAGTAAGCTTAAGTTGAAGATTCTTCGACTTTTGGGCATAGGACATGCTCGAATGGACTTCGTTGTTCAACTTATAGTTAAGCTGAGCAATGGCAGCAAGAGACTGAAACACAAAAAAATCCAGTTAGAACACATGCTAAGCATAAATACAAAAAATGGTAAACTAAGTGAAGTTACTGCGGCAGCAAGCTCGACACTCTTGTCATAAAGGGTGTTGCAGTCCCGAGCATTATTCAAAAACTGCCACTGGGGAGCCTCGAAGCTACTGATGCTCTGGCCTACCCGGGACAGAATGTTCAAGCCAAGTGTAGCCCCGTGGGGCAACAACATTGTCGGCTACATACTCATCAACATGAGTAGAAATCGACAACATGCGTCTTTTGGAGGCTGAGGGCTTTTTCAGAGGTGGGCCGAGCGTTGAGCGAACCATGATCGCAGAAGGCAAAGGAGGAACAACTGTGGTGGATGTCTCAACCTGAGGAGTCGGATCCACGACTTGGATCCACGGCTGGGCTCGTAACAGTGGGAGCTGGAGGAGGAGGAGTCTTCTTAGTTCTCTTAAGGACCTTGGCAGGTCAATTTGACTTTCGCGAGCCTCACGGGCGCTTACTCTTCTGAGCCCCCTCGTCAGTGGCGAGCACGGTGTCGAGATCAGAGTCCATAGCACCTGCACAATTGCACCACATTATAAGAAATTCAAGACACAAAAGTTAGCACAATGCAGATAGGCAAGGAATAAAGGACAGGTAAAGAGGAACCTAACTGGAACTCTCCCCCGAGCTCGTACTCGGTGACCACGTAATTCCCCCATCTTCAGAAGAGGCAAGGGGAGTCCCTTCCCTTTATGTGGAAGTCAACCTCAAAAGGTCCCTATAATCATTTGTCCCGTATTGAACGACTATTCCATCCCATACCTCATTCAGACTATACATAGTATCGTATTTCCCTAACCAACTATCAAACCTATGAACCCTCTCATCTACCCAGGACCATACATAAAAGTGATCCCTATCATCTTTACACAAGACTAATCTGTTGGGCTTATGTATAAGTAGTGAGGGAGACCATAAGTCCGAGCTAAGGATGACCGTACCTCTGTCCTTCGAGCTCGAGGCCTCGTCATTGGCCTCGTTCCCTGATTGCGAACTCCTGTGATGTCGACTTGGGATTGTGGCTTAGAGTTGCACCTCAGATGAAGGCTGCCGATTGAGAGAGGCACAAACTTCCACTTCGTGTATTTCTTATTGGACTAGTCATTTGTGGACTAATCCTTTTCTAGGAGACCGCAAGCTCGAAGCCTATCTTCGTGAAGAAGATAGGAAAGGGAACACCTACTGTAAGGGAATTGGAGCAAGGCCTCCTTGTGCTCCTTCATCTTATCGCAGGGAGTAGGTCGATGATAATTGGCTGGAGAAATAAACATATCATGAGTTATTCAAGCCTAAGCAAAAAATTCGAGCACAAAAAGAAGAGATTTTTTATAGTTACGGATTCGTCTGAACGAATAGTATCTGGAAGAAGCCAGGTCGTCCGTCCAAAAGAAAGCCTTCTTGAAATTGGGGGGATGGTTGGGTAAATCCTCAAAGATTTTCTTCTCCTTGGGATAACTCAAAAGGTAGTAGAAGTCGTCCCCTCCCCGAGCTCGGGAGGGATTTATTTTCAAGCAAAAGAGATACATGATCTCCTGTGGTGAAGGTCCTTCCCACTTTAGCTCGTGGTAAAGCGACCTCAGGGCTGACAAAACCCTGTAAGAGTTGGTGTTGAGCTGGAAAAGAGCAAGCCCGAAAAAATCCAAGAAGTCCTAGAAAAATGACTTTAAGCGAAATAAGGCCCCTGCCTTCATGTGCTCCTGGCTCCAAGCTGCATATCTTAACTTGTTGTCGGGATTACCATCTCCCGGGGCACGACAGCTTCGCTCGTGGGAGTTTGGAGCTCGACACCTCAGCGAGCCTGACAGTCCAATATTGTGGAGGGCCAAGATGTCAGAGATCTGCCCCAATGAAGAAATCGAGCTCCAGTAGTGCTCGACCTCGAAAAATTCTCTATTCGAGGTTGGAATGGAGATTGGATGTGAGGTAGATGGCGACCCTAAGGCTCTTCCTTTTCCTCTCCTCGACCTCGTCGATTTGACGTTGAAAGTGAGCTCGGGTGTCTTCTTGCTCGCACTTTAATTGGTGCTCTTGAATCAAATGCTGATTTCTGGTAAAAGGTGACTCCAGGTTCAGAGTTTTCGGCGAGTAAGGAATTTCGAGCTTTTACCCCCACCGCTTTTCTGAGTTCTGCGACATCTAGCAAGAGAGCAAAAGGGTGAGGGCTAGACGAGCAAGAAATTAAGAAAAAAAATCTAGACGGCCTAAGCTCGAATGATCGACACTGTGGAGCAGGCTCGACCCAAAGAACGAGATCAGGCTCGGAGCGTGTATTCCACGGGAAGGGGGGAAGGCAGATTTATTTTCGAAGATCCCGAATATTCAGGGAAAAAAGTTGGCGGTTACTCAAAAAGTGATATTTTTGAGAAACATGCAATTTACAAACCCTAATCTTGTACCCAGTTTCTTGGTCTATATGATACAATAGTTGAAATCAAGATAACCCAATAAAATGCAAAACTCTGGGTTTGAAAAATCCGTAATCTCAGAAGAACCTAAAAACTACACAGTATTGATTGAAACATTCTAGTATAAAACTAGTAAATGTACCTAAATGCTACTGCAACAATAAACATGCATGGAAAAAACAAAGTATATATACGAACATATGGGGATCAAGAATGAACTCTTACACAATGTAGATGGTGGAAACAGAGAGATCGAAGATTGAAAGTACTGGGAACGGTGTGGGCCGCTATGTGTTTAGCCTGTTGGCTATCTTATTAAATACTGTGAATTGTTATGTTATATGTTATATGTTTAGTTTTCTTGTTGGGCTTCGGCTCATGGGTGCTCTATGGTGCAGGTAAGGGCAAAGGAAAGTTGACCAACCATGAGTACAGAGAGTGTGGTGCGATGGGTACATATTCGGTCTACCTGGTCGCCACACCCAGGGTTATTTTGGGAAATGTACTGTAATGGATTGTTTTGTTTCTTAGGTCGACCGTATGTATATTTTGAGTTGTAATACATTTTCTAAACACTGTTTTGGGATCCCAACTATATAACTTTTTATGATTTCAATGAATGTCCAATTCTTTTTCATTTATGTCGTTAAACAAGTTTTATTTCTATTTAATCACACTTTCAACCTAAAACCTAGATTAGCGAGCTGTGAGTGCGAGATCTGTTGTACGCACTATTCCCCTCTCTTCTTCCTGGTCCATCCCGGCAAATAGGTGGGGATCTGCACTGGTCATTGGGTCCCCTAACATTACTCTGTCGTGGGGGGTCCCAGACCGCAGAGCATGAGTCCACTTGCCTTCTGATCCCTAAGGGACGCTGTCCTATGCTAGGAAGGTTCCTGGGACGCTGCTCATCCCTGTTCTGTCGGTGCTGCTGAGTGTTATCTCGACCAGCACAAGGGGGTAGCTGCTGCTCATTATTTTTGTTAGGATTATGGGTTTCCCTTTCCTGCTAAGCAACCGGAGGTTGTTCTGGTCTTTTCGGACTCCTTGGGTGTGGTGGATTTCGATGACATTGAGGGGTGATTTGTCTACTGATTTTAAGGAGGGTGAGAGTTTGGTGGCTGATCTGGCTGAGGGGCTAGTGTAGGCTATCCTCAAGCCAATTGAATGGCTGCCTCTAAAGCTACTGTGGAATCTCTTTGCCAAAGATCCATGTTTCCCTACTGCTCATTCAGTTCTCGACGTTGCTGGTTAATCTCCATTTGCTGCATCGCCATAGTTTCAGCCACATTCTTCTGGTTAGCTTTCAGAGTAGCTAACACCTCTTGCAACAATATCAAAGTTGTTTGCAAGGTTTCATCATCCATCTCTACCTCTTCCAATTCCACTTGTGGCTCATTCTCTACTACACCTTGTGGAGGAGGTGGACTTGGCACACTTTCAGATGTCTGCCAAGTTTGACCCGCTCTCCTGGAATTCTTCGCCATTGTTTATCTTGAAGCTTTTGAGTTCAACTATCAATGAAAGTAAAAAAATGTTGACCCTTGACTTGGTCAATGACACAGAGTCACCAAAAAGGATAAGAATTAACAAACTCAATGCAAAAATTAACGACACAAAGATTTTATAGTGGTTCGTCCCCAAAGATTGGTAATATCCTACGTCCACTTAGTGATTATATTGATGTAAACTCTAAAACCTGCGATCAGTGAACTAGGGTTCACTAAGTTTCACAGATTCAAAGTAGAATACAAAATCGTGTATAAAAGAACTTGTTCTCTCTGAATACAAATTATTGCACCCCCCCCCTCCCCAAAATGAATCCCACAGGCTCTAGGATATACATATGGGCCAATGGGCCTTGTTCAATTTTTGTTACAATCATATTTGAATAATAACAGAAATAATGGTATTTACATATAAAGAAAATCAAATATCCTACAAATATCCAAATCATAACTGTATTTGAAGTTTGGCTTCAGTCCTACGAGCAGATTTGGTTGTATATGTTAGCACATCAACTTCCTTGTTACTCGACATGTCTCTCACGCCTATCGGGCAGCTCAAATTTTCCTTGATCTCCTGGTCGTGGGTCAGCTAGGTCTTCATTAATAAACAGTCACGTACTACTCATGTGCACTGTAACGACCCAAATTCGCTATTAAGGCTTAAGGGCCTTGACTAGTGTGCCAGGAGGGCAGGTTGGGATTTATGTGTGATTTTATGAATTAAATGCATGATTATGATTTAAAGCATGTTATTTGGCTATTTGTTTAACTGAGATGCATGGCTATGTTTACTAGTATGCATGTAGGCCCGGGTCGTGTTAGAAGGGCATAATTGTAATTTTGGCCATGTTGGGCATAACTGTATTGATATGTGATAATTGTATTCTGTGAATTGTACCACGTGGGTGTGGTTGTATTATTGTGATGCACGTGCCGAGACGGTCCTAGAGAGCAAATTAACTTAAAAGTCACAACGGGATTTTATACCCGGCTCGGGAGGAGCCTAGGGGTACCTTGGGAATTTTATGGTTAAGTTGAGATTTAGCGGGTAATGGTTATTGGAGATTTAGTAACCTGGGTAACCATTAGTTACTGCTGATAGTAACAAGTTTTAGAAAGAAAATGGTAGAAATGAAATAGAAATGAAAAGATTTAAGTGCCCTTGAGGTTTAAGTAGGCAAGGAGGGGAAAATTGGTCATTTGGTTGGGAAATAGATAAATGGCAGCTGGGATTTGGGGGTATACGGTTTGGGGCATTTATGCCACTTGAGGCTTGATAGAAATTGAAGAGAAGAAAGAGAAGGAGAAAGAAGGTTAGGGCAAGAAGAAGAAGAGAAAGAGAAGTGAGAGTCTAGGAGGAGATCAAGGACTTTGTGTGGGTTCTCCATTTGAGGTAAGGATTTTAGACACATCTAAGTTTTGATTTCTGTTTTGATTGGTAAAATCTAGAGCTTGAGTTGTTTTTGTTGAAGTTTTGAGTTAGTTGTTTGAGTTTTGGTTTGGGTGGCTGAAAATAGGAATCAAGGGGTGGATTCTTGGGTGTGTTGATGTTTTGATCTTGTATATAGTGCCTATAGGTTGTTAAGTTGTTCATATGAGGTTTGGAATTGAGTTTTTGGGTTGAGATATGTGTTTGAGTTGGTTTGGAGGTATTTTGGATGAAGGAATTGAAGGTGAGAAACCCATAAATTTCGGGTTCGTAAGGGCGCGCCGCGGCCCTGTTCTTGGGCGCCGCGGCGCAAGGCTGGTTCCAGGGGAGGTGTGGCCTCTGACTTGTTAAGCGCCGCGGCCCTGTAGGGCTGAGCCGCGGCGCTAGGCCATTTTCAGGACACCAAAATTTGCATTTTTCAGCTTTTGCTCCGGAGGGTCGGGGGATGTTTCGGATGAATTGTTTTAGGAATTTGGGAGTCTCGAGAGTGTGGGATTGGTCCCGGGAGGCGGTTTTATGATTTGATTAGTCTTGAGGGATGTTTCCTGTGTGTTGTGACTAGGTTATTGGAGAGGCTCGTGCTAGAGGACCGTGCTCGCGGCTTTAGTGCATCAGGAGGCTCGGAATACAGGTAAGAAAACCGTAACACCCGATAATAGGGCATGGCCCCACTGTGTGATTGTAGGGCATGGTCCCGAATTGTATTATGTGTAAATGTTTAACCTTAAATGAACCGTGATGTGTGTGAATGTTCATTTCGAATGTACTATATGTGTGATTATGATGAAATGAACGGCAAGGGCCGAGTATGGCGTAGGCCGGGGCGGCCGTGGGGCCGAGTACGGCGTAGGCCGGGGCGGCCGTGGGGCCGAAAGTAACACCTAGCACATGGGATGCTATAGTCAGGGCGGGGCCCGGTGGATACATGTGTTATGCTATATTCAGGGTGGGACCCAAGGGATACATGAGTTATCCTCGCGGTGAGAACCGATACCCCAGGCTTCGGTAAGGCTCTGGGGCGGCTTGGCCGTGTTTGCTTAGTCTAATGGTTGACTTGTTTATCTGTGGGCTATCTGATATGATTAACTATATATATTGGCATATGTTATGTTCTGAATGAGTTTTCTTGCTGGGCTTCGGCTCACGGGTGCTCCGTGTTGCAGGTAGGGCAAAGACTGAGTCAACCAACCATGAGTACGGAGAGCGTGAAGCGACGCGTACATGTTTGGCCTGCCCGACTGCTTTGGTTGGGGGTTTGTTCGAAAATGGCTGTAATAATCTATGATTTTTATGATCAATCAACTGTAAACTCATTTCAAGATGTAAATAGTTTTCAAACCTTATTTTGGGATCCCAAATGTTTAATACTAGAAGTTTTATTGAAACGACGCATTTTTCTAAGATTATAGCCTTAACTTTTATTTAGTCACACTTTTGTTTAAAAACCTCGGTTAGCGAGCTCTTTGCACACTGTTTTGTCTTAAAACTCACTTAGTAACGGCTCTAAGGATGTAGAGCGTTACAACTTGGTATCAGAGCGAGCCAAGGTTTATTGGTTCTGGAGATTGACCGAACATGTACGCTCGCTGTCAGTGACAAGCTCGACTCAGGGTTGGTTGGTATGAATGATTGACATGTCTGAATATATGTTTGAATGCCCTGTTTGCCTGCTTATCTATATGGAGCATGAGAAATGAGTTGACATATGCAGGAGATGCTGTTGGGCTGAGCCCTTGATTATTGCATGTTGAGATTGATGCATGCTGAATAATACTATTATGCATATGGATGAATATTGGCATAATGGTTCGCATATTGAGTGTACGTGGTTAATTTTCTGGATTAAATTCATATGTTATATCTGTATATTGGCTTGTATGAAGCATGATGAGTATGGATATACTTAGTGAGGTTAAAATCTGGTAGTTAAATGTATATTATTGTGGACTTGACCTAGTATATGCTTGTATGTGCATTATACCTGTGGATATTTGGATCTAGTTGTGGGTTGGTTCAGGGTATGAACCTCAGAGTTCAGGAGTTGGGTCAGTTTTGACAAGTGAACTCGAGTTGTTGGTTCCTAGAAGGGTGTGGACCTGATATTGGGTTGAAAAGGGGATTCTAGATATAAGTTGGAGTTGAGATCTCCAGTTATCCCTGAAAGCAGCAGGAGAGAGTCACTAGTGTGTGAGTTAGCTGTGGAGTTTGTTGGTTGAGATGGGATGGAAGATCTAGAGTCCAAGAACTTTACTTAGCTAAGATAGATAATAGTATGATAGTATTTATAGCATTATCTTTGTTACTATGGATTTTTGGTTCAGACCGGGAATTATTTGGACACTCATAGTAGTACTTATAGATTTTCTAAGTTTAATCTATAGTTTAAGAATATTAAGTTTAACCTAAGGTTTGATTAATGTGACTGATATTAAGGATTATATTTATTATACTATAAGGTTTAGATATCAACCAATAGGATTTTAAGCACATGTTATGAATGGTAATTAAGGATTAAGTATTTTGGAGGATTAAATTAAATAAGGGTAAAGTTTGAATGTTATAGGGTCAGTCAGCAGCTTTGAGTACGTTGAGGGCTTAGTCAAGGCTGCTTACTCCATTCAAACTTAGCTAAAAATGTGTAAATTCGTGTTTAAATATTCAGCGTATGCCGATATATCGCAGCTATAGGGGGCGATATATCGCAGCACGTAGATACGGAAAACACGAATCGATGCACGGTCGCCTCGGGAACAAAGGTCCAGGCGATATATCGCCTATAGGGGGCGATATATCGCCTCCACCAGCATGAATTCAAATACTTTTGAATTCCTTTCCCTTCAGCCATTCAAACTCCTTCAACAGTCCAGCATCTTCTGAACGAGTCTTCAGCCTCTGCTGAACGATTATTCAAATGATTTTCACCTAAAAAGCCATTATTTTTATTCAAGTAAAATCAAGATATTTTCATTCCCAAACTCTATAAATAGGACCTAGTACCCAGCCATTATTCACCATTTGCTCTAAGTTCAGAGGCTGCTAGTGTTAAGTGAGTGTGAGAGTGTAAACACTTGGTTTGGGGAAAAACTATAAGCTTAAACATCATAAGCTTATCAAACACTTTGGGAAGTGAGTGCTATAGTATTTCGGTGGATGTTAGATTGATCTTGCAATCTTTGAGGTAAACCGAAAACTCTAGTTCTTTTCTGTATTTTTATGTTATTTCCTTTCTCAAAACCTTCTACTCAGTCCCCTAACCTTATTCTTATTTTGGTTAGGGAATCCAAGCTTTTAAGCATATAAGTCGGTAAGTATGTTTTCTATGGTTTAGTCTTTCCATCTCTTTCATTTCATCTCCTTTCTTTAGACTTACTCTTTCTTATGGTTTTAGGAGTGTTTCAACAATCCCAACTCAGTCCATAATCTCGGTAACTTTGGTAAGGAAAATAGGCTAGAATTAATATGTTATGTGCTTATGTTATCTATATGTTTTATGTTATTAATGTGTTATGATATGTATATGTGTATGTTTGTAGGCTTGGGCATATGACCCATATGGCTAACAAGACCCCAAATGGGTTATGGGCATATGACCTACTTAGCTAGTAGGACCCCACTAATCCCATGGGCATATGCTTGTTTAGTCTATGGGACCCCAAGTAATAATGGCCATTATAATAAGTGTATGTTATATGTGTTATGTTAAGTCTTTATGTTTTCTTATGAAATTATGTATATGACTATGTGTTAGATTTTCCTTGCTGGGCATTAGGCTCACTCCTTTCTGTTTATGTGCAGGAAAATAAGCTTAGAGGCGGTAAGATTCGTGATGCTTGGGAGGATGTGTATCGATGATGAATGGAGTCAAGGGGCCGAGCGTTATTCGATTCGAGGATATAGTCTCCTTTTATGTTTTTATGGTTTTTATGTGTATTTTCCGCATTATGATGTAATGTCTTTTATTTTAAACCATGTTTTGTTTTAAAGACAATGGGATCCCAAAATCCTTCTTAGTATTCTGTTTATTTGTAAATAACTCTTATTTTTAAGTTACTCAATAAATTATGGTATTTTCGTAAAAATGTAAGTTTTATGTATAGTTTCGATAATGGTCCAATTAGTCTAGATTAGTGGGTCATTACAGTTGGTATCAGAGCAAATGGTTCCTTCGCATGAAGTTCTCCTCGATACACATGCTTAAAGCTTCGAATCGGACCACCAAGTAAGTGTTTAAGTTACAAGTTACAAGTTACTTTGTCTATGTGTATAGCTAACAACTTTAGTGTTTGTGTTTCAGTTAAAAAAATGAATGGAGCTTTAACCTACCAAGATATCCGAGCCATTAAGGCCTTAAAAAGAATAAGGGAGCCAAGAAACACCGTAGGAGCCCTAGAAAGGATTACTCGAAGATTGATCTTGTTCCACAAAGAGATAGGTCACCTTCAAGAATCTAGGCAAATTATGATGAGAGCTGCAGAACAATATGTCCTAGTAATTAGGCTTTTAAAAGATTTTCCTTCAGCAATTTTAACTTTAGAAGAAATATGGGAGAATATAAATAATGATGATGACTTACAAGCAGCCCTAAGATATTATTCTCTCATACTTAAGTTCACCTATGATTTAGAGTTTCAATTCACTAATGAGCAACAACATAGAATCTTCTTGAATCTTCCTCGAGGAAATTTTGAGGCTCAAGACAACGATGATTATAAGGAGATAGATGATAATATGCTAGATGACGGATCGGATGTAGAAGATCCCGATTTTTAGAATAGCTAGTTTTTCATTGTTTGTTTTGTTTCTTTATTTTATAATTGTAATAAGTGAAAATTATTTTTCCAAATTAATTTCATGTTATTTCATCATGTATGAGTTTGATTCTATTTTCGCAATCATAATAAGTAATAAATAAAATAAATAATGACTAAGTTCAGTGAGGGTGGATACAAGTCAATGAACCAAGTTTCTTTATTGAGAGTTAGGGGGCCTTAGTAGTGGGAACGATTTTACTGATCCCAGCCCTCCCTTAATATGGTTAACTTTGGAACAAAGATAAGTTTCGAGCCTGAGAATTAAGTCATATAGGATGATTAGAAACACACCTAGAAAATAAAGATGACTTGTTTTTCTAAGTATAGAAACCCACTCTAATAATAAATAAAGACCTATATAATTTTTCATAAGAAGTCATAATAAATAGGTCCGAGATATGTTTGTTTTAGAATAAGTTTTTGCCTTAGAGCATATTAGGGTAAGTTCTAACAAGTTCTCGACTGTTAGAACTTTTGGTGAAGATGTCGCTCCGAAGATCTGCACGCACCAACGGAAACGCCTCCAACGTTGTTCCAATGACCAATGATGCCCTCCAGTTCGCAGAAGAGGAGTGTGTGCTACTACTAGCCGCAACACGCCGACACCGCCAGCTGACAACACCGCGGAAATCGCTAGACGGCAATAACAAGTCGAGGAACTCTTGCCGCAACAACGTCAGCAGGCGCAGACTCAGCCTCAGCCTCCGCCGCAACCGCAGCCGTAGCTACAACAAATGGCCCTAGCACCCCAACAAGTTGGTCCATATGGGGGATGGCCAGTGACGAACTACGCGCCACATCCAGTACCGAATATGGAGTCAGTGTATGAAAGGTTCCGCAAGCAGCACGCTCCAAACTTCGAAGGGACTATAGACCCCTTTGAGGCAGAAGAGTGGCTAAGGAATGTGAAGCCAATTCTTACGCACATGAATCTTAGTAATGCAGACCGCATATCCTGCGTCTCGTCATTACTCAAGAAGGATGCCAAAATATGGTGGGACTTAGTTCACCTGACTAACGATGTCACCACCATAATATGGACAAGATTTGTGGTGCCGTTCCACAAGAAGTATTACACCTCAGCAGTCATCACTAATGGTAGAAGAATATGCTCGTCAGTTCAATAGATTAGTCAAGTTTGCACCAGAGTTGGTCCCAACCGACTTTACGAGGTTGACCAAGTTCGTCAGAGGACTTAGACCAAAGATGGAATTAGGGGTTAAGTTAGCAAACCTGGGAACCACTACCTATGCCAATGTTCTAGAAACGGCAATCGAAGTAGAAAGGATTCTGATGAATGTTAGTGAGGAGAAGAAGGATTAAACGATGGTTCCAGACCAAAGTTTTTGCATTGACCCAAGGAGGAACCCATGCTAGTAACAAGGATTTACAGGTCAGATCCTATCCTCGATAGTATATGTTCTAGTATCACTTGATTGGTAGCTGTATACTCGTAGATCTCGTTAGGAATGATAGAAAAACTAGACAAACCTAGTGAAAGATTTAGAACTAGGTTTGTGACCGAGTTGCCTTCGGGCAAAGTAGTTCTATCATCACGAATAGTACGAGGTGTACCGATCAAGATTGAGGACATAGAACTAGAAGGAGACCTGATAGAGCTAGTGATCAAGGACTTCGACGTAATGCTAGGCATGGATTGGCTAGCACGGCATGGCGCAACGATCGACAGCAAACGCAAGAAGGTGATGTTCGAGACTCCTGAACGGCCAGAGACGATGCTTCATAGGATAAGCTTCAGGATTACGCACCCCGTTAGTGTCATCTCTCAAAGCTCAACAAAGGATAGAGAAAGGATGGCAAGCGTTCTTAGCCAGCAGCACGAACGTGGAAAGGGAGACGCCACTTAAGGATGGAGATGTTCGAGTTATACCAGAATTTCCAGAGGTATTTTCCCGATGACTTGCCAGGATTGCCGCCAAAGCGAGAAATAGACTTCACGATAGAATTAGTACTGGGCACCGAGCCTATCTCTAAGGCACCATACCGGATGGCACCTACAAAACTCAAGAAGTTAAAGACGCAGCTACAAGAACTCCTAGACTTAGGCCAAGCCATTAACCATGGGGAGCTCCGGTACTATTCGTGAAGAAGAAGGACGAAAGTATGCGGATGTGCATAGACTACCGTGAGCTGAACAAAGTAATGATTAAAAATAAGTACCCGCTACCTCGGATCGACGATTTGTTTGATCAACTCCGAGGCGCGACTGTATTTTCAAAAATTGATTTACGGTCCGGGTATCATCAGCTCAAGGTAAAAGGAGAAGATATTCCTAAGACAGCCTTTAGGACTCGTTATGAACATTACGAGTTCTTGGTTATGTCTTTCGGTCTTATTAACGCACCAGCCGCGTTTATGGACTTAATGAATAGGGTCTTCAAGGACTACTTGGATAAATTCGTCGTTGTGTTCATCGACGACATTTTAATTTACTCCAAGGATGAAGTGGAGCACGAGGAACACTTGAGGATGATTTTGACGCGATTGAAGGAGCACCAACTCTACGCGAAGTTCAAGAAATGCGAGTTTTGGCTCTCACAAGTGGCGTTCCTCGGGCACATCATATCGAAAGACGGAGTTGCTGTGGATCCATCGAAGGTAGAGGCCGTGAAGGATTGGCCTAGACCAAAGAACGCGTCGGAAGTAAGAAGCTTCTTAGGGCTAGCAGGTTACTATAGAAAGTTTGTCGAGGGCTTTTCTAAGATAGCCACTCCACTCACCAACTTGACCCGGAAGCAACAAAAGTTTAACTGGAATGATAAGTGTGAGGAAAGCTTCCAGTTGCTTAAGGATAAGCTTTGCTCAACTCCAGTACTTAGTGTCCCAACACCCAACGACAAGTTCGTTGTCTACTGTGATGCATCAAAGTTAGGACTGGGATGCGTACTGATGCAAAATGACAAGGTGATAGCCTACGCCTCACGTCAGTTAAAGGAGTATGAACAACGCTATCCAACTCACGATATGGAGTTGGCAGCGGTGGTCTTTGCGTTAAAAATCTGGCGCCATTATCTTTACGGAGAACGGTGCGAGATTTATACGGACCACAAAAGTTTAAAATACTTCTTTACTCAGAAGGAGCTTAACATGAGGCAGCGCAGGTGGTTAGAGTTAGTAAAGGATTACGACTGCGAAATCCTATACCACCCAGGGAAGGCGAACGTAGTTGCCGATGTGCTTAGTAAGGAAAAGCTATGGGAACTTAGCAGCCTTATCCGGAATTGAAAAGCCTCTATAGCAGGAGCTTATCAGTGCCGGAATAGATGTGATTATAGGCAAGCTGGCTAACTTGTCTATCCAATCAAATAGGACATACGGATTGGTCAGAGACATGAGAATTCGCTAGCACCACATATGGATGCAGTTAGAGAAGGCAAGACTACAGATTTCTCAATATCCAGACAAGGATTATTGAGATATAAGGATCGGGTATGCGTGCCAGACAATCAAAGTATTAAGAAGACAATCCTAGAAGAAGCGCACAATACCCCGTACTCAGTTCATCCAGGGTCTACCAAGATGACTCATGACATCAAGGCAGTCTATTGGTGGCTAGGGATGAAGAAGGAGATAGCAGAGTATGTATCTAAGTGTCTTGTATGCCAGCAAGTGAAGGCGGAGCATCAGCGGCCTGCAGGATTATTGCAACTGCTTAGCATACCGGAATGGAAGTGGGACGATATAGCCATGGACTTCGTGACGGGTCTGCCAAAGACGAATAAGCAGCATGATTCCGCTTGGATAGCCATAGATAGACTGACCAAGTCGGCTCATTTCCTGCCTGTTAAGACTTCATATACGGCAGACCAATATGCAGACATCTACATCCAAGAGATTGTACGATTGCATGGAATCCCCAAGACGTTAGTGTCAGATAGAGGATCAGTATTTACGTCAAGATTTTGGAGAAGCTCACAGCAAGCTATGGGCACTAAGTTAAGCATTAGTACAGCTTTCCATCCTCAGACAGATGGGCAGTCTGAGCGTACGATTCAGATCTTAGAGGATATGCTACGTGCGTGTATACTTGATTTCGGAGGATCGTGGAACAAGTACTTACCACTGATCGAGTTCTCGTACAACAACAGCTACCAGTCAACGATCGGAATAGCACCTTATGAGTTGCTATATGGACGAAGGTACCGATCACCGTTGCACTAGGACGAGGTAGGAGAAAGGCAGCTTCTAAGGCCCGAAGCTGTTAGGCAAGCTCAAGAAGCAGTAACGCTTATTAGACAGTGTATGCTGACTGCTCAAAGCCGTCAGAAAAGATATGCGGATACCAAGCGACGCGATGTGGAGTTCCAAGTTGGAGATCAAGTCTTCCTGAAGATATCTCCTATGAAAGGTGTCAAGCGGTTCAGGAAGAAAGGTAAGCTTAGTCCCCGATTCATAGGTCCTTTTAGATACTGGACAAAGTGGGAACAGTTGCGTATAGACTAGCCCTACCGCCAGCATTAGCCGATAGTCACAGCGTCTTCCACATCTCGATGTTACACAAATATGTGTCAGACCCATCTCACGTCCTCAAGTACGATACGATAGCGCTCCAGAAAGACTTAAGTTACGAGGAACGATCGGTTAGCATCCTAGATAGGGGAGAATTGTAGAGTCCAAGAACTTTACTTAGCTAAGATAGATAATAGTATGATAGTATTTATAGCATTATCTTTGTTACTATGGATTTTTGGTTCAGACCGGGAATTATTTGGACACTCATAGTAGTACTTATAGATTTTCTAAGTTTAATCTATAGTTTAAGAATATTAAGTTTAACCTAAGGTTTGATTAATGTGACTGATATTAAGGATTATATTTATTATACTATAAGGTTTAGATATCAACCAATAGGATTTTAAGCACATGTTATGAATGGTAATTAAGGATTAAGTATTTTGGAGGATTAAATTAAATAAGGGTAAAGTTTGAATGTTATAGGGTCAGTCAGCAGCTTTGAGTACGTTGAGGGCTTAGTCAAGGCTGCTTACTCCATTCAAACTTAGCTAAAAATGTGTAAATTCGTGTTTAAATATTCAGCGTATGCCGATATATCGCAGCTATAGGGGGCGATATATCGCAGCACGTAGATACGGAAAACACGAATCGATGCACGGTCGCCTCGGGAACAAAGGTCCAGGCGATATATCGCCTATAGGGGGCGATATATCGCCTCCACCAGCATGAATTCAAATACTTTTGAATTCCTTTCCCTTCAGCCATTCAAACTCCTTCAACAGTCCAGCATCTTCTGAACGAGTCTTCAGCCTCTGCTGAACGATTATTCAAATGATTTTCACCTAAAAAGCCATTATTTTTATTCAAGTAAAATCAAGATATTTTCATTCCCAAACTCTATAAATAGGACCTAGTACCCAGCCATTATTCACCATTTGCTCTAAGTTCAGAGGCTGCTAGTGTTAAGTGAGTGTGAGAGTGTAAACACTTGGTTTGGGGAAAAACTATAAGCTTAAACATCATAAGCTTATCAAACACTTTGGGAAGTGAGTGCTATAGTATTTCGGTGGATGTTAGATTGATCTTGCAATCTTTGAGGTAAACCGAAAACTCTAGTTCTTTTCTGTATTTTTATGTTATTTCCTTTCTCAAAACCTTCTACTCAGTCCCCTAACCTTATTCTTATTTTGGTTAGGGAATCCAAGCTTTTAAGCATATAAGTCGGTAAGTATGTTTTCTATGGTTTAGTCTTTCCATCTCTTTCATTTCATCTCCTTTCTTTAGACTTACTCTTTCTTATGGTTTTAGGAGTGTTTCAACAATCCCAACTCAGTCCATAATCTCGGTAACTTTGGTAAGGAAAATAGGCTAGAATTAATATGTTATGTGCTTATGTTATCTATATGTTTTATGTTATTAATGTGTTATGATATGTATATGTGTATGTTTGTAGGCTTGGGCATATGACCCATATGGCTAACAAGACCCCAAATGGGTTATGGGCATATGACCTACTTAGCTAGTAGGACCCCACTAATCCCATGGGCATATGCTTGTTTAGTCTATGGGACCCCAAGTAATAATGGCCATTATAATAAGTGTATGTTATATGTGTTATGTTAAGTCTTTATGTTTTCTTATGAAATTATGTATATGACTATGTGTTAGATTTTCCTTGCTGGGCATTAGGCTCACTCCTTTCTGTTTATGTGCAGGAAAATAAGCTTAGAGGCGGTAAGATTCGTGATGCTTGGGAGGATGTGTATCGATGATGAATGGAGTCAAGGGGCCGAGCGTTATTCGATTCGAGGATATAGTCTCCTTTTATGTTTTTATGGTTTTTATGTGTATTTTCCGCATTATGATGTAATGTCTTTTATTTTAAACCATGTTTTGTTTTAAAGACAATGGGATCCCAAAATCCTTCTTAGTATTCTGTTTATTTGTAAATAACTCTTATTTTCAAGTTACTCAATAAATTATGGTATTTTCGTAAAAATGTAAGTTTTATGTATAGTTTCGATAATGGTCCAATTAGTCTAGATTAGTGGGTCATTACAGAAGAACAGCGGATTTCTCTGGGGAAATAGCTGATTCCGATGTGTTAACAGTAAGGTTACCGGTGTTGGTTTACTGTGAGGTATGGACAGATAAGGGTACTATATGAAAGTGGTATAGGGTGTTATCCTCTAGTGTTGAGGAAGGTTCGAGTTGACAAGGAATTTATCAATAGATGAGCAGAGTTAATTCCACCCATGGTTAAGAGGATGAGAGATCCTGATTAGAGGGTTATGTTAAATGTTGAGGCAGAGGGATGCCTGGAATTGGTACTCGGGCTGAGGTACTGGCTTAATGGGTTGGAAAGAACCTAGATGATGAATGTTTAGAAGAGATTTTAAAGACATGATTTGAACTGTGGAGACGGGTAGACTAATAAGTTTGGTTTGGACTGTTGAGGGTAACGATAGTGTAAATCAATGGGTCCGGTGAATTGGATAATTCATTTCGGGAATTTCTACTGGCGGATGTATCCGGAATTGATGGCGACCCATTTAAGGGTTTGAGATCGGGAATAGTCTAAGTTATTTGGGCTGCGCTGAGGTATGAGGTTATCGTCGGTATGTGGATGGCAGAGAGAGCCATGTTGTTCGAGGAACTGATGGTTGATGATTAGAGCATGAGTGCTAGAGCCACAGGGGCAGTGTTTCCTTTGATGGAATTAGTGAAGAGAATTGTGATAATCGAGTTGAAGGGACCCCGGATAGTGTTGTGGCCTCTGGATTCGCCAAGAAGGGCGGAAATGTCTGATTGATAAGATGGTACTTTTATTGCTAGAGCGCAGCAAGGTTGGTTTCTCAATTGTTGAGGTAGAAAGAACTCCAAACAGTGCCTGGGCACCTAGATTGAGATTGGAAAGAAGCCTGATCGAAAAGGTAGTTATCGAGATGGTGACAGGAACCAGGAGGTTAATTGGTATGCACATGAGGAAGAGGATGCCACCTGAGAGGAGGTCATGTGAGGACATGACTTCTACGTAGAATGACTCGTGATGTTAGGATGGATTTCCCATGGTGCGGGAAACAGAGAACTGGAATGCATCGATACATTCGAGGTTCGAGGCTGAGTCCTCAAGGATGAGTATTTAACTGACGAGCTTATGCTTTGGGCATGTAACGAACTGGAAGGGCTCGGTGTTGAGAATGTTCCGAGAGGGATATGGACATAGAGAAGTTGCCTCAAAGGTGCCATTTGAGAGGCCGAGGACAGTTATACTTATTGAGAAGGAATTAGAAACTCTGGCAAATGGATTGTAGAGGATACCATCTGAAGTATGCAAAAGAGACTGAGTGGAAACTGAGCTGGCCAGTGGAAAATTCTGTGGGTATGAAAAGAAATATTTGGGAGTACTTCAAGGTCGGACTACAGGTAGGATTGGTATAAGGAACGGTGTAAAGGACGGTTATGGCTGACAAAACAAATCTATTGAAGCAACGAGGGAATTCAACCTTGGGGGTAGCCAGAGTGTTATACTGAGAGGATTATTAGCATCGTCGGGTTAGAACGGAATGTGCAAGGTTGGATACAAGGTGGGACGATGTCCCTAAGATGTGATCTATGACCTGGTGGTTACCAGTTGGAAACCGAGGATAGAGACAGTTCGGGAAATTGTCTAGTTTGCACCGGGTAGGGTGTGAGGAGTTGGTAACAAAGATTCTGGAATGGTTCAAGCTACAACAGCACAGGTAAGTTCTTTAGACAGAGAATGCATGAACGGTGTGGGCAAGTCCCCTTCAAGCTCACGAGCAGTGCATGTGGATTACTCCCAGACGGAAATGGTGAGCGAATGACTATGCAAAAGACGTTTGTACCCAGAAGGCGAAGTCACAGGTAAGGTTCTACGG
The DNA here is from genome assembly GCF_963169125.1 of Humulus lupulus. Taxonomy (NCBI): domain Eukaryota; kingdom Viridiplantae; phylum Streptophyta; class Magnoliopsida; order Rosales; family Cannabaceae; genus Humulus; species Humulus lupulus. The sequence goes on from NC_084796.1 coordinate 38,660,021, forward strand.
AGTGTTAGTTTGGATGTCGTCAGGAGTACTCAGACTAGAGCTACAAGGTGAAAGGACAGGTAAGAGAGGAATTGATCTGAAGCCGCAAAGAAGCTAATGAGTATCTGAAGAATTGAAGGCATAACAAGACTGGTAAGCGCGTCATCTATTGCGCAAGCATCTCCAGGGACAACTACATCAGAGACGAGCAGAACAGTAAAACTTGAGGTTAGACGGACTGAGTGGTGTCACATCAGAAAGAAATTCAGAAGGCGAGGTAAGGTTTGATTGGTTACGGACGATGATGGGATTTGTGTGTGTTTTGATTAAGTAAAGAGTGATGGCATAAAGGACTTGAGCTATGTTGAGGACATGGATTTGTGGGAGTGCATTACGGATTATGCACGCCCAGGCGCATCTGGCGCGAGGTTGGATCGAACCTTGCGGGAGGTGAAAGAATGAGCGTGGTTGATACACTTAGAACGTTAAGTCGACTGTTGTGTAGGGCATAAGGTACTTAAGTATTGGGTATTAGTAAGAAAGATAGCGTTGAGACACAGAGGTGGTGAAAAGTAGCAGACAAATGATCAGTGTTTGAAATCCTCGATTGAGCGAGGAAATTTATTGGGAGGCGTGTATCAGTCAAGGAATAACGCCATAGGCTGTAATGGAGGACAAGGCAACGACTGAGATTGGCATGATGTTAGTAGGTAATGGTTAGCTGGTGGGTGTCACTGAGCTATGGAAATTCAAAGTGTTGGTTTGAGTTGAAACAGGGAAGGACCCTGTCACGGTGGTACAAATAGGATACCAGGATCGAGTGAGGGATCCAGTTAGGATTTGGTTTTGAATGGGGGTTCTGAATGGACATCATTCCACCTCCTAGGGTACGCGGTACCGGGAGGGTGGAGCGGGTGTCAGGATCTAGTGTTTTCTTTGGACCCTGAGGGGTTAAGTGATGTGGTGGTGTATCGTGGAAATAGACCACATTAGACCTTAAGTAAGGTATTTGGACATGAAAAGTTTAACTCAGTTGTTTGAGTTAATGTTGGTTGGGTCGAGTGAACTGGTTTCAGGACGGAGCGTCGATGATATCGAATCAAGACCCTTTAGTAGTTTAAATTTTGGAATGGACTTAGAGAACGAAAAGAACAGAGTGGGAACCTGGAATTATCAATTGATTGCAAGTGGAATAGCAGTCTGAAAGTTTATCAGACATCTTAAAAAAAAAAATTGAGCGCTGAGTAGGCGAATACTGGAGGTATTAAGGGAAGCGTAATCCCTGATGAGTTAGTCGTGGTAACAGTTGCTGGTGTCTGGTTAATGAAACACGACATAGGACTTGGTAAGAGGTGAAAGATAATGAATACTACAGTTTGGCTTTAGTTCAGAGGGAAAGCCAAGAAGGTCGTTGAAACTTCTTAAGGCAGGAGTGTTTGCCTATTTGAAAGAATAAAGAGCTGGTGAATTGCTAAGTTATGAGGAAATAAAGTTCCGGGAAGAGAGAGTTGCATCTCTGCGTGGTAACAGACGAGGATCTGTAAGGTGTTCAGAGAAAGAAGAGAGAGTTCTAACTCTCGATTCAACATAAAATTCCGAAGTTGTACTAAGGGTTAGGCCAGTGGGGCCTACAAGTTGATCCCACCTGGTGGAGGTGATGACTTTTGAGTAACTCTGGAATCAAGAATAAGACAATGAATTGGTCATTTTAATCTAGGCAGACCCTGAGGTTTCAGCAAGGTCGCGGTGTAAGCAAGAAGCTATCATGGTATTGTTATTAGACGAGATCTTGCGAGCCAAGATTGTTCTCCTGAAAGAGCTTTGGTGGGAACTAAGGTAAGGCGATGGACCTTGGAGATTATGGTCAGCTTGCGGGTAGCTGACTGATGTGTTTGGGTAAATTTCGAGGACGAAATTTTTATGAGGAGGGGATAGTTGTAACGACCCAAATTCGCTATTAAGGCTTAAGGGCCTTGATTAGTGTGCCAGGAGGGCAGGTTGGGATTTATGTGTGATTTTATGAATTAAATGCATGATTATGATTTAAAGCATGTTATTTGGCTATTTGTTTAACTGAGATGCATGGCTATGTTTACTAGTATGCATGTAGGCCCGGGTCGTGTTAGAAGGGCATAATTGTAATTTTGGCCATGTTGGGCATAACTGTATTGATATGTGATAATTGCATTCTGTGAATTGTACCACGTGGGTGTGGTTGTATTATTGTGATGCACGTGCCGAGACGGTCCTAGAGAGCAAATTAACTTAAAAGTCACAACGGGATTTTATACCCGGCTCGGGAGGAGCCTAGGGGTACCTTGGGAATTTTATGGTTAAGTTGAGATTTAGCGGGTAATGGTTATTGGAGATTTAGTAACCTGGGTAACCATTAGTTACTGCTGAGAGTAACAAGTTTTAGAAAGAAAATGGTAGAAATGAAATAGAAATGAAAGGACTTAAGTGCCCTTGAGGTTTAAGTAGGCAAGGAGGGGCAAATTGGTCATTTGGTTGGGAAATAGATAAATGGCAGCTGGGATTTGGGGGTATACGGTTTGGGGCATTTATGCCACTTGAGGCTTGATAGAAATTGAAGAGAAGAAAGAGAAGGAGAAAGAATGTTAGGGCAAGAAGAAGAAGAGAAGGAGAAGTGGGAGTCTAGGAGGAGATTAAGGACTTTGTGTGGGTTCTCCATTTGAGGTAAGGATTTTAGACACATCTAAGTTTTGATTTCTGTTTTGATTGGTAAAATCTAGAGCTTGAGTTGTTTTTGTTGAAGTTTTGAGTTAGTTGTTTGAGTTTTGGTTTGGGTGGCTGAAAATAGGAATCAAGGGGTGGATTCTTGGGTGTGTTGATGTTTTGATCTTGTATATAGTGCCTATAGGTTGTTAAGTTGTTCATATGAGGTTTGGAATTGAGTTTTTGGGTTGAGATATGTGTTTGAGTTGGTTTGGAGGTATTTTGGATGAAGGAATTGAAGGTGAGAAACCCAGAAATTTCGGGTTCGTAAGGGCGCGCCGCGGCCCTGTTCTTGGGCGCCGCAGCGCAAGGCTGGTTCCAGGGGAGGTGTGGCCTCTGACTTGTTAAGCGCCGCGGCCCTGTAGGGCTGAGCTGCGGCGCTAGGCCATTTTCAGGACACCAAAATTTGCATTTTTCAGCTTTTGCTCCGGGGGGTCGGGGGATGTTTCGGATGAATTGTTTTAGGAATTTGGGAGTCCCGAGAGTGTGGGATTGGTCCCGGGAGGCGGTTTTATGATTTGATTAGTCTTGAGGGATGTTTCTTGTGTGTTGTGACTAGGTTATTGGAGAGGCTCGTGCTAGAGGACCGTGCTCGCGGCTTTAGTGCATCAGGAGGCTCGGAATACAGGTAAGAAAACCGTAACACCCGATAATAGGGCATGGCCCCACTGTGTGATTGTAGGGCATGGTCCCGGATTGTATTATGTGTAAATGTTTAACCTTAAATGAACCGTGATGTGTGTGAATGTTCATTTCGAATGTACTATATGTGTGATTATGATGAAATGAACGGCAAGGGCCGAGTATGGCGTAGGCCGGGGCGGCCGTGGGGCCGAAAGTAACACCTAGCACATGGGATGCTATAGTCAGGGCGGGGCCCGGTGGATACATGTGTTATGCTATATTCAGGGTGGGACCCAAGGGATACATGAGTTATCCTCGCGGTGAGAACCGATACCCCAGGCTTCGGTAAGGCTCTGGGGCGGCTTGGCCGTGTTTGCTTAGTCTAATGGTTGACTTGTTTATCTGTGGGCTATCTGATATGATTAACTATATATATTGGCATATGTTATGTTCTGCATGAGTTTTCTTGCTGGGCTTCGGCTCACGGGTGCTCCGTGTTGCAGGTAGGGCAAAGACTGAGTCAACCAACCATGAGTACGGAGAGCGTGAAGCGACGCGTACATGTTTGGCCTGCCCGACTGCTTTGGTTGGGGGTTTGTTCGAAAATGGCTGTAATAATCTATGATTTTTATGATCAATCAACTGTAAACTCATTTCAAGATGTAAATAGTTTTCAAACCTTATTTTGGGATCCCAAATGTTTAATACTAGAAGTTTTATTGAAACGACGCATTTTTCTAAGATTACAGCCTTAACTTTTATTTAGTCACACTTTTGTTTAAAAACCTCGGTTAGCGAGCTCTTTGCACACTGTTTTGTCTTAAAACTCACTTAGTAACGGCTCTAAGGATGTAGGGCGTTACATGCACCTCGACCATGCCATGTCATCATTCAAATATTTTGGGTAAACAATAGTAATAACCATGTTTCTTAATGGGGCCGAGCCCTAACTACGCAGACAATGCAAACAATCATTAAACAATTATCCATACACGGAGCATTCAAGCATGTTTAATCAACGAGCACAAACATAACTTAGTCACGTTCATTCTGAGGGGCCCGAGCCCTATTCATAGTTATAATCAACAACCGGGCCAAGCCCTAACCACATATATCACATATTGGGTGTAGTTTTCTTACTTCAGGTCCCAGTGCAATGTATATTAAGAACGACCCTCGAGCACGATCATGGTTCCTAGCCCCTAGCGAAAACCTAGTCACAACCAAATTAGAGAATATCATCAATAACGAGTGAATAAAGGCTTCTGGATCGAGTCCTAGCCTTCGTGACGTCTAATTCTATTAAACTAGGTAGTAGAGTCAATCATGAGCCCTTAGGTTTGAGTTCCCATACTCAAAAACCTTCCCGAGGCTCAGAAGCCCTTCAAGCACCAAGACCCAAGGAAACAGAGTCGCAGCCCGCCTCAGTCAAAAAGCCCAAGGGCTCTCCTCTGGACCACATGCGCCGCGTCGCTCCCCTACTTGCACTGCGGTTCAAATGGAGGTTCAACACCTCCTTCTCATTGTGTTCATGAGATTCATGGCGCCCCAAGAATAGGGTCGCGGCTCACCATGAAAATCCAATTTTTTCCTTGTGTTCTTCAAGCCAAACCTCACCAAAATCCTATACAAACATATCTAAATCCCAAAAACAAAGTTCCCAAACAACTTAGCAACTAAATACCCTCAAAACTTAAGCTAAAACTTGGCCAAATCCTCATCAAATCTCCAAAGTCAGATTGAGTTTCTCAAACTCTAAAACTCAACTAAAAACAAGAAAAACACAATGATTTGAGGCTTTAAATCATTACCTCTACTGCCCAACATGATGGAAAGCTTTTCCCCAAACAATCACGAGCCTAAGCTAGCTCCAATTCCTCCTAAATCACAAGAATTCCAAAGGAAATTGAAAGAGTGTGTGAACAAGAGAGAGAGAGAGAGAGAGTTGAGTGTGTTTTTCCTATTTAAGTTAGGTTATTTAGAGTTCAACTTACTCTAAGTAAATCTCGAGGCTCGAGTTACCCAGAAACTTCCCCGAGGGTAAAATGTTCAAAATCTGTGAAATTTTCTCCTAATCCCACTAACTCTGATTATATCCTCGAATATTTATTCCCATTACCCGATAACCCGGTAATGTACTAGATACCCAAAATACCCCTTGACTCACCGAGTCAGGTATTCAGTTCTGTTGTGACTTTCCCGCTAACTTGCTCCCTATGATCGCCTCGTGCCGAGTTACCCAAATATATCCACATAATAATGTAGTCTCACACATATATGCACATATATTCCAAATATACCCGTAACCAGCCAAATTATGAAAAATTTCCCTTCTAATAAGAAACAGGTCCACATGCATATTTAATACACATAAACATGCATATCTTGTTATATTATAATATAACTCACATAATCATATAATGACACACATATATATATATCACATAAACACATGTTTTTCCATAATTTTCCATCCCAGCTACCTAATTAAGGCCCAAAGCCTTATTAGGTAATTTGGTGCATTACAAATTCAATCTCAATTCTGAGTGGTTAGTATTCTAACTAATTGTATTATGTGAGTTCTTTGACTTTTTTGTTACCAGCTTACCCTAGGAACTATCCCATACTTAAATCATGAGAACTCGATAGTATAATTGAGTAGGAGTGTTAATCATCGATATGAACATCTATAGCTTTTGATGAAGAAGTAAAACTATGGTTTCCTTTTAGTTCGGTTCTGTGTGTTAAATTATAGAGATCTCATTTCAGTAATTAATATTAGTTTATTGAAATATCATTTACAAGGAACTAAGTGTTTTAAGGATAAAATACAATGAGGGATAAAACCGTATTTTAGTCCTATCTCATTGTAGACCGTCTATAGAGGATTGAGTGATAATTATGGCTGAAAAATGGATAACTAATAACATATCTATATTGCTTATAGAGCTTTCTATGAATTCAAGAGTGCAATTTTGAGTCTTTAGTGGAGTCACGAGGAATTAATAAGCTAGTAAATTTATTTGTTTAATTTATTGGAGCTTGATTTCATAGCCCCATGGTCCCCACAGTACCTTGGATAAAATCATCTAGATATTCTTAATTGATTGATTTAACTATCAATTAGAATTATCAAAGTTGACCAGGTCAATTTTTGATAGTTTCACAGAGTTATGCAATTTAGAGAAGAAAAGAAATTTTAGGGCAGATTTATTAATTAAGAAAAATGGTGTCTAAATTAATAAATAAGTTTACATCAAGGTTCAAATTATAAATAATTAATTTGATAAAGGATTTAAATAATTATTTAATTAATTAAACAATAGAAAATAATACGGGCCTTGATTTTAAGTCCAACAGGCTTATAATTAAATGAGAAATTTCACATGCCTAAAGCCCATGATAATTTCGACCTAATGGCGGATATTATCTATTATTTTATTGATTTTTAATTAAATAAGTGACCTAATTTAGCCAATAAAAGGAATGCTAAGTGAGAGTTATAAAAAAAATGAACATATGATCAGAAGATCTAGTTTTGATGCTTTAGGGTTTTAGACTTTCTCTACAACAACAGTCCTTTTCTAAGCCTCTATATTCTCTTCTCTTCTTCTCTTTGTATCTATCTAATGTGTTGAGAATTTCCCACTCTAGTCTAGGTGATTCTAAGGATACTGTGGAAGGTTGTAAAGAAATTTGAAGATCAGTTCAGTTTCTTGGTGATACCTTGCGACAAAAAGGATACAAGGGCTAGAGAAATTGAAGGAATGGCTTATTCATTTCGCTGCATATAATGTAAGCGTTCTTATCATTATCTCTGTTTAAATTAAATTATATAAACATGTTCTAGGTTTTCTTATATTAATTTGTTTAATATATGATTTACATGAAAATAAATAAGATCTTGTATAAGTATTCCCAACAATTTTCTCACGTCAAAATCAAGTAAAAGAAATTCCAAGTCTTCAAACATAGCTTTTTGAAAATTCTTAGTCGGATCAAACTAGTTCCTGATCTTGTCTAGGAAGTCCTCTTCCACTAAGCCAAATCGACCAATCTATCACCTGTGCACCTTGCCCAATGCTCCTTAGATTGACCCACAACCTCATATTGCATCCTTGCGTCATCGCCAAACAAACCTAGAAGAACACAGTCGACCATCCCGTTATGTCGAAGCCGACAATGAAGGCCTTTTCTATGCCTTAGCCCAGCTCCATTGACGATGATGATGGCTTAACCGAGCCCAAACGAACTCCCTCGAGCCTCATACTTGTCGACGACGTCGACCTAACCCAACCCATCCCAACCTCTCTAGAGCTTCAAACCCTCCGACCGGACGATCTTTGCCTAGGTTCATCGGGTTTGTTGCAATAAGAATAATGGTTAGAGAGAAGAAGAGAAGAAAGAAAAATTAGGGAAATTAGAAAGATTAGGGTTGACTAGGTTTCATTTTAATGGTTTTAGTTTTTGAAGAAAGTTTTTGTATATGTTTAATGATTTTAGTTTTTTTTTAAATATTTATTTACGTTTATATTATTTAAAATGAATATTCTAAAATTTTAATTTTTTTAACAATAAATTTTAAATAATTTTTAAGTTTTAATATATTTTAAATCATTTTTTATATTTAAACGAATTTTAAATAATAAATAAATAACTTGAACCAATTAATGGTTGCCACGTATGCACTTATCTGGCAGTTAACGTCCAGGTACCCACAGGTGCCAAGAATTGATGACTAACGTTGTGTTTGGTAGAGGGGATTCAGTGAGAGAGGGAGAGAAGAGAATAGAGACTACTAATCCATTTGTTTGGTAGTATATGTGAGAGGATGGAGAAGAGACTTGGAGGGATGATAAATCCCTCTGGGCCCACCATATCTCATCCTTTCTTCATTGAAAGTGTTGACGCGGTTCTCCGCCAACAGGTAATTAAGAAAAGAAAGAGGAAGGGATTAGTGCTTATGTTGAACCGAAATAGATGAATGATCTTGGAAATGGAATGTTGACACAAAATACGTTTTTTAGGTGGTTCAAAGGTTAAAATCCTTCTACTCCACCAGTCAATATTATTGCTATATGCTTGGTATTCTTTTTCAGGGTATTTCTTACACAATAGAATCCAACCCTTTGTAACTCCCAGGGTCTCCATATTTATAGGAGAAGGCACCTGGGAGTTGGTAAGAAGGTCATCCCGTGACCTTCTTAACTATCATGTCAATTCTGTGACATTCATGATTAATTCCTAAACCTGATACATAAGTGTGGTCAAATTAGTAGGTAAGGGGATAATGGGCCGCACGGCCCAACCCAGTCGTGGGTGTATGAATATGCACGTTCACGCTGCGTGTCTGAGAAGTCAGGGATATATTAGACACGTGATGTTTGATATATGCATGTTTACCTTGCGTGGTTGACTTTATAAAAGGTCACAGCCTTCAACTCTAGCTCGTACCACGAGCTGGATGCTTCCCTCGACCTGTGGTCTTCAGAGTCCAGACTGAGTCCTTAGATAATATTGGTGAACCCTTAGGTTAACCCGAGCTAAGAAGGTAGGATCCCACGATGGCAGCTCCAATCTTGGGGATGTCCACGTGGTAGTCATGATTAGGCCGTATCTCAGCTCGTTAATCAGCCCGTGGGAAAATCAGGGCGTACATTTGCCCCCCAAGCCTCTGCTCGTGGTTCACGACATCGCATAGGGCCACAGTAGGGGCTTTTAGGCTTCCCCATGAACTCTTCATATTCCACATTCTACGCAGGCGCCGAATACGTGGAACATCGTGGTTGGTGACGGTACGTCTTCCGAGAACCGCATTTAATGGCCTAGCCTATTTTCAACCATCGTTTCGTCTTTCGAGTGGAGGGCCTTGGATCCCACATCAGGGCAATCCAACAACCCTCTTCACGTGGCCCTTCACATATATAAAAGGGGTGGCCACCTTACGCATGGGCCACCCGTTCATTTGAAATTTTTCAGAAATTTTCTTGAAATTTTCTTCTTCTTCTCTCTTCATTTTCAAAAGAAAAAACCCTATTCTTTCCGACCGCCATTCCTAGCGCTCAAGAAGTTCAGGTGCAAAGACTCCTTCGAAGATTTGGAATCAACTACTCCGACAAAGTCCCAACCCAGGCGATCCCTTCATCCTCTTCTCAACCAAAACCTTCTGTAAGTTTCCTGACTGTGCATGTTTTGAAATTATTTTTCACTGTAGCTGCATGCAAGGTTTGCTGGTTTTTTGTGGGCATGAAGGGTAAGAGCCTTTTAGGTTAGGGTATCTTTGCAGTAGAAAATCATTTAGGAGTATGGTTTACAAAATGCATTTTTTGGGGAAAATTTCTGGGTAGGATTTTTGGTATGCTGGTTTAAAGTATTTAGTATTTTGGGTGCAAAACTGGGTAGCTTAGGGGACACGCCTCACAGGCGGTTTTGCCTTCCTTGCCTACTGAAACTTTCCTTCCAAGGAAAATTCAATCCTGACCCTCCTGACACACGAATTCCGAGTATTCGGGGATCTGTTGGGAGCACAGGCGCGTGTTCATAGAACTGCGTGGTCTCACTCTCCATGGGCTGGGCTTACTTAAGCTCGTGCAAAGAACACTCCTTTTGATTCTTCCTTATGCTTAGGTCGCCTTTTCTGAAATCTTTTCTTTTGTTCGCCAGGCGACCAGATGGCACCCAAAAAGAACGCTCCAAAGAGGACCGCTGGCAGCTCGGCCTCCCAACAAGACAAAGGAAAGGAGGTGATGGCTGAATCCCCGATCCCCACCTTTGGGCCAGCAGTGGAACGAGAGCTCGAGGTGGCCCTCGACGCGTTCTTTGAGGCGGAGATGATCGTCTCAAAGATTACTGACCAGGCGAGGGTTAACAAAATATTCCTCTCCCATAAAATCGAGTTGGGAAGAGAATCCGTGATTGCCCGACCTCCTGCAGAAGGCGAGCGGAGCTGCGCGCCACTTGATGAGGCGTTCTCAGCCTGGAGCGACGAACATTTCAAGGCGGGGGCCTTCCTTCCGTTGGACTAGTACTTCGCCAATTTCCTCAACTTCGTGAGGTTGGCCCCATTCCAGCTCCCCCCAACTCTTACCGTTTGTTGGCGGGGTTAAGATACTTGTTCTTGAAACAGGAGTGGGAGGTCCCCACTCATGCGGACATCTTGTATATCTTCTGCCTCAAGGCCAGCCCAGAGCAGCGGGGTCGAGGTGACGAGTTTTATTACTTAACCCAGTTCCCCAACTCGGCTGCGGTCATCGAGCTGCCCAGCCACCCCAACGACTTCAAAGATCAATTCTTTATGTCGACGGGGTTCTGAAACGGCGAGCTTCACTACTTCAACCGCCCTCGTAAGTGCCTTTCAATCTTAGCTCGTAAATTTAGTATTGGTTAGCTTCCCCTACATCCATCTCTGTCTTAGGATAATTTTGAGCTATCCTCGCGAGGACAGAGAAGTTTGTGATCCTTGGCAGCCAGTACGAGACACTGGCGAGCTTGCCCCCAGTGAAAAGGACTATCGTCAGCTCGTGACAGACGAGACGATGGTGGCCTGTAAGCTGATCTTCCCAGGTCAGACTCTGAACCTGAGGAGGCCCCGGGCGCTTCCCCCAGCTCGCGATATGAGGCCTATCATCATGGCGGAGGTCGCAGGGGATGAAGATGAGGAGGATGAGGAGGATGAATTGCCCCTCGTGAGGAGAAAGCGGGCACTGAAGGTCGCCCAAAGAACGGACGAGGAGAGGATCCGGTCTGGAGCAGCCGTAGGTCCTTCTGGCCAAGGTAACCCTTACATGTTTAGGAACTTAGATAGGGCCACTGCCGACCCCCAGCTAGCTAGGTATAATCCCAAACAGATCGTCCAACGCCATCGAAGTGATCTAGACTTAGATGAAACCCTGCTCCACTGCGTCGACCAGCTCGTGTTGGATTACGAAAGCAGTCGTCCTAGGGGTACCATAGTTGTAGACAACACCCTAGAACTTAGGGTGGTCCTATTCGAGGAGTATGGGACTAACCTTCGGTCATGGCCATCACTCCGGGAGGGCACCGTAGCTCCGGGTCTTAGGAAATATGTAGAAGAGTCTAGCCCTGAGCCAGCCTCGGATCCAGAACTCGCGCCAGCTCGAGAAGTAATTGACTTAGATCATCCCACAGGAGCTCCGGGGCCGATGGTCGTAACCATAGATTCTTTGCCTAGCTCGAGGGGTAGGATTCCCTTTAGTATATATATATACTTGAATTTCACTTTTTCCCCCCTTTGTTTTTGTTTTTGCATGACTGCTAACCTTTGTACTAACCATACTTTGTTTTGACAGAAGAGATGTCTCAGCCCGGAGGAAAGAGTCTGCGATCTGCATTCACCGGAGGGAACTCCTTAGCCGGGGCTTCCGGGCCCAAAATGAAAAAGCTCCGGATGTCAAAGAAAGCTGCCGAGACTCCAACCAAGTCTCCTGCAAAGGAGAAAGAGTAGCCCCCAGCCGCCCAGGTCGTGGAAACTGTTCCTCCTGCTGCAGGGGGGAGCAGCATGCCCCCACCCGCTCCGCGAGCTTCGGCCCTCGTCCGGGACATAGGGGCAAAGCTCGGGGCTTCGGCAATTGCACCTTCCGAGGTGCGCATCCCGGTTGACCCCCAGGACCTGGAGAAGATTCCAGAGGCCTTTCGAAGGACGGTGTATGAGACGGCAAACTACGACGTCAGCCATATCTACAAATTCAACGAGAGGGAGCTCAGGGCCATCGAAACAAGGAGCCCAGTGGGCGTGCTGGAATCTTCTTTGGGCATGGCCCTAACGGTAAGCTGATCTTACCCTTTTATGGTTTTTGATTATCATGCCTTGCCCTGTTTTTCCTTTCTCCCTTCTTTTTTTTTTTTTTTTTAAGGCAGTTGCCTCTCCGTTTTCGCAGAGCGTCGTTGCCCTTCACCGGAGCATAGCCAGGACCGAGGCCCAGCTCGAGGATATGAGGAGCGAGCACCAGGCGGTTGTGGCCACCCACCAGACTTCCTTGCAGACAACTAAGGATGCCCTGGAGGCCATGCAGGCTGAGCTGGAAGAAGCTCGTCCCAAGCTACAAGAGCTTGAGACCACCAAAGCCGCCTAGGCCGCAACGCGGGCGGACCTAGATACTGTGAAGGCTGAGGCCAAGGCCACCCTGGAGGTCGAGCAGGCAGCTTCAGGGACCGCCATGGAGAACATGTTCTACCATTGCTGGGCCTATAACCCGAACGCCGACTTCTCCTTCTTGGCCGCGGACATCTGGGAGCCCTTGCTGGAGGGATTCAAAGCTCGCCTCGAGAAAGAAGCACCATCCGAGACCGGGGAAGCCTCCAGCGCAGCTGAGCAGGGCGGGACGGTGACCTCCAAGGGGCCAACTGGTGGAGCCTAGGGCCTCTCCATTTTGCTCCACTCTTCTATTATTTTTATCTTTTGTTGTAACTTTTGCATGAGGTGTTTCCACCTCGAGACAATTAATTTTTACTTTAAATTGGTTTACTCCATTTTGCCTTTACGCATTTCAGTTACAATTTTTGAAAAACTTAGTTCGCGTTAATTTTTATCAATATCTCATGCTTTTCAAGAAAAACAACGATTAATCGATTTAAATTAACTTCTAAGTTTTATGACCTGGTTAGCTCCAGGAACTTAATTTGAAAACTTAGTTCGTGTTAATTTTTATCAATATCTCGTGCTCTTTAGGAAGAACAACGATCAATCGATATTAACTTCTAAGTTTTTATGACCTGGTTAACTCCAAGAACTTAATTTGAAAACTTAGTTCGTGTTAATTTTTATCAATATCTCGTGCTCTTCAGGAAGAACAACAATCGATTGATTTAAATTAACTTCTAAGATTTTATGACCCGGTTATATCCAGGAACTTAATTTGAAAACTTAGTTCGTGTTAATTTTTATCAATATCTCGTGCTCTTTAGGAAGAACAACGATCAATCGATTTAAATTAACATCAAAGTCTTTAAGGCGACCTGGTTATATCCAGGTACCATATGCCCCCCAAGTAACTGGGAAAGGGTCTTTCGTGGTTACTTTAGATTACACTTGTAAACATGTACAATCATAAGCAAAAAGTTAATTCTCATTGCTTAATACATAAAAAATGACCTTTTAGGCTTTACAAGGAAATCATTGATAATATCTCTTCAAATGGATGGCGTTCCAAGTTCATGGAACTGCCCCTCCATCTAGCCGAGCTAATTTGTAAGTTCCCTCTTTAATGACCTCGATGACTTGATATGGCCCTTCCCAGTTCGGTCCCAATACTCCATCTTTGGGAACCTTTCCGGCTAAGAAAACTCTCCTGAGGAGTGATTTTGACCTTTGAGTTGAAATAGTGAGTGATTTTTTACTGATAATGGGCGACCTGGAGTTGCAAATCTTCTCGTCTTTCATCAACCAAGTCGAGGGAAGTGCAAAGTAGCTCGTGGTTGCGATCCTGGTCATATGACTGGACCCTATGCGAAAGTACCTTAATCTCCACAGGGAGGACTGCCTCACTTCCAAAGGTCAAGGAAAAAGGAGTATGACCCGTAGGAGTCCGATGCGAGGTCCGGTATGGCCACAGAACCTGGGGGAGCTGTTTTGGCCAGACCCCCTTCACTTTGTCTAGTCTCTTCTTGAGGCTCGCCTTTAGAGTCTTGTTGACAGCCTTGACCTGGCCATTCGTGTAACACCCTACTACCTTAGAGCCGTTACTTAGTGAGTTTAAAACAGAAATCGTGCTTTTGACTGACTCTGCGTGGTTTCTAAAACCAAAAGTGTGAATAAACCAGAATTTAAGGCTGTACTCTTTGAAAATGTTTAGTTTCATTGAAAACATTACGTATCAAACATCTGGGATCCCAAAAATAAGGTTTACAAAATATTTACAACTCAAAAATAGATTTACACCAGGTTAACTATCAAAAGAATGAGTTAATACAGCCATATACAAAATGCCCCCAACCAAAGCAGTCGGGCAGGCTAAACATGTACGCGCCGCCCCCACGCTCTCCATACTCATGGCCGGTTGACTGACTCCTTGCTTTTACCTGCCACACAGAGCACCCGTGAGCCGAAGCCCAGCAAGAAAACCCATACAGTATATAACATATGCACAGAATATAGCTGACATATAATCCATTGATAAACAGGAAAACCATCAGACTGATCAAGAACGGCCATGCCGCCCCAGAGGCCTTGCCGAAGCCTAGGGTCTCGGTCCTCACCGTAAGGATAACTCATGTATCCCTTGGGTCCCACCCTAGCTATAAGCACCCCATGTGTTGAGTGTTACTTCCGGCCCCAAGGCCGTACCCAGCCTTTGCCGCTCTCGGCCTTAGCCGTTCATTTCCTTATAATCGCACGCATAATACATTTCGAAATAATTGTTCAAACATATAATAATTCATCCAAGGACATACATTTGCAAGTAAAACAATCTAGGGCCATGCCCTGTGTTGTTGATTTTCTAACGTTTAAAATATGTGCAAGTATACACAATCGGCAACAAGTAATACAGTGACAAAGCGTCAAAGTTCGTATCCACAGGGACTTTTTAACTAAATTAATGTAAAATCAACCAAAAATAACTTATAAAATAGTAACCAAAACAAAGGAAAGAGTGGGTAATTAACTCTGAAAATAATTGTAGACAAACAAAGGAATTAAACCAAAAATCAGAGATTAAAATGACAAAATACTGGGTGGTTTTCAGATATAAGAAAAAATGGATTCGGGTGATTAACTCCCCTCGGTTCGTTCCAGTTATTACAGCAATGGCTCAGCAATGGGTTAGCAATTATGACAGTGTTAACAAATTTCGTAAAACCCAGCAAGTTTTTCCCAAAACGTGCAATCTAATGTCTATACTCCCCTTCTATACATTCCTGCATGAAATCAGATTATAAACATTCATTTAAGCATCAATTCTTAAGTTATGCAAGGTAGCAAAACATTCCTATTCTACTACTCAAAATCACCTAAAACTAGATGAATCTCTTGCATCAATTGAATGAAATCAGCTAGACTTCCCTTTTCCAAGTTAGGTCTAGCTTAGTAAATGCTAAAAATGGCCAATAATTAACATTCAATAACAGTAAAGCACATTCAATTGAACAAAGACATAATCACTTAGCCATTGCATTTATATGTTGAGTTCATACTTGAGGGTTCATAATCACCCAAACCCTTAAGAAATTAGTTCATAGTTGCAAACTTAAACATGAAAATAATACAGAAGTAATCCATGGAGTTTGCAGAATATTAGATGAAATTAATACAAAGAGAAAGAAAAATGGTGTAGGAAGAATGAGTTGTGAGCTCAAATCCTCCTTATGGCATCAGGCTTCTTCCTTCTCTTTTGGTCGTACTCTTCTAAAATCTTCTCCCTGAAACCTTCTCTGTACTTAGCCAAAAGTTCTCTGAATTTCTAAAATGGTCAATGTCCCAAAATAATACGGCCGCCTCCTTTTATTCTAGGGTACTTTCCTTTACCCTAATTGGACAATCCAGATCATTTGCCTACATGTAATTTGTCCCACATACTCAGCTGACTCAGTACTCAGTACACTTGCCACCTGGCCGCCTCTTTTCTCTTCATTTAATCCAGCTGGAGTATTTTTTACACGAAGTCCTTTTTCTCTAGCTTCTGTTTAATTGCTAAGAATGACTGCTACAGCATTGTTGAGTTAGCATCCTCCCCTTTTCAGCAACATTTCCCTTTGATTCACAGTTCCCTCAGCTCCTGTTTCCTAACCTGAATAACAAAACATAAACTACATAAATCACTAAAAATATAAAAACATAAACACAAATACCCTTAACATAAATTTACACTAATTCGACACCATTTCAACTAATTACAATTCATTACTCTTTGATTTGGTTTGAAAATTAAGTTTAAGGACATAAAAATAACTCTAAATCTTAGAGTTATCAACACCCCAAACTTAGCATATTGCTCGTCCTCGAGTAATGACGACACACAGTAAAAACAATAAACAAAACACAACACACAAATAACAGATGAGAGATTTAATAATTCTAAACCTTTATGCCCATGTAGGGACATTTTAGTCATATTACCCAAATTCCCACTAATTCCTCAAGTGTTCCTAATAATTTCCCGCTTGCTACCCAATACCTGATTTATCACCAATTATACATTCCTCATCATCAAGATTAACCTCGATATATTTCCAAAATTCTCATTTAAACTCCCGAGGCTTAACCCAAGCCGGGTATAGATTCCCGCTTTGACTTTTCCGCTAACCCGCTCATTCTAGGATCGTCTCGAGTCACAGATCACAGATATCAACACAGTCATGCCCAAAATGGCCAAATTACAATTATGCTCTTTCTAAGATAATCAGGTCCACATGCATACTAATTCACCTAGTCATGCATCTCAAATAATCAAATAGTCATATAATGTGCATTTAAATCATAATCATGCATTAAACTCATTAAAGTCACACACAAAATCCCATTATGCCCTCCAGGCACACTACTCAAGGCCCTTAAGCCTAAATGGCGAATTTGGGTCGCTACAACTATCCCCTCCTCATGAAAATTTCGTCCTCGAAATTTACCTGAACAACTCGGGATACCGCTCCCGCATATTCGACTCCAGTTCCCATGTCGCCTCTTCAACCTTGCTATTCCTCCACAATATCTTAACCAAGGCGATGGTCTTGTTCCTCAAGGCTTTGTCCTTTCTATCAAGGATTTGAACAGGCTTTTCTTCGTATGATAAATCCCGATCCAACTCCAAGTTCTCATAGCTCAACACATGAGTAGCGTCCGATACATACTTCCGGAGCATGGATACATGAAACACGTCATAAACCCCTGATAGAGCTGGAGGCATTGCTAACCTGTAAGCCACCTCCCCAACTCGTTCCAGAACCTCAAAGGGGCCTACAAACCTGGGACTCAACTTTCCCCGAACGCCGAATCGTTTTACTCCTCTCAGGGGTGAAACCCTGAGGAATACATGATCACCAACCTGAAATTCCACGCTCCTGCATCTCTGATCTGAATAACTCTTCTGGTGACTCTGGGAGGCGAGCATGCGAGCTCTAGTTTTCTCAAGTGCCTCATTGGTCCTCTGAACCATCTCAGGACCTAAATACCTCCTCTCACCTGCCTCATCCCAGTGAATCAGTGATCTGCACTTCCTCCCATACAACATCTCATACGGAGCCACTCCGATAGTCGCCTGATAACTATTATTGTACGAGAACTCAATCAGAGGGAGATACCTACTCCAAGATCCCCCAAAATCCATCACACAAGCTCGTAACATGTCCTCCAGTATCTGTATTGTCCTCTCAGACTGTCCATCCGTCTGAGGATGATAAGCAGTACAAAACCGAAGCTGTGTGCCCATTGCCTTCTGTAGGCTCTTCCAAAACTTGGAAGTGAACGTGGGGTCTCTATCGGATATTATCGACCTCGGAGCCCCATGAAGTCGAACAATCTCCTTCACATAAAGCTTTGCATACTGCTCCACAGTATAAGTTGTCTTCACAGGTAAGAAGTGGGCGGACTTAGTATACCTGTCCACAATCACCCACACCGAGTCATGCAGACCCACGGTCTTCGGCAATCCAACCACAAAGTCCATGGCAATATCTTCCCATTTCCACTCGGGAATCCCTAGAGGCTGTAATAATCCTGCTGGCCTCTGATGTTCAGCCTTAATCTGCTGATAGGTTAAGCATCTAGCCACATAGTCCATCACGTCCCTCTTCATGCCTGACCACCAATACAAAACCTTCAAGTCATGGTACATCTTCATAGAACCTGGGTGCAAAGAGTAGGGAGTGGTATGAGACTCGTCCAGAATCTCTCGCCGAATGTCTGGATCAATCGGAACACAAATCCGTCCTTTGTACTTCAACAGACCCATCTTAGAAATAGAGAAGTCCTTAGCTGCTTCAGTTAGGACACTCTCTCTACGTTCAACTAACTGGGGGTCCCTTCCCTGTGCTTCCTTAATCCTCTCAAGGAGTGTTGACTGGAGAGTAATGTTGGCTAACCTACCAACCACTAACTCTATACCTGCTCTGGTCATCTCTCCGGCTAGTCTGTTAGATATCTACCTCGAACTATGTAGCTGTCCTGGGCCCCTCCGGCTCAATGCATCAACCACTACATTAGCCTTCCCAGGATGGTATAGGATATCACAATCGTAATCCTTTACCAGCTCTAGCCACCGTCTCTGGCGCATATTCAAGTCCTTCTGGGTAAAGAAATACTTTAGACTTTTGTGATCAGTGTATATCTCGCATCTCTCTCCATACAGATAGTGTCTCCAAACCTTAAGTGCGAATACCACTGCAGCTAACTCCAGGTCATACGTGGGATATCTCTGCTCGTACTCCTTTAATTGCCTTGATGCATACACTATCACTTTCCCAGCCTGCATCAACACGCATCCCAGACCCTGTCTAGAAGCGTCACAGTAGACCACAAACTTCTCATCATCTGTTGGCAGGCTCAGTACTGGTGCAGTAATCAACCGCCGCTTCAACTCTTTAAAGCTGTTCTCACATCGATCTGTCCACACATACTTGGTCTTCTTCCTTGTCAATTCTGTCAATGGAGTAGCAATTCTGGAGAACCCCTCTACAAACCTCCGGTAGTAACCTGCTAGTCCAAGGAAACTTCTAACTTCAGGAACACTGCTGGGTCTAGGCCAATCTCTTACTGCTTCCGTCTTGCTCGGGTCGACCAGTAACCCATCCTTACTGATAATATGGCCCAGAAATGAAACTTGCGATAACCAGAACTCGCACTTGCTAAACTTAGCATATAACTTATGCTCTCTTAATCGCTGCAACACCAGGCGCAGATGATGCTCATGCTCTACCTCTGACTGGGAGTACACTAGGATATCATCAATAAATACAATCACGAACTTATCCAGATAATCTTTGAAAATTCTGTTCATCAAATCCATAAACGCTGCTGGGGCATTGGTTAATCCAAAGGACATAACCATAAATTCATAATGCTCATACCGTGTCCGAAAAGCAGTCTTTGGTACGTCCTATTCTTTGATCCTCAACTGATAGTAGCCTGATCGGAGATCAATCTTCGAAAACACTGTACTCCCTTGAAGCTGATCAAATAAATCGTCGATCCTAGGCAATGGATACTTGTTCTTGATGGTCAACTTATTCAACTCCCTGTAGTCAATGCACATCCGGAGCGATCCATCCTTTTTCTTAACAAATAATACTGGAGCACCCCATGGCGAGAAACTTGGTCTGACAAACCCCAAATCCAGTAGTTCCTGCAACTGAATCTTCAATTCCTTTAATTCTACCGGAGCCATTCTGTAGGGTGCCTTGGATACTGGCTCTGCTCCCGGAGCCAACTCTATGACGAACTCAATCTCCCGCTGTGGCGGCAATCCTGGTAGATCTGCTGGAAACAAGTCTGGAAACTCACAGACCACTTTGGTTTCATTCGGTCCCACTGCCGTCCCCTTGGAGGAATCTACAATACTCGCTAGGAATCCTATGCAACCCTCTTTCAGCAGGTCTCTAGCCTTTAGTGCTAAGATCATAGGCACCCGCGGTCCATTCACCGTTCCCACAAACACAAAGGGTACCTCGCCATCTGGTTCAAAGGTCACCATTCGCCGCTTACAGTCAATTGTCGCTCCATACCGCGTTAACCAATCCATTCCTAGTATTATATCAAAATCGTCCATATCTAATTCAACCAGGTCAACAAACAATTCTCTACTGTCTATTACTACTGGTAATGCTCTAACCCACCTCCTAGAGACTACCAGTTCCCCTGTTGGCAATAAAGTCTGAAAACCCCTAGCATACAAAATACTAGGTCTACAAACCTGATCAATCACCCTAGTAGACACAAATGAGTGAGTAGCACCCGAATCAATCAATGCAGTAAACAAGGAACCAGCGCTAAAAATCTGACCTGTCACGACTGAGGGACTGGCCTCAGCCTCAGTCTGAGTCAAAGTGAAAACCCTAGCAGGAGCGAGGCTGTCTCCCTGCCTTGGCTCCTCTTTCTTAGCCTGCGGGCAGTCTTTCTTTAAGTGGCTAGTGCTCCCACAAACAAAGCATGCCCTGGTCCGGCACTCGCCCTGATGCCGTCGCCTGCATCGAGGACACATCGGAAAGTTCCTCCAGCTGTCATTTCCGCCCTGACAGCCACCCATCGAACCGCGAACCCTCCTATCAGAACCATAAGGAGCAAATGAATCTGGTGCTCTTCTCTTCTGCTCACTGGGGCCGCTGCCCCGACTAGGCCCAGAAGAAGAAGGAACTGCCCTCCTGGTATCGCGCCTAGCAGCGCTATCCTTCCAGATCTGATCCTTAGCCCTCTCAGCAGTAAGGGCCTTGTCCACAACTTGCGCATAAGTAGTCTCTGGAGCCAATGTAATACTCACATCACGGGCAATCATTACATTCAATCCCCGTATAAACCTATCCCTTCTGGCCGCATCAGTCGACACTAGCTCTGGCGCAAACTTCACCAATCTGTCAAATACCAGGGCATACTCGGTGACGAATAACCTGCTCTGAGTCAGGTTGATAAACTCATCAGCTTTCGCAGCTCGAACTGCTACGTTGTAGTACTTCTCGTTAAAAATGCCCTTGAACTCTTCCCAAGTCATAGCTGCAGTATCCCTTCGCTACCTTACCACATCCCACCATATTCGTGCATCATTTCTAAGCATATAACTGGCACAATCAACACTTTCCTTTCCTTCAACCCTCATGAAGTCCAAGATTACAGACATCGTACTCATCCACTGCTCAGCCTGCAGTGGGTCTGCTCCGCCCTCAAAGGTAAGGGGTTGTTGTTTCCTGAATCTTTCATACAGAGGTTTCAACCTGTTCTCAGGCACAGGTTGAACCAGAGCTAGTACTACACTCGGCTGTAGTGGTAACCCAGTGGCTGGTGGAGGAGCTGGTTGCCTCAACTGACTAAGCTCTTCCTCTGTTCTCTTCAATCTAGCCTCCATCTCGGCTAAAATCTGCTGCCCGTTCTGAGGAGCAGGTGGAGGGTCCTGACCCTGGTTGTCATCCTCGGCCCGAATGCCGCGGAGTCTCGATGATTGGCGAGGCATTACAACTAAATGCCTGCAATCAGTGACACCGCTCATCAGGCATGATAACAAGGTCCAATTTCCACCTCTCAATCTCAACAACAACCAAAATCAACAATCCAACATGACATATAGATATCATACAGCACACAACGGGCCTTGCCCTGACATCATGCATATGTTATTTCACTCATCATGCTCGTAACAACCTAATCAGGCACACAAAGCATTAAACACATATTCAGATATATATCAATCGACCATACCAATCAACCCTGAGTCGAGCTTTTCAATGGTAGCATGCGTACATGTTCGGTCAATCTCCAGAACCAATAAACCTTGGCTCGCTCTGATACCAAGTTGTAACGCCCTACTACCTTAGAGCCGTTACTTAGTGAGTTTAAAACAGAAATCGTGCTTTTGACTGACTCTGCGTGGTTTCTAAAACCAAAAGTGTGAATAAACCAGAATTTAAGGCTGTACTCTTTGAAAATGTTTAGTTTCATTGAAAACATTAAGTATCAAACATCTGGGATCCCAAAAATAAGGTTTACAAAATATTTACAACTCAAAAATAGATTTACACCAGGTTAACTATCAAAAGAATGAGTTAATACAGCCATATACAAAATGCCCCCAACCAAAGCAGTCGGGCAGGCCGAACATGTACGTGCCGCCCTCACGCTCTCCATACTCATGGCCGGTTGACTGACTCCTTGCTTTTACCTACCACACAGAGCACCCGTGAGCCGAAGCCCAGCAAGAAAACTCATACAGTATATAACATATGCACAGAATATAGCTGACATATAATCCATTGATAAACAGGAAAACCATCAAACTGATCAAGCACGGCCATGCCGCCCCAGAGGCCTTACCGAAGCCTAGGGTCTCGGTCCTCACTGTAAGGATAACTCATGTATCCCTTGGGTCCCACCCTCGCTATAAGCACCCCATGTGTTGAGTGTTACTTCCGGCCCCAAGGCCGTACCCAGCCTTTGCCGCTCTCGGCCTTAGCTTTCATTTCATTATAATCGTACGCATAATACATTTCGAAATAATTGTTCAAACATATAATAATTCATCCAAGGTCATACATTTGCAAGTAAACACAATCTAGGGCCATGCCCTGCAATAACACTGTGGGCCCATGCCCTAATCCCGGGTGTTACAGTTTTCTTACCTTTAAATTCGATAGCCTTGATCACCTGACTGCTTGAGCACGATCCTACTCGAGCCCTAGCGCTTACCTAAGAAAAATCCATAAGTCAAAGTCATTACCAAACCTCAAGTCCAAAATCTAGCCTCGGGACCAATCCCGAGCCCCCGGGAAGTCCTAGATCCCCAAAACAAAGTGGTGGAATCGAGCCCCGAACCCTAGGTCAAAATCCCTCAACAAAAACCCAAAAATCCCCTTCTGTGAACAGTGTAGTGCTACAGTGCTCTAAAGAAGGCGCTGTAGCGCTACAAGCAGAACACACCCCCTAGAACAGGGGCTAGCGCTACAACGCCCACTAACTAGCGCTGTAACGCTAGTTGCAGACCAGCAAAACCCAAAATCGCATCCTCTGATTTCCTTCTACCATTTCAACCCCAAACTTGTCCAAATCTTTCCCAAGCCCAAAAACAACCTTATCAACACCTAACACTCATCCCAAGCATCTCAAGAACTCATACCCCAAGCTCAAGCAACCCAAAACTCAAGATCTACCATAATGAACCCAAAAACCAGAAATTCACTCAAACAACAAAGATAAGGTCTTAGAAATCATACCGTGGATGGAAATTCGACCTTGAGTTGAACCCTAGACCTCCTTAGCTTGCTCCTTCAAAACCTTGACCTGATTTCCCCAAAAATCCCATCTATTTAGCTCAAATACACAACTTAAACCAGTCAAGCCCTAAAACTGAAATCTCCAAGAACTTACCTCAAATTTCTGATGTGATCTTGCTAATCCCTTGCCAATCCTCAAGTCTAGCTTAGGATCCTTGATGCTCAGCCTACCCTAGCTCTCCACTGAGCTTAACTCCAAGAAAATGAAGGAAAATGGTTGGGAGAGCCACAAACCGATTCTTTAAAGCCAAACCCCTCTGTTTTCTCTCTTTTCTTTTCTCTTATTTCTTTTTTTTTTTCAGCCCTAACTCCTTTTCTACAAAATCCACTAAGTATAAAGCCCCCTTTAACTTATCTCTAACAAGCCTAAAGACCAAAATGCCCTCCCATAATAATTCTAAACCTTTATGCCCATGTAGGGACATTTTAGTCATATTACCCAAATTCCCACTAATTCCTCAAGTGTTCATAATAATTTCCCGCTTGCTACCCAATACCTGATTTATCACCAATTATACATTCCTCATCATCAAGATTAACCTCGATATATTTCCAAAATTCTCATTTAAACTCCCGAGGCTTAACCGAAGCCGGGTATAGATCCCGCTTTGACTTTTCCGCTAACCCACTCATTCTAGGATCGTCTCGAGTCACAGATCACAGATATCAACACAGTCATGCCCAAAATGGCCAAATTACAATTATGCTCTTTCTCAGATAATAAGGTCCACATGCATACTAATTCACCTAGTCATGCATCTCAAATAATCAAATAGTCATATAATGTGCATTTAAATCATAATCATGCATTAAACTCATTAAAGTCACACACAAAATCCCATTATGCCCTCCAGGCACACTACTCAAGGCCCTTAAGCCTTAATGGCGAATTTGGGTCGCTACAATTCGCTTGAGGATAGGCAACGGAGGAGAAACTTTTCACAATTCCGTACCTCTCACAAAACTCGGTGAATAGGTCGCTGTCGAACTGAGTCCCATTGTCAGAAACGATTTTCTTGGGGAGCCCGAATTGACAGATAATGCTCTTAGCCACGAAGTCGAGGACTTTTTTGGAAGTTATTATTGCCAAAGGTTCTGCCTCAGCCCACTTCGTAAAGTAGTCGATGGCCACCATAGCGTAACGGACCCCGCCTTTTCCAGTAGGGAGGGCGCCCACCAAGTCGATCCCCCAAACTGCAAATGGCCATGGGGATGAGATCATCTTAAGCTCGACTGGGGGAGCTCGGGCAACTATGGAGAATTGCTGGCACTTGTCGCACTTCTTCACGTATGAGATCGAGTCCTTGGACATAGTGGGCCAGTAATATCCTTGCCTCAGGACCTTTAAAGCCAAACTTTGCCCCCCAGAGTGATCTCCGCAAAAACCCTCATGCACTTCCTGCAGGATGGCCTTTGCTTCGCCTGGAAGAACACATCTTAGGAGAGGTAGGGAGTGCCCACGTCGGTATAACAACCCATCTACTATCGTATACCTGGGAGCTTGATACAGCACTCGCCGCGCATCATTACACCCTTCAGGTAGCTTTCCCTCGACGAGATACTCAAGGATGGGGGTCATCCAGGTCGGCCTGGCGTCGATCATCTTGACCTCCGTCCTGGCTTCTTCTATACTTGGTTTCTCCAAGAATTCTACCAGAACTAACCCCAGAGCCTCCGTCTCCCCGGAGGTGGCGAGCTTGGCAAGAGTGTCTGTGTTAGCGTTCTGCTCCCGAGGTATCTGCTCGATCGAGCCTCGCCCAAACGCGGACAGTTCCATTTTTACCTTTTCTAGGTAGGCAGCCATCTTCGGTCCTCGTGCTTGATATTTGCCCAACACCTGATTTACCACGAGCTGGGAGTCACTGAAGCACTGGACGGAGCTCGCCTTCAGCTCCTGGGCTATCCTCAACCCGGCCAACAAATCTTCGTATTCGGCCTTGTTGTTGGAGGCCTTGAATCCGAATCTCAGTGCCGAGTGGAATCTATGTCCCTTAGGGGATATCAAAATGATTCCAGCTCCGGAGCCGTTCTCGTTGGATGAGCCATCCACGAAGATCCTCCACGATGCCTGGGTCGAGGTGACCTGGGGCGAGTCTTCTGCAGAATCCTCCCAGAATCCTGTGCACTCTGCTACAAAATCGGCCAGGGCCTGACTTTTAATAGCAGTTCGTGAGGTGTACAAAATCTCGAACTGACTGAGTTCGATAGCCCACTTTAACAGACGTCCCGATGCTTCAGGTTTTTGCAAAACCTGCCTTAAAGGCTGATCGGTCATGACGTGTATTGAGTGGGACTGGAAGTACGGCCTGAGCTTTCGAGTGGCCGTGATAAGGCAGAACGCCAATTTCTCCATCAACGGGTACCGAGATTCAGCTCCGAGAAGTCTCTTACTGATGTAGTAGACTGGTTTCTGAACCTGACCCTCTTCCCGGGCTAATACGGCACTAGCTGCATCCTCTGTGACAGCTAGGTAGAGAAAAAGAGGCTCTACTACTTTTGGTTTGGATAATACGGGTGGCTCGGCCAGATGTGCCTTCAGGTCGAGGAAAGCGCTTTCGCATTCTTCTATCCGCTCGAACTTCTTATTTCCCCGGAGCAGGTTGTAGAATGGCAAGCACTTGAAATAAACTGGTTGAGGGCTGCCACCCTTCCTGTCAGGCCTTGGAAATCTTTGCGTGACCTGGGTGAGGGAAGCTCGAGCAGTGATCTGATCTTGTCGGGGTTTGCCTCGATTCCTCGGGTATTGATGATAAAACCCAGGAATTTCCCTGATGCAACTCCAAAGGTGCACTTCTGTGGATTAAGCCTCATGCCATACTCCCGTAGTATCTTGAAACATTCTTCCAGGTCAGAAACATGGTTATCGGCAGTCTTTGACTTGACTAGCATGTCATCAACGTACACTTCCATGTTTTTCCTGATCTGGTTTGCGAACATTCTATTTGCTAACCTCTGGTATGTAGCACCGGCGTTCTTTAACCCGAATGGCATGACCTTGTAACAATAAACGTTAGTCAGGGTCATGAAGCTGGTGTGTTCCTGGTCCGCCGAATACATGGCGATCTGATTGTAGCCTGAGTACGCGTCCATAAAGGACATGAGCTCGTGCCCCGCCGTGGCATCCACCAATTGGTCAATCCTCATCAATGGAAAATAATCCTTGGGGCAGGCTTTATTCAAGTTGGAGAAGTCGATGCAGGTCCGCCACTTCCCGTTGGGCTTCGGGACCAGCACGGGGTTGGCGACCCAAATCAGAAACTTGGCTTCACGGATAAAGCAGCATTTCTTGAGCCGGGCTACTTCTTCCTCTAAGGCTTCAGCTCGGGTTATTCCTAGACGTCTTTGCTTCTGGGACTTTGCAGGAACGCTTTTATCCAGATGAAGGGTGTGCATGATGACACTCGGGCTAATTCCCACCATATCCTCGTGTGACCACGCAAACACATCCAGGTTGTCCTGCAAAAATTTAGTCAGCTCCGCCTTCCTCTCGCTACAGAGGTTTTTCCCGAGCTTGACCATCCGTGATGGGTTCTGTGGATCGATGTTTACTTCTTCGAGCTCCTCAATAGCCTGGAGCTCGGACCTGTCCTCGCATATTCGGGGGTCAATGTCCTCACTTAAGACGATATTTTCCCCTTCGGCGCTTTGAGGATTTTCAATCTCAGGATCAGCTAAAGGTTCCTGAGATTCCTCTTCACCACTTTGGATGGCCATTGCTAGCTGCCCGGGTTTCGATTTTCCCTTCATGGAAATGCTGTAGCATTCCCTGGTAGCGAGCTGGTCGCCACGGACAGTGCATATTCCCGTGGAAGTAGGGAATTTCATCGCGAGGTGGCGAATGGAAGTGACAGCCTTAAAGGCTATGAGTGTAGGTCATCCCAAAATTGCGTTGTACGCAGCGGAGTAGTCGATAACCACGAACTTCAGAAGTTTGGAGACTATCCGGGGTCCTTCTCCTAGGGAGATCACCAGCTCGATAGTCCCTATGGCCGCCGATCCTTCTCCTGAAAAACCATACAGCATCATGGAGGTCGCCTTCAGCTCAGCGACAGTCAAACCCATCTTCTCCAATGTGGACCGGAATAGGAGGTTCACCGAGCTCCCATTGTCGATCAGCACCGTCCTAACTCTCCGATTAGCGAGCTGAACTGCTACGACCAGAGGGTCGTTGTGAGGGAACTGGACATGGCTCGCATCTTCTTCAGTAAAAATAATAGGTTGTCTCTCCAATCGCTGCTGCTTTGGCAGACGCTGCTCCGGGATGAACTCTACTCCATTATGAGCCTTGAGTTCGTTTACGTACCTCTTCTGGGTGCTCCTGCTTGTGCCAGCCATGTGCGGACCTCCAGAGATGGTGGATATCTCCCCTCCTATCACGGGAGGAGGGACGTCCTGATCTACCAGAGACCCGGGCTGACTGACTGGGACTTCCGGAGCAGGTCGACTTGCTGGAACCCTGTTCCATGCGTACTGGGCCAAGGGGCCGGCTCGGATGAGAGTCTTAATCTCATCTTTCAAATGCCTACAATCATCGGTAATGTGGCCAACATCCTTGTGAAAACGGCAAAACTTGGAGGTGTCTCTCTTCCCCTTCTGGTGCTTCAACGGCTCCGGCCTCTTCCAGGGGAGGCGAGTAGAGTTAGCTAGGAAGATGTTCTCCCTAGAGTGGGTGAGCTCTGTATAAGTCGCGTAGATGGGCTTGAACTTGTCTACGGACTTATTCTTCTTTGGGCCGTGCTAGCTGCCCTCGCCATTTCCCTTTCTTTTGCCTCCACCGAGCTGGTTGTTCTGTGTGACGTTTTGGGTCGCTGCCACGACCTCCATGCCCACTCCAGCGGGCTGCTCAGGGACCTGGCTGGTCCCTGCAGCTGAGGCTTCAGCCTCCTCCAAGTTGATCCATTCCTGGGCTCTATTAAGGAATTAATTCACCAAGCTAACTCCCTTTCTTTGTATGTCTTTCCAGAGTTCCCCTCCGATGAGGATTCCAGTTCTGAGGGCCATGAGCTTGGAGCTGTCATCCGCGTCTCTAGCCCAAGCAGCGACGTTCACGAACCTACTCAGGTAGGCCTTCAGAGTTTCGTCGGGCTGCTGCCTCACGTTAGCCAGAGAGTCGGCCTTAACGCAGGCAGCCTGGGAGGCTCGGAATGCCCTTTTGAAATCAGCCGAGAAAGTTTTCCAGGAGTTGATTGACTATTTTTTGCTTTGCTTGAACCACTGCCTGGCTGGTCCAGTCAGGGTGGAAGGAAAGATTAAACATCTCAGCTCGGTGCCAATGTTGTGGGCTATCATCAGGGTGTTGAACATCCCCAGATGATCTGACGGATCTCCGTCCCCATTGAATTTGGACAAGTGCGGCATACGGAAACCGGGTGGGTAAGCCGTTGCAGCTATGCTGGGGGTGAAGAGCTCCATCTCGTCCCCCGAATCGTATTCATCTTTCTTTTTCACCTACAGGAGCTTCCTCATCAGCTCCTCCATCTGAGCCAGGCGCTCGAGGGTTTTGTCCTGATTTCCTTGGTTATT
The DNA here is from genome assembly GCF_963169125.1 of Humulus lupulus. Lineage (NCBI taxonomy): Eukaryota > Viridiplantae > Streptophyta > Magnoliopsida > Rosales > Cannabaceae > Humulus > Humulus lupulus. The sequence goes on from NC_084796.1 coordinate 38,688,800, forward strand.
CCGGGGCTATTCAACAGCTATGGATCCATTGTACATATTTGGTGGGTTATTGCCCCTCCTATCTTAAGATAGGTTATTTGGGGCATTCCCGCCGTTACGTACTTCGGACAAGGCTCCCCCTAAGCGAGCATGGCTGTCACCTCCTGCTCGCTCCCCTCTATGAGAGTTAAGGCGATCTCGCAGGTTGCCCCCTGCATGGTTTGAGGACTTTGTGCCGAACTTAAATGCTGATGCAGGTCTCCACCAGAAAGGTCACTCTGGCGACTGTCGGTCCAGTAGCTCCTGTTAGAGAGGCTTGGAGTCCGCCTTTGGTGGTGAGGATCCGGGCTTTCTCTCGGCGCCCTGCTACGTCGGGAAGGTCCGGCTGATGGCGGGTTTCTCCTGCTACTTCCGTAGGCTGGACTATCTTGGATGGGCCAAGGAGGAGATGGATATCTTATGGGGGATGGAGGATGCCTGACCGGAGAGGCGATCCTGGTTCCGTCAGGACGGATCAAGTTAGGTGGGGGCCTTTCGGCCCTGCCAACCTGCGAGTCCCGCGCCTGGCGATCTGGAGGAGGCGCAGGACGGCTGCTGGGGACGGGCTGATGCTGCGAGCCCTCCCCGGATCTCCTTCGGGAATTTCCTCGAGCTCTCCTGGGCGCGCTCGAGGCTGGTTGGGAGCTGGGAGTTGAAGTTCTGACCGAACGACTGTACTGCTGTTGTTCGGCTCTAGGCATTTCTCCGAAGTTTGCCTCTCGATGGTGCGATGAAGGAATAGAATTGGCTGTCGGAAGTCTGTCCGAGCGGCTATGTCTGGGCCGATTACCCCGGCGGGACTTAGGAGTCTCGCCTTGCCTCTTTCCGACGTTAGTGTCGGTTGTAAGAGGGGGTAGTCGGGCCAACACATTCTTGATCTGTTGGTTAGCTATTGCTAGCTGGCTCCTTAGCTGAGCATTCTCCATCTCTACCGCAGTGTAATAACCTGGGTTTGGATTAGGTGGCCGGGGCGCCGAACTTCCATTGTCATCTTGGCCCGCCAACTGTTTTCCTGGCCGCTGTTGGACCTCCGGAATTTGTTCACTCAGGATGGCGATATGGTCCTGCCCATCATGTTGTTCCGTCTTGTTACCGTACCTGGATCGAGTAGTCACCATAGTTGAATGTTTGCAACAGCACCAATCTAACCTGCTCTCAATGAAAGCACCAAACTGTTGACATGGTTCTTCGCCAACATGTAATTAAGAAAAGAAAGAGGAAGGGATTAGTGCTTATGTTGAACCGAAATAGATGAATGATCTTGGAAATGGAATGGTGACACAAAATACGTTTTTTAGGTGGTTCAAAGGTTAAAATCCTTCTACTCCACCAGTCAATATTATTGCTATATGCTTGGTATTCTTTTACAGGGTATTTCTTACACAATAGTATCCAACCCTTTGTAACTCCCAAGGTCTCCATATTTATAGGAGAAGGCACCCGGGAGTTGGTAAGAAGGTCATCCCGTAACCTTCTTACCTATCATGTCAACTCTGTGACATTCATGATTAATTCCTAAACCAGACACATAAGTGTGGTCAAATCAGTAGGTAAGGGGATAATGGGCCGCACGACCCAACCTAGTCGTGGGTGTCTGAATACGCATGTTCACGCTGCGTGTCCGAGAACTCATGGATATATCAGACACGTGATGTCTGATATATGCACATTTACCTTGTGTGGTTGACTTTATAAAAGGTCACAGCCTCCAACTCTAGCTCGTACCACGAGCTGGATGCTTCCCTTGACCTGTGGTCTTCAGAGTCCAGACTCAGTCCTTAGATAATATTGGCAAACCCTTAGGTTAACCCGAGCTAAGGAGGTAGGATCCCACGATGGCAGCTCCGGTCTTGGGGATGTCCACGTGGTAGTCATGATTAGGCCGTATCTCAGCTCGATAATCAGCCCGTGGCAAAATCAGGGCGTACAGAAGGGATTTGAGAAGAGAGACAAAAAAAAAAGAGAGGGAAAGTGGATAAATTACCCTCCAAAATGCTATTCTGTCTCATCTATGTGTATATATATATATTTAATAATATTATAAGGACAAGAAAGTAGTTTTATAAGTAAATTACTCTTCATCCTTTCAATTCTTCTACTAATACCAAACAAAAGGATTGAAAGTTGTCATCTCTCCTTCCTAACTTACCAAACAACATAAAGGAGTGTCACTCGCCCTTCCATTCCACTACTCTCCCCATTCTTCCTTTCCTATCCATCCATCCTCTTCTCCATCCTTCTTAACAAACATAGCCTAAATGAATTTTATCTACCAAAAAAAAATTTGGGTATTAAAGTACAATTTTATGTAAAACTAAAATATTTTTGTTGAAAGTTACTCAAATTTAAAACTTAATAGTGGAAATTTTAAATTATATGAGATTTTTAACTTTCTTCATTATGTATGGGTTTCAGAGTTTTTAATAAAAAAATACTGGATTTATTTTCTTATATTCTTATGAAAAAATACGATATTTTTTAAAACGATTTTGATTTTTTTATTTATTTTGAATTGTTTTTAAATCTATATCCATACAGTCATATATATATATATATCAGGAATTGCATTAGAGGATTGTGAAAAATTGATGTTCCTTCAGTTACTGTACTGTTGCACAATCTTATCGCCATTTTGTTTCAAATGCCAATTTCCCTTTTATGATTTGAACCACTTGCGACACACTCTACAACCCAACTCTCAATTTGTGCTTCATTTTATCCTTGTCTGGGTGTCCCTTTTGTTTCAATCTTTGCTTCAACGTATAATATACACAAAAGAAATTATATAGTTACTGTATATGGTGGCTATATATTGCTAGTAAAAACCTCCTTAGGTGAGCCATTTTTGTTTCTTCAAATTTATGCATTATGGTACACCGGTGCAACCCTTTTTAAGGGGTGTACCTAAGAATTGGCCTATAACTTATTCCGTACATCCCCCAAAAAAGAGTGCACCGGTATACCCCTTTCTTATTTTTGGTACCGGGATGATTTTTGGCACAATTGTTTTTTATGTCTACATATATTGTAGTTATTGAGAACATCCTACAAATTTTAAGAGAATTATGAATAATTTACAATGTCAAAAATCAGGTTCAACTAGGTTACTTTCCATGCGCATAAAAAAGCAGTCAAGTATGCAACAAAATTTTGACCATTGTTTTCGACACAGTAAATTATTCGAAATTTCTTGAAAATTTGCAGAATATCCTAAATAACTACAATATACACGATGATAAAAAAAATTAGACCAAAAATTATCTAAATACCAAAACAGGAGGGATACACCAATGGACCCTTTTCAGGGGGTGTACTTGAGAATTGGCCTACATTATTCATTCAAATATTTTATTTAGTTTATATATTGTTTACGTTATTATATAATATAAGGAACTTCTTCGGTACACTCCCTATTTTCGGGTGTATCGATGCACCCCCTCTTGTTTTTTATACCTGGATGATTTTTTGTGTAATTTTTTTAATGATCGTGTACAATGCAGTTATTCAAAGCATAATGCAACTTTTCAAAAAATTCCAAATAATTTACAGTATCAAAACAATGTTCAAATATGCTACTTTCCACGCCCATAAAAAAACAGTGGGTGCTACAAACTATTTGAACCATATTTTCGGCACTATAAATTATTCAAAATTTTATAAAAATTTGCAAAATTCTCTATGTAACTACAATGTATATGATCATTAAAAAAAATTACGTCAAAAATCATCCAAGTACCGAAAAAAAGGAGGTGTACCAATACACCCAAAAATAAGAGGTGCATTGTAGAATTTCACTATAACATATGCTGTTACCTTAATTTTACTCTTACTTTGTGTGATTTTATATCTTTTACTTTTATTTTGTGTTTTGGAAAATTCTTTTACTTTAATTTTGGTTCTGTATAGTTCTTAATATTTTATTTTTTATCTAGCAAGAATGGGAACTTCAGTAATTACACCAGTTTAAACATGTTTGTGTTGGTGAGTGAATGGGTATATCATTTTTATACCATACATTTGTAATATGTTTTATTTGATTTTCTATATATTTGCACCATGCAGTCTCTTGCATTTAGGTCATGTTTGGTATGTCGTATTGTATTATATTGTATTTTATAGTATTGTATAGGATTGTATTGTATAGTATTATTTGTATACAACACTATATTTGGTATACACTTCTATTAAAATGTTGCATTGAATTATATTATGCATGTTGTCTATATTTTCCACCAAGAACACGTGGCATTGTCAAGTGGACCTCATGGATTCTCAAGATAGGTCAGGGCCTAGCGAACACTAAGCCACTAGAGGCCTGAAGGCCCAGACCTATCCTAGGTCCAATGACTAGTGAATAGTCCAAGTGTAGTGAGAACCTGGAGCTGAGATGAAGGTCTGAACCAAATTCATGAGTGCCTACAACCTCCATCCATCGAGAAGTAGATTGTTTAGGTGGATGTCCTAGTCCAAGAGACAGATCTCTCCATGTGGGATCCAGATAGAGCTTTTGAATACATCCTTGCATTTCAACTAGCTATCACGATACATCCTTCAATCTGTCATCGCTAATTCATGTCCGTCATGGTAAATGAACCCGGACCTTGGTAAATGAACACGGACAATACGTCCTAGTGGAACAAGACTAACTCTTCAATCAGTTGACTTGTCCTCGAGAAATCCCTTAGTTGGTCTCCTCAACTAACCTGCAAAAGGGATATGCACGGAACGTAAAATATTCCTAAGGATTGGTACTGCTACTACTCTGACAGATCTTGTCCCTATAATCCCCATAATAGCCCACGTGCATCAGTTCATATCAATGTACAAAGGGCAGCTATAAGTATCTACCACACTTAAGCCGACCAAGTGGACCTAGACTAAACAACTTGTAATCATGTTATACACTTGTAAAATAGCTCCATTTGAGAGCACTTATGCTTATATCCTTATTGGGCTAGGATTAGTCCAGCCCAGGCTACATGGCCACCTATAAATAGGGTCATTAGTGCACTGTAGCAAGGATATGATTTTTCATGCATGCAAAAATGCTACTGAACTTGCTGAAAATCTCCATTGATAAGCTCTGTAACACTCAATATATGATGCTCGTGGACTAAAGCTCATTAACGCCCCAACCACGTAAAAAACCTTGATCTTGTTTATTTCCTTCCTTTCTTACTAGTTCTTATTCTTGATATATCTATAGTTTTCAAAAAACTCGATAAACATTTTGGTGCTTTCATTTGAGAGCTAGAAGAAAGCTTAAACCAGTCTTTTTCATCTACGAAGATGGTGAACACCAGACATACCGTGTTTGATCTCGCTCAACAACAACAACAAGACAATGGAGAACCATTGCAAGACCAAAAACTTCCTCAAGACCAACCGTAGGATGTACCTTATAATGGGCCCTTGCCCGATGACTCCCAGCACTTCGAAGAAGGGGGTGAATACAACGAAGAATATTACGAAGAAGACAGAGAGGGGTACGGAGACCAAGAGGCCAAAAATCCCATCGACCCCGACAAGGATGATGTGGAACCTAAACTAGAGGACCCAGAGGTGGTTCGCTTCAGACGACAGGTCCTTGATCAAGAGGAAAAGATGGAAGAATAGTATGAGACAACACTCCAGATACGAGAATCTCTTCTGGCTCTTCAAGCATTTCTTGTTGCTCAGGGCTTTGCAATTGATCTCATGGTAGTTCATCCCCCAGGAACTCAGCCAGCCACCCACCTATGGAGACTGGTGCTCCCAACCATGCAACACCCATTTTACCTCTGGGACGATCCAATCATCCTATGGCCGTTATTTCTAAGATCATTCAAGACAAAGGGAATGCCAAAGCGACCGATCCCATAGAAAAAACAAACCCCCAAAAGAAGACTCCTCCAACTCCTCTTGCTCCAAAGGCTGAGGTTGACCCTAGGAAAGAACGGGTGAATCCTGTCCCAAGACGAAATCACCCAAACATTCCACAGGGGAAACGCCTGTAGGGTACCAGGCCCCGGAACTCTTCGAGACATGACACCCAGGGAAGACGTTATTATCCCAGTGCTTCCGTGAATAAGGATCACATTGGGCTTGAGCACAGGGAGGATCTAAAAGACGATAGTTCGGGAGATGACACATCCCATGTGGATCTGCGAAACGACCTTAATGCTCAAAAGGAGTAGGCCTGTAAAGAGAAGATTCGCCCTCGGGGAGGTGACTTGAGGAATAACCTTAACGATAGGAGAAATGAAAAAAGTTCCTGTCAATGATAGAATGACCAGGCAGTTCATGGCACAATTTGCCGATCTCAAGAAGGTCACGGACCGCTTAGTCCGAAAATAAAAAGGTATAGGTTCCGATTCCGAAGATGAAGAAAAGGAACCATGTTCAAAACACATCTTGGACGTCCTATTACCCGAGGGGTTCAAGATGTTGGATATACCTGCCTACACCAGAAATATTGACCTTAGGGATCATCCATCTCGCTACAATTGCATGATGACCGTAGCCCATGTCTACGACAATTGAAAATGTCTGTGTTTTTTGATCACCTTGGCCGGATCTGCTGAAGAATGGTGGAAAAGGCTCAAAACATGATCAATCCAGTCTTGGTCTGGACTGCAGTCGACCTTCCGTATGCAATTCGTAGCCACCTAGAAACTAGACATGGAGGTCAGTGCGCTGACCAACATTAAGCAACATCCCACTTAGACCCTTAGGGATTACATCCAACACTTCACAGAGAAAGCTTCAAAGACTAAGGTGGATGATGGGCAATGTTTAGTAGCCATCAAATCCTAAATCAAAATTGGATCCCCTCTCTGGGATGACATGCAACACAGTAAGGCGGCCACTCTAGAAGAGTTTATAAGAAGGGCTCAAGGCTTCATCAACTGGGAAGAAGCTCGAATCCAAGCTTTTGGCTGGCCTCTGGCACTGCAACCAACAACACAAACCATTCCTGGGCATGAAACGCAATACATGGAAAATCCTTATCCAGCACCTCCAGTAATGTCTGGACCTGCTGGAACTCTCGAGATGCAATTCATGACCGCGATTGTTTAGGCACTTGCTTCATCAAGATATTCTCCAACATCTGCAACCTCTTTTTTTGGATATAGAGTGGCATCGACCGGATATAGTTTCGCTCCCAGAGCAATTCAACAATCCCAGGAAAAAGCGAGCATAAGTCATTCTCGGGGGAAAAGTTCTAGCAAGAATCAGAGCGACACCGAGCCTACAAAGAAGGGAAAGAGGGGGTACGAGCCCCAATACACAGAATACATGAACTTGGTGGATATCTGAAAGAATATCTACCTCGCAATAGGCAACGTAGTCCACTACTGCAAACCAAGCCCCATGCTTAAAGGGGGAAAGATCCCAAGGGACGCAAGAAAAATATGTGCCTATCACAAAGACATAGGTCATACAACTGAGGAATGTCGCCAACAGAAGGATGAGATCGAGAACATAATCAAGCTGGGACACCTCCACCAGTGGATCAAGATGCCCGCTCCAGGACAACCTATAGCTCCCAGACAACCCCTTGTCCAGAGAGCCCATAGACTGTTTAGACCTCCTTAGGGAGGGTATGTCCCAAGACCGGGAGAATAGGCCCCTCAGGGGGCCCAATTAGTGTGACCTCCAGGAGGCCCTATGGCTCCTGCACCCGAAATGTTGTATCCACCAAAAAATGCACCACCATGAGTGGATGGCAACGTAACCACCATATCTAGGGGCCCGCATCTGGGAGGACCCTCCTAGAACGACCCAAAGAGTTATTTCGGTGAGCTTGACCAAGATGATGAGATGTGCACGTTGGTCCGGACTCTGGCCCAGTGCCCAAAGCTAATGAATCTGCCAATAATATTCACAGAGGAAGTTTCCCAGAATGTCCACTTCCCGCATTATGATCCCATGGTCATTGATACCCAAATTGCCAACAAAAGAGTTTCCTGAGTGTTGGTAGACAATGGAAGTTTTGTCAATGTCTTGTTCAAGTCGGTCTTCACAACAATCGGCTTAATGGAGGCAGACCTAGCCTCGTGTTCTATGAAGATCTACGTCTTTAATGGAGACTCATTGCTCCTGATGGGCAAAATACAACTCTGAGTTACATTGGGAAATGATGCCCAAAGCACGTTCAAGTACTGCGCATTCATGGTGGTGGAATGTCCCACTGCATACAATGTGATTTTTAGGCGTCCCGCTCTGGTCGATTTTGGTGCCATTACCTCCATCCGCCACCTATGCTTGAATTTTCCATATGATAACGACAGAGTGCGGACAGTACGGGGAGATTAGCAGAGCGTCTAAAAGTGTTATCACGTGTCCGCCAGACAAATCTTCATGGTCCAGGAAGAGCCCCTAGAAGAGGAGGACATTGCCCTAGTCCCATAACTAGCACGGGGGATGGTTTGGGAAGACAATGAATTGGATCCCTGAATAGAGGCGGACAGGACATTTGAACCAATGGAGAAAGTAGAAGAAGTGTGCATGTGTGACACCGATCCAACCAGAGTAATCCAAGTAGGAAGAAATTTGAATCTGGAAGTCAGGGCTCCCATAGTCATCTGAGAAATAGAAAACCGGGACGTCCTGGCCTGGTCCCACATAGAGATGACTGGGATTGATCATAACATCATATGTCACACCCTAAACATGGATGAAAATGCAATTACAGTTTAGAAGAAGCGAAGGCCATTGGGCACGGAACAGGCAGAAGCCCTCAAACTAGAAATCAAAAAGTTATCCTCGATTAACTTCATCTGGGAAGCACTGTACCCCGTATGGTTGGCAAACCCAATTTTGGTGCCAAATCCAAACGGGACGTGGAGAACTTGCATAGATTTCACGGACCTCAACCAGGCATGTCTAAAAGATTGCTTCACATGCACTTCCAGATACGAGTTGCTGAGCTTCATGGATGTCTATAACCAATTTTTTATGCATGTAGTAGACCAGGAACACACTAGCTTCCAGAAGAATAAGGGTGTATATTGTTATATTATCATGATTTCAGATAAAAGAATGTTGGGGCTACGTATCAGAGGCTTGTTAACAGAATGTTCCAGGACCTACTCTGAAAGAACATGGAAGTCTACATAGACGACATGTTGGTCAAGTCCAAAACATCGGCCCAACATGCAAATGATCTAGCGAAGCCATTCACCATTATTCTGAAGTACGAGATGAAGCAAAATCCCAAAAAGTTCACTTTTAGCGTGGCATCTAGGAAGTTTCTAGGCTTTATAGTAAGCTCAAGGGGGATAGAAGCCAATCCGGATAAGATCAGAGCTTTGATCGACATGCCATCTCCACAGAAACAAAAAGACATTCAGAGCTTGGCGGGAAGAATAGTGTCTTTGAGCCACTTTGTGTCAAAGTCTACGGACAAGTGCATCCCATTTTTCAACAAACTTTGCGTAAATAAGAGGTTCGAATGGATAGCCGAGTGTGAAGAGGCTTTCCAAAAATTGAAAGAGCATCTAGCTCAAGCACCAATCTTGTCAAAGCCTGTGGCTGGGAAACCACTATACCTATATTTGGCTATGTCAGAACATACCATAAGCGTTGCCTTAGTGCAAGAAGAGGGAAAGGTCCAACTCCCGTTATATTACGTAAGCAAAAGGTTGTTGGGCGCACAGTCTAGATACCCTTTGATTGAGAAACTGACATTTTGCTTAATGACCTCTTCCAGAAAGTTAAGACTTTACTTTTAGGCTCATGCAATCTAGGTACTAACGAACCATCCCCTACGACAAGTATTACAAATACTAGAATCATCAAGAAGACTTTTGAAGTGGGCCATGGAGTTGAGCTAGTTCGATAACGCCTACGTTCCCAGAATCTCCACCAAGGGATAGGCCCTAGCCAACTTCATCGTAGAATGTACCAGGATCACTCAAGATGAGGAGCCAATCGATCCTATGGAAAATCTTCGTTGACAGAGCCTCCAATGAGAACACGACTGGAGCCGGGATTATCCTAATATTCCCCCAAGGTCACCAATTGCAAAGCGCCCTTTGCTTCCAGTTTGAAGCGTCAAACAATGAGGTTGAGCATGAGGCCTTGCTAGCCGGATTACGCTTGGCTCGGGAAGTGGAGGCAGAGAACATTGAAGTCCACAACAATTCTGAGTTGCTGGTTAGACAAATATCGGGGGAATATCAAACGAAGGGAGAGAAGATGGCTGCCTACGTGGCACAAACGCGGGAGTTACTTCAACCGTTCAAGAGATACATCATCCGCTAGATCCCTAGGGAACAGAATGTGTTCGCGAACACACTGGCAGAGTTGGCCATGAATGTTGAAGCAGAACTCTCCGGAGTTGTCCCGATCAACCATCTATCCACACCCAATATTCAAGCCCTCACAATCGTGAATGTCATTGATTACACCATGTCCTAGATGGGGCCTCTCATATGGTATCTAACCATTGGAGAATTTCCCACGAACAGGGCCGCCGCAAGGAAGCTCCTGTACCAGGCCCCCAAATACATTATGATGGATGGCAGGCTCTACCGCAGGGGGTTATCTATGCCTTATCTTCGATGTGTATCCAGAACCAAAATGAGCGCGATCATGCATGAAGTGCATGAAGGATTTTGCACAGATCATGTTGGGAATTGTGCCCTAAAAGCATATGTAGTAGACATTGTTTTATGAAATAAATAAATGGAATTTGTTATGCATATATTTTATGGACTATATTATTCTGTAATAGTATTATGTAAATATCAGAAAAATTCCTAAGTTTGTATATGTGATCTCAAACACGTATTGGTACGGGAGGATTGTGTTTGAGATAAATGAACTTGAATAGTTCGCAGTAAAATAAAGTTATGGAATCTTTAGATTAATTACTGCAAGTGCGGTCCACTAGTATTATGAATACATGTGATCTAGATCCGGATCACTAGCGTAGTAGGACACTTTAGTGGATGTGCCTTATATATTAGAGAATATTTAGAATTGGACCAGATATGTTTATTAATACTTAGTTAAATATCGTTTTGAAGTATTAATTAAATATATTAATTGATGATCATATGGAAATAGATCTTAATATTGAAGTTACTATGAACTCTTGTTTATGTTATATGAGTTCTTTGATTCACTCGTTAGCGTCTGTCAGAATGATCAGGCTAGAAACTTTTGTTTTGGGAACTCATTAATGTAAATGGCTGGGGACATAGTATACAGATATGGAATCTATGCCTTCTCGCAAGAGATTGAATAATGGTTCTCTTAAGGGTTGACTTTTGGGACTGAAAGGATATTGAGCTCAAATTCATAACTTAGTTATAAATTAACCTTCACTAATAAAGTCAATGGTACTTGAGGAAACAAGAGATAATTATAAGGGTAAAACGATAATTTTATTCCCGATTAATTATGAACCATTATTAGAGGGTCAATTTGTATGCAATGATTATATCAATGGACGCTTTATCATTATAAAGTACTCAGTAAATGAAATGTCTATAATTACAAGAGTATAGTCTCATTTTTATAGTGGAGTAATCATGAGATTAATAAATTAAGATTATTTAATTAAAGAGTTTAATTAATAATCTCAAATTTATTGGAGCTTGGAATTATAGGTCCATAGGTCCCCACATCGGCTCTATCAACATTATTCAAGGTAATAGTTAATATAAAGGGAAAAATAGTGTAAAGACATATTTAAGAAGAAATTTGTTCTTCGGGCCAAATATACAATTATATGATAATAGTGATTAATTAATTAATTAATTACAAATTAGTTGTAATTAATATTTAATTATAATATAATTTTCGAAATTATATTAAATAATTAAATTGATTTCTGAAATTTAATTAAATAATTAATTAATTATAGAATTAATTAAATATCTTTATTTGAGTGGGAGATAATAATCTGATAAGTTCAAATTGGATTTGAATTTGAAAGATTGATATTTATTCAAATAATTAATTATATTCGATAATTAGTTAAAAAGATATTTAATTTAAATTTGATTTCAAATTTGAATTAGTTATAAGGTTGTTAGATTTTTGTATGACAAAGTAGTTTGAATAAATAATTTAAAAAATTAGAAAAATCAAATATCCCTAAAAATTAGGGCGGTACATGACCATTGTGTGTGGCGTGTACTGCATATTTCAGGAAATGATTATCAATTTTATTTATTTATTTAATTAATTAATGGATAATTAAAAAAATCAGTTTTTTTTTTATATTTTCATTAATAAGATAATTAATTAATTAAATGAAAAATTGTAAGTTGGTTACAGAGTTATTTTTTAAATTTGAATATTTTATTTTAAGTATGACTAATTAGAAAATATACAGATAACTCAGACAACTCAGTCATTCACTCTTTGAAGAAATAGAACGATACTTTTCTCTCCCTAAAAAGATAAAGAACCAATTCTCAGGCCTATTCTCTTGATCTCATGTGTTGAGTACATCAAGTAGAATCACAAATAAACTATCCTTTATTCTCTAAGTGCCCACACACTTCTTGAGGTGTAGAGAACACTGTGGAAGATCTTGGTGTGAGTACCTGGGAGCAGCTTGGATAGGAAGATCGTTCTTATTAAGAAAAGATAGCAAGGACACTTGATAGGCTTCAAGATGTATGATTTCTATTCCTAACTTGCTTATGATTAATATATGTATATTAATGGATCCGCATATTTAAAGGTAGTTTAAATATGTTACAAATTTTTGTTGTACACTGGGCCAAGCCCGCCACCATTCCGTTGCGTATTAGGAAACTCGTTCTTAACAAATCACACAGCCAAAATCAGCTTGTCCAAGAAGATCCTAAGGCAAGGATACTTTTGGCTACAATGAAGAATGACTGTGTGGATTACGTCTACAAATGTGAGCAATGCATAAGGTATGCGAAGATTCCGCGAGCTCCTCCCACGAAGGTAACCTTGATGACTAGTCCCTGACCTTTCATTTTTTGGGGAATTGATTTGGTAGGATCCCTCCCGACATGGAAGGTTGGATTGAAAAATGCCATTGTAGCCGTCGACTATTACACCCACTGGGTCCAGGAAGAACCAATGAACACCATCACCTCCAAAAAATCCCTGGACTTCGTCATCAACAATATTGCGTGTCGATATGGTCTCCCTCATAAAATTGTGTTTGTCAACAGGAAGTCATTTGATAGCATCCACTTCACCAAATTTTATGAAAGACATGGAATTGTCAAAAGCTTCTCCACAGTCACAAGGCCTCAAGCAAAAAGGCAAATGGAGGTCGTGAACAAGATTTTAAAAGGGACACTCAAGAAAAAGTTGCAAGCCTGCAAAAGCAAGTGGCCGGAAGAGTTGCGCTGCATCCTATGGGCATACTAGACCATAGAAAGAACCTCAACCGGACATACTCTCTGTTAGAGAATATATTATATTGCTCAATGGAAAAGTGGAAAAACCAAAATACAACTCTATGCAAAGAATACAATAGACAAGGTAATTGATTAAATAAATATTATAACTCAATTACTCAAAATACAAGTAAATAGAAATAAGAGAAGGAAGAGAATTACAAGAACAAAAACCCTAAAGCAAAAGATACCAAAAAATATGCAAATAAGAATAAGAGAAGAGGATTACAAACTCAATACACTAATAATACAAGAAGAATAACATAATGAAAAGATCAATGGAAAACACAAACTTTCACTTAACCAAAGTGTAGAGTAGTGGTGATCACCAACTTGAACAAGGTTCAAAACCTTTGTCCAAAAGCGTATTTCCCCCTATTCTCTAAGCACTAAGGGATCTCTCTAGGAAATAGCTCTCTGGAATTATCAAGCCTTTTGGTATATTTTCCAGCCAAGTGCTTTGTGGATGGAAAATGGTGTATCTTACAAATGAGCATTAGGCTCTTATTTATAGTGTTTGAGATACCCCTTTGAATTTCAAAATCCACCAACCCCCATGGCTGTTACCAATGTTTAATTGGATGTTTATGGAATTAAAATGGAGATTTGGGAGTTATTTGGGATGTTAAAACCGTTCAATTTGGAAAAAAACTGAAAATCCACATAGGCTGTCAGCCTCACTGGCCGCGGCCAGAATCATCAGTGGCCCCAGCCACTGGCTTCTATCCCCCAGGTCGCGACCAAGGAATTATAGTGGCCGCGGCCACAGCCTCTTTTCAGTACAAAAATGTGATTTTTCCAAAACGTCACAAATCCTTTCCCACATGATTTTGTAACCTCCAAACACCTATTGGGAGTTAAAAATACGTCTCCAACAGTCATATATCATCATGACTTTGTGAAATCCAATCTCAAATGTGTAACATATAATATACACATTATTGGATAATATTTGGGAGTTACAAATTTGTAACTGATTTTGTAACTCCAAAATATGTCACATTTGGGCACACACATTGTTGACGGTGAAATCTCGTCAACGATATAAGGTTAGAAAACTAAGACTATATTGCCAAAGGTATCTCAGAAGAAGATGGAGAAAACTTGAGAGAGTAAATATGTAAAACTTCCATGGAGTCGAAATTGTATCTTATTCAAAAGCCTTAGAATACAATCAGTTTTCCAACTCCTTTTCTAGAGGGATGATGATCTATTTATACTGGAGCTTTAATGGCTCCTCATACATTGTGGTCCCAGGGGACAAGATTGTGCATAGGTACATTGTCAGGGTAGTGGCACAGGTTGTGGTGGAGCAGAAGGTTATGGTGTCGGCCTGGTACATAGTCAGAGGTATGCATGTAGTGCTTCCACTCTCTGTACAAATCCGTACCTCCACTACTTGTAGGACACAGATGTCAGAGTCATGCCTTTGCCCTTTTCAGGGTTGTACATCCCGTGCATGTACATTCATCTCATGTCTAGTGGTCCCGCTTACTTAAATACCTTCTCTAGGTTTCTTCATATTTTAGTAAGTGTCGAACCATACTTCTTTCATCCCGACCCTATTTCCATGTATGAGACCTTGAAATAGGCATGTACGAGGCTAGGGGATGGGTCTCGGCAGGCGAGACCCTCGGCCCCTAGGCAAGTACCCATGCATGTATTGGGCACTCACGAGGCTCGGGGATGGGTCTCCCAAGGAGAGACCCCCGGAGCCTAGGCGGCTGATGGCATGGGACGGCTGCATGTGCACGGTGGGCAACCTCGCATAGCGAGGCCCCAGGAGTCTCGACAGGTGCGCGCACACGATGGGCAGCCTCGCATAGCGAGGCCCTAGGGTTCTCGGCAGGCGCGCGCACACGATGGGAAGCCTCGCATAGCAAGGCACTTAGGTCCTTGGCAGACGCGCGCGCATGGTGGGCAGCCTCGCGTAGCAAGGCACTTGGGTCCTTGGCAGACGCGCGCGCATGGTCGGCAGCCTCGCATAGCGAGGCACTTGGGTCTTTTTGGGAACCTTTGCTAAGGCCTCCCATGAGACATGGGTCTCGTGTGGGGCAAGACTTCGGGTTGCTTGGTTTTCCCGAGGCTAATGAGGGTAACCCTCACTTTTTCTCTTGAGAATTGACTATGTCTTTGGTCAATTTTTGGCATTCACACTTGCCCCCCAGTCTATTAGGAAGTCTTTAGGCTTCCTGATAGACTTATATTAATGCTAACTCCCTATGCTCTAGTGGCATTGCTGGGTGATCCGTATCCGCTGGTGCACTTTGATCACTTGTAAGGATATGTTGACCCCTTGGGTCCTTGCTATCCTTTTATGTATTTTTGCGCGCGCTTATTATTTCTTGCGAGAAGCGTCCTTCTCGTCATTAGGCATAGTACTATTTTTGCAAGCGTCTTCTTTGAGACCCTTTTTGCAAGCGTCTTCTTTGAGACCCTTTTTGGAAGCGTCCACTTTGAGACCCTTTTTGCAAGCGTCTACTTTGAGACCCTTTTTGCAAACGTCTACGTTGACCCTCTTTCCAAGCGTCTACTCTGAGACCCTTTTTGCGAACGTCTACATTGAGACCCTTTTTGCAAGCATCTACGTTGAGACCCTCTTTGCAAGCGTCTACTCTGAGATCCTTTTTGCGAACGTCTACGTTGAGACCCTTTTTGCAATTTTTGAGGTGATCTCCCCTCATGTCGGGGCTTATATGGCTAGATGGTCCTCGTCCAATTTTAAACTTCGTCAGTGAACCTTCTAGCATGACGTCCCCTTCTATATTGACTCTTGAGACGTATTAGTAGTAGGGTGACTGGAGGAAGGTTCGCTTTCTTCAACATGCGAGTTGTCATGGCCCTCTTCCACACGTATGTACTTGTGTGCTCTATTCGACCTCTCATTGGCTGGGGACTTTACATGGGACTCGCTGTTTCCTGCCTTTAAGTTTGTATGGCCATCCTCCACGCGAATATACTTTTGCGCCCTCTCGTAGAAGTCATCTAGGTCAGTGACTTCCCTCTTGAGCATGCTATCCCACAATTTGCTTCCTGGAAGCACTCCAGCTGTGATGGCCATTTTTAATTCCCTGCGGGTCAAGCTCCCCACTTTGGCTACCTCCATGCTAAACCTGTGGATGTAACCCTTCAGACTCTCATTTTCTCCTTGTTTTACATTGGCGAGGTTGGTGCCTGGCATTGTATAATCACGCATGGCGTGATGCTGTTGGAGAAACTCATCCGAAAACTGCTGCCAAGACCTGATGGATCCTGGGCGAAGTCTTCTGAACCATTTATACGCAAGTCCTTTCAAGGTGACCATGAAACAGTGGCATCTAGCCCCGCTGCTGATCCCTCTTAACTTCATCAAATCATTGAATGCGTCCAGATGGTACTTGGGGTCTGTGCTCCCCTCATATGGGGTCAGAGGCGGCTCCTTGAAGTTGGCTGGGAGTCGGATGACTTGGACCTCTTTAGTGAATGGCGATTCATGATCGAACTCATCCTCGATGGTTTGTCCTCCGGGTGCGATGACAATCTTGCTCCGCAGGCTCCTCATCTCTGTATCGAGGCCTTGCCTCCTCTCCTTCAGGGAGTCTCTCAACATGGAGGGGTTGACATCTTCCTTTCCTTTGTCGTCTCGGGGGATAGTAGGAGGTGTAGTTCTCTTGTCTGCCCTCCTTTGTTGAGCTCTCCTCGTAGATCAAAGGGCGTCCTCTTTGAGGTGACGTCGATGTCGTTGTGAGAGCCAACATTGATCCCTTGCCTTGGCCCCTGAGGTGGCCTCGATGGTCCGGGATGCTCATGCGGCTTCTCCCTGGGGGTGTTACTGGCGGAGTGTCTGGTCCTCCCGTCGTCTACCGGGACAGTAGTTTCCTGACCCTTCTCTTTCCTCTTGGGCAGGGTCACGTTCGACTTACCTTGCAGCAGGCCATTTAGTACCTCCTGCATGTTCTCCAAGGTGGTCTCCAGTCTTTGGTTTTTATGGTGCAGCTCACGAATCTCCTCTTCATAGAAACGAGATTTAGAACTCGAGCTCACGGAATGGACCTGAGGTTGTTTAACATGTCTACGCGTCGAGGGGCCCGGATCCTGCCGGCCGGAGTTTAGTACCTACGATGGTTTGAGAGGAGGGAACTCGTTGGCATTCCCTGGTGGTGCGGTAGTTGTCCTTGGAGGATTATCACCGGACGTGATGGCCAGTGATGAGGCCTCCCTGTCATTCTCGCGAACCTCAGGGTCCCCTGGGGGCTCCACGTCTCGGGGTGGAGATGGATCCTTCATGGAGGCCTTCAGCTGGACTCCGTTTAGGTGGACCTCCACCTCTCGTGGCTCCCTGAGCCGCTTCGAACGTCTTGGCATTTCTCCTTGCCGGAAGTAATGGTAGAACAGTAGCTTGGTGCTTACGTTCCCACAGACGGCGCCAAACTGTTGACGGTGAAATCTCGTCAACGATATAAGGTTAGAAAACTAAGACTATATTGCCAAAGGTATCTCAGAAGAAGATGGAGAAAACTTGAGAGAGTAAATATGTAAAACTGCCATGGAGTCGAAATTGTATCTTATTCAAAAGCCTTAGAATACAATCAGTTTTCCAACCCCTTTTCTAGAGGGATGATGATCTATTTATACTGGAGCTCTAATGGCTCCTCATACATTGTGGTCCCAGGGGACAAGATTGTGCATAGGTACATTGTCAGGGTAGTGGCACAGGTTGTGGTGGAGCAGAAGGTTATGGTGTCGGCCTGGTACATAGTCAGAGGTATGCATGTAGTGCTTCCACTCTCTGTACAAATCCGTACCTCCACTACTTGTAGGACACAGATGTCAGAGTCATGCCTTTGCCCTTTTCAGGGTTGTACATCCTGTGCATGTACATTCATCTCATGTCTAGTGGTCCCGCTTACTTAAATACCTTCTCTAGGTTTCTTCATATTTTAGTAAGTGTCGAACCATACTTCTTTCATCCCGACCCTATTTCCATGTATGAGACCTTGAAATAGGCATGTACGAGGCTAGGGGATGGGTCTCGGTAGACGAGACCCTCGGCCCCTAGGCAAGTACCCATGCATGTATTGGGCACTCACGAGGCTCGGGGATGGGTCTCCCAAGGCGAGACCCCCGGAGCCTAGGCGGCTGATGGCATGGGACGGCTGCATGTGCACGGTGGGCAACCTCGCATAGCGAGGCCCCAGGAGTCTCGACAGGTGCGCTCACATGATGGGCAGCCTTGCATAGCGAGGCCCTAGGGGTCTCGGCAGGCACGCGCACACGATGGGAAGCCTCGCATAGCGAGGCACTTAGGTCCTTGGCAGACGCGCGCGCATGGTGGGCAGCCTCGCGTAGCAAGGCACTTGGGTCCTTGGCAGGCGCGCGCACATGGTGGGCAGCCTCGCATAGCGAGGTACTTGGGTCTTTTTGGGAACCTTTGCTAAGGCCTCCCATGAGACATGGGTCTCGTGTGGGGCAAGACTTCGGGTTGCTTGGTTTTCCCGAGGCTAATGAGGGTAACCCTCACTTTTTCTCTTGAGAATTGACTATGTCTTTGGTCAATTTTTGGCATTCACACACATGTGTCCAATTTTGTGACTCTAAATAATATGTTACAAGGTGTGATAAATCACATTTGTGTGACAAATCACATTTTGTCACATTATTTAATCTAATATTATATTATATGAAATAATATAACATTCCCCCACTAGATTAAATAATCACTTTTTGTAGCACTTATTTAATCAATCAAACATTGTATTAAAATATAATACTCTCTACTAAATGGTTTATGCATGTGAAGCATTCATCCAGTAGAAACTACGGTCCCCTCCCACAAATGAGACACATACAATCTCGTCCAGAATCATGCCTTGCTCCAGTCCCTGGATCTCATCGAGGAGATCTTGGAAGAATCACAAATTCAATTGAGGATGTATCAGGGAAAGATCGTAAGGCACTTTAATTCTAAAGTTAAAAGTCGACGGTTTGGGATTGGTGATCTGGTCCTACGAAGACTTTTCCCTACATCTCAAGATCTATGAGTGGGGTTCTAGGACCTAACCAGGAAGGACCATATAAGATCCAAAACGAAGTATGTCGGGGAGCATATCACCTAAAGCGGCCAAATGGAATGGAGGTCCCAAGGGCCAGGAAAGCTGAACACCTCCGCCAGTACTACCAGTAGTCGGGAGGATTCAGTTGTATCTTCTTTCTTAATGTTTTAATTTCAAAGTAATGTACACCCCAGGGGCATTTCCTAGTTAATGAAAATGGTGTGAACAAAACACCATAAGGAATGTTTTAAGAAATGAAAAAAGTCCATGTCCATCTTTAATTTTTACACGAACAAGTGACTGAAGACTACACTCTTTGATCAATTGGGGGGTAGGACCATCTACACATTCTAGGATAAAAAAGGATGCAAGGCTCAAAGCTTAGTCCTAATCCAGATTCGTGTGGACTGAGGGTTTAAAAACCCAACTCATCCAGACCTAACATGGTCCAGGATAGTTCGATCCTCTTTCATTGTTTCCCTATAACGGTCCAGGCCATTGGAACCTGAACCTTAGATTCAGGGTAAACCAATTAAATTATATCTGGTAAGTCCAAGATAAATTAACTAACTTCCCCAATTTTTCCCTCAATGGTACTGGCCATTGGAACTAGGATTCCACATTTAAAAAGTTAATGCATAGTGGTAAAACACTTAGTGAATTTTTAAAGAAATAAATGAATATAAAGCGAGAAATAAAAATGTGCAAGGATAGAATTTGACATAATAACAAGATAATAAAATAAATAATTGTCTTAAGCGCATTTACGCCCATAAAAAATATTATACCAAATATAAAATAAAAATAATAAAGGATGATCAACAAAAGGAAGTCCTAAAAAGAATACAAAGGCTCAGGCCTGGACTTCGTCCTGATCCACGACATCCAGAGCAACATCATCCTCTTAATCCTCAGCAAGGAGTTTCATGTCTTCTTTCTCAATAGCCACAAATTTGGCCATCTTTGCAGCTGGGTCTAGATAGACTTGGAGATTCATATTTTTGTCCTGAAGCGAGGCCATGTAAATGGCTTCATCAAAAGTAGCCGTCAGCAACTCTTGAGCTTGCTCCTTCTCCTTGTGAGCCTTCTCGCTCCACTCCAACTCCAGCTGGGGCTGGACCTCCAAAGCCTGGACTTGGGCCCTGAGAGACTCCACCTTCTCCCTCTCTTGAGGAAGGTAGGCCTCAGCTGTCTCTAAGAGTGCTTGTATTGAAGCTTCTAAGTTGCGGGCACTGGACAGTTCTGCCCGCAACATCTCCAGCTCATTGATCAAGTTTTCCACCACCTTCTTGTGGTCAACATCCTTCCTGGGCAAGGCTTCCTTATGTTGAGCTTGAACTCGGGCAGTCTCCTTGTTAAGGACCTCCTTGGCAGCCATCCGTTGATTAGCGGCCCCCTCTAGCTCCATCTGGGTTGTCTCCAGCTTGATGGCCATCTCGGCCACCAAGTCCAAGTTCCTATGGGTCAACAATGCGTCCTGGAACAAAGCAAAGTTAGAAACAATAGAAAAAAGATAACAATAATACAGAAATGAGATGAACCAGTTTACTGATGTAGCTTGATGAGGGATGGCCTTGGAGATGAAGAGAGCGTCTTTGCTAGCCAGGGTGGCGTAGCGTTTGAGCCGAAGGAAGGAAATGGAGGTCCCGACTTGGGCCAGCAAGTCTGCCCCAACTTAGGCCAATTTGTAGGCTTGGCTCCCAGCCGGTCAACGATTTGTTTTGGAGCGTTGAAAGCCTCGGGATGCCCATAGAACTCAATGTTCCGATGAGTAGTTAGAGCATGGGCCACCTCGTCTCGCTGATCACATCCCTTGTCCTAAGCCCGGGACACCATCCTCATCTTCTCCTCCAAGACAACTAACTCCCCTTCACCGGGAAGAGCTAGGTTGATGGGGAGCACAGGAGCATCTGGGAGCTCCAATGTAATAATAAGGTCATCTCCAAGAGAGTGCGCCTCGTTCACAATGGAGTCCCCCTCTATCTTGTCCTTCTTGGCACACTTTGTGGGCGTAATGGTAGCGGCGCTCATCTTCATTTTATTCACCCCGCCTTCTACCAAAGGGTCCTGCTCCAAATTTATAACTTGGAGAGGAGCAGGTGAGGTAGACGTTGCTCAACAGATGCCATAATTGTTGGGGCAGCAGCCTGAGCTCCCTCTGTGGACCCTGCGACCGGTTTTGTTGCCTCGACCATCAAATCTATGATCCACATCCTGACCTAGCCCTTGGCAGCCTTCTTCACTGATGCCTTGGCCTCAATCATTTCTTTCATCTTGGCCACAGGATCAGCCATGTCCGGTTCACCTGAAGTAAGAACAAAATACAGATTAGTAATGAAGCGGGAAAGACAAATACAAAAGAAACACACAAGTCTAAGTCCTCTGGGACAGACCCCTATCTATGGAATGGGCCCGACTTAATTCTCCTAGGGAAAAAGCATGACTCTGATCCCCCATGTCATCCAAGCCCAAAAAGCTATCATATTGAAGGAACCAGAATGCATGCATGAGGGTCAGCATGTCTATGGAAAAAGGGCAAGGAAGCCCTATGCTGTTTGCAGTCCCAGTTAAATAGTCCTGGTTCCGTCCCCTATTCCTAACAAAGCCCTCAGTATGAGGAGCATAATTAAATAGTGGAGGTGTTTTTCCTTGCCTAGAGATGCTGGCTCCAAGAGCTCCAGCATTGGGTTGCCTCCCCTCGACCAAGGCATCCAGCTCCTCAGACTTGGCCTGCTCCACAAGACGTGCACGTTTCTCTTTCAACCTCTCTATGTCTGCCTTGACCGCGGCCTCCGCCACCTCAATATGAATGAGGGCCACATCTTCCCTCAGAGAAGGATCCCTCTCATATTGCAGTCCCCAAAGATTGGGGGCATCTATAGATTGATGGGTGGCAAGCAACTCAGCCAGCCAAAGATTCTCCGTGTTCACTAACCTCCCCACGTCCAGATCTTCGGCACTGAAGGTTGCATATTGTTTCTTCTGGTCCAGGATGAACTTAGTCATCCGGGTCTGAGCATACAAACCTCTTCAAAGGAACGTGAATATCTGATGAAAGATGAATCGTAGAATGGGAAAGGAAAACTTACCCACATGCTGAAAGTCCATCACTAAAGTGGGATTCTTCTCCAGGAGGAAACCAGATATCATAAACCAATAATGTCTGATATCCGAGGGGTGTTTCCAGGTGCTGGAAGGAGCCAAACCGACATTATGACTGCTGAGTTTATAAAAGTCATCCTGCATCTTATCCTTGTAGTTTAGTTGCGGCTCCAACCGATGGTAGTATAGCACGTCCACGAGGGTGGGGTCCGCCATCTCCTTCCAAGCGTAGAACACATGCCACCCCGCAAGGAACTTGTATGCCTAGGGCAGGAGTTGGAACGGCGCGATTCCCATGAACAGCAATCCTCTCGCTCCGAAGGCTAAGGTGGACCCTAAGAAAGAACGGGTGAATTCCGTCCCAAGACAGAAACACCCGAACAACCCGCAGGGTAAATGCTTGTAGGGTACTAAGCGCTAGAACTCTCTAGGACATGACGCCCAGGGAAGACGTTTTTATCCCAGTGCTTCCGTGAACAAGGATCATAGAGAGCATAAGCACAGGGAGAAACTAGAAGCCGTTACTTGAGGAATAACCTTAATGGCAAGAGAAACAGAAAAAGTTTCCATCGATGATAGAATGGCCAGGTGGTTCATGGAGCAACTAGCTGATCTCAAAAAGGTCACGGACCGCTTGGTCCGAAAACAAGAAGGTAGAGGTTCCAATTTCGAAGATGAAGAAAAGGAATCGTGTGCAAAATGCATCCTGGATGTCATATTACTCAAGGGCTTCAAGATTTTGGATATACCCGCCTACATTGGAAACAACGACACTAGAGATCATCTATCCCGCTACAATTGCCTGATGACTGTTGCCCATGTCTGCGACAATAGAAAATTCATGTGTTCTTAACATGTAATCATAACCAGTAATCATGTAATAAACTTGTACTATAGCTCCATTAGACGGCACTTATGCTTATATCCTTATTAGGCTCAGATTAGTTCGACACAAGCTACATGACCACCTATAAATAGGGTCATTAGTGCACTGTAGCAGGGATTTGACTTTTCATGCATGAAAATACGTTGCTGAACTTGCTGAAAACCTCCATTGATAAGATCTCTAAAGCTCAATATAAGTGACTCGTGGACTAAGGATTGTTAACGCCCCAACCATGTAAAAGAATTATTCTTTTTTATTTCCTTCCTTTCTTACTAGATCTTATTTCTTGGTATATTTATAGTTTCTGAAAAACTCGGTAAACAATACACAATTGAATTGTATTGTATTAATTAAAACTAAACAAAGTAAATATTTTAAAATGATATCATATGTGATACTACCCCGACCCCAGCCCTTGACCTCTGCCAACCCTGACCCCAACCAAGTCCCTAGCCCTATCCCCAGCCCAAGCTCTCGACCCTGGCCCCAACTCGCAAACCTGACCTCGGCCCCAGATCCCGGACTTCGCCAGCCCTGGCCCTGGTCCCCGGCCCTGTACCCTAACCCCCGACCCCAGCCCTGGACCCTGACCCCGAATCCCAACCCTCGACCGCGGCCCTGGACTTTGACCCCAACCCCGACCCTTGCCCTTGAATCTGACCCGGGACCTCGTACTTGAACCCAGCCTTCGAACCTTACCCTGGCCTTGGACCCCGGCCCCAGACCCTGACCTTGCCCCCGAACCCCAGCCCTGGACCCTGGCCTATGGCCTCGGACCTAGACGCCTGACCTCGACCCCGACCCCAGCTCTAGACCCTGACTTCGAACCCCACCCTAACTTTGTCCCTAAACCATTTAAAAAATATTACAATACAAGCTAACACATACCTTTTTTGTATTGATTAATATGGTTGGTATTGTATTAAAATTTGTGATTGTAATAATTAATACAATACAAAATGCATTCCAAACATAGTGTTCCACTTATTTAATACAATACGATCTCCTTATATGACATGCCAAACGTGTCTTGAGTTTGTTGCATACAATGTGGACTCTTAGGAACCATGTAAGTGTTTTAAAAAGATATCAATATATCTTCCATTAATTGATTAATTTATATAATATATATATGAGTTTGGCCAAAAAAAAAATTTGAAATCGAATTTGAGTATTACTAATTTATTCATCTTTTAAATAGTAACAAACAAACACGTTACTATTTGCCAACATGACATAGTCACTGGTTACTAGTTTTTTAAGTTACAAGGCAATAACTGGTTACTAGTATACAAAAATATGATAAACACAACACATTAATGGGCTATCAATTTTTTTTTAAAATTTTGTAACTAGTTATCACTCTAAAATTTACAAAAAAAATGAGAATTTGTTATTGTGTTGTGTTTTTATAAGGGATATTTATACAAAATGCTACATTAAGTCCAAAACTTATATCTATACGACCACACAGTAGTTTTTTCATTTTTATGATTGATTGTGTGTTGATTTTGAAAACCTTCATAGTCGCGGATGGAGAGCGCCAGAGCTTGTTTTCGCCGGAAAATGTGAATGCCACCACCAACTGCTTCCATGGCCAACAAGTCTTGAAGAACGACGAGTTGTACCTCGGTAACCACCATTAATGACAAGTTCATTGTTACGTATGAAAGAAAGATGAAGGATGTCAGGCACTATTGCGTATAGGAGTGTTTCCTTTTTGTCTTCTCCACACGAAAAATTCTGACACCATTTTTTTACAAGGAATCGGCCACCTTAGGGACCTCCATTTTTTACCTTTTGTGTTTTGTGTTTGTGAAGAAGGTTGTACATATGTGTATAAGAGGATGATGGTGAGTGAGTGTGGGCCCAAGGTTTCTTTTTAAAAAAAAAAAATTAAATAAATATGAATAGTATTCTTCTGTTATTATAATTTGTGGCTATTAAAAGTAACATGTAGTTTGCAAAGAGTTCACTGGATAGAGGAAGAGAAATTTATTGGGTAGTTCTCCGGTGAAACCCACAAAAAGGGGCACACCAGTGTACCCCTCTCTAGTTTTTGGCTCATTAAGTATTTTCGAAGCAAATATTTTTATGGTCTTGTATATTGTAGTTATTTAGAGCATCCTACAAATTTTTAGGAAATTTCGAATAATTTTCTGTGCCGAAAATAATGTTCAAAAAATTATTTTTCCTACGGATAAAAAAAAGTTACGAGTGCAACAAACTATTTGAAAATAATTTTCTGGTACTAAAAACTTACAAAATACTCTAAATAACTACAATATATACGATTATAAAAAAATTGTCCTGAAAATACTTCGCGAGCCAAAATTAGAGGGGTGCACCGGTGTGTCCCTTTCGGGGGTGCACCTGAGATTTTCCCAATAATATTAGTGTCAAGCACGTGCACTGCTTAGTTAATCGAGTAACATCAGATATATATCTCTAGTTATATAAAAGTTTTTGTATATATGATGTTGACATCACGTAGATTAAAGAACATAACTATTGTTTTTTTTTTTTTTTAAAAAGAACGTATATATGGACATGTTGTAATATATGAATAAGAATTAGCCATGAAGACTCAGATTTTTGTAATATATATATAGGGAAAGATTATGGTGCTACTACTTTTTTGGCTGCACCGGTGCAACCAGTTTTTGTTTTCTACATCTCAATAATTTTTTTTTCAATTTTATTATATGAGAGTGTACATTGTAGTCATTTAAGACATTCTGTAAGTTTTCAATAAATTCTAAATAATTTACAGTGCCGAAAACAATGATCAAACTGCTTATTGCACGTGTGTTTATTTTTTTGTATATGCATGTAAAACTCAATTGTTAGTAAGGGATTATTCCATTCTGCATCAACTCAGTTAATTTTGTCGGATATGCTGAATGTAACGCCCTAATTTCTCATAGATTAACGAGAACACAGCGTTGTGTCATAATCATAAATATTGCTCTTTTATTGGATAAAATCTTGAAA
This sequence comes from Humulus lupulus, assembly GCF_963169125.1. Classification (NCBI taxonomy): domain Eukaryota; kingdom Viridiplantae; phylum Streptophyta; class Magnoliopsida; order Rosales; family Cannabaceae; genus Humulus; species Humulus lupulus. The sequence continues at coordinate 38,715,214 of NC_084796.1, forward strand.
ATAAATACATGGATCCATAGTTTCACAAAAATAAAATAATTATCTTGAACATAAAAATGAGCAACATTTAAATAGAACTTTAAAAATAACATGCTTTAATAAAATAGGCTCGCTTGATCTTCCTCGACTATATAGTCCCCACGAATACATCACGAAACTCTTAGGTCCCACTCGCCACCGGTCTTTCTATCCTTAATTTCCTGAAATAACAACATCATAAGGAGTAAGCTTCCAAGCCTAGTAAGGAAAATACAAACAAGAGTTAGTCATATAATCAAACATATCATAAATTTCACCAAAGTCATAAACAAACTTATTTATACTAATCAAACAACAATAAATCCAAGGTCATATCATAACCTAAATCATATCATAGTCATAAATCATAGGACATAGATCATAGATCATAAATCATAAATCATAAATCATAAGTCATAAGTCATACTCATATTCATAATTATGGGTCATAAGTCATAATCATAACTATAGGTCATAATAACAAGTGAGATATAATAAAAAGATAAGTGTTTATACAGGGGTGGCAATTAAGCCCCGGACATAAGTCTGTCATACACCAGACATCAATTAGGTCTGTCATAAAGTTTTGGCAACCGAGCCTACCGAACATAGTCCGTCACACATCATTGGACACCTTAGGTCCAGACACACTTACCCCTTTATTGTACCTGAAATGTTAGGTCATACAAACATAAACTATACCATAAACTACATACACTAATTCATAATACTAAACTATCTAATTTTCCTTACCGAAAACTGGAATATTGGAGACAAGAGCGGGATTGAAACTCCTAAAACCAAACATAAAAGACCATAAGTTTCTAAAGATATGAAGTTGAAGAAAAGATCTAAACCATTGAGATAAGAACTTACCGAAAACCTTATGTTTCAAAGGAATTGAACATCTAACCAAAAGTCACTATCACAAGTTAGGGTTTGAATAAAAAATGAAAGAATAATAGAAACTAAAGTGAACTAAACGTGAATATAAAGAATACCTTGGATAGCTTAGAACCTCGATCCATACCTCGAACACTAAAATCACACAAAAAATTACTTCCCAAGTGTTTATAAAAGCTTTAGATTTGAAAGCTTTAACCCCAAAACCCTCGTGTTTCTCTCTAGAACGAACTTAGTAGCTTGAAGGCTCTGAACTATGCTTGAATGATGAATAGAATGGCTGAGTGAAGGGTCCTATTTATAGAGTTCAAGGAGTGAAACTAACTCCTTTAAAATGAATAAAAAAATGATTAAAAATGAATAAAATTGAATTATCTGTTCAACAGATTTCCATAACTCGGTCAAAAACGTTCAGGAACGAGTCATGGTTGTTGAGGGCTATTTCTAGTTCAGAATTCTACGAACAACTCAAATATGGCCACTGGAGCCGATATATCGCCTAGGGTAGGCGATATATCACCCCTACCATGATCCCGAGGGTCCGTGGTTTCGTTCGTGCGAAGTCGACGTGTTTTCCGTATCAATTATAGGCGATATATCGGCCCTTATAGCTACGATATATCAGCATATGCTGATACTTCAAACACGTTTTTGCACATTTCAGGATAATTTGAAATTGATTAAAACTACTTTAACTGAGTAAAATGTGATCCTAACAGATAATGAAAGGTTGTAGAGCTTCTAGTTCTTTCTTTTAATTAAACTATTCATCAAAAATACTTAATTCCTTAATAAACATGATTGTGACAAGTGTCACGCTCTTATTTAATTTATCTAAACCTTAGGTTATAATAAATAATATTCTTAGGACTATATTCATTAATCAAACCTTATGATTAAATTAATATTTCTAAACCATAGGTTAAACTTACATAATCCATAACTATTTCTACAAGTTTCTAACTAAATCCCGGCTTTGACCAATATCCATGAAAACTAAAACTCTACAGATACTACTACTATCTTACTAAGTAAAATACTGGGATGATACAATTCTCCCCTACTTAAAAGAATTTCATCCTCAAAATTTACTTACCAAACATCTCGGGATACCGCTCCCTTATATATTCCTCCAATTCCCATGTGGCCTCTCTTCTGTGCTATTGCTCCAAAATATTTTAACCATAGGGACACTTTTGGACCTTAACTCCTTAGTTCCTCGTTCTAGAATGTGTACTGTTCGTTCTTCATAACTGAAATATTGTTTTAACTCTTGAGCTTTGTAATCGAGCACATGGGATGGATCTGATATATATTTTCTCAACATCGATACATGAAAAATGTTATGCGTTTCAGCTAATGATGGTGGTAAAGCCAACCGATATGCTACATGCCCTACTTTGTCCAATATCTCAAAAGGACCAATAAACCTCGGGCTTAACTTTCCTTTCTTTCTGAAACACATAATCCCCTTCATCGGAGAAACTTTGAGAAAGACTTGATCGCCTACTAAAAACTCAACAGACCTCCTTTTAGCGTCGGCATAGCTCTTCTGGTGACTTTGAGCGACAATCATTTGTTGTCTTATCTTTTCTACTGCCTCAGTTGCTTCTCTTACAGCCTCAGGTCCTAAATATCGTCTTTCACCAACCTCGTCCCAATGAAGTGGTGATCGGCATTTCCGTCCATATAGCATCTCATAAGGTGCCATGCCTATCATTGCCGGATAACTATTGTTCTAAAAGAATTCTATCAATGGAAGATACTTGCTCCATGATCTTGAGAAGTCTAACGCACAAGCCCTCAGCATATCTTCTAATATTTGTATGGTGCGTTCTGAATGAGCATCAGTTTGAGGGTGAAATGTCGTACTTAGTTTTAACTTAGTGCCCATTGCACGCTGTAGACCTTCCCAGAACTTTGATGTGAAAATCGATCCTCTACCGGAGACTATCATCTTTGGAAATCCACATAAAGCTCTACGTAATGGTCTGCGTTATAAACTGTTCTTACCGGCAAGAAGTGAGCAGATTTTATGAGTCTATCTACTATCACCCAAACAGAGTCATGCTACTTGGTGGTCCTTGGTAATCCCATCACGAAGTCCGTCGCTATATCTTCCCATTTCCATTCGGGAATCTCTAATGGTTGCAAAGTTCCAGCGGGTCTTTGATGTTCGGCCTTAACTTGTTGACATGTAAGGCATTTTGCTACAAATTCTGCTATGTCTTTCTTCATCCGGCCACCAGTACATTGTCTTGACATCGTTGTACATCTTGGTCGATCCCAGGTGAAGTGAATATGGAGTAGTGTGCACTTCCTTCATAATACTTTCCCTTAATTCACCACTTTCGGGCACACATACTCGATTTCTATATCGTAACATGCCTTCTTTTCTGAAGGAGAAATCATCATTCTCTGAGCTTTGTAATGCTGCCGTCATCTTAAGAAGAAACCCGTCTTCTTGTTGTTTCTTCTTTATTTCCTCCATTACTGTTGACTTGATCGTGAGGTCAGCTAGTTGTCCAATTATTAGCTCAATTTCGGACCTCTTAATATCATCTTGTAAGTGTTGAGCTATCCCCTTAAATGTTGACAAGATTCCGTAACTCCGCCTACTAAGTGCGTCTGCCATGACATTAGCCTTTCCCGGATGATATAAGATCTCACAATCATAGTCCTTTACTAACTCCAGCCACCTCCGTTGCCTCATATTGAGCTCCTTTTGTGTAAAGAAGTACTTTAGACTTTTTTGGTCCGTATAGATTTTGCATTTTTCTCCGTACAGACAGTGCCTCCAAATCTTTAGAGCAAAAACCACCGCTGCTAATTCTAAGTCATGGGTCGGAAACCACTGCTCGTACTCCTTTAACTGTCTCGAGGCATAGGCGACCACTCTTTCATCTTGCATCAAAACACATCCAAGTCCTTGCTTTCACACGTCGCAATAAACTACAAACTTGCCCTTATCGTTTGGGACGCATAGAACTGGGGCTGATATAAGCTTGTCCTTTAACGTTTGGAAGCTTTCTTCACATTTCTCCGTCCATACAAATTTCTGTTGCTTCCGCGTCAAATTTGTTAAGGGTGTAGCTATTCTGGAGAACCCTTCAACAAATCGTCTATAGTATCCTGCCAATCCCAGAAAACTTCTCACCTCCGTGGCAATCTTGGGTTTGGGCTAGTCCTTCACTACTTTGATCTTGGTTGGATTTACTTCTACACAATTTTTAGACACAATGTGTCCTAGAAATGCCACTTTCTCTAGCCATAATTCTCATTTCTTAAACTTAGCGTATAATTGATGACTTTTGAGTCGTCCCAGCGTTAGTCACAGGTGCTCTTCATGCTCGACTTTCATCTTTGAGTAGATCAATATGTCATCTATAAACACCACCACGAACTTATCCAGGTAGTCCTTAAATACACAGTCCATAAGATCAATGAACGCTGCTGGTGCATTCGTTAATCCAAAAGACATTACTAGAAATTCGTAGTGCCCATATCTAGTTTGAAAAGTCATCTTTAGGATATCTTATTCTCGTACTCTTAGTTGATGATACCCCGACCGCAAATCTATCTTCGAAAATACCGTAGATCCTTACCAAAACATGGAAAACCATAGGGTCTCAACTCAGCATTATCAATGCTCTACTCCATAACCAGTTCATACGAACCAAATTGCATTAACTCATTCAGCTGAGTTAAAACCTTCTCTGTTCAATCACCTTACTTATAGTCTAATGTGGTCCATTCCTATGATCTACCACCATATCACTTTACCTTCCAATATCTAAGTATATTAAATTTTGTCACCCATTTAAACCTCCTAATGCAATATACCCTAGAAGGTGGAACAATATCCATTTAGAATTCTCATCTCCATGCCAAATTCACATCGAACCACTCATTCGATCCTTATACCTTAACTCGTATTGCACTTATAGGGTAATTCCCCGTCTCCACAAAACATTCACTTTGGATTCTATTGTCCAAAGGAATACGTGTCTTTTCATCACCACTTATTGATGTTATACCAATCTCAATCATTATCTTGTTCGTTCCACTGTAGTCCGTGGCGTTCTGTTCAAGTGGCATACACCTCCCAAGTAAGAGATCTGCCTCTAATTAAATCTCCTCCTCATATAGTCAAGGACTTCTAACATCAACAGTCCATCCATTACGTGTCACTAAATCTTGGTCTCAATGTTATCTTTCTTACAAATGAACGAACGCTTAATTACCTTACGCTATGCATACACTGTCAACTTAATGTTCCATGTATATCGACCATGTTCCCATTCTTTTACCTCTCGCGAGGCTCGATCCATCCTCTCGTCAGTCTGAGCCTGGGTGTGCCCCAACCTGTGATGCACCCCTCACAGTTTCATATCTTTATCAAAAATTAGGTCCTTCATGCTACCCTCCTGTATTCATCCATAACACGCATATTCCTACATCACCAAGCGCTAATTAATTCTCACTCTGTCTACTGAACTTCTGATCTGACACTATCCATTCAGTCTAACTTCAAGTTTTACTGTCCTTCTAAACTCTGGTGTGGCTGCCTGCGAAGATACTTATGTAGTAGATGACGCGTTTACCGGCCTCGTTGTGCTCCCTATCCTTCAGACGTTCTTCAGTAACTTCTCTGTGGCTTCAGATCAAATCTTTTCATACCTGACCCCTTCTCTTCTTGTAGCCTTATCTTGAACACCCCTGGTGAGATTGAAACCGACACTTCCTAGAGCCTTACCTGTGACCCTGCTTCCTTAATACTAACATCATGAGCGTAGTAGTCGTTCGCATTCCACTTCTAACTGGAGAGTAGTCCAACATATCGCTAATAAACCTAAAGGTAACTTGTTCACACTGTTCCTATATTTTTTGCTTGTAGAACTTACCTGTATTGATGAAGTTTGAATCAGTTAAGAACCTTTGTTACCAATTCATTACACCCTACTTGGTACAAGTAGTAATTCCTGAAATGTCTATTTTCTTGATCCTCAGCTGGTAATAACCAGATCGTAGATTAATTCCTGAAGACATTATCCTGTCTTGTAACCAGGCATTTAAACTCTTCATCCTTAACAGACGATGCCAACAATTCCCACAATATGATGTTTTGTCCGAACCACCCCGAGTTCAAACTTCTTCGACTGCTTTAGTAATTATTTCTGTCAAACCATTACCATCTTCCATAATGTCCTTGATACCGAACCTACCCGTAGCCCAGTCTTGAAATGTACCCAATCCTTCCTTGTATACCCATCTGAATCCCTACTGGTCAGCTTAGTTTCAATTCAGTCCTATTAAAGTACTCCAAGTGATATCCCCCTACAATCCACGGTTGTCTCTTAAAAAATTAACTCTCACCCTGACTCATGTCAAGGTTCCCATATGACGAGCTTTGTTGCTCTCACTACGAACCTCTTTATCACTTGTATTCCAATTCCTCTTCTAGAAGTTTCTAATTCCTCCTCAACAAATACTAATATCTCCAGTCCCTCATATATTACCCCTGAGGCATATTCTCTATATTTGAACATTTCCTTCTCAACATCGAACTCTTCCAGCTCATTATATAACAAAAAATGTGAACTATCTAGTCAACTGATCATCTCTAAGGAACTAGCCTCGGAATTCTAATGTAACAAGGAATTCTAGTCTTCCATTCCCTAATCATGGGCAATCCATCCTAACATATCGAATCATTCCATATAGAAGTCGTGCCCTCACCTGACATCTTTCCAGATGGAATTAGCTTTGCCCATCCACCGAACAATTCTTAGGCGAATCTGAACTTTCCTCAAAACCAGAGGATAACACCTTTTAAGCCTTCCATTTAATGCTCTTATCTGTCTGTATCCTCATATTAAACCAACACTGGTAACCTCACTATCAAAGTATACAAAGCATCTCCTTCCCTAGAAAAGTCTATTGTTCTTCCATCTAGTCTCAGCTATTAGACCCCACAGTTTACTCACATACTAGCGATCATCTGCTGCGACTTCCAAGGGTAGACGGAGGTTTCCAACCCCGACTGTCATCTGCAACCCCCTATAATACAATGCCAAGTCCACTTAACCATTCCGGGCGCAAAAAATTTGAATCCACCCGCCACTGCTGACTAAACTCCGAACCAATCCACAACCAAGTCCAAATAACCACAATAATCATGCACACAAAAAGCATAATAAATACTAATCCACAATTCTATGCGTTTAGCTACCAAATTTCATTGCTACCAGGTACATTAACACTTTACCATGCTTCCTGCATACTATAAACAGGAATAACATATAAATTCAATTCAGGCAGTTAACCATACGCAATCAGTATAGAATCCATTGTCCAAATATTCATTTACATGCAATAGCAATGCTGATCAGCACACCTCAATCTCATCACACAATAGTCAAGGACCAGGCCCTATCAGTTTCTCATGCTCCCTATAGTCACAGAACATAATACATCCATATTTCAATCAAGAACTTAAGAATATAATCTCATGTATTCAATTGCAAAACCCTGGGTTCAGCTTGTCTTTAATGGAAAGTGTACATGTCCAGCCTATCTTCAGGAACCCTTAAACCTAGACCGCTCTGATACAAAGTTGTAACGCCCTGGATAACAAAGACCGTTACACTGTGTGTTTGAAATAGTGCGAGACTTGCTAATCAAGTCATTTAAATAAAAACGTGAATCTAAAGACATAAACAGGTTAGGCTTAAAAGATTTTGGTTATAAACGAATAACTTTCATTAAAATAAATGTTTGGTACATGGGATCCCAAATCAGGGGTTAAATGACATAATTACAGAATTTTCAAATGTTATAAATACTCAAGACACTCTAATGGCAAAATACACATTTTAGGTTTCCGTCCCTGCACAATCCCTCGACCGTGGCGGCCGAGCAGCTAACAATGTACACCTCGCCCCCAGAGCTATCCAACCCATGGTCAATTCATCTTACCATTGCCTTTACCTGCACCACGTAGCACCCGTGAGCCAAGGCCCAGCAAGAAAACATAATATCATAGCATGATCAATATCAATAACCAATTATTCTACAAAGCATAACCAAGTATTCAGCAATTCATAACATTCACCTATTCAGTGATAACAATCAACAAATTAACAACTTGTCATCTAGATAATCAACATATCATATTCATCAAATTAACAACAATATTCACGTTCATAATCAACAGTTTATCACAACCATTAAACAATATTCAGGGTCGGCGCCCTTAGGCCGCACCCTCTATTTTACCCACTGTCTTCGGCTCACTTAGGCCACCCCCAGTGTTAGATCCACTAACTCTGGCTAGCTTAACCGAGCTCAGTGATTAATAAGTTGTCCTCAGCTACCAGTGGATGAGCCGCGCCCTGTGCGCAAGTATTGATTCCGGCACTCTTGGGCTGTTTATCACATGTCCCCATGGCATAATACCACCTCGTGACATTCATACTATTATAGGGAGCTCTTAGTCCCAACATATTCTCATGGTTTATCACAATCATATAACAGTGCATACAAATATAGGGAACACTTAGTCCCAACCTATCCACATAAACGGGTGCAGTTTTCTTACCTTTAATTCCAAGTGCTTTGATTAAGAAAGAAGACCCTCGAGCACGATCCTGCCCCGAGCCCTAGCATACACCTAGTCAAAACCACGATAAAGGATTCCATCAATAATAAGGGTTTTCAGATCAAGTTCTAGCCTTTGGGACATCCAATTCCACCAAGCACGGTAGTGGAATCGATCCCGAGCACCCTAGGTCAAGTCCCTGCTCCTTAAACCTCCAAAAGACCAAGAATACCCTTAAGAGCCGCAGCTTGCCCCTGACTAGAGGCTCAGCCTCACCAAAAACCAGACACGGGCCGCAGCCCAGCACTCCCCATGCCACGGCCCGCCCTTCTTCCCAGCTCTATCTGCTTTAAAGGGTCGCGATACACCAAGAACTGAGCTGCTTCCCGACCCCTCCGAACCAAGAAAATCCACTATTTTTAACACTCAAATTCATCCAAAATCATCCTAATTATACAATTCAATTATCATAAACATTCTAACATGTTTTGAGCAACATAACCCAGCAAAAACCTAACTTAGAAAACTCACCAATATAACACTTTAATCTTGAAACCCATAAGCTCAAAAACTCCTTAGAATAGGCAGTAATTCCCAAAATCCAGATGCTTTACCATTATTGTAGGCTTACCTTTACTGAAGAGCAAGTCCACCAACTAGTTGCTGAGTTAATTCCCAAGCCTTAGGCCCAATTTATTCTTTCAAAATCAAGAACCCAGAACACTTAGAACTTAGCCCAAATCTACATAATTCAATGACCAAGAAAGTGATTTAAGACTTACCTCAATTCCTGATTGAATCCCTTAGCTAACACTGAGCCAATCCCCAAAGTTCCAACTCCAATCTCTGAGTTTCCAGCCAAAACTCCCTTGATTTCACTTATTAGAGAGAGAGAAAAGAGGGAAGGTTCGATTTAGGTGTTTCTACTATTTTCCTAACATTTTTTTATCTATCCTTTGTTACTTAAGTTAATCCCTAGGCTCAGGGCACCAAAAACGTTCCCGAGGGAAAAATGGTAAATTTCCCCAGTATTCCCACCTAAGCTTCCTAACCTTAAATATATCTCAAATTATTTATTTCCATAACCCGATAACCCAAATAACTGTCTAATATCCAAAATACCCCTTGACTCGCCCCGAGTCAAGTATCGGGTCCCGTTGTGACTTTCCCGCTACTTGCTCCCTAGGATTGCCTCGTGCCGAATGCTGCAAATATAAATATATCTACATAGTAATGTGGTCTCAACAGTTTATCACATTTATGCCCTAACGGGTCAAAATTACAATTATGCCCTTACAAGCTAAGCAGGGCCGCATGATTATCTAATACTCATTGTTGACGCGGTTCTTCGCCAACAGGTAATTAAGAAAAGAAGAGAAAGGGATTAGTGCTTAGGTTGAACCGAAACAGATATATGATCTTAGGAAATGAAACGGTGACTCAAAGTACGTTTTTTAAGTGGTTCAAAGGTTAAAATCCTTCTACTCCACTAGTCAGTATTATTGCTATATACTGGGTATTTGATTACAGGGTAATTCTTACAATCGAGAATCCAACCTCTATTATCTCCTAAGGCCTCCATATTTATAGGAGATGGCACCTGGGAGTTGGTAAGAAGGTCATCCCGTGACCTTCTTACCTATCATATCAACTCTGTGACATTCATGATTAATTCCTAAACCTGACACATAAGTGTGGTCAAATCAATAGGCAAGGGGATAATGGGCCGCACGGCCCAACCCAGCCGTGGGTGTCTGAATACGCACATTCACGCTGCGTGTCCGAGAAGTTAGGGATATATCAGACACATGATGTCTGATATATGCACGTTTACCTTGTGTGGTTGACTTTATAAGAGGTCACAGTCTCCAACTCTAGCTCGTACCATGAGCTAGATACTTCACTCGACCTGCGGCCTTCAGAGTCCAGACCCAACCCTCAGGCAATCTTGGCGAACCCTTAGGTTACCTCGAGCTAAAGAGGTAGGACCTTACGATGGCAGCTTCGGTCTTGGGGACGTTCATGTGGTAATCATGATTAGGCCACATCTTAGCTCGCTAATCAGCCCGTGGGAAAACCAGGGCGTACATCTTCCCCCCAAGCCCCTGCTCGTGGTACATGACGTCGTATAAGGCCACAGTAGGGGCTTTTAGGCTTCCCCATGAACTCTTCATATTCCACATTTTACGCAGGTGCCTAATATGTGGAACATCGCGGTTGGTGACGGTACGTCTTCCGAGAACCGCATTTAATGGTCTAGTCTATGCCCAGCCGTCGTTGCGTATTTCGAGTGGAGGGCCTTGGATCCCACATCAGGGCCATCTAACGACCTTATTTACGTGACCCTTCACGTATATAAACGGGGTGGCTACCCTACGCCTAGGCCACCCTTTCATTTGAAATTTCTCAGAAATTTTCTCTTCTTCTTGCTCTAAAAAATCCCCCCTTTTCCTCTTTCCAGTTGCCACCTTCGGCGTTCCAGAAACTCAGGTGCAAGGACTCCCTCAAAGCTTTGGAAACAAATACTTCGACAAAGCTCCCACCTAGGCGACACCTTCATCCACTCCCCAGCCAAACACTCTGTAAGTCTCCTGACTGTGCATGTTTTGAAAATATTTTTCACTGTAGCTTAGGTAAATATTTACTGTAGCCGCATGCAAAGGTTTACTGGTTTTTATGGGTATGAAGGGTGAAAGCCTTTTAGGTTAGGGTATTTTTGCAGTAGGAAATCACTTAGGAGTATGGTTTACAGGATGCCTTTTCTGGGGACAATTTCTGGGCAGGATTTTTGGTATATTTTGGGTGCAAAGCCAGGTAGCTTAGGGGACACGTTTCACAGGCGATTTTGCCTTCCTTGCCTATCGAAACTTTCCTTCCAAGGAAAATTCTATCCTGACCCTCCTGACACACGAATTCCGAGTAATCGGGGATCTGTTGGGAGCACAGGCGCGTGTTCATTGAACCGCGTGGTCTCACTCTCCACGGGCTAGTCTTATCTCAGCTCGTGCAAAGAACACTCCTTTTGACTCTTCCATATGCTTAGGTCGCCTTTTCTGAAATCTTTTCTTTTGTTCGCTAGGTGACCAGATGGAACCGAAGAGGAACGCTCCAAAGAAGACCGTCGGCAACTCGGCCTCGCAGCAAGACAAAGGAAAAGCGGTGATGCCAGAATCCCCGATCCCCAACTTTGGGCCGGTAGTGGAACAGGAGCTCGAGGTGGCTCCTGACGCGTTCTTTGAGGCGGAGAGGATCGTCTCAAAGATTACCGACCAGACGAATATCAATAAACTATTCCTCTCCTACAACATCGGGCTGGGGAGAGCATCAGTGATTGCCCGACCTCCCGCGGAAGGCGAGCGGAGCTGCGCGCCGCTCGACGAGCCATTCGCGGCCTGGAGCGGCGAGCATTTCAAGGCAGGGGCCTTCCTCCCGTTGGATCAGTATTTCGCTGACTTCCTCAATTATGTGAGGTTGGCCCCATTTCAGCTCCCCCCAACTCTTATCGGTTGTTGGCGGGGTTAAGATATTTATTTTTGAAGCACGAGGGGGAGGTCCCCACTCCTGCGGATATTTTGTACTTTTTCTGCCTCAAGGCCAACCCGGATCAGCGGGGGTGAGGCGACGGGTTTTATTACTTAACCTGATTCCCCAACACGACTGCGGTCATCGAGCTGCCCAGCCACCCCAATGACTTTAAAGATCAATTATTTATGTCGGCGGGGTTCAGAAACTGCGAGCTCCACTACTTCAATCGTCCTCGTAAGTGCTTTATAACCTTAGCTTGTAAGTTAAGTATCATACAGCTCGTCCTGTATCCCTTTCGGATTTAGATTAATCCTGCAGCTATCTTCGCGAGGACAGAGAAATCTGTGACCCTCGGGGCCCAATACGAGACACTGGCGGGCTTGCCCCCCAGTGAAAAGGATTACCGCGTGCTCATAACAGACGAGACGATGGTGGCCTGCAAGCTGATTTTCCCCAATCAGACTTTGAACCTAAGGAGGCCCCGGGGCTTCCCCCAGCCCGCGACACCAGACCCACCATCGTAGAGGAGGTCGCGGGAAATGATGATGAGGAGGACGAGGTTCCCCTCGTGAGGAACAAGAAGCGGGCATTGGAGGTCGCCCAAACAGCGGGCGAGGAGCGGATCCGATCCGGAGCAGCCGCGGGTCCTTCTAGCTAAGGTAACCCTTACATGTTTAGGAATTTAGATAGGGCCATTGCCGACCCCCGGCTAGCTAGGTTCAATCCTAGACAGCTTGTCCATCGTCACCGAAGTGATCCGGACTTGGACACAACCCTGCTTCATTATGTCGACCGGCTCGTGCTGGACTACCAAGATAGCCGACCTAGGGCTACCGTAGTAGTGGATAACACCTTAGCCTTTAGGTCGATCCTATTCGAGGAGTATGGGACCAACCTTCGGTCATGGTCATCTCTCCGGAGGGGTGCCGTAGCTCCGGGGCTTAGGCAATATGTAGAAGAATCTAGCCCTGAATCAACCTCGGACCCAGAACTTGCGCTAGCTCGGGAAGTAATTGACTTAGATTCTTCTTCTAGCTCGGGGGGTAGGATCCTTTTTAGCATACACATACTTGAATTTCTCTCTTTCCCCCCTTGTTTTTGTTTCTGCATGACTGCCAACTTTTGTACTAACCATATCTTTGTTTTGACATAAGAGATGTCTCAGCCCGAAGAGAGTTTGCGAGGTGCGTTCGCCGGGGGGAACCCCTCAGCTGGGGCCTCTGGGCCAAGAATGAAGAGGCTCCGGACGTCTAAGCACGCCGCCGGGACCCCCGCCAAATCTCCTGCTAAGGAGAAAGAGCAACCCCCAGCCGCCCAGGTCGTGGGAACGGTTCCTGCTGCTGCAGGGGGAGCAACATTCCCCCACCTCCCCCGCGAGCTCCGGCCCCCGTCCAAGACGCAGGGGCCGAGCCCGGGACTTTGGCTATTGTACCCTCCGATGTACGCATCCCAGTCAATCCCCAGGACCTGGAGAAGATTCCAGAGGCCTTCCGGGGAATGGTGTATGAGTCGGCGAACTACGCCGTCAGCCACATATACAAGTTCAAAGAGAAGGAGCTCAGGGCCATCGAGACAATGAGCCCAGGGGGCGTGATGGAGTCTTCATTGGGCATGACCCTAACGGTAAGCTGACTTTACCCTTTTATGGATTTTTATTACCATGCTTTGCCCTGTGTTTCCTTTCTCCCTTCTCTTTTTTTTTAAAGGCAATCGCCTCTCCGATTTCGCAGGGTGCCGTTGCCCTTCACCGGAGCATCGCCAGGGCCAAGGTTCAGCTCGAGGAGATGAGGAGCGAGCACCAGGCAGTTGTGGCCACTCACCAGACTTCTCTGCAAGCGGCTAAGGATGCCTTGGTGATTTCTCAGGGTGAGCTGGAAAAAACTCGCCCAACGATTCAAGAGCTCGAGACCGCCCTCGCTACCACGCGGACAGACCTAGATGTTGCTAAGGCGGAGGCCAAGGCCGAGCTGGCGACCGAGCGGGCAACTTCAGAGGCTGCCATGGAAGACATGTTCTACCATTGCTGGGCCTTTAACCAGGACACCGACTTCTCCTCCCTGGCAGCGAACATCTGGGAGCGCTTGCTGGTGAAGTTCCAAGGTCGCCTCGATAAAGAAGTGCCTTCCGAGGCCGGGGAAGGCTCCGGCGCAGCTGAGCAAGGCGAGACGGCGACCTCCAAGGGGCAACCTGGCGGAGCTTAGGGCCTTCCTCTCTCGTGCCCTTTCCTTCAATATTTTTCAACTTTTTTTGTGTAACCTTTGCATGAGGTGCTTCCACCTCGAGACAATTTAACTATCAACTTTATTTTTAATTGATTTACTCCCCTTTGTCTCTACGCATTTTAGTTACAATTTTGAAAAACTTAGTCCGCGTTAATCTTTATCTATATCTCGAGCTCTTTAGGAAGAACAACGATCGATAGATTTAGATTAACTTCCAAGTTTTTTGACCTGGTTATATCCAGGAACTTAATTTGAAAACTTAGTTCGTGTCAATTTTTATCAATATCTCGAGCTCCTTAGGAAGAACAACGATCAATCGATATGAATCAACCTCTAAGTTTTATGACCTGGTTATATCCAGGAACTTAATTTGAAAACTTAGTCCGCGTTAATCTTTATCTATATCTCGAGCTCTTTAGGAAGAACAACGATCGATAGATTTAGATTAACTTCCAAGTTTTTTGACCTGGTTATATCCAGGAACTTAATTTGAAAACTTAGTTCATGTCAATTTTTATCAATATCTTCAGCTCCTTAGGAAGAACAACGATCAATCGATATGAATCAACCTCTAAATTTTATGACCTTGTTATATCCAAGAACTTAATTTGAAAACTTAGTCCGCGTTAATCTTTATCTATATCTCGAGCTCTTTAGGAAGAACAACGATCAATCGATATGAATCAACCTCTAAGTTTTATGATCAAGTTATATCCAGGAACTTAATTTGAAAACTTAGTCCGCGTTAATCTTTATCTATATCTCGAGCTCTTTAGGAAGAACAACGATCAATCGATATGAATCAACCTCTAAGTTTTATGACCTGGTTATATCCAGGAACTTAATTTGAAAACTTAGTCCGCGTTAATCTTTATCTATATCTCGAGCTCTTTAGGAAGAACAACGATCGATAGATTTAGATTAACCTCCAAGTTTTTTGACCTGGTTAAATCCAGGATAGGTCTTAGTTCGCGTAAATCCTTACCAATATCTCGCGTTTTTTAAGAAAAACAATGATCAATCGATATGAATCAACTTCTAAGTCATTAAGGTGATCTGGTTATATCCAGGTACCATATGCCCCCTAAGTAACTGGGAAAGGGTCTTTCGTGGTTACTTTAGATTACACTTGAAAACATGTACAAATATAAACAAAAAGCTGATTCTCATTGCTTAATACATAAAAAATGGCCTTTCAGGCCTTACAAGTGAATCATTGATAATATTTCTTTAAATGGATGGCATTCCAAGTCCATGGGACTGCCCCTCCATCAAGCCGAGCTAACTTATAAGTTCCCTCCTTAATGACCTCGATGACTTGATATGGTCCTTCCCAGTTCGGTCCCAAGACTCCATCCTTGGGGTCCTTACTGGCCAAGAAAACTCTCCTGAGGACCAGGTCAGCAACGCTAAAGGCGCGACTCTTGACTTTTGAGTTGAAATAGCGAGTGATTTTTTGCTGATAATGGGCGAGCTGGAGTTGTGAATCTTCTCGCCTTTCATCAACTAGGTTAAGGGAAGCGCAAAGTAGCTCAAGGTTGCGGTCCTTGTCATAAGACTGGACCCTATGCGAAAGCACCTTAATTTCAACGAGGAGGATTGCCTCACTCCCAAAGTTCAAGGAAAAAGGAGTGTGACCTGTAGGAGTCCAATGCAAGGTCCGGTATGCCCAGAGAACCTAGGGGAGCTGTTCCAGCCAGACCCCCTTCGCTTCATCTAGTCGCTTCTTGAGGCTCGTCTTGAGAGTCTTGTTGACAGCCTCGACCTGGCCGTTTGCCTGGGGATAGGCCACGGAGGAGAAAATTTTCACAATTCTATACCTTTCGCAAAATTCGGTAAACAGGTCGCTGTCGAACTGAGTCCCATTGTCGGAGACAATCTTCTTGGGCAGCCCAAATCGGCAGATAATGTTCTTAACCACGAAGTCAAGGACTTTTTTGGAAGTTATCGTTGCCAAAGGTTCTGCTTAAGCCCACTTCGTAAAGTAGTCGATGGTCTCCACGGCGTAACAGACCCCACCCTTTCCAGTAGGGAGAGCGCCAACCATGGGGAAGAGATCATCTTCAGCTCAATTGGAGGAGCTCGGGCAACGGTGGCGAATCGCTGGCACTTGTCGCACTTCCTCACGTATGAGATTGAGTCTTTGGACAGAGTTGGCCAATAATAACCTTGCCTCAGGACCTTTAAGTCCAAGCTTTGCCCCCAGTGTGATCTTTGCAAAAACCCTCATGCACTTCCTGCAGGATGGCCTTTGCTTCGCCTGGGAGAACACATCGTAGGAGAGGTAGGGAGTGCCCACGTCCGTATAACATTCCATCTACTATAGTGTACCTGGGGGCTTCATAGAGTATTCGCCGTGCATCATTATGCTCTTTAGGTAGCTTTCCCTCGACGAGATACTCAAGGATGGGGGTCATCCAGGTCGGCCTGGCGTCGATCATCTCGACCTCCGCTCTGGCTTCCTCTATACTTGGTTTCTCCAAGAATTCTACTGGCACTAGTCCCAAGGTATCTGCCTCCCCAGAGGTGGTGAGCTTGGCGAGAGCGTCTGCGTTAGCATTCTACTCCCAGGGTATCTGCTCGATCGAGCCCCGCCCGAACGCAGACAGCTCAACCATTACCCTTGCTAGATAGGCAGCCATTTTTGGCCCTCGTGCTTGATATTCGCCTAAAACCTGGTTTACCACGAGCTGGGAGTCACTGAAGCACTGGACGGAGCTCACCTTTAGCTCCTGGGCTATCCTCAGCCCGGCTAACAAAGCTTCGTACTCGGCCTCGTTGTTGGAGGCCTTGAACCCGAACCTCAGCGCCAGGTGGAATCTATGTCCCTCAGGGGATATCAAAATGATTCCAGCCTCGGAGACGTTCTCGTTGGATGAACCATCCACAAATATCCTCCATGACGCATGGGCCGAGGTGACTTGGGGCGAGTCTTCTACAAGATCCTCTCGAAATTCTGTGCACTCGTCTACAAAATCGACCAAGGCCTGACTCTTTATAGCAGTTCACGGAGTGTAACGAAATTCGAACTGGCTAAGCTCGATTGCCCACTTTAACAAGCGTCCCGATGCTTCAGGTTTTTGTAAAACCTGCCTTAAAGGCTGATCGGTCATGACGTGTATTGAGTGGGACTGGAAGTACGGCCTGAGCTTTCGCGAGGCCGTGATAAGGCAGAACGCCAATTTCTCCATCAACGAGTACTGGGATTCTGCTTCGAGAAGTCTCTTACTGATGTAGTAGACTGGCTTCTGAATCCGGTCTTCTTTCCGGACCAACACGGCACTGGCTGCGTCCTCTGTGACAGCTAGGTAGAGAAAAAGAGGCTCTCTTACTTTTGGTTTGGATAGTACGGGTGGCTCGGCCAGATGTGCCTTCAGGTCGAGGAAAGTGCTTTCACACTCTTTTATCCATTCGAACTTCTTGTTTCCTCGGAGTAGGTTGTAGAATGGCAAGCACTTATTGGTGGACTTCGAAATAAACCGGTTTAGGGCTGCCACCCTTCCTGTCAGGCCTTGGACATCCTTGCGCGACCTGGGTGAAGGAAGCTCGAGCAATGATCTTATCTTGTCGGGGTTTGCCTCGATTCCTCGGGTATTGACTATGAACCCCAAGAACTTCCCTGATGCAACTCCAAAAGTGCACTTCTATGGGTTAAGCCTCATGCCATACTCAAGCAGTATCTTAAAACATTCTTCCAGGTCGGAAACATGGTTATCGACAGTCTTTGACTTGAATAGCATGTCATCAACGTACACTTCCATGTTTTTTCCGATCTGGTCTGCGATCATTCTGTTTACTAACCTTTGGTAGGTAGCCCCGACATTCTTCAGCCCGAACGGCATGACCTTGTAACAATAAACGTTAGTCGGGGTCATGAAGCTGGTGTGTTCCTGGTCGGCCGGATTCATGGCGATCTGATTGTAGCCTGAGTGCGCGTCCATAAAGGACATGAGCTCGTGCCCCGCCGTGGCATCCACCAATTGGTCAATCCTTGGCAATGGAAACACAATCCTTGGGGCAGGCTTTATTCAGATCGGAGAAGTCGAAGCAGGTCCGCCATTTCCCGTTGGGCTTTGGGACTAGCACGGGGTTGGCGACCCAGATCGGAAACTTGGCTTCACGGATAAAGCCGCATTTCTTGAGCCGGGCTACTTCTTCTTCTAGGGCTTTAGCCCGAGTTGTTCCTAAATGTCTTTGTTTCTGGGACTTTGCCGGAACGCTTTTATCCAGATGAAGCGTGTGCATAATGACACTCGGGCTAATTCCCACCATATCCTCGTGTGACCATGCAAATTCGTCCAGGTTATCCTGCAGAAACCTAGTCAGCTCCGCCTTCCTCTTGCTATAGAGGATTTTCCCGAGCTAGACCTTCCATGAAGGGTTCTGCGGATCGATGTTCACTTCCTCGAGCTCCTCAATAGCCTGGAGCTCGGACCAATCTTCGCCTATTCGGGGGTCAATATCCTCACTTAAGACGATGTTCTCCTCCTCGGCGCTTTGAGGTTTTTCAATCTCAGGATCAGCTAAGGGTTCCTAAGATTCCTCCTCACTACCTTAGACGGCCATTGCTAGCTGCCCGAGTTTAGATTTTCCCTTCATGGAAATGCTGTAGCATTCCCTGGCAGCGAGCTAATCGCCGTGGACAGTGCATATTCCCATGGAAGTAGGGAATTTCATCGCGAGGTGGCGAATGGAAGTGACGGCCTCAAAAGCTATGAGCGTAGGTCGTCCCAAAATTGTGTTGTATGCAGCGGAGCAGTTGATGACCACGAACTCGAGGAGTTTGGAGACTGTTCGAGACCCTTCTCCCAATGTAATCACTAGCTCGATCGTCCCTATTGCTGCTGATCCTTCTCCCAAAAAACCGTATAGCATCATGGAGGTTGCCTTAAGCTTGGCAACGATCAAACCCATCTTCTCTAATGTGGACCGGAATAGGAGGTTCACAGAGCTCCCATTGTCGATCAGCACCCTCCTGACTCTTCGATTGGCAAGCTGAACTGCCACGACCAAAGGGTCATTGTGAGGGAACTGGACATGGCCCGCATCTTCCTCTATAAAAATGATCAGTTGCCTGTCCAGTCGCTGCTGTTTTGGCTGACTCTGTTCCGGGACGAACTCTACTCTGTTGTGTGCCTTAAGTTCGTTCACGTACCTCTTCTGGGCACCCCTGCTCGTGCCAGCCATATGCGGTCCTCCAGAGATGGTGGATATCTCCCCTCCCACCACGGGAGGGGGGACGTCCTGATCTACCCGAGATCCGGGCTGACTGGCTAAGACTTCCGGAGCAGGTCGACCTGCTGGGACCCTATTCCGCGCGTTTTGAGCCAAGGGGCCGGCTCAGATGAGAGTCTCGATCTCATCTTTTAAATGCCTACAATCGTCGATATGGTGGCCACCATCGTTATGAAAACGGCAAAACTTGGAGATGTCTCTCTTCCCCTTTTGGTGCTTCAATGGCTCCGGCCTCTTCCAGGGGAGGCGAGTAGAGTTAGCTAGGAAGATATTCTCCCTAGACTGTGTGAGCTCTGTATAAGTCGTGTAGACGAGCTTGAACTTGTCCACGGACTTATTCTTCTTTTGGCCGTGCTGGCTGCCTTCACCATTCCCCTTTCTTTTGCCTCCACTGAGCTGGTTGTTCTGTGTGACATTTTGGGTCGCTGCCATGACCTCCGTCCCCACTTCAGCGGGCTGATCAGGGACCTGGCTGGTTCCTACGGCTTCGACTTCCTCCAAGTTGATCCATTCGTGGGCCCTGTTAAGGAATTCGTTAACTGAGCTAACTCCCTTTCTTTGTATGTCTTTCCACAGATCTCCTCCGACGAGGATTCCAGTTCTCATGGCCATGAGCTTGGAGCTATCATCTGCGTCTCTGGCCCGTGCAGTGACGTTCACAAATCTACTCAGGTAGGCCTTCAGAGTTTCGCCGGGCTGCTGCCTCACGTTAGCCAGAGAGTCGGCCTGAACGCGGGCAGCCTGGGAGGCTCGGAATGCCCTTTTGAAATCTGCCAAGAAAGTCTTCCAGGAGCTGATTGACTGTCTTTTTCCTTGCTTGAACCACTGCCTGGCAGGTCCAGTCAGTGTGGAAGGGAAGATTAAACATCGCAGCTCGAGGCCAATATTGTGGGTCATCATCAGGGTGTTAAACATCCCCAGATGATCCGAAGGATCTCCGTCTCCATTGAACTTGGACAGGTGCGGCATACGGAAACCAGGTGGGTACGCCGTTGCTGCTATGCTGGGGGCAAAGAGCTCCATCTCGTCCCTTGAATCATATTCATCTTTTTCTTTTTCTGACAGGAGCTTCCTCATCAGCTCCTCCATCTGGGCCAGGCGCTCGAGGGTTTGGTCCTGATGTCCTTGGTTATTCCGGGGCTGTTCAACAGCTCCGGGGCATTCCCGCCGTTACGTACTTCGGACAAGGCCCCCCCTGAGCGAGCATGGCTGTCTCCTTCTACTGGCTCCCCTCTATGGGAGTTAAGGCGGTCTCGTAGGTCGCCCCCTTGGGTGGCTTGTGGACTTTGTGCCAAGCTCAAACGCTGACGCAGGTCTCCGCTAGAAAGGTCACTCTGGCGACTGCCAATCCAGTAGCTCATGCTAGAGAGGCTTGGAGCACGCCTTTGGTGCTGAGGATCTGGGCTTTCCCTTGGCGCCCTGCTACGTCGGGAAGGTCCAGCTGATGGAGGGTTTCTCCTGCTACTCCCATAGGCTGGAATATCTCGGACGGGCCGAGGAGGAGATGGATATCTGATTGGAGACGGAGGATGCCTGACTGGAGAGGCGATCCTAGTTCCGTCAGGACGGATCAGGTTCGGTGGGGGCCTTTCGGCCCTGCCAACCTGCTGGTCCCGCGCCCGGTGATCTGGATGGGGCGCAGGACGGTTGTTTGGGATGGGCTGATGCTGCGAGCCCTCCCCGGACCTCCTTCTGGAATTTCTTCAAGCTGCCCTGGGCGCGCTCGAGGCTGGTTCGGAGCTAGGAGTCGAAGTTCTGACCGAATGGCTATACTGCTATTGTCCGGCTCTAGGCATTTCTTTGAAGTTTGCCTCTCGATGGTGTGATGAAGGAGTGGAGTGGTTTGTTGGAAGTCTGTCCGAGTGGATATGCCTGGACCGGTTACCCCGGCGGGACTTAGGAGCCTCGCCTTGCCTCTCTCCGACGTTAGCGTCGGTTGTGAGAGGGGGTAGTCGGGCCAGCACAGACTTGATTTGCTGGCTAGCTATTGCTAGTTGGCTCCTCAGCTGAGCATTCTCCATCTCCACTGCAGTGTAATAACACGGGTTTGGATTAAGTGGCCGGGGTGCCGAACTTCCGGTGTCATCTTGGCCCGCCGGCTGCTTTCCTGGCCGCCGGCTTCTCCATCTCCAAGGATGGCGGTATGATGAGCCTCCTGCCCATCATGATGTTTTGTCTCGTTACCGTGCCTGGATCGAGTAGTCACCATAGCTGGATGTTTGCGACAGCACTAATCGAACTTGCTCTCAATGAAAGCACCAAACTGTTGACGCGGTTCTTCGCCAACAGTTAATTAAGAAAAGAAGAGAAAGGAATTAGTGCTTAGGTTGAACCGAAATAGATATATGATCTTAGGAAATGAAATGGTGACTTAAAGTACGTTTTTTAAGTGGTTCAAAGGTTAAAATCCTTCTACTCCACTAGTCAGTATTATTGCTATATACTGGGTATTTGATTACAGGGTATTTCTTACAATCGAGAATCCAACCTCTATTAACTCTCAAGGTCTCCATATTTATAGGAGATGGCACCTGGGAGTTGGTAAGAAGGTCATCCTGTGACCTTCTTACCTATCGTATCAACTCTGTGACATTCATGATTATTTCCTAAACCTGACACATAAGTGTGGTCAAATCAATAGGTAAGGGGATAATGGGCTGCACGGCCTAACCCAGCCGTGGGTGTCTGAATACGCACGTTCACGCTGCGTGTCCGAGAAGTCAGGGATATATTAGACACGTGATGTCTGATATGTGCACGTTTACCTTGCGTGGTTGACTTTATAAAAGGTCACAGTCTCCAACTCTAGCTCGTACCATGAGCTGGATACTTCACTCGATCTGCAGCCTTCAGAGTCCAGACCCAACCCTCAGGCAATCTTGGCGAACCCTTAGGTTACCTCGAGCTAAAGAGGTAGGACCTTACGATGGCAGCTCCGGTCTTGGGGACGTCCACATGGTAATCATGATTAGGCCGCAGCTTAGCTCGCTAATCAGCCCGTGGGAAAACCAGGGCGTACACTCATAAACATGCATTTCACATATCCATATAATCATAGGATCATGCATATCACATAATCATGCATTTTTACCAGCGATTCACATAACCTCCAATTATGCCCTCCTGGCATACTAATCAAGGCCCTAAAGCCTTCTTATTAATTTTGGGTCGTTACATTTAATATCTAATCAAATTTAAATTCAAAATTTTTATTTTTATTTAGGCCCTTGTGCTTGTTGTTTTACTAACGAGATCTAGGTCCATGTCATCATATCTATCATAAGCTGTACACATATTAATAATTAATATAATTTAAAGTTTATTTTTATTTAACTTTGACTCGCATAATTGTTTCCTATATATATGAATTATATGGAAACTCTACCATAAATAAATGCTCTTGAATTTTAAAATAAAATAACTACAATACTTTATCAAGTACAATATTATTCCCGTGAATTAAATCACATGAAAACATGTGAGGTACATTTTATTAGATTATTATTATCATTGAGGTAGTAAATATGAATAACTATATGAGAAAATGTGTATTGGACATTTTTTTTAATTAAATTTATTCTTTTTAGTATTTTTCAATAATTAAGTAGTTAAGATATATAAGCTAAATAAATTTTAATCAAAATAATATGTATATATAATGGTGTTTTTAATTGTTAAGATATTTTAGTTTTGAATTTAAATTAATATTGTTTTTTAGTAATTTTTAATGAAAAAATACATGTGTAAAAAGAGTATGGTACATTTATTATATTATTATTAAGATGAAAAATAAGATAAGAATAATTACATGATGACTCAAATTCTAATAAATAATAAACGTGTATATAATTTATCGTATACGGTAGTTCAAGAAGAGATATTTTTATATAATATTATTAATTTAAATAGTAATATGAGATTTTATATATAATATTATTAATTTAAATAATAATATCTTATTTTAATTTAAACTAATGTGTGACTAAATTTATACTAATTAATTACTTATAACTACATTTTTTAAATTAAAGAATAAAAAAAATAAAAAAATACTATTATTATGTTAATCCATAAAGATTAAAGGAGAAAATAGAAAGAATATTTTGAAGAGATTTTAGAGTGCCACTGTTGATGCCGTTTCTCGTCAACTTAAATAGTAGAGTAATTAAACAAATGAAAAATGGAGCAAATGGATTTAAAGAGGAAGACAAGAAGGTTTTTACGTTGTTCAGCAGTTAATTCTGCCTAGTCCACGAGTCTATGTTATTAAGGCTTGGAGTTTTCTGGAAATTCTTCAGAGATGAATTCCCCAGAGCTTTCTCTCAAGAAATCAAGAATCGGTCCTTTACAAGTGGTGATTCCTTATCTAATTATAGAGAAGGTTGCAGAATTCATTCCCTCATATTTCGGGAAGATATTCTGTATGTCAATTGAAATAATGATATTAAATGCATTATCTCCTATATACACGGAAATGTCCCATGAAGATCGGGAACGTATAACAGATTAAATGACATTCCTTAAATATTGGGATTACACAACAATAAATATGTTCACATGTAATGGGCTATCCCAGGTGATTCATCAGGTCTTCGAGATCGGCAATCGGCATTGAGTCTGCCAAGACTTATGGGTCAATCACGAACTTGTCTGTCACACCCGAGCTTGCACTTCTCGAGCTCGAACTACCTCGCCTAAGGACAATCGGTAAAAGATAAGTTTCGTGCCATTGCCCATCACGAGGTCAGAGAATATCTGAGGTTACACATCCTTAAAGTCGTTACTTTACTTTAGACGGTTCTACGGCTGGACCATATGATGTTTTCATACATTTCGAGCTCACACATGACGAGCCCAGTTTTTGGAGTCATAACCTCTTATCTCGAAATCTGGGTGTAACATTTTGCCCCCTCAAAAGTATCAGTTCGAATCCTATGAGAAGGAAACTTTTGAACTGCCCCTCTTGGCAACTATACCATCAATTGCACTCGAGTGTGGACACGCGTCAGCCACGGGTTGCTCAATCAGTGTACTTGAGTGCTTTTCATACCACACGCACGTCCATCCGCCTGCCACCTTTATGACGCCAGTCTTCCGTTTGTCCCTGGCCATTTGATCCAGTATTAAGATTGGTCAATGGTCCAGATCACCTCGTCATTTGGTATCCTCTGGGCCTATAAATATGTCAGGGTGCCCTAGCGGCTTGCACTCTGCGTGCTAGACGCCGATCCTGGCCCCTTGCCGTATCCGAATTCTTGCCGTTCTCGGCCTTCGTCATTCTCGACCCTCACCGTTCATTCATAACATACATAACATTCATAGAAATATACACGCATATTAAACATAAATATTAGGGATGCACCCTGTAATACAAACAATTGGACCATGCCATACTCTACGGGTACAACAGTTTTCTTACTTGTGTCCCGAGCTGCATGAGTACCGCGATTCCGAGCATAGTCCTCTAACCCAAGCCTTATTGAAAACCTAGTCACAACACATTCATAATAAACATCCGTCAAGCCTTAAACCAATAAATAACTTCAGAATATTAATCTAGCCTCTGGGACCTTGGATTCTACTAAACCAGGTAGTAGAACCCTTCCTGAGCCTTAACATTTGGGTTCCCGAGCTTAAAACCCTCAAATATCAAACATTGGACATTTGAGTCGCGACCCAGCCCCTTAAGGGCTCCAGCGCGCCCAAGTCAGAGGAAAAACCCATCTCTACTGAAGGACATGGGTTGCGGCAATCCAGACGCTGCGCTACGACGCCTGGGCAATTTTCTGAGGCCCCCTGTCCTAAATGTTCAAGCGGGTCACGACGCTTGATGAACAGGGCCGCGACTTGAGCATTAAAACCAAAAAATACCACCATTTTTAGACTTCTAAATCTCCTGCAAATCAATCCAAACCTATGCTAATGATAGAATTAAGCCTCAAATAACTTATGCTATGCTCAGAGCAGCATATAACCTCAAAGAAATTGATTAAAACCCCATTACAACCCAAATCCAATCACCCTAGTTTCCATCCCCGAAAACTCTAACAAAAACAGAAAGAGAAGAACACTATAAAATACTTGTTATAATCCTTACCTTCGTGTTGATCTCGCCCTGAGCTAACTCCAGTTGCCACAAGCATCAGATTCCCAAAGCTTCAGCCGCAACTTCAAAGCCTCAACCTCTAGAATTTCCAAAATTGCTTAAGTCCCCAAGTGAAAGAGAGGAGGAACCGAGAAAGAAAGCTAGAGGGATTGACTATTTTGCTTCCTTCTGGTTTCCATAATAGTGTAGTGGCTAAGTGTCACCCCAGCTGCGTAAGTCCCAAAATGTCTAAAATGCCCTTAAGCCTATCCTCAATCCTTTAATGCCACCAAGGGCAATTTCGTCATTTTCCACATCATGCTAGGTCCTCGAGTGTTCCTATAAATCCCTATTTAATCCTGACATGCCCAAATAATTGTTACATTACCACCCGTTACCCAGTAATTCCCGAACACATATTATATTCCCATAATACCCCTAGGCTCCTCCCTAGCCGAGTATTCAACCCCGCTGTGACTATTTATCTAATCTGCTCCCTAGGACCATCTCGGATTGTGCATCACAAATATATCCCCACTCATCCATGGTATCAATCACAATATATACATATATCACATTTATGCCCTCAATGGGCTAAATTACATATATGCCCCTAATAACTAAATGGGGCCCACATGTATATTTAGTTCACCTAACAGATGCATTTCTAATCATATAATCATTTAATTCACATATTAGCATAATTAAATCCATTATTGCCCTCCTAGCACGCTAATAAAGACCCTAAGCCTTATTACCATATTTGGGATGCTACAACTATCCATTCCTTACAAAAATTTCATCATTGAAATTGCCTAAATAACTCAGGATACCGATCATGCATATCTATCTTAAGCTCCCAAGTCGGCTATTCAACTTTGATGTTCCTCACATAAATTTCACAAAGGTGATGGTCTTGCTCCACAAGAATTTAACCTTTCAATCTAAAATCTGAATGGACTTCTCTTCATACGATAAATCCTAATCCAGCTCCAGGTTTTCATAAGTCAGGACATGCGTAGAATCTGACACATACTTCCGGAGCATGGATACGTGAAACACATTGTGAACCCCTTATAGAGCTAGAGGCATCACCAATATGTAAGCTACCTCTCCAACCCGTTCTAGAATCTCAAAGGGGCTGACAAACCTAGGGTTCAGCTTGCCCCTTACTCCAAACCATTTCACCCCTCTCAAGGGAGAAACTCTAAGAAACACTTGTTCACCGACTTGAAAGTCTACGCTCATGCGTCTCAAGTCTGAGTAGCTCTTCTGCCGACTGTAGGAGGAAAGCTTTCGAGCTCTAATATTCTCAATTGCCTCATTTCTCCTCTAAATAACCTCAGGACCCCATCTCATCCCAATGGAAGGGTGACCTGCACTTCCTCCCATATAACATCTTATACAAAGCCACTCGGATATTCGCCTGATAATTGTTATTGTATGAAAACAATCAAAGGGAGATACTTACTCCAACTATGTGCCCATAGCCTTCTGCAGGCTCTCCCAAAAATTTAAGGTGAAGGTGGGGTCCCAATCGAATACTATCGACCTCGGTGCCCCATGAAGTTGCACAATTTCCTTTACATACTATTCCACCGTATAAGTTATCTTAACAAGCAAAAAGTCGACTGACTTGGTATACCTATCTACAATCACCCACACTGAATCATGTTGTCCAACAATCTTTGGCAATCCCACCACGAAGTCCATGGTGATATCCTCTGATTTCCATTACGGAATCCCTAGAGGCTGCAGCAACCCTGGTGGCCTCTGATGTTCAGCCTTTACTTTCTGACAAGTCAAACACCTGGCCACATATTCCACCACATCCCTCTTCATTCCCGGTCACCAATACAAAGTTCTTAAATCTTGGTACATCTTTGTCGTACCCAGATGTAAAGAATAGGGAGTGGTATGAGACTCATCTAAGATCTCTCACCGGATACTAAAATCTATCGGAATGCAAATCCGACCATTGTACCTCAGTAAACTCATCTCTAAAATAGAAAAAGTCTTAAGCCGCTTCGGCTAAGAAACCCTTTCTGTACTCTCTCAACTGAGGATCCTGCCCCTGTGCCTCCTTAATCCTTTAAAGGAGCGTGGACTAAAGAGGGATGTTGGCTAGATGACCAACCACCAACTAAATATTGGCTCTAGTCATCTCTTCAGATAACTTATCTGATATCTGCCTCGAACAGAATAACTATCCTATGCCCTTCTGACTCAGTGCTTCGGCCACCATATTGGCCTTCCCAGGATGGTATAAGATGTCGTCGTCATAATCTTTTACAAATTCCAGCCAACGTCTCTGGTGCATATTCAGATCCTTATGAGTAAAGTACTTTAAACTCTTATGGACTGTGTATATTTCACACTTCTCGCCATACAAATAATGCCTCCAAACCATAAGTGCAATTACCACCGCTGCCAATTCCAGGTCATGTGTGGTAAACCTCTGCTCATACTCCTTCAATTGTCTCGACGCATAGGCTATCACATTTCCAGCTTGCATTAGTACATACCCCAAACCATGCCTTGAAGCATCACAGTAGACTACAAAATTTTCACTATCTGACGGCGGACTTAATATTGGAGTGGTGATTAGTTGCTGCTTCAACTCCTTGAAACTGTTCTCACACCTGTTTGTCCCCACATACTTAGTCTTTTTACACGTCAGTTCGGTCAGCAATGTGGCTATTCTGGAGAATTCCTCGACGAACCGCCGATAGTCGCTGCCAATCCCAAAAAGCTACTAACCTCTGGTACACTGCTCGACCTGGGCCAATCTCTCACTTGCTCAATCTTACTTGGGTCCACCAAAATCCCCTCCTTACTGACGATATGGCCCAAAATTGTTAATTGGGGTAGCCAAAACTCACACTTGCTTAACTTAGCGTATAACTTGTGCCCTCTCAACCGCTGTAGTACCAAGCGAAGATGCTCCTCATGCTCTGCCTATGAATAAGAGTACAAAATTATGTCATCAATAAATACGATAACAAACTTGTCCAAATAATCACTAAAGACCCTATTCATCAATTCCATGAAGGCTGCTGGGGCATTGGTTAATCCAATGGACATAACCAGGAATTCATAGTGTCCATATCTCGTGCGGAATGCGGTCTTCGGTATGTCCTCCTCTTTAATCCTTAACTGGTGGTACCGA
Organism: Humulus lupulus; assembly: GCF_963169125.1. Lineage (NCBI taxonomy): Eukaryota > Viridiplantae > Streptophyta > Magnoliopsida > Rosales > Cannabaceae > Humulus > Humulus lupulus. The sequence goes on from NC_084796.1 coordinate 38,743,971, forward strand.
AGATCAATTTTGGAGAACAGTGTCTTCCCCTATAGTTGGTCAAACAAGTCGTCGATCCTAGGCAGTGGATAATTATTCTTGATGGTCAACTTGTTCAACTCTCTGTAATCAATACACATCCTTAAGGATCCATCCTTCTTTTTGACGAATAACATTGGAGTACCCTACGACGAAAAAAACGGCCTAATGAATCCCAAATCCAGTAACTCTCACAACTGAATCTTCAGTTCCTTTAACTCTACTGGAGCCATTCTATAAGGTGTCCTAGATACTTGCTCCGCCCCTAACACCAACTGTATGAAGTACTCGGTCTCCCGGTGTGGTGGCAACCCTGTTAAATCTGTAGGGAACAAATCAGGAAACTCACATACTATAACGCCCTGGTTACCCCAGGAAAGTTACTGTGAACGGTGAACCAAAAATTTGACTCATTGCCTGAGTCATTTGGTTAAAAATGTGTTCTAAGTGGTATTAACAGGTTAAGGTGGAAACCAATAAAAAGGAAAGGATATGTTTTATTTAATACATAAAACTGTTCATGGGCCCATAAAAGATTTACAAGTTATTTAAAACTCAAAATGGTCATTACAGTTTCAAAATTACAAACTCGCCGACCTAAGCGGCAAAAATAGGGTAAACCCCCTAGTTCCTCTGAGAACTCCTTGGCCGTGGTGGTCAAGCGGCCGCATTTGTACACATCACCACCTAAGCTCTCCACTCAAGGCTGGGTGAGCTTTTCTTTCCCTTTACCTGCACCACATAGCACCCATGAGCCAAGGCCCAGCTAGAAAACACAATAAAGCATGATATAATATCAACAATGATCATAATAATCATTCAGGACTATCAGTCCAAAACAGACAGGTGACTGTAGCAAAAGTCATAAAAGTGGGTACAGCTCCCTCTAGCCATGTGACGATAGGGTCACCAGGGCTTAACTGATAAGTGATTCTTTCGTAAGTTTGACCAGGATAGGTGTATGGTGAATAGTCACCAATATAACCTTACTCATGACCATAGAGTCATAACCCTTGAACATCGTTCCCTAGCCATGTGACAACAGTCACCGGGGCCTTATGCCCTGGCTCTGAGTGCTAGCGTTAGACTAGCCAAGCGCTTATAAGTTCATCGACCTTAGGGTCGGTCCAGTATTAATACCATATAGCCATTCAATGCTGATATCGATTAGATCTAATCTTCATTTGGCTTAACGTTCACGACGCTATGCCATTTCTGACTCTTAGGTCAGTATCCCTGACTAGTCAGTGCCATATACAGACAAACAATATTTGCTAGCATTCAATATACAATCTGTGTCCACATTTATCAATCAACATGCCTTAATACAAACACACATGTCACATATACTCAATGTGCAGTTTTCTTCCCTCTGGTTCGAGTGAAGATTAATATAAGAACGACCCTTGAGAACGATCAATCTTTTAACTCCTTAACGGTCACCTGGTCATAACCAAAATATAGGATTCATCAATGAAAATGATAAACAAAGGTTCCCAAACCAAAACCTAGCCTCCGAGACATCAAATCCTACTAAACCGGGTAGTAGGATCGATCCCGAGGCCTAAGGCTTGAATCCCCAAGCTAAAAACTCATTTCTGGCCAAAATGCCCTTATGGGTTGCGGCCCTCCCTAGCCACACCGCAGCCCACCCCCCAGACAGAGGCGGCCTTCCCTGCCAAGCATCGTGGGCCGCGGCTCACCATAGCCATGCCGCGGCTCATTACGCAAAATAGCAAAGAACCAGAATTTCTCCCCTGCGTTCTCCTTGAAACCAACCCTTCAAACCAATTCCAAACATCAACCTAACACCCAATTCAACCCCTAAACTTCATCTACAACTCACCCTCATCAAAACCTAAGTTAAACACCAACCTAGCTTCCATTAATTCCAACCATCCATAAGGAAATTACAAACTGAAAACTTAAAGCCAAAACAGAGTAAAACCATAAACCAATGGTTGTAACTCACCTCAAACTTGAGATTAAACCCCCTTCAATGAATGAACCAACCCTATGAACTCAGCTCCTTGATTTCCTAGCTTGATTCCTCACTTTGAGCTCAAAATCTCCAAAGGAAGAGAAAGAGAAGGTGATGTACGGGAAGGAGAATTATTTGTTCTGTCTTGTTCTGCTTTGATCTACAGCCAACTAAAGCCTCATATAAATCCAAACCAAATGACCTAAATGCCCCTAGGTCATCTAAGGTTTCTAAAGTCATCCCAAGGGTAAAATCAGTATTTTCCCCCTATCTCGTTAATCATAATTAACGCTCTCCAATTCCCACTAATCTCGATAATCTCAAACACCAATAATTCATATCCCGTTACCCTATAATTCCCAGTAATACTCTAATCATTAAAATCACCCCGAGACTCACCCCGAGCCCCGAGCTTAAGCCTGTTATGACCAAACCGATAAATTGTATTTAAAGATCATCTCATGCCGAATAACTCGAAACAATCCACATTATAATGTGGCCTCACAATATATCATTGACATGCAAACAAACATACAATTATGCCCTCAACGAGCCAAATTACCAAAATACCCCTGTAAACAAATGTGGACCCACATGCATGCATATAACATCATATTATAATATAATTCTCATAAACATGCATAAATTCACTTAATGGCATAATTAAACAGTTATGGCCCTCCTGGCCTACTAATCCAGCCATTAAACCATATTAGGGATTCCGAGGCATTACACATACTAATCTGGTCTTATCCGTTCTAATCGAAACAACTCTAGAAGTATCCACAATGTTTGCTAGGAATCCTATGCAACCTTCTTGCATTAGGTCTCTAGCCTTCAGCGTCAAAATCATACTTGTAGTCCACTTATTGTCCCCACAAATACAAAGGGTACCTCCCCTTCTGGTTAAAATGTTACCATCCTGCGCTTGCAGTCAATCGTCGTCCCATACTTCAATAAACAGTCCATCCCTAGGATCATATCAAAGTCATTCATTGCTAACTCAATCAGGTCCACATACAACACCCTACTGTCTATCTCTACATGCAATGCTCTTTCCCATCTCCTAGAGACTACGAACTCCCAGTTGGTCTACACAGCCGATCTATCACTCTATCATATACAAATGAATGAGTGGCCCTTGAATCAATCAATGCAGTAAAAGAAGAACCAACACTAGAGATATGATTTGTCACGACCAAAGGACTAGCCTCAGCCTCAGTATGGGTCAAGGTAAATACTCTGGCAGGAGTGAGACTGTCGCTCTGTTTCATTTCTTCCTTCCTAGCTTATGGGCAGTCCTTCTTCAAATGACTAATGCTCCCAAGGGTAAAGAAGGCGATGATCCTGCACTATCCTTGATGTCATCGTCTGCACTAAGGACACACTGGGAAACTCCTCTAGTTGTCTCCCCCACCCTGACGGCCATTGAAAGCACCCCGCGCCCTCCTATCTGAGCTAGGAGAAACAAATGAATCTTGGGCCTTTCTCTTCAGTTCATTGGGGCCACTACCCCAGCTAGATCCAGTAAAAGGAGGCACCATCCTCCGAGCATCGCGCCTAGTGGCACCATCCAGAGTTATCTTGATGTCGCGGGCGATCATAACATTCAATCCCAACAGAAATCGATCTCTCTGTGCCATTTCAGCAGGCACCAAATCCGGCGTGAACTTCGCTAACCGGTTAAACTTCAAGGTATACCTAGTAACCGTCATCCAATTCTGAGTGAGGATAGTAAACACATCAACCGTCATAGCTCGGACTGCGAAACTGTAATACTTCTCATTGAATATGTTTCTTAATTCTTCCCAAGTCATGAATGCAACATTTCCTTCTCAAAGACACAAAATCCCACCAGATGCGGGCATCTTCTCTCAACATGTAGCTAGCACAGACTACTCTCTCATTCCCTTCAACCCTCATAAAATCCAGAATGAAAGAAATCATGTCCATCCACTGCTCTGCCCACAGTGGGTATGGCCACCCTCAAAGGTGGGAGGATGTTTCTTCCTGAACCTCTCATACAAAGGTTCCCACCTATTTTCCATAGCAGGCTGGGCTAGCACTGGTGCCACAGCCTGTGGAACCTCTAACCAAATGCCCTGAAGAGGGGCCTGCTGCCTCAACCATCGAAGCTATTCTTTTGTCCGATGAAGTCTAGCTTCCATCTCAGCAAATAACTGTTGCCAATTCGGTGAGGCAAGAGGAGGGTCCTGACCCTGGTTGTCATCTTCGACCCTATTGCTGCGGAGTCTGTTTGATTGTCGAGGCATCACTACAATATGCCTTCAATCAATGACGTCGCACATCAGGCATGATAACAACATCCAAAACCACCTCAAAGTCTCATCAATAAACCACAACAAGCAAGTCCACGCATCACACACATAACATACAACAATCAAGGGGGTTATGCCCTAACATCATGCATATAATGACACATTCATCATGGTCTATGTATATATATATTCAGGCAAACATGACCACTTAAACAAGCAATTAGGCATATAACTAATTAATTACCAACCTACCTTGAGTCGAGCTAGTCACTGGCAGCGAGCTTACATGTTCGGCCGATCACTAGGAACCATAAACCTTGGCACGCTCTGATACCAAGTTGTAACACCTACTACCTTAGAACATTTACTAAGTGAGTTATAAATGTGCCATTAGCTCACTAATTGAGGTTTTAGGTTGAAAGTATGACTAAATAGAAATAAAACTTATTTAACGACATAAATGAAAAATATTTGGACATTCATTGAAATCATAAAAAAGTTATACAGTTGGGATCCAAAAACACTATTTAGAAAATGTATCACAACTCAAAATATACATATGGTCGATCTAAGCGACAAAACAATAAATTACAGTACATTTCCCAAAATAACCCAGGATGTGGCAGCCAAGTAGGCCGAACATGTACCCATCGCTCCATGTTCTCCGTACTCATGGTTGGTCAACCTTTCATTTGCCCTTACCTACACCATAGAGCACCCGTGAGCCGAAGCCTAGCAAGAAAACTTAATATATAACATAACAATTCACAGTATATAACAAGACATACAATGGGCTAAACACATAGCAGCCCATGCCATCCCAGGCGCTTTACCAGGCCATGGGTTCGCGGTCTTCACCTAGTGGGTGGATTCAACACCCTAGGAGGGTCTCGTCCTAGTTGCATGCACTCAGCGTGCTCAACACCGATCCCAGCCCCTTGCCATATTTGGCTTCTTATCGTTCTCGGCCTTCACTTTCCCGGCCTTTGCCGATCCCAGCCTTCGCCGTTCTCGGCCCTCGCTGTTCATTCATAATATTCAAAGATATTTACACACATATTAAAAATAAACATTAGGGTCGTGCTCTGCAAGCCAAACAATAGGGCCATGCCCTGCTCTATGGGTACAACAATTTTCTTACTTGTGTCCCGTGCTGTCTGAGTACCACGATCTCGAGCATAGTCCTCTAACCCGAGCCTTGTTGAAAACCAAGTCACAACGCATTCATAAAAACCATTCGTCAAGCCATAAACAAATAAATAACTTCACAATATTAATCTAGCCTCCGGGACCTTGGATTCTACTAAACTGGGAAATAGAACCCTTCCCGAGCCTTAACATTTGGGTTCCCGAGCATAAGACCCTCAAATAGCCAACATTTCACATTTGAGTCACGGCTCAGCCCCTTAAGGGCCACGGCACGCCCTAGTCAGAGGCAAAACCCACCTCCACTGAAGGACACGGGCTGCGGGGCTCCAGATCTTGTGCCGCGACACAACGCCTGGGCAATTTTCTGAGGCCCCCTGGCTTAAATGTTCAAGTGGGCCGTGACACCTGATGAACAGGGTTGCGACTCGAGCCTCTATACCCAGAAATACCACAATTTTTTAACTTTTAAATCTCTTACAATTCTATCCAACCTTATGCTAATGCCAGAATTAAGCCCTAAATCTCTTATATTATGCTCAGAGCAGCACATAACCTCAAAGAAATTTATCAAAACCCCATTACAACCCAAATCCAATCACCCTAGTTTCCAACCCTAAAAACTTTAACATAAACAGAAAAAAAAAACTATAAAAGACTTGTTCTAATCCTTCACTTCGTGTTGATCTCGCCCTGAGCTAACTCCAGTTGCCACAATCTTCAGATTCCCAAAGCTTCAGCCTCAAATTCAAAGCCTCAACCTCTAGAATTTCTAAAATTTGTTAAGTCCTCAAGAGAAGGAGAGGAGGAACCGAGAAAGAGAGCTAGAGGGATTGATTTTTTTGCTTCCTTCTAGTTTCTAGAATGGTGCAGTGGCTAAGTGTAACCCCAGCTGACTAAGTCCCAAAATGTCTAAAATGCCCTTAAGCCTATCCTCAATCCTTTAATGCCACCAAGGGCAATTCCGTCATTTGCCACATCCCGCTAGGTCCTCGAGTATTCCAATAAATCCCCATTTAATCCTGGCATGCCCAAATAATTGTTACATTACCACCCATTACCCGGTAATTCCCAAACACATAATATATTCCCAGAATACCCCTAGGCTTTTCCCGAGCCTGGTATTCAACCCTATTCTGACTATTTAGCTAATCTGCTCCCTAGGACTGTCTCGGATTGTGCTTCAAAAATATATCACCACTCACTCGTGGTATCAATCACAATATACACATATATCACATTTATGCCCTCAACAGGATAAAATTACAAACATGCCCCTAATAACCAAATGGGGCCCACATGCATATTTAATTCACCTAACACATGCATTTCTAATCATATAATCATTTAATTCACATATTAGCATAATTAAATCAATTATTTCCCTCTCGACATGCTAATCAAGTCCCTAAGGTTTATTAGAAAATTTGAGATGCTACAACTGTCCCCTTCTTACACAAATTTCATCCTCGAAATTACCTGAATAACTCGGGATACCAATCCCGCATATCTGTCTCAAGCTCCCAAGTCACCTCTTCCACTTTGTTGTTCCTCCACAACACTTTCACAAAGGTAATGGAGGGGGTTCGGGGGGAGACTTTCTCTGAGAAACACGTTGGCCATGGTGGTCAAGCGACCGCATATGTACACATCACCACCTAAGCTCTCCACTCAAGGCTGGGTGAGCTTTTCTTTCCCTTTACCTGCACCACATAGCACTCGTGAGCTAAGGCTCAACAATAAAACTCATTACTGCATGTATATAATATCAAATGATGATCATACAGAGCTTATAGCCCTAAACAAATGAGTGAATATCACTTCAAGGTTCTGGTAACCATACTGGGGCTTGTAGCCCTAATCAGATAATATCGAGATTCTAATAATCATGCTAGGGCGTGTAGCCCTAATCAGATGAGTGACTGATGAGTAAGTCACTAACATAAACCAGATGAGTGAATGATGAGTAAGTCACTAACTTGGGCTCCGCACCCTTAGCAATGTGACGATGCAGTCATCTGGGCCTTTTGGCCCTAGCTCTAAGTAACTAGCCATTAGACTAGACAAGCGCTTTTATTTTTCATCGAACTTAAGGTCGGTCAAGCATTTCATACTCATGACGATAAGGTTTATGTCTATTAGATCTAATCTTTTTGGCTTGCGTTAAACACGCTAATACTGTTCTAGACTCATAAGCCAATACTATACGACCAGTGCTTAGTACTACTGCTGAACTTGACTAATGAGTCACAACTTCACAGTTAATACTGACGCCATTGCCGATTCTGACTAATGAGTCAGTGCCATTCACAAGTAAGCAAGTTTTTCTAAGCATTTGATATGCAATCAATGTCCACATATACATCACTCAACATGCCTCATTAATAACCATGCATGTCACATATGGGGTGCAATTTTCTTACCTTTGGTTCGAGCGAGAAATAATAGAAGAACGACCCTTGAGAACGATCTATTCCTTTGATTCCTTAGCGGTCACCTAGTGATAACCAAATATAACCTCAATCAATGAAAATGAGCAATGAAAGGTTCTTAACCTAAACCTCTCTCCCCGAGACCTCGAATCGTACCCAAATAGTGAGTAGATTCGATCTCGAGCCTTAGGAATTGAAACACCGAGCCAAAAACCCTCAAAAGTGCCTAAAATAGAAATCTGGAAAAGTAGGGTAGCGCTGCCCCCCTAGCGCCCCAGCGCTACAAGCAGAGTTGAATGACTCTTGGCTAGTGATGTAGCGCCCATACCTGGGCCCTGTAGCGCTACAACCAGGGCTTTCAGCCCTGATTCTTCCCTCCTTCGACTTCTCCATTTCCAACCTTCATGAATTGATTCTAAACTTTAGCCAAACTCACAAAAGAACCCCAAAACCATATATACAAGTCCTAGGCATCAAAATCTAGTCAATCTTTGCCAAAAACCTCATTGAATCCCTAACTATCCACTTGAAGATCTCAGCTAAAATCTAATAGAAAAACAGTGCAAAACCAGAGTTTTAATGGTTAAAAACTTACCTCAAGCTCGGTATAGAACCCTCTTCAATGGTGGAACACAACCCTAAGCCCTCAAGACTCACTTCCCTACCTTGATTCCTCAGATGGAGCTCAAAAATCCAAAGAAATAAGAAGGAAAAATGGTGCTCACGAGAAGAAGAAAACATACTCTGTTTTGGTTAAGTTTCTACATTCATCTTAGTTCACATATATCCCTTAGGTAAAAAGACAATATTGCCCCTACGTCATTTAAATCCCTCTAAAGGCTACCAAGGGTAAAACCGTCCTTTCCCACCTATCTCTTTAATCATAATTAACACCCTCAAATTCCCGTTATTCCCAATATTCTCAAATGCTAATAAATCATATCCCATTACCCTTTCATTCTCGGTAATTATCTAATCACCAAATTACCCCGAGACTCACCCCGAGCCCCGAAATCAACCTCGTTATGACCAAACCGCTAACTTGCACTCAAAGATTGTCTCATGCCGAAAAGCTCAAACAAATCCAAATTATAATGTCGCCTCATCAATAATTCACCAACATGCATGAAAATACACAATTATGCCCTCAACGGGCCAAATTACCAAAATGCCCTTATAATAAAATGTGGACCCACATGCATGCCTTTAACATCATATAATAATATAATTCACATAAACATGCATATAATCATTTAATGGCATAATAAATCAATTAGGGCCCTCCCGGCCTTCTCATCCAACCATTAAACCTCATTAGGGATTTTGGGGCATTACAGCTGGCCTCTGATGTTCAGCCTTTTATTGTTGACAGGTCAAACACCTGGCCACATAATCCACCACATCCTTCTTCATTCCTGGCCACCAATAAAAAGTTCTTAAATCTTTGTACATCTTCTTCGTTTTAGATGTAAAGAATAGGGAGTGGTATGAGACTCATCTAAGATCTCTTGTCGGATACTGGAATTCATCGGAATGAAAATCTGACCTTTGTACCTCAGCAAACTCATCTCTGAAATAGAAAGTCTTAATACTAGAGCGGTGATTAGTCGCCCCTTTAACTCCTTGAAACTGTTCTCACACCTGTCTGTCCACACATACTTAGTTTTTTTACGCGTCAGTTCAGTTAATGGTGTGGCTATTATTGAAAATCCCTCGACGAACCACCGATAGTACCATGCCAATCACAAAAATATCCTAATTTCTGGCATACTGCTCGACCTAGGCCAATCTCTCCCTGCCTCAATCTTACTTGGGTACACCAGAATCCCCTCCTTACCGATGATATGGCTCATAAATGTTACTTGGGGTAGCCAAAACTCACTCTTGCTAAACTTAGTATATAACTTGTGCCCTTTCAACTGTTGTAGTACCAAGCGAAGACATTGCTCATGCTTTGCCTTTGACTGAGAATACACCAGTATGTCATCAATAAATACGATCACAAAGTTTTCCAAATAATCCTTGAAGACCCTATTCATCAAGTCCATGAAGGTTGCTGGGGCATTGGTTAATCCAAAGGACATAGCCAAGAATTCATAGTGTCCATATCTCGAATGGAATGCGGTCTTTGGTATGTCCTCCTCTTTAATTCTTAACTGGTGGTAGCCTGACTAAAGGTCAATCTTTGAGAACTCTGTCTTCCCCTATAGTTGGTCAAATAAGTCGTCAATCCTAGGCAGTGGATACTATATCTTGATGGTCAACTTGTTCAACTCTATGTAGTTAATACACATCCATAAGGATCCATCCTTCTTCTTGACGAACAACACTGGAGCACCCCACGATGAAAAACTCGGTCTAATGAATCCCAAATCCAGTAACTCCTACAACTAAATCTTCAGTTCCTTTAACTCTGGTGGAGCCATTCTATAAGGTGTCCTAGATACTGGCTCCACCCCTGGCTCTAACTCTATGACGAACACGAAAGAACTCATATACAGAATGAGGGCGCCCTCATTCCGTGAAAATACATCGGTTTCTTACTCGTGCAAAGAAACTATTTATTGGCAACTTGGACAACTTATAACGTTGTTTGTCCCGCATATCACTAGGAAGATCGGGATCTTTACAAAAGGCTTTATAAAGCTTTTTTTCATCTCAATTCATATTTAGCCATGAGCAATCTATGTTTGTGATCTCGTATATTTTGTTTCTCCGACATCTTACTGAGTCCCCCCCCCCCCCATCTTTTTGCAAAAAGCTGCCCTACGGTGGTAAAGTCTCATCTTGTGTGTTGGCCGAAGTTACAATAGTCACATTGAACCCGCGAATATGTTCAAAAATCTAGAAATGACCTTCCAGTTCTGGGGAGAATTCGCAAAACTCCATTTCTATGATCTCTCAGTGTGGTGGCAACCCTGGTAAATCTGGAGGGAACAAAGCAGGAAACTCACATACTAATCTGGTCTCATCTGGTCAAACCTAAACAACTCTAGAAGTATCCAAATGTTTGCTAGGAATCCTATGCAACCTTCTTGCATTAGGTCTCTAGCCTTCAGTGCTAAAATCATAGGTACTCGCGGTCCACTTACAATCCCCACAAATACAAAGGGTACCTCCCCTTCCGGTTCAAAAGGCACCATCCTGCGCTTGCAGTCAATCATCACCCCATACTTCGATAACCAATCCATCCCTAGGATCATATCAAAGTCATCCATTGCTAACTCAGATGGATGTCTTGAATCAAGTCGTACAACAACTGGTCAGGAATAAAATGTCCCACATAGAGTATGATTGAAGAAATGGCACCCCATTCGTCAACAAAATTGTTGTGGCAGAAATCCTAAGCAAATTCAAAATGTCAGTTCTGCCCAACTTCACTAGTAGAGAAGATCCGGTATCTCACGTAAATAAATTTGAAAAACAAATGGACATCCAGATGGTGTTCGAAGATGCATGATTTTTCCTACCACTTTGTTTGACTCTACTCAGGAGTGGTACTGCAAATTTTCACCGACCAACCTAGTTTCATGGGAGATGTTTGTGAAGGAGTTTTACAGACAGTTTTATGCTGGTCGAATACATCCAACAGAGGCTAATCAACTGGTCGACTTTTGATAGAAGGAATGAGAAAATCTTAAAGAGTATATACAATGGTTCATGCGAGCTGTTGCTCGAGCCAAAATTGTTGGAGACGAGGGAAATATGATGGCTATCACAGCTAGAGTGCAACACCAATCTCCCCTTTGGAGTAGCCTGTGGAAAAATGGAGTCTATAGCCAATGAAGGGAAGTCTCCAAGGGCCGACCAGGGTAAGAAGGAAGACTCGACCAAAGCCACCGGCGAGTCTGGTAAACCCAATGGAAACAACAAAGGTAACAATAATAATGGAGGAAAAAAGGAAAATTTTGAACCAACAGCATCATATAACAAGCACCCTAAACAGAAAAGATACGAGTCGAGGTTCACCAATTACATTGCCCTAGTTGATAGCCGAGACGAAGTGTATCAGGCCAGTCATACCACAATTTCCCTTAGACAACCAGCCCCGATCAGGAATGACATATCCAACCTGGCCATGGCGAACTGAGTTTTATCATTTTCACAACGACTATGGCCATGATACAATTGAGTGCAACCAGATTAAGGATGAGATCGACTTCCTTATTTGACAAGGACATTTGAGGAGATATGTACGAGCAGGGGGAAATTCCTAGCAGGAGACATACGGAGGCAATGAGCAGGAACCTGTGCGCTAACGCTTACCTCCTCTGCAGCCAGCTCCTGTTGCCGATACATCACTAACTATCTGTGGGGGACCACATATATCTGATGACAGTGGTAAGGCAAGGGAGAGATATGTCAGACCCTACATCACGATCGGGACATCAAAATGTTAAACGTCAAGGAGCAATGTAACGCCCTGGTTAGCTAAGACCGTCACACTATGTACTGTAAATAGTGTTCAACTCGCTAAACAATTAATTAAGTCATAAACGTGCATCTAAGTGTTGTTAATGGGCTAGGGTGAAATTCTAAGTCAAAATGAATGGATATATTTTATTTAAAACATTAAACTGTACATGGGATCCCATAAAAGTGTTTACAAAGTTATTTACAATCCAAAATGCTCATTACAGTTCAAAAGTTATAATCCGTTGACCTAAGCGGTAAACACAGGGTTAAACCCCAGTTCCTCTGAGAAACACCTTGGTCGTGGTGGTCAAGCGAATGCATATGTACACATCGCCACCTAAGCTCCCCACTCAAGGCTGGGTAAGCTTTTCTTTTACCTTACCTTCACCACATAGCACTCGTGAGCCAAGTCTCATCAAGAAAACTTATTACTACATGTATACAATATAAATAAACGATCATGAAATCAATTTGGGGCTTGAGCCCCAATCCAGTGATGACTAGCAAGTAAATCCTGGGGTCCTGCTCCCTGAACAGATGACAAATGAGGCATCTTGGGGTCCTGCGCCCTGAATAAATGACTAATGAGGCATCCTGAATAGAAGACTAATGGGTCATTCTAGGGTCCTGCGCCCTGAATAGATGACAAATGAGGCATCTTGGGGTCCTGCGCCCTGAATAGATGACTAATGGGTCATTCTAGGGTCCTGCGCCCTGAATAGATGACTAATGAGGCATCCTGAATAGATGACTAATGGGTCATTCTAGGGTCCTGCACCCTGAATAGATGACTAATGAGGCATCCTGAATAGATGACTAATGGGTCATTCTAGGGTCCTGCGCCCTGAATAGATGACTAATGAGTCATTCTGGGGTCCTGCGCCCTGAATAGATGACTAATGAGTCTCTCTGAGGGCCTGCACCCTAAGCCATGTGACTATCAAGTCACCTGAATCTTTTTGGCCTTGTCTCTGAGTAACTAGCCAAGCGCTTCAGTTTTCTTCGACCAATAGGTCATTCAAGCATTTAATGCTCATGTTGATTAAATCTAATCATTTTGACCTGCGGTCAGAATGCTAATGCCGCTCTTTGACTCATAAGTAAATTCCATACGACCAGCGCTCAGTACTATTGCCGATAATGACTGATGAGTCAGAGCTTCCCAACCAGTACTAAACACCATTGCCATTTCTGACTAATAAGTCAGTACCATTCACAAGTAACCAACCCTGCCAGGCATTTACAATGCAACCAATTGACCGTGAAAATATATATACGCAAGTGCACACAATCGATTCAAGTAATAAATGATAAGTAAAGTATCGTTCCCTCGAAGACTATCTTACAAGTACCACTAATTGTTCTTTAAATTTCAATCTGGCAACTAAGAATTTGACTTTTAAATTTAATTTTAAATATGAAAATACTTTAAACAAGAAAACAACTAAAAGAGTTAAATCACTATGAAAAAGACCTAGGGTGTTAATTTCATAACCTTTTCATTATACAAATTGTATTAATCAACTCTAGACTTCTTTCTTTCTATTCTAATAGCAGGTTAACATAAATCGATTCCTATTCTTTTTCAAGATATAAGATCTCAGCCTATATGAAGGTTTTCTACATCTCTGTGATAAGCTTAAACATATAGAAGGCATTAAGTATAGAAACCTTAATTACTACACAAGTCATACATGTACTTTCGTCGAATATGCAACCTATGTCTACATAATAATAGCATATTCAGTTCTCATCTTTCGAACTTTGAATCAAAATCATTAAATCAAGCAAATAGTGATCAAGTATTTACTAGCATTAAACACACATTATATAGATTAGAATAGAGAAGAAAAATCAAAAGAATATCATAATTCAATGAGATAGAAATCCAAGTGACTACATTAAACCGTAGATAAAAATTGTTTAGTTTATATTAGACATGACTAAGTCAACCAAATAATTATTCATAAACACAAAATTCACAAACTTGAAGAAATAAAAATATGAAACTGTAGAATATTTAACCTAAGAACTACTATTAGTCTCTAAAAAAAATAATTAAAAACAGACCTCATCGTCTTATTAGAACTTCAACACGAATTTATAGTAAAAAAATACAAGTTTATGAATTTTTCCTTGTGCGGACCGCGACTTGGCCTTTTCTGGGTCGCGGCTCGTGTCTATTTTTGGCCCTTTTCTTCTCGTATAAAAGCTTCAAGCGCCACGACTCAGCTTAATAGCAAGTCGCAGCCCGTGTCTAATCTTCTCCTGAGCTTAGCCTCTATTTCCTCTTGAGTCGCAACTTGTAAGCCCAAGCCGCGACACTAATTCTTTCTAGCAACATATACGTCTCTAACTTCCCCTCAAGTCACGACTCTAAAGTCCAAGTTGTGACTTTAATTAAATTTTTCTCAGATTTGATCCTTCAGCTCATCACTTCATCAAAACCTGTCCTTGAAGCATCCTTGATATCATTTTTAGTCCAATAACCGGCAAAAGCCTCGTTTTCCCACCATTTAGCTTCTTTTTGTATTTTTTCTCAAGATTCATCACACCAACCTACAATAAAGACAAACGCAAGCGTAATCTTGTACAAAACACACATAAACACTCAAGATTACCACAAAAACACTTTCTAAAATGACCCCAAAATGAAGTTATCAAACTCCCCTAAATTTACTCTTTGTTCGCCCCCGAACAAAAGACTCAAAACAAACCTAGACTCTAACAACATGAACTTCTACCAACAACAACAATTATGCCTCAAAATCATATAATATTTCAAAACTACTCAACATTTATTCAATCTAGAATTTTGATAAAAACACTCCATCAACACACCTTAGTCTACTAACATTTTGAATTATCAAATCATGATTATAAAATAAATCAATTTGAAATCAATTATGCTCACCAAATTTATTTCCAATCGATCCATTCAAACCTAATAATTCTATAAGCTCACTTACTTGCTCCTCTCCATTAATATAAATCATGCTATGCATCAGAATCAATACGAATTTTATAGGCATGTAACGATAACTTAGGTAAAGGTAGATGAAAGATGAATTTTTAAGCTCACTTTACTATAAGCACATATTTCAATATATATTCTCTCTAGATATTTTTTTCTTTCACATCATGATAAAATCCCATTATACATCACTCCCAATCACCATTTCTCAATCATATGCTCATAGTATATTAGGAACAGATATAACCAATGGCAATTATTAGGCTTAAATGATGATTTTAGAACAAAAAGGATACAAAATTAGGTTAAAAAAAAAGTAACCAAAGGTTTAAGTAATTTAAGGTTGGCAAGAAAAGCTCAAACGATCCAAATGATGGCCTAAATCAGATTCCTAAGCATACATGATATATTATTTCGCCTCAAATAACAAGTAAGCAAGTTCTAGAATTGTTGAAAATAATTTTCACTTCTCATTAATCATTCCACTAACCAATTTCAGCAAGCATAATCAATATAAAAAATATAAATTTAACATCATGATAAAATATTCAACAAATGTTATCTAAACTAAAATGTACTAACGGAGTGTTTAATCAAGCACACAGATTTTTTCAGATTTCATTTTCTTTGAATTATACTCATAAAATTCATTTTATTCTCATTGGCAATTGTTGTCAATTTTCATTCATGTTGATACAAAACTAAACACACTCTAAACACTAACATAATAAAACACATTAAACAATATTAACAGAAAACTAAACTCCCTCCCCTAAACTTAAACTAAACATTGTCCCCAATGTTTAAAAATAAGTAAAGAAAAGGAAACTTACTTGGCGTGATTCATCTCAGAATGGTGGTGGGTCTGGAAATGGATGCCAAGACGGTGGATAAGGAAAATACTGCCGGTCCGCCTCTTGGTTCGACCATTGGTAAATCATCTCATTCTGCCGATAAACTTGAGCTCTACGGAAATCATGAAGCTCGCCCAAATAATTATGCGTGTGATGGTTCTGTCGAATAATGTAATCTAATCTAGCCAAATGCGGATCTGGTGGAGCCTCAATTGCCAAATATTGAGGGTATGCTTCTGTTCTCTCCTCCTCATCTGCCCTTACTCCATCTGTTGGATCATTGGATGGTATAGGCTCCTCAGCTGCTTCTCCTTCCCTACCAACTCTTACATTTCTGGGTACTGGTACAGGTGGCTCTAAAGTTGGGGCATTAAATTTACTTACTGTAGCCCGAGAAATAACCCCCATAGCCCTCCTAAAAATATCACTAGGATATTTCGACACCTCACAAATGTCACATAGACCAGTAATCATGGAGCCATGTCCCAACCCAGCAGTAGTAGTCATTCGACCTAAATCCCTAATGCTCTAGCGAATAACTCGCCCAATATTAATGGAAAGCCTTGTCATAATGGCATATACCAAAAGACACCTATCAGTACCCACTTCAGACAAATGGGTGTTTGGCATACCCTTGCACTCACTAAAAGAGTCCAAGCTTTAGCTACGACATTCATTTTTGGTATCTTTTTAAATGTTTGGGCTCCCCATTCTGTATAACAAATGAAGCACCAGGAATTCCTAAGGTCTGAGCCGCCTCAATCCAATTTACCTCACTATTATATGCGAACTGATAAAACTCATCCTCTTCCTGAGTTAATGTAGGGACATTAAATAAAGCATCAATATTCTCAATAGCACATTCAACTGAAAGACCCCTAACAAACACTTTTCTATTTACAGCCCTAGGAAAATTAGCATAAAATTCATAAACCAAGGAACAATTGGCTATTGGCATCTTTTCATCCACAAATAATTGCCAACCTTGGCGCAAAATTTCATTCCTAATAATATGATAGGTGTCATTAGAAAATAATTCTTCTTTAATGTCCATACCCTACTCTTGAATATCTGGCCTTTGGGATAACCTTTGATATATATAATGGGCATCCTTATTAATAAAACGTGTGAGATCATATTCTAAAATAGGCTGAGGTGCTGGCGGATTTGGTTGGGGTTGGGATTGTTTGGAACGAGATGAGGAAGGGAAATTAGTATTCTTTGAAGAAGTTGCCCTAATGGGTTGTTTCCTTGGCTCCATACCTTTACAATTTTAAAAAAAAAAAAAAATAGCCACAAAAATTTCGAAAGCACTTCCCTTAAAATTCTGAAATTTCCTTACTAAATTCTCCCAAAATTATCACCCAATAAACCAACAAACAGTCCAAACACTCCAAGGCAATCTCATAATATAAATGCAACTCAATTGAAAGCTTTAACAAGAAAAACATACAATCCTTGCAAGGTGAAAAATCTGCCCCTTTGATCCTCCATCAATCTCTTACCAAACACTAATAGAACACAAATTAAGGTTAGCAATAATAATGGAAGAAATCAATAGGAACTATGGAAGTAGAAATGAGAAAATTAGATGAAGAATATTTGAAATAGAGGGAAGATAGGGAAAAATGTAGAGGTTTTCTTCAAGGAAATGTGATTTGGAAGAGACAATTTGAGAAAATGAGCAAAAGGTTCAGGAAACACGAGTTTAAGCCCTCTTTAACCTTTTTGACACAGGCGCACTGCGACCCAGCTTGGGCAAGTCGTGGCCCGCCTCTAAATTTCTCAACAAATGCGCATCCAAGTGTCACAACTCAGCTTCTCAAGTCGCGACCCACCCCAAATTCCAGAAAAAAATTGCTTTGTTTTTGCCTAGGGTCGCGACTCAATGTGGGCAAGTCGCGACTCTCCTCCTCTTCATTTTTTAATGCTCTTTGACTTGTGTAATGTCGCGACTTGGCCCAATGATTAATTGAAAAACTCATTTTTTCACGATTTTTACAACCATCATACTAAAATAAAAATAAAATAAAAAATACTAAACTGTACAAAATCCAAAATAAAATTAAATAAAATTATCCACTAATTAAAAATCAAAACAAAAACTTAAATAAAAGCTAGGAATGCCTCCCATAGCGTTGTCGTTAACGTCATTTAGTTGGCGCTTTTTTTCTTTTATATTCAGCACAAATCAAGTCCTCCCCTCACATCCTTTAGAGCCACAGTATCATGAATTGGCCCTCGCTTCTTGTGATTAGAAAATATCGGAACTTTCCCTCGCTTATATAACATTCGAATCCTTTCATTAAAGTATTTTTTAACCAGTTATGCCCCTTTTGCATTCCGGTTTTAACAATGGAGCTTTTCTTAGAGGCTTCCATCTTATTACCTTCTTGGTTTACCACTTCAACTCTACAACAAGTTGGAATTTCTATAGCTGCAAAAACTTTAAATATTACTTCCTCTTTTTGCACTCGCAGCTTTAACTCACCCTTTTGTACATCAATTAAAGCCCTACCTATCACCAAGAATGGTCTTCCAAGTATTATTTAAAAAATTTCATCTTCCTCCATATCAAAAATAATAAAGTCCGCAGGAAAGATGAATTTACCCACTTTTACCAATACATCCTCAATCACTCCAAGAGGATGATTAACAAACCTATCTGCCATCTGCAAAGACACTGTATTTGGCTGAGCTTCTCCCAAATTCAGCTTCTGAAAGTTTGATAGAGACATCAAATTCACACTAGCCCCTAAATCACATAATGCCTTTGTTTCTACAATACCCTCTATAGAACATGGGATATTGAAACTACCAGGATCTTTAAGCTTTGGAGGTAGTTTCTTCTGCAGGATTGTGCTGCACTCTTCAATTAATGCACTGTCTCATAATCCTCTAATTTATGCTTTCTTGAAAAAATTTCTTTCATTAACTTTACATAACTTGGAATTTGTTCTAATGCCTCTACAAAAGGGATGTTAATGTGTAGTTTTCTAAAGATATCCAAAAATTTAGAAAATTGTTTGTCCAGATTAGCCTTTTGAAACCGTTGAGGATATGGTATTTTTGGCATAGGCTCAGAGTATTTTGGTTTTTCTGGTTTTGGAAGGTCTTCAGTAACCTCCTCTTGAATTGGACTTGTAACTTGCTTATCCGTTGTCTTCTTCTTCTTCTTGTCATCTATTGTAGGTCCTTCAAACCCAGCCCCATTCCTCAAGGATATTGCATTACACTGTTCTGTAGGATTTACCGCTGTGGAACTAGGCAAATTTCCTTGTTGTCTACTAGAAAACAATTGAGCCAATTGACCTATTTGTGTTTCCAAACTTCTGATGGATGCCCTGGTTTCAGTCATGTACTCGTTCAGTACTTCGGGCTTTATTTCAAGTTCTGTTGAAGGATGTGGTGGTTGATGGATCATAATATTTTCCATAAGTCAATTGATGAGGGGGTTCTTGAGGTGGATAATGTGGATATTGTGGTTGTAACCCTTGCTTATTCTTCCAAGATAGATTAGGATTATTTTTCCAAGCAGGTGTATAGGAATTTGAGTAAGTGTTGGGTGCAGGTCTTGAAAAATTACCTATAACCTTTGCCTATTCCAAGGGCATATTATTTACATCAGTTGAGCAACTAGTTATGCTCGAGCATTGTTCATAAGAATGAGGTCCTCCATAAATCTCACAACTCATGACATTCTGTACTTGCATTGCT
Source organism: Humulus lupulus (assembly GCF_963169125.1). Lineage (NCBI taxonomy): Eukaryota > Viridiplantae > Streptophyta > Magnoliopsida > Rosales > Cannabaceae > Humulus > Humulus lupulus. The sequence goes on from NC_084796.1 coordinate 38,763,788, forward strand.
TGTGCAACGAGATTAATTTGTTGTAGTTGTTTGGTTAGAGATGCTACTTGAGCGGTTAAGAGGGCAATTGGATCGACTTCTAAGACTCCCGCTACTTTCTTATTCTCTCGCTTAGTAGGGCAGTTATAATTATTCATAGCCATCTCTCCAACAACTCATATGCCTCATTAGCGCTTTTTCTCATAAATGCTTCGCCAGATGCTGCATCTATAACTGTCATTGTATTTCCCCCCAAACCCTTATAAAAAGTATGTACTAACAACCACTTCTCTATTCCATGATGTGGGCATTTTCTTTGTAATTCCTTAAATCGTTCCCATGCATCATACAAAGACTCCCCATCCAATTGATGGAAATTGTTAATCTCTCCTCTTATTCTGGCTGACTTAGCAGGAGGAAAATATCTGCCAAGAAACTTTTGAGCCAAATCTTCCCAAGTAAGTATAGAATTTGCTTATAATGAATTAAACCAACTCTTAGCTCTTTCTTTTAGTGAATTTGCTTAAAAATATGAAACTGCATAATATTTAACCTAAGAACTACTATTATTCTCTAAAAAACGTAATTAAAAACTAACCTCATCCTCTAATTAAACCTTCAACACGAATTTATAATAAAAAAAATACAAATTTATGAATTTTTCCTTGTGTGGGCCGCGACTTGGTCTTTTCTAGGTCGCGGCCCGTGTCTATTTTTGGCCCTTTTCTTCTCGTATAAAAGCTTCAGGCGCCGCGACTCAGCTTATGCAAGTCGCGGCCCGTGTCTATTATTCTCATGAGCTTAGCCTCTGTTTCCTCTTGAGTCGTGACTTGTAAGCCCAAGTCGCGACACTAATTCTTTCCAACAACATATACGTCTCTGACTTCCCCTCAAGTCATGACTCTAAAGTCCAAGTCACGACTTTAATTAAATTTTTCTCTGATTTGATCCTTCAGCTCATCTCTTCATCAAAACCCGTCCTTGAAGCATTTAGCATATTTTTCCACCTCATTTTTTCCAATAACCGCCAAAAGCCTCATTTTTCCACCATTTAGCATATTTTTGTATTTTTTCTCATGATTCATCACCCAACCTACAACAAAGACAAACGCAAGCGTAATCTTGTACAAAACACACATAAACACTCAAGATTACCACAAAAACACTTTCTAAAATGACCCTAAAATGAAGTTTTCACCAATGTCTATATATAGAGCACTCAACATGCCTCATAAATACAATGCAGTTTTCTTACCTCAGGTTCGAGTGTAAAATATATAAAGAACGATCATATCCTTAGGTCCCTTAGCGGTCTCCTAATTATAACCAAATATAAAACAACATCAATAAAATATGTAATAAAAGGTTCAAGAACTAAAACCCAGCTCCCGGGACCTCAAATCCTACTAAAACGGTTAGTAGATTCGATCCCGAGCCTTTAAATTCAAAACCCACTCCTAAAACTAAACCCAACCTGGCACAAAGATGACGGGCGGGCCGCGACCTGCCCCTAGGGGCCGCGGCGCGCCTCCATGATAGAGAGCCCCCTGTCTAGGTAACAAGGGTGGGCCACAACTTGACCCTGAGTGTCGTGGCGCGACTGCCAGTAAGAGCCCAGGGGAAGCTCTGGGGTTCATTCAAGTTGCGACTTGTCCCCACGAACCCAGCTCCCCGACATTTTCCTCAATTCTAACTCAGCCAAAACTCATCAAATAAATCTCCAATATCACAACCAAACCCTAATACAACATTATCACAACTCTAACATCAAAATCCAAGCTTTATACCACTTGAAACATCACCAATAAACAACTCCAAAATCAAACCGTCAAACTTACAAACCACTTTAAAAAACTAGAGTAAAACCTTAAAATTTCAAGCTGAAAACCTTACCTGAACTGTGGATTGAACCCCTTTCAGCTGCTGATCACTAACCTAAACTTTCAAGCCTTAAATCCTCCAATTTTATCCTCTAGTTTGCTACAAAAATCCAATGGAAATAGATTGAGAAGGATGATCGAGAGAGAGAAAGAACACAACACTGTTTTTCCTTAGTCCTTCTACAGCCTACTAAACATAAGCATATCTAATGGTCAAAATGACCAAAATGCCCCTAGGGCCATTCTAATTATCAAAGCCACCCAAGGGTATAATTGTCATTTCCCACCTATCCCGTTAATCATAATTAACGTCTTCCAAATCCCGTTGCTCCCAATATCCTCAAATAATTAATATATCATATCCCATTACCCGCTCATTCCCAATAATGTACTAAACACCAAATTACCCCTAAGCTCGCCCCGAGCTCGGTAATTAACCCCGTTATGACTAAACCGCTAACTTACTTCCTAGGATCGTCTCATGCCGAATAGCCCAAACATATCCACATAATAATGTGGTCTCACCCATATATCACATACATGCACATAAATGTACAATCATGCCCTCAACATGCTAAAATTATGAAAATACCCTTCTTATAAGAAGTAGGCCCACATGCATGCAATTATCATCATATAATAATATAATTCACATAATCATGCATATAATCACATAATCGCATATTAAATCAATTGTGGCCCTCCTGGACCCCTAATCCAGGCACTAAGCCACATTAGGGAATTTGGGACATTACAAACAAACTCCCAAAAAAGCTCAAATAGAGAAGGAATTACTAACTTTCTCTGAGCTGAACGCACATCATGTCCGATTCCCCCAATCAAATCCTCTGGTCGTGGATGTTCAGATCGCCAACATGATGGCGAAACGAGTGTTGGTAAATACATGAAGCTTAGTCAACATTTTATACAAATCTTCACTGGAAAGAATGAAATTATCAGTGCAAGATTTAGAACCGTGCAAGCAAACAATCTATGGTTTTTCTGGCGAGGGGCTAGCACCAACAGGGTCGATCAAACTCCTAGTCATAGCAGGAACTGCACCCTCGAATAAGAAATTGCTCACTACTTTTATAGTAGTTGATTGTCCATATGCATACAATGTTGTGATCGGAAGACCCATACTCGTCGATCTGCGAGCCGTAACTTCGGTCTGGCATCTGGCCATGAAGTTTCCAACCGATGCAGGTGTTTGGTGCATATTGGGAAATCAACGAGAGGCCAGAGAATGTTACAACTCCTCGATCACGAAGGCGAGAAGAGGTGGATCGGGGAGCGTAGCAGAGAAAAGGTTGCTGGTGGTAAATGAATTACAAGCCCAATCAAGTGAATAAGTCACCAAATAGGGCATTGCCCATAGTGAGGATATGAACTTAAATCTTCGCTTTGGGGATTATGAAGAAAACATTGGGCCTGTGGAGGACCTTGAGGAGGTCTAACTAGATGAAAAAGATCTGGCTAGAGTTTTGAAATTTGGTAAAAACTTAGAGAAAACGATAAAGAAAAGGCTGGTGGAGTTTTTGAGGAGGCACCACGAAGTCTTTGCCTAGTCGCACTAAGATAAGGTTGGGATAGACCCAATAGTGATTAGCCATGTCTTGAATATACACAAAAATCATCCACCAGTGCAACAAAAAAGAAGGCTGCTCGAGAAAGACAGATCTAAAGTCTTAAAGGAAGAAGTCGAGAAGCTGAAGGAAAATGGATTCATCAGGGTAGCGTTTTATCCATCTTGGGTCTCTAATCCTATATTAGTTCCCAAACCAAATGGTAAGTGGAAGACGTGCGTGGATTTCACATATCTTAAGAAAGCCTTCCCGAAGGATCGTTTCCCACTTCCAAGAATGGACCAGCTGGTCGATGCTACATCAAGACATGAAGTTTTATCATTCATGGATGCATACTCCGGCTATAATCAAATTATTGTGCATCCACCTAACGAAGACCACACTAGCTTTCAAACAGATACACGACTTTACTGCTACAAAGTTATGCCCTTCGGTTTGAAAAATACTGGTGCGACTTACCAACGACTAGTCAACCACATGTTCAAAGAACTGATCGGAAATAACATGGAGGTTTACGTTGATGATATGTTGGTCAAGTCGAGAAAGGTCGGTGAACACATCAACGACCTATAGGAATGCTTTAACATCTTGAACAAATATCAGATGAAGCTTAATCCTCTAAAGTGTTCCTTTGGTGTTGGATCAGGAAATTTTTTGGGATTCATAGTAAACTCGCGAGGAATCGAAGTCAACCCTAAAAAGATTTGAGCACTAATCGAGATGTAGTCACCAACCAAAGTCAATGATGTGCAAAGTTTGACAGGAAGAATTGCGACTCTGAGTAGATTCATATCTAAGTCTACGAACAAGTGTGTCCCATTTTTTATCTACTCAGAGGAAACAAAAACTTTGAATGGATAGAAGAATGCGAACATGATTTTTAGGCGCTCAAAACCCATATGTCACAACCGCCATTTTGTCCAAGCCGGTCGAAGGAGAGACTTTGTACATATACTTAGCCATAACAGAGTATGTTGCCAGTGATGTTTTGATCAAGGAGGAAAACATTATGTAAAAGGCAGTATATTACATAAGTAAAAGGTTAGTGGGAGCTGAATTACGGTATCCGACCATAGAGAAATTGGCTTACTGCTTGATATTGGCATCCAGAAAGTTGCGACCCTACTTTCAAGCTCACCCCATAGTAGTTTTTACTGATCAGCCATTACGGCAAATCCTGGAGAAACCAGAATTCGCTGGTCGATTACTAAAATGAGCAGTAGAGCTAGGGCAGTTTGAAATTTCCTATGCACCTCGAGCAGCCATAAAGGGACAAGTTTTGGCGAATTTTGTGGCTGAATTCACCAGACTCCCTGCCAACAAGCCGATTATAGAGAAAAATGATCAAGAGTAAACACCCACCTAGAGACTATTTATAGATGGGTCATCTAATGAGCACAACTCGGGGCAGGGTTGATTTTAATTACCCCTAAGGGACATCGGTTTCACTGTGCAATTAGATTCAACTTTACTGCCTCCAACAATGAAGCTGAGTATGAGGCCATGCTCCCAGGTTTGAGACTAGCCAAGGATATATTGACTCCCAGCTAGTTGTTAATCAGATTATTGGAGAATATCAGGCTAGAGTCTTAAGATGGCTGCATATCTGTACAAAGCGAATGATTTATTAGCATACTTCGAGAAGTATACAATTCAACAAGTACCTTGCGACCAGAACTCAAATGCCAATGCTTTAGCCAAGTTAGCTAGCGCCAAAGATGTCGACACTTTAAGAATAGTACCGGTCAAATGTTTATCAACACCCAACATTCAAGCAGAAGAATCCTCCCTAGTAATACAAGTGTCCAACACATGGATGACTCCCATCATACAATATCTCAAACAAGGATTGTTACCTGCAGATAAGAATAAGTCAAGGACACTTCAAAGGCAATCAACTCAATTTATCCTGCTCGATGGAATCTTATATAGACGAGGATATTCAATGCCTTTATTAAGATGTATCTCCAAGGAAAAGGCTAAGGAATTGATGCAAGAAGTACATGAAGGATTTAGTGGAGATCACTCTGGGGGGCAAAGTTTGTCAAAGAAGATTCTCCGACAAGGGTATTTCTGGCCTACGATAATCGAGGATTCCATGGAATTCATTAAGAAATGTGATAAGTGTCAACGATTCTCCAAGGTACCTCGAGCAGCCCCAAATGAGCTTAAATAGATGCAAAGCCCATGGCCATTCGCAGTTTGGGGAATTGACCTGATCGGATATTTGCCCATAGAAAAAGGGAATGTCAAGTATGTAGTAGTTATTGTCGACTACTTTACTAAGTGGGTTGAAGTTGAACCACTCGCAACAATTACGACCAAAAAAGTGCTGGATTTTGTTGTCAAAAACATTTATGCCGATATGGTTTGCCAAAAAATATTGTATCAGATAATGGCACACAATTTGACAGTGACCTATTCACCGATTTCTGCGAGCAGCATTGTATCAGGAAGAGCTTGTCATTAGTCTCCCATCCACAAGCCAACAGACAAGTTGAAGCTGTGAACAAAACTCTGAAGGACACAATGAAGAAAAGACTCGACGAAGCAAAGGGAGCATGGCCAAAACAATTTTCATAATTGCTTTGGTCATATAGAACATCACACCGAACAACAACAGACCATACACCATTTTCCTTAGCCTGTGGGTATGAGGTTATGTTACCTATTGAGGTAGATCCAACCTCCCAGAGAAGGATAACCTACGACCAGAATGTGAATAACCAGATATTAATGGAGTCTTTGGACTTGATTGATGAAAGGCGCGAGAAAGCCAAATTACGAGTTGTAGCTTACCAGCAAAAGGTCGTTCGATATTTTAACTCTAAAGTATGGGAAAGAAAGTTTGACATGGGAGATTTGGTACTTAGAAGAGTTTCTCTCAACACTCGCGATTAGGCTACTGGAGTATTCAGACTAAACTAGGAAGGTTCGTATCATATTGAAGAAATTCTTCAACCAGACACATACAAACTTGCTCGCTTAAATGGAGATCTCGTTCCTCACTATTGGAATTGAGCACACCTGCACAAGTACTATCAATGAACATTTCTTTTTAAAGATTTGGCTTGTATTAATTTTACTTTTAACAAGCTTTTGAACAAGGGTTGGACAGTTAGATGGTTGGTCGCTTATAACTGTAAGAGCAAATTTTGATCACTCGTACAGACACCAATTTTGTCCATTTTTCATGAGAAATAAAAGGAACTGTGCGCAGCTAGTTATTCTTGCCAATTATTGTATTTATTACAAGTATTTTATCACTACATGTGTTGTTTTTCTATATTATCATTGATTATCTATAAGTACGCGACCAATAATGTTCGAACAGGTATTGGTCAATGGCAAGTGACCGAGAACATTAAACTCCTTGATCACTTTGGGGGCATATAAGATATTAAGTGAGCAAAGCATATGCATATCATAAACATACCTAAACACAAGAGAAAAATAAGGGAAAGCATACTACGACACTGAGAATATGTTTCAGAATTTTTAGTTAATTTTGTGAAATAATAGTAAAGTGTTATGCTAAGTTCAGTCATACGAGCAGATGTTTTAATAGCAATAGTAATGTGCAACTGTTACAATGTCAAAATGAAATGTCTTTACACCATGAGAAATTTCTACTCGGATGTAATTTAAAATATTAAAAGGTAAATAAAATAGCCTTAGGTTGTTGATCGACTAAAGGACCGGCTTCTTCCTGGGCACCGTCAATGCCCGTCACTAAGTAGATTTCAGGAGACTCTTGGACATCTTTTTCATCCTCTAAGCAAGTAGCACACTTCTCCAGAAAGATAGTCAAAGTTTGCCTCTGGGTTGTTCTTCCAGAACATATAAAAGCAGGTGAAGGCGTCTCCTCAAAACTTCTCTAAGTTTTGGGCATTTTGCTCTTTGAGCAGCTTCACTCGCCCTTTTAGGATGTTCGCCTCCTTCATGCTTGCTCCAGGTCCTCTTGAAGCTTGGCTGCTTCCTTGTAGTTGGTTTCGGAGGCTTCCTTAAACTTCTCCTTGGCAGCAACAACCTTAGCTATATCTTCTTGGCTTTTCTTTAGCTCCTCGGTCAAATTGGAAATTTGTTTTCAGCTGCCTTAACTTTGTCTTCAGCTGCCTTGACTATAGCCTCACACGCCTTGATCTCCTCAGCATATTTGGCGTTAATTTCCTCAGCGTGGCCCCAACCGTTGTGTACGGTAAGAATACCCTGCGAACATAAGATAGATTAAGTCATCAGATATTATAAAAAGAAAGTGTGTTCGAATACAACTAAACACTAGGAACTTACACTGAGGATTTCGTTTAACCCCTGACCAAGGATCTGGTTATTTGGCAGCGAGGAGAGAGAAACAAAAGCTTCTTGGCTACGACGGTGTTTTGCTAGCTTTTGAATTCTATCATTTGCTGAGCAACAAACATTATTCAACGACTCTGCTGCCAGATTCACCTGGTCTAGAGGGCACGACATGAGGAGGTGGAGGAGGTGTAGTAGTTCTGGAAGGAGTAGGTGCTGGAGGATCCTTTGATCACGTCCTTTTCCGTGAAGGTTCACCGCTAACATCTCGAGTGTTTTTTGTGCTCGATTTCTTTGATCTGGCCGGTTTGCCTCCAGAGGTATATATGTCAAAGGTGTCATCACTCTGCATGACTACAAGAAAAACAAAAAAGCAGATATATCAAGAAAGAGTTTTGCATGATAATATGGCAAACTATAAGGAGCTCAAAACTACAATTAATGGTCGTAACATTATCTAAGGAACTACAGCTACACACACTATCTGCCTCGAAGAAGTCTAAACTAAAACTACTGGTCGTAAATTTAAAGTTGCCATCCCTCTCAATTAGATGATAAGGGATGGGCCGTTTATCTAAGAGTGAAAGATCTATATCATTCTCATCAGAGGATTCAAGTATAGGACTAGTATATTGAGGTAATTTTTGTTTTCCCCTCCCATGTTAGGGACGGGTACTGGCTGGACGAGTGTTGGGACTTGGTTCTTGAATGGTCACTCCCATTGGTCGACGTGTTTGGGGTTGTGACACATATTGTTGCTGCTCAGGGTTTTCTTGTGCTTTAGTCCCGTCTCCAGTGGCACTCCCTGCAGTAGACTCCCTCACATCCTGATGAGGCTCTAAAAGGCCGACCAGCCTCAAATTGCTCTCTGTCACCAGCTCTTTGATGATTTTTTCTATATTCATCATGCTGGCCAAGGTTGTGACACTTATCTCAATTTCTAGAGTAAGGTCTTGTCGGTACCATGGACCTAGGTACAACACAAGACAACTAAGAACAAGAGAACCATGCAAAGCGACTAGATAAATCTCAAATAGAGATTAAAATTTTACCTCCTCACGTAAAGGCCATGTTGTCGGCAACCAGGTTGGTCCTGAGGAAATACTCCTAGAAGTACTTTCCCGCGTTGGATTTATAAGTTATGTCACTTAGCAATGTGCGAGTGGTTTCCTGATGATAGAAGTGGAAGAACCCCATGTTGCCTTGATTGGGGTTGGATTTCAGATCGAACAAATAGTTGATCTCATGGGGGATAGGCACATGCCATTTTTTGTGGTTGTATAGGATATAGAGTGCTGAAAGTAATCTACATTCATTGGGAGTTATTTGGAAATGGGTGACCTTGAAGTAATTGGCGACCCCATGGAAAAATTCATGGAAGGGCAAGATTGCCCCTGCTTCTGTATGGTACTTCAACTAGGCACTGTAGGCGCTTCTAGGCACATTAGCCCACTGGTCGGGTGTAGGTTGGTATAAAGTAATCATAGGAAGCCCATACTTCTTAGGATACTTAGCCACCATCCTGATCGATATGACGCTTGGAGAGGCGATGTACCAGGCTACCTCTGCTCGAGGGCCATCGCGTGGACGAGCCTTGGGCTGGATGAATGGTTGAGCAAAATTTAAGGGTTGAGGGTCGTTTGAGGGACCCTCGATATTGGATGCAGGCTAGATGGTAGATGAGTTTCTGGGTTTCCTTTTTTGTGAACGATGTGTTTAACACGACCCATATTTCGTTGGTTCTGTGAAGGATTGTGAGATCGTAGGGTTTGGGTGTGAGTCCGGAGGTTCTGAAAAAGGCAGAGAAGGTTGTTCCTGATCCACGAACAACAAAGTGAAAATATTGTCGTCTATTGGTCTCTCACCTCCCCCGGAATCATGCATGAATATCTGAGAAGAGCAAAGGGGAAGTGAGAATCTACGACTAATAGATAGAAGAAAAAGAAAAACAAGGATAGCATAGCTCGTGTATTAAAGTTAACCTTTTATAAAACCACCAGTATCTTGATGAAAACACAATAAACATATGAGCAAGTTGGAAAAATGGATCAAAAAGCAAATTTGAAAAAAAAAATCAGAAAAACTTTTCAACTCCAAAAAGAGGCGGGAAAAACCCTTTTTTTTTTCAAAATACCCAAAATTGAATTTTCACTTCAATTTTGGACCCAAAATCTGTGTTAAATACATCACAATACTCCTTCTAAACATTGTTTTATGCAATATGTTGCCTACAATAACTATTTTTATCCTAATATTTCTGAGTGTTTTTTACCTAAACCCGATTTACAAAAAACTCGTCAAGAATATTCAAATTCTATTTGTGAAAACAGACAAATTGTGGCCAAATACATGGAAATTTCTACAAAGATAAGAGCATGGGTTCGAAAACTTACTTGCAGTATGAATTGTAGAAGAAATCATGAAAGTTTTGCTCAGAGTTGCTCAAAGACGTCTCAGATCACACTGAAATGTCTGAGGTTCTTGGAGGTTTTTTCTGAGTGCTCTTGAAAAGAGAGAATGATCATGTAAAAATGGAATAAAGGAAGGAGAGGGGTACTTATATCGGCTAAGGGTATTTGTTATGTAATGATGAGATTTGGGGGTTTTTTCATGGGAAATAGCAATAACCGTCAAATCGTTTCAAGGAAACTGTAAAGGTCATGATTACTTGCCCTTTCGAGAAAGTAAGTACAGTCAGATGTGACAGGTCAGCTGGATAGCTAGCTGAATAAGTTTATCAAATGTTGATCGCATTAAAATAAACTTAGGAGGCAAATGTTTACCCAAAATATTTGCATGATGACGTGGCACGGTCGAGGTGCACGTGGGTAGTACGTGTCTGTTTATTAATGAAGACCAAGTCGACCCACAACAAAGAGATCAAGGAAAATTTGAGCTCTCCGATAGGCGTGAGAGACATACCAAGTAACAGGGAAGTTGATGTGCTGACATATGCAACCAAATCTGCTCATAGGACAGAGGCCAGAATTCAAATACAGTTATGAGTTGGATGTTTCAAGGATATTTTATTTTCTTTTTATGTAAATATCATTATTTTTATTATTATTCAAATATGCTTGTAACAAAAATTGAACATGCCTATAGGTCCATATGTACATCCTAGAGCCTATAAATAGCATTTGTGGGATTCATTTTGGGGGGACAGAATAATTTGTATTAAGAGAGAACAAGTGCTTTTATACAAGACTTGGTATTCCACTTTGAAGCTTGTGAAACTTAGTGAACCCTAGTTCACTGATCACAGGTTTTAGAGTTTACATCAATAAAATCACTAAGTGGACGTAGCTTATTACCAATCTCTGGGGTCGAACCACTATAAAATATTTGTGTCCTTTAATTCTTGCATCAAGTTTTTAATTATTATCGTTTTTGGTGACTCCATGTCGTTGACCAAATCCAAGGTCCACAACTATGTTTTCATTTATTTGACTAAGATGTATTATTAATATGTATGCATACTTGTATTGTTTGAAGTATGCTTATCTGTATCTAAGTTTCTAGTTAAGGCCTTGACTTATTAGTCAAGGGCGGTAATAATGCGCTGTGCGCTGGTCGAGAGGCTTAGGCCTAATCAGGGACTTACTATTACGTTGGCCGACCCTATGGTCATTGGAAAACAAAGCGCTTGGCTAGCTCTATGGCTAGTTACTTAGAGCAAAGGGCAAGTGCCCCAGGCGACTCTATGGTCACATAGCTAGGGGCATAGGGCCACGAGTTGACTCTATGGACATCTATTCAGGGCAGCGAACCCCTGAATGATCCTTTGGTCATTGATTTTTAATTGTATGCATGCATAAGCAGGTTATTACTACTGGGCATGCTAGATATGTATCAAGAATCTGTATTTAGTGTTGATGCATATGTTGAAGTTTTCTTGCTGAACCTTGGCTGACAGGTGCTATGTGGTGCAGGTAAGGGGAATGGAGAGCTTCGGTGGGGCGTGTACATATGTGGTAGCTCGACCCCTACGACCGATGATATCTCAGAGGAACTATGGTTGTACCCTTAATTTTGTCGCTTAGGCCAGCTAGTTGTAACTTTTGATTTGCATATACTATTTTTAACATCTATTTGTATCATTTTGGGATCCCACGTATGTACTAAACTTTTAAATGAAAAGTCAACTGTAATGCCCCGAATTTCCTAATAAGGGTTAGGACCTTGATTAGGAGGCCGGGAGGGCCATAACTGAATTATGATGCTATTTAATGACCATATGCATGTTTATGTGAATTATATTATAATATGATGATAAATGCATGCATATGGGAGTATTTATAATTATGAGGGCATTTTGGTAATTTGGCCGCTGTGGGCGTAATTGCGTATTTTGGTGCATGTTTGTGATTAATTAATATAGCCACATTATAAGGTGGATTGGTTCGAGCTATTCGGCATGAGACGATCATGGAACGCAAGTGTTCGTTCTAGTCATAACGGGTTTAAGCTCCAGGCTCGGGTTGAGTCTCGGGGTAAGTTTAATGATTAGAGCATTACCGGGAATTAAAGGGTAATGGGATATGGGTTATTGGAATGTGAGAATATTGATAATAGCGGGAATTAGAGAGTGTTAATTATGATTAATGAAATAGGTGCGAAAGGACGGTTTTGCCCTTGGTAGCTGTTAAGGTTTTATTTTAGACCTAAGGGTAGTTAGGTCTTTTCACCCTAAGAGATTGATATAAGCCATTAAAGCTGTGGAAATAAGAGGTAAAAACAGAGCTTCCTTTCTCTTCTCTCCCGATAGTTCTCTCCTCCATTTTCTCTTTGGATTTTCAAGCTTTGTTTGAGGAATCAAGCCAAGGAACCAAGCTTTTCCAAGTTAGGATTATGCTCCACCATTGAAGAGGGTGCTAAGCTGAGATTGAGGTGAGTTTTTAGCCATTAGAACTCTTGATTTTGCTTTGTTTTCTTAGTTAAGCTCCAGCTGGTTTTTGGGTTGGAAGTTTGGGGATTGGTGGAGTTTTTGGCTAGGGTTCTTGGGGTTGTGGTCCCTAGGACATGTGGAGGTGGTATTTGGATTCATTTGGGACTTAATATGATGTTTGGAAGCTTTTGGATTGGGTTAGAAATGGTGGAATTGAAGGAAGAGAATTCTGGGATTTTGCTGGCTGAAGGTACAGCACTACCTACAGGGAGTGAAGGGCGGTTGTGGTTCTGTCTTGAGTGCTGGGGTGCTAGGAGGGCAGCGCTGTAGTGCTACCCTGTTTCTTCAGAACCCTGTTTTGGGTGTTTTTAAGGGTTTTTGGCTCGGGGTTTCAATCCTTAAGGCCCGGGATCGAATCTACTCACTGTGTGGGCATGTTTCGAGGTCCCGAGAGTGGGGTTTAGGTCGAGACCCTATCTTTGATGATTTTCATTAATTGGAGATTGTATTTGGTTATGACTAGGTGACCGCTAAATAATTAAGGATTGATCGTTCTCAAGGGTCGTTCTTGTTCTAATTCTCGCTCGAACCGGAGGTAAGAAAACTGTACCCTGTGTATATGTGACATGCATGGCTATTCTTGATGCATGTTGGTTGATTAAATGTGACATGCATGGTTATTATTGGTGCATGTTGGATTATTGAATGTGGCATGCATGATTATTGTTGAGGCATGTCAGGTGGTTAAATATGATGCATATGATGCATGAGAAACATGTGATTAGGACATGCCTTGTATACCGAGTATGATATTGTTCAGAGCTTGAGCCTCTGTGTTTATGCATGGTCCTAATTGTTCTGGTATTTGTTAAGTAAGCATGTTGAATACCTTGTATTCGGATATTGGATATGTGATATATGTTTGGTGGCATTGCTTACTTGTATATGGCACTGACTAGTCAGGGATACTGACCTAAGAGTCAGAAACGGCATAAGCATCCTGAACGCAGGGCCAAGTGAAGATTAGATCTAATCGATATCGGAATTGAATGACTCATATGGAGTATTAATGCTGGACCGACCCTAAGGTCGATGAAACTTATAAGCGCTTGTCAAGTCTAAGACTAGTTACTAGAGCCGGGGCCTAGGGCCCAGGTGACTGCTTGTCACACGGCTAGGGAACGATGTTCCAAGGTTATGACTCTATGGTCAAGAGGAAGGTTATGTTGGTGACTAATCACCATGCACCTATCCTGTCTAAGCTATGGAAGGTTTACGTATCCGTTAAGCCCTGGTGACCCTATCGTCACATGGCTAGAGGGGGGCTGGACCCACTTTTGTGACTTTTGCGACTGTCACCTATTTGTTCGGACTAAGAGTCCTGGATGATTATTATGATCATTGGTTGGTGTATTATACTCAATTGGAGCTAAGAGTCCTGGATGGTTATTATGATCATTGGTTGATGTGCTATACTCAACGTCACGTGAACTCATTTTCCTGCTGAGTAAGGCTATATTTTCTAGGCGTGTGCCTTATGATCTGATGACATGTTATAACTGTCCATGATCATATTAAGTTTTCTTGCTGGGCTTCGGCTCACGGGTGCTATGTGGTGCAGGTAAAGACAAAAGAAAGCTGGACAATCCTTGAGTCGGAGAGCTTAGGTGATGATGTGTACATATGTAGCTGCTCGTCCACCATGGCCGAGGTTGGAAGAGGAACTAGGGTTGAACCTTGTTTTGCTGCTTAGATCGGCCTGTTGTAAATATTTTCTTGTAGTAGACTCTGAAATTATAATTTTGGGATCCCAATATATATATATATATTAAACGTTCTAATGAAACGTTATATCTTATCCAAAATTTTAATCCCTAAATCGCTAATCATACTTAGTTACACGATTTTGGCCAAATGATTCGATTAGCGAGTTTAGCACTATTTAGAAGGCACATCGTAACGGTCCCTGGAGTTTAGGGCGTTACATCAACATTCCCTTTGACCAAAAAAATTTAAGTACACAGTGTAACAGTCCTGGATCAAGAGGATGTTACAACTTGGTATTAGAGCTGCCAAGGTTTCAAGGTTCCTGAAGACTGGCCAGGCATGTACACTCGCCACTAAAGACAAGCTCAACTCAGAGTTTGATATCTACTTATATGATTAAGTGCTTAACTGTTTAAATAAATGCATATGCCTTACCTGCATGCCTTATTAGGGAGCATGAGACATTCTGGTAGGGCTCGGCCCTTGATTATTGCATGAATGATAAATATATGGTTATTAGAATTGTTATTGCTTATTAATGCAAAGGAACCAGTTATTAGCGTTGTTATATGGACATGTAGGTTAGAACACGGTTATGAGCGTTGTTAATTGCGTATAGCTTAGGAAATGCTTATTAGCACTGTGATACTGGAAGGGATTAAAGAACATGCTTATTAGCATTTCCATACATGTATAATTGGTTGAAATTTTTTATTTGTATCATTAATTATTTATGTATGCTAGAAATGCTTATTAGCATTGCTATTTGTTGAAGAATATCAGTAAGTGCTTATTAGCATTATGATTGAATATATTATGTGTTGGCATGCTTATTAGCATTGCATCTGTTTGTTTCTTTAGTCTTGGACCGTCAGGCGGCAAGCAGTATAGTTATCACTCACCTAACGGCTGAATTGATCACTGCAGAGTGGAAAAGTTTTCAGTATGCTTCCTCGAAGGTCAGAGAGATTGGCTGGCCAAGAAATATAGGCCAGAGAAGAGAATGACCTGGGTCAGGCCCCACCGCCAACTACAGAGAATTGGAAACAGGTGCTTGCTGATATGCAAGCCAAGTTACAGAGGCAGGAAGATGAAATTAACCTATTGAGACAGCAACAGGTTCCTGCAAGGAACCTACAACCTGTAGTACCGACAGTGATACAACCAGTGGTACCACCGATAGTACAGCCCCATGTAGGGGGAGATAGATGGGAACCCCTGTATGAGAGGTTCAGGAAACAACACCCTCAAAATTTTTAGGGAAGCTCAGACCCACTGAAAGCTGAGCAGTGGATGACTGTGATAACCATCGCCATGGATTTCATGAGGGCAGGTGGTAATGAGAGAGTGGCATATGCCACTTATATGTTTCGGGAGGATGCCTGAATATGGTGGGAGGTGGTATCCCAGACCAGGGCTATAAATACTATGGAATGGGGAGAATTCAAACTCTGTTCAATGAGAAACACTACAACGACATGGTTAAAACTACATAGGCTGAAGAGTTCAGTAAGTTACTTCAGGGCAACATGTCAGTGACCGATAATGCCTTGAAGTTTCACAGATTGGCAAATTTTTATGGGAATCTGGTGCCCACTGATTGGACCAGAAGAGAGAGGTTTTTCCAGTGGCTACAACCTATGGTAGCCCGGGATGTTCATATCACTACTATGCCAAGAGTGACTACTTATGCACAAGCTGTGGAGAAGGCGCTCATAGCTCAGAGCACAGAGAAAAAGATTTGGCGAGAGAATGGGGCCAGAAGGGATTGTAAGAGGCTGGGGCCTCCATTTGTGGGCTTTGGTAGGGGAGAGGCCCTAGTGACCAAAAGAGAAAGACTCCATATATAGTTTCAGCTCCAGGGCTAGATATGAGTCCACAGGGCATACAGATAGGGCGCAAAGGTGGTGGTGAGACCTGGAAAGCATTCCCAGAGTGTACTCGGTGCAGGAGGCGCCATATTGAGGAATTTCGGGTGAAGGCCTACTTCATCTGCGGAAGTGTGGAACATCTGAAGAAGGATTGCCTGAAAGCCAGGAAGGAAGAGCCCAAGAAGGTGGATAACTTGAGGCCAGCACGGGTGTTCACCCTGACTCGGGCAGAGGCCAAGGCTAGTCCCTTGGTGGTTACAGGTCATCTTTCTAATGCTGGGACCCTTTATACTGTTTTGATTGATTTGGGTGCTACACACTCTTTTGTTGCTAGTAGGATTATTGATTGAATGTGTAGTCCTTGTGACTTTTATCCTATGGGGTTTGGTACTATGTTTCCTACTGGGGAGTTTGTGGTTTCCAAGAGATGGGTTAGATCACTGCCAGTGACAGTGGATGGCAGGGAGTTGTCAATTGACTTGATAGAGTTGGTTATGACTAACTTTGATATAATTATGAGAAGAGACTGGTTAGAGAAGTATGGGGCAATGATAGATTGCAAAAAGAATATGGTAACCTACGAGCCTGGCGGTGAGGATATCTTTGTATCTGTTGGCACTGTGCATGGACCCCGTATACCTATGATATCTGTACTTAGAGCTAGATTGTAATGACCCAAATTTCTTAATAAGGTTTAGGACCTTGATTAGGAAGTCGGGAGGGCCATAATTGATTTATTATGCCATTAAATGATTATATGCATGATTATGTGAATTATATTATTATATGATGATAAATGCATGCATATGGGTCCACTTTTCATTATAAGGGAAATTTGGTAATTTGGCTCATTGAGGGCAAATTTGTATATTTTTATGCATGTTGGTGAATTATGAATCAGGCCACATTATAATGTGGATTTGTTTGAGCTATTCGACATGACACGATCTTTGAATACAAGTTAGCGGTTTGGTCATAACGGGGTTAATTTCGGGGCTCGAGGTGATTCTCAGGGTAATTTGGTGATTAGTACATTACCGGGAATTAAAGGGTAATGGGATATGATTTATTAGCATTTGAGAATATTGGGAATAACGGGAATTGGAGGACGTTAATTATAATTAACGAGATAGACGGGAAAGGAAGATTTTGCCCTTGGTGGCTTAAAAATAAAAGAAGATAGGCTTGGGGCATTTAGGTTATTTAACCTTATGATATGCTTAAATCAGAAAGTTGAGGATTAGAGAAACCAAAAAAGAGCACGTTTCTCCCTTCTTCTCCCGATCATCTTTTTCTTCCTTTCCTTTGAATTTTTGAAGTTCCAATTGAAGATTCAAGCTACGAAACCAAGCCTTGAGGGTCTAGGGTTGTGGTTTACAACTGAAGAGGGTTCCATCTTGAGTTTGAGGTAAGTTTTTAATCACGAAAAACTCTAGTTTTGCTCTGTTTTTCACTTGATTTTCAGTTTGAATTTATGTTTTGCATAGTGAGAATTCAATGGAGTTTTTGGCAAAGATTGATTAGGTTTTGATGCCTAGAACTTGTATGTTTGGTTTTTTGTTTCATTTCTGAGTTTGAATGAGGTTTGGAATCAAGTTTTGAAGCTTGGAATTGGAGAACACGAAGGAGGAAAAACCAGGGCTGAAATACCCTGGTTCTAGCGCTACAGCATTGTCCAGGGCATGGCAGCTCTGGTAGTAGCGCCTAGGCGCCAGAGGGGTACTACCCTATTTTTCCAGGGTCTTATTTTGGGCACTTTTGATGGTTTTTGGCTCGGGGTATCAAATCCTAAGGCTCGGGATCGAATCTACTAACCGTTTGAGTACGATTCGAGGTCCCAGGAGTGAGGTTTAGATCAAGAACATATTATTGTTGATTTCATTAATTGGATTCCATATTTGGTTATGACTAGGTGACCGCTAAGGGATCAAAGGATCGATCATTCTCAAGGGTCATATATTTATTATTTCTCGCTCGAACTAGAGGTAAGAAAACTGCACCTAGTATGTGACATGCATTGTTATTAATGAAGCATGTTGAGTGGTCTATACATATGGACATTGATTGCATATTAAATGCTTAACAATCTTGCTTATCTGTGAATGGTGCTGACTTATTAGTCAGAATCGACATTGGTGTCAGAATTGAGAGTGAAGCTATGACTCATTAGTCAAGTTTGGCTGTAGTACTGAGCACTGTTCGTATGGTATTGACTTATGAGTCAAGAACGGTATCAGCGTGTTTAACGCAAGCCGAAAAGATTAGATCTAATCGACATAAGCAATATCATCATCATAAGCATGAGATGCTTGACTGACCTTAAGTTCGTTGAAAACTAAAAGCGCTTGTCGAGTCTAAAAGCTAGTTATTTAGAGCCAGAGCCAAATGGCTAAGGTGACCTACACATCACATAGCTAGGAGGGTATGGGACCTCAGAGATGGACTTATTAGTCATCCTCACAGAGATAGACTTATTAGTCATCTATGCTGAGATGGACTTATCAGTCATCTAATGTTGAGTGTGATTCATTAGTCACCTATCAGAGTGTGACTCATTATTCACCTATCCAGAGTGTGACTCATTAGTCATCTAATCAGGGTGTGACTCATTAGTCACCGATCTCAGAAGTGACTTATTAGTCAATTATTCAGAGATAGACTTATCAGTCGGCTACATAAGGGTAGACTTATTAGTTATCTATACAGAGAGTCTTATCAGTCATCTACCTCAGATGATAGACTCATTAGTCATCTATACAGAGTGTGACTCATTAGTCACCTGTACAGGGTGTGACTCATTTGTCACCCACACAGAGATTGACTCATTAGTCATCTATTCAATAAGCAGGTCCACAGAGAATGACTCATTAGTCATCTATTCAGATGCAGGACCCCATAATCATTCATTTGGAGTTGTTTGCATGCATGAGTAGGGTTATTACTGCTAGACATGCCTATTATTACATAGTAACATGTCATTACCTGTTCATGAGCATATTGAGTTTTCTTGTTGAGCTTCGGCTCACGGGTTCTATGTGGTGCTAGTAAAGGCAAAAGAAAGCAAAACCATCCTTGAGTTGGAGAGCTGGGGTGACGATGTGTACATATGCGGCTGCTCGACCACCATGGCCGAGGGTTTAAGAGGAACTAGGGTTAAACCCTATTTTGCTGCTTACGTCGGCTGGTTGTAAATCTTTTGTTGTAATTAACCTTTATACTATATTTTTGGGATCCCAATGTATATGGTAAACGTTTTGGTGAAACTTTGTATCTTAACCAAATTTTTTAATCCTAAACCGTCAATCATACTTAGTTACACGATTATGGCCAAATGACTCGATTAGCGAGTTTAGCACTCTTTAAAATGCACACCGTAACACTCCTTGGGTAGTAGGGTATTACAACTTGGTATCAGAGCGAGCCAAGGTTAAGGGTTCCTAAAGACAAGCCGGGCATGTACACTCGTCACTAAAGATAGCTTCACTCAGGGTATGGTAACTATTTATGTGGTTATGTGCTTAACTACTTAAAAAGGATGTAAATGCTTTACCTGGACATTGTACTAGGGATCATGTGATTCTGATAAATCCTGGCTCTTGACTATTAATGTGATTATATGATTGCATGCTCCATGAATATATATATATATATGAATGTAATAATTTCATGCTGGAGTTGGAAGCATGGTGTGTATGTTGGAAGAACAGGGGTTATGAATTAATGAACAAATGCTATGGGCATGTTTTTAGCACTGCAGTGGTTTGTCATTGTAGTGTGGCATGATTGATTCCGTGGGGAAGGCTTTTGAATATGCTCATCATGTTTAATGGGTTAAGTTGAATGCAAATTCAATTAGCATGTATGTATCCAAGGCAGATAATGAGACCTTGTGGTAGTTATACTGATGCTGAGAGTTACAACCAGGGTTTGAATTCTTCACCTGCCCCACATAATTTCCAGCAGGTGTTTACAGATATGCAATTAAGATTGCAGAGGCAAGAGGAAGAGATTAGGTGTTTGAAGCAACAGCAGAACCTATCGGGGAACACCTCTTCCTTTGTTATGCCAGAAGTGGCACCAGTTTTGGCTCAGCCTAGGGTTGAGAACAGATGGGAATTTCTCCATGGAAGATTCCAAGAGTATTACCCTCGTTTCTTTGAGGGAGGCCTAGATCCATTCAGAGTTGAGCAATGGATGGGCATGATCAATTCCATTCTTGACAGTATGGGGCTGGTAGATCACGATATGGTGATCTGTGCAACATATGTAACGCGGGATGATGCTCGGACATGGTGGGAAGTAGTATCGCAGACATGAGACACAGCTATGATGGATTGAAAAGAATTTACGCAGCTGTTTAATGAAAGATATTACTGTGATGCAGTCCAGATTAGTAAGAAGAATTAGTTTCTTAACCTCGTTCAGGGAAATGGAACAATAACCGAGAATGTTAACAGATACAGGGTAGGATGTTATTCTCCAAGATAGATCTTCGATCTTGTTATCATCAGCTGAGGATCAAGGAGGAAGATATACCGAAGACAACCTTTCACACTAGGTATGCGCATTATGAGTTTTTAGTGATGTCATTTGGATTGACTAATGCCCCAGCAACATTTATGGATTTGATGAACAGGGTGTTCAAAGATTACCTGGATCAGTTCATGATTGTCTTTATGGAAGATATACTGGTACACTTTCAGTTAGAGACAAAGCACAAGCAGTGTCTCAGATTAGTACTATAGAGGCTAAGGATGGAATTCACGAGCACGGGTTGTATGCAAAATTCAAGAAGTGCGAGTTTTGGTCGCCATAGGAGACTGTCTTAGGTCACATAGTTAGTAAGGATGGAATTATGATGGATCCAACAAAGAATGAGGTGGTCAGAGATTGGTCAAGGCCGAAGAATGCTTCAGAGACCAGAAGTTTCTTGGGATTGGTAGGTTATTACAGACACTTTGTGGAGGGGTTTTCCAAGATTGTGTCACCATTGACAGAGTTAACACCTAATAATGAAAGGTTTATATGGCCAGACAGGTGTGAGGCAAGCTTCCAGATACTGAAGTAGAATTTGATCATCGCTCCAGTTCTGAGTCTTCGTAATGATCAAGACAAGTTTGTGGTTTATTGTGACGCCTCGAGGCAGGTCCTAGGTTGTGTCCTTATGCAGACAGAGAAGGTGATTACCTATCCATCACGTCAGCTGAAGGAGTATGAGCAGAGGTACCCCACACATGATCTAGAACTTTCAACAATGGTTTTTGCAATAAAGGTGTGGTGGCACTACTTGTATGGTGAGAAGTGTGAGATATACATAGATCACAAGAGTTTGAAATACTTCTTCACCTAGAAGGATTTGAACATGCGGCTGAGGCGTTGGTTAGAGCTAGTGAAGGATTATGATTGTGAGATCCTCTATCACCCAGGGAAAGCCAACGTGGTAGCAGATGCCTTAAGCCAGAAGGGTCCAAGACAGTTGTACAGTGCAAGGCAGATATCTAAGGAGTTGGCAGAGGATATGACTAATGCAGGTATTGAGTTAGTGGTGGGCCAGCTAGCCAACATTACCTTGCAATTTACTCTTTTAGAGAAGATCGAGGTGAATAAGTTGAGTGATCTGTAGTTAGGAAAGATTAGAGGGGACTTCCTAGCTATAGTAGCTAAGGACTACACATTGTCAAGCATGGGTGTATTTAGATACAAGGATCAGATTTGCATTCTGATGGACACTGGGATCAGACGGGGGATTCTCGATGAATCTCATACTACCCCTTATTCTCTATATCCAGACACCACGAAGATGTACCAGGATTTGAAAATTTTATATTGGTTGCCTGGGATAAAGGGGGACGACGTGGCAAAGGGGTTGACCTGTCAGCAGTTCAAGGCCGAGCATCAGTGATCAACAGATCTATTATAGCCTCTGGACATCCCATAGTGGAAGTGGGAGGACAACACGATGGATTTCATGGTGGGATTGCCCAGGACAGAGGGCCAGTATAATTCAGTCAGGGTCATTGTGGATCGGTATATGAAGTCAGCTCACTTCTTAACGATAAGGATGAACTACACAGTTGACCAGTATGCAGATCTCTATGTGAGAGAGATAGTACACCTTCATGGGACTCCAATGTCTATCGTGTCAGATAGGGACCCTGTCTTTACTTCAAAGTTTTGGGGAAGTTTACAGAAGGCAATGGGTACACAGCTGAAGTTAAGTACAACTTATCACCCTCAGACAGACGGTCAGCCCGAGAAGACTATCCAGATACTAGAAGACATGACCAGAGCATGTTTATTGGACTTTGAAGGGTCCTGGAGTAAATATTTGCCTTTGATAGAGTTTTCCTATAACAACAACTACCAGTCAACTATTGGAGTGGCACCTTATGAGATGTTGTATGGTAGGAAGTGTAGATCGCCTGATCACTGCGATGAGATGGGTGAGATGAAATATTTGGGTCCTGAGGCAGTTAAGAGGACCACTAAGGCTATTGAAAAGATTAGAGCTCAGATGCTAGCGTCTCATAGTAGATAGAAGAGTTATCCAGACCCAAAGCAGAGGAACATGGAGTTCCAAGTGGGAGACTATGTCTTCCTTAGGGTTTCATAATTGAGAGGGTGGAGAGATTTGGGAAGAAGGGCAAGCTGAGCCCTAGGTTTTTTGGACCATTTGAGATCCTAGAGAGGATCGATCAAGTGCCCTTACCCCCGACAGTGTCTAGTTTGCACAACGTATTTCATATTTCCATGTTGAGGAAGTATGTATCAGATGGGACTCATGTGTTGAGTTACGAGGAAATGGAATTGGAGACAAATTTATTCTATAACGAGTAGCAAGTTCAATTTTTAGACAGGAAGGACAAGGTCTTGAGGAATAAGACTATACCTCAGTTTAAGGTATTATGGAGGAACAGCAAGGTCGAGGAAGCAACCTGGGAGCTGGAGGCAGATATGCAGAATCAATATCCCGAGTTATTCAGGTAAAATTTCTAGGACGAAATTTCTGTAAGGAGGGGATAGTCGTAACGTCCCAAATTACCTAATAAGGCTTAGAGCCTTGATTAGAGGGTCAAGATGGAAAATTATGTGTGTCATTATATGATTATGTGAGTTATATTATAATATGACTATATATGAATGTTTAGGTGTATTAAATTTGCATGTGGGTCTGTTTCTTATTAGAATGACAATTTTCGTAATTTGGAATGTTACGGATATATTTGGAATATATGTGCATATATGTGATATGTGTGTGAGACCACATTATTATGTGGATGTATTTGGGTTACTCAGCATGAGGCGATCCTAGCGAGCAAGTTAGCAGGAAAGTCACAACAAGACTGAATACCCTACTTGGACTAAGTCAAGGGGTATTTTGCGTATCTGGTACATTACCGGGTTGTCGGGTAATGGGAATAAATATTTGAGGATATAATCAAATTTAGTGAGATTAGGAAGGAATTTTGGGGATTTCTACAATTTTACCCTCAAGGACGTTTTTGGGTACCCCGACCCTCAGGATTTACTTAGAGTTACTTGAACTCTAAGTAACCTCACATAAACAGGAAAAAAATGTTCAACTCTCTCTCTCTCTCTCTCTCTCTCTCTTATTCACAATCGTTTTCAATTTCCTTGGGAATTCTTTTGATTTAGGAGAAATCGAAGCTAGCTTAGGCTCGAGGTTATTTGGGGAAAAATCTTGGCATCATTTTTGGAAGCAGAAGTAACGATTTCTAGCCTCAAATCTCTATGATTCTCTTGTTTTTAGCTGAGTTTTAGAGTTTTAGAAACTTGATCTGAATTTGGAGATTTGATGAGGTTTCGGCCAAGATTTAGTTTGGGTTTTGTGAGTATTGCGGTGTTGATTGTTTTGGGAGCTTTGTTTTTGGGATTCAGCTATTTTGGATAGGTTTTTGGTGAGTTTTGGCTTGAAAAAAATGGGAAAAAAAACTAGGTTTTCATGGCGAGCTGCGACCCTAATCTTGGAGCGCCGCGACTCTCATGAACACAGGGAGAAGGAAGTGTCGAACCTCCATTTGAGTCGCGACGCAAGTAGGGGCGTATCATGGGATGTGTGGTACAGAGGAGAGCCCTTGGGCTCTCTGAGTTGAGGCAGGATGTGGCTCTTTTGCCTTGGGTTGCGGCGCTTGAAGGGCTTTTGAGCCCCAGGATGGTTTTTGAGTATGGTAACTCAAAGCAAAGGGCTAGGGATCGACTCTACTACCTGGTTTAGTATAATTCGACATCTTGGATGCTAGGACTCGGTCCGGAAGCCTTTATTCGCTCCTTATTGACAAGATTCTCTATTATGGTCGTGACTATGTTATCGTTAAGGGCTTGGAACTGAGATTGTGCTCGAGGGTAGTTCTTAATATACATTGCACTCAGACTTGAGGTAAGAAAACAACACCCAATGCAAGATATATGTGGTTAGGCTTTGGCCCAATTGTTGATTATAACTATGAATAAGGCTCGGGCCCCTGAGAATGAATGTGATTAAGTTATTTTTGTGCTTGTTGATTAAACATGCTTGAATACTTCGTGTCTGGATAGTTGTTTAATGATTGTTTGCATTGTATGCGTAGTTAGGGCTCACTCCCATTAAGGAACATGGTTATTACTATGGTTGGATTTAAATGATAGAGATGTATGATTATTATGTATGCATACTTCTATTGCCTGAAGTATGCCTATATGTATCTGCATCTGAATATTTGGTTAAGGCCTTGACATATTCGTCAAGGGTGGCAATAGTGCGCTGCTCACTGGTCAAGAGGCTTAGGCCTAATCAGGGATGTACTATTATGTTGGGCGACCCTATGGTTGCTGGAAAAAAAAGCGCCTTACTAGCTCTATGGCTAGTTACTCAGAGCTAAGGGAAAGGGCCTCAGGTGACTTTGTTTTCACATAGCTAAGGCAGGGGGCCCCGAGTTGACTCTATGGTCATCTATTCAGGGCTGTTGTCCCCAGAATGATCCTATGGTCATTTATTTGTAATTTTCTGCATGTATGAGTAGGTTATTACTACTGGGCATGCTAGATATGTATCTAGAATTTGTATTTACTGTTCATGCACATGTTAAGTTTTCTTGCTGAGCCTTGGCTCATGGGTGCTATGTTGTGCAGGTAAGGGGGAAGGAAAGCTAGACCATCCATAAGTTGGAGAGCTTTGGTGGCGGTGTGTACATATACGGCTGCTCAACCACAACAGTCAAGAATATCTCAGAGGAACTAGGGTTGTACCTCTTACATTGCCGCATAGGCCGGCCGGTTTTTACTTTTGATTTGTATATACCCTTTTAAACATCTGCTTGTATCATTTTGGGATCCCATGTATGTACTAAACTTTTGAATGAAGATTCAACATTCTCTCTGACCAAATTGTTTAACCCTAAACCTTATCGCTAACCTTAGTTACACATTTATAAACAAGGGACTTGATTAGCAAGTGTATCACTATTTAATTACACATTATAACGGTCCTGGATTAGGAGGATGTTACAGAATTGACCTATGGTCAACTATATGAAATGACTAGAATAGATAATAACGATATGTTTACTTATCCTATCTTTTGTTATTATCGGTCTAGTTCGATGCAACAAATACATCTAATCTTATCTACTTTGCTAATATTCTAGAAAGAATATAACACTACAATGTGTAAGTAGATTATATCATACATTGACAAGTCAGTGTAAATCCTGTGCACTAACCAATCTTGGGACTAACTTATTTTTGAACATATAATAATATTTATATTCCATTGTGATTACATCACTATAAATATGATTAGCTATATGCTCGGGATTTAATAGAAGTTTTTATTAAACTGTGAATACCAAAATTCTGCTTGAACGAGGCAGCCACCTCGTGACCCTCAAAATATAGGTTCAGGAAGGAGAGAGCCTCGACTGTCTCGCCCATACACCCCTACGCATCGTGCCACAACTTCGTCTCGTGTGCAGGAGCCTCGCGTCACGACCTCGTCTCTTGCAAAGAGGCCTCGCGCCATGGCTTTGTCTTGCGCACAAGAGCCTTGCACCATGACCTCGTCTCAAGCGTAGGGACTTCGCACCACAGCCTTGTCTTGCATGCAGGAGCCTTACGCCAAGGCTTTGTCTCGTGCGCAAGGGACGTGCGCCACGACTTCTTCTCACGCGCAGGAGCGTCACGCCATAGCTTCGTCTTGTGCACATGGGCCTCGTACTGTGACTTTGTCTCGCATACAAGAGCCTCTCGCGCAGAGGCCTCGCTCCACGGCATCGTCTCGTGCGCAGGGGCCTCGTGCCACGTCTTTGTCTCGCACGCAGGAGCCTCATGCCACAACCTCGTCTTGCGCGCAGGAGCCTCGCGCCACAGCCTCGCCTCACGCCACGACTTCATCTCATGAGGTTCTTGCCTTCTATTCTCCTTGGGGTAATGACTCTTTTGTTTTAGATTCCTCGTACAAGTCTTCTCAATCTCAGGATCCACAAGCACTAGTGACATTGATCCTTGACATTGCAGACATAAGTTAACCTTGAAATCAAGAGGCAAGCAAAGAAATATATTAACGATAATGGTAAAAAGACGCCAAATTAGAACAAGAATCAATTATTTTGATATCAATTAAATTGTCCCTGCCAACAGTGCCAAAAACTTGATCGGTAAAATAACGCACACAAGTATACGTATTCGTGACAAGTAATGATTTCTGTAAGAATGAGATCGTTCAACAGAGACTACTAATCAATTACCAATAATATACTCTTGGTTTCTATTTGGCTATCAAAATTCAGATTAATTAATAAGCTAATTGTAAAAACTAAAATAAGAAAAGCAATTGTAATGAGTAATTCATGAATAAAGACCTAAGGTATTAATTACATCAACTAATTCACTTGTCAATTTAACTATTTCAGCACAATTCAATCTTCTATTTCTATCTTAATAGCAGGTTATCAAGGGCAATCTCAATTCTTTATTAAGATAAAAAGAATTCAACCTATATGCAAATCTTCTACATATCTGTGACAGATTTCAACATATAGCATGCATTAAACATCATAACCCTAAAAGCAACACAAATCATATAGATACAATCATCCTATCTGCAATCTATGTCTCAACGGCTATAGAATATTTAACTCTCCCCTCTCGGATCTCAAATTAAATCCATAAACCATACAATAAATGGCCATTAAATTGTAAGCATTAAACACATACCAGTAGAGATTCAGAATACAAGAAGAAGAATAAAATTGCACTTAATAGAAAATTAACAAGATCCATAGTGACTACATTAAACTCTAGAGAAAAATGTTTAGTTCATGGCAAACATTGCTAACACAATAAAGATAAAATTCATCATCTTTAACATCCAAAGCTTGAAAGAAATTAGAGAAGAGGACAAATGCAGAAATAGGGCGTAGCCGTCAAAAGCTCTCTAAAATTCGTAATTAAAAACCTCCTTAAAAACCTAATCTCCAATGTTTTAAAACCTAAATCATGTTTTTTTTCTTTTCAGGGAAGTGCGCCGCAACCCTTGTTTATTCATGCCACGACCCGTGTCTTCAAAATTCTCAAGGAGGTTTACGCCTCAGTCTTCAAGCGTCGTGGCACTAAGGTGACCATGCAGCGACCCTGTGTGCGTGCCCAGATTTTCCCTTTCTCTCTACCACTCATCATGCCGCAACCTGGAAGGGCATGCCACAACATTAATTCATGCCAAACTTGAGTCGCGACCCTTAAGCCCATGTGGTGAATCTAATTCTATTTTTTTTCAAAACTTGACCATTTTAAGTTCTTCCTTCATCAAAAACTTCTTCTAACTTCTCCTTGATGCCAATTTCACTCGATCAACCACCAAAAGCTTCATTTTCCCACCATTTCTTCTTCTTTTCGCATTTAGCTCTTGATTCATAGCGCCGACCTACAAAAAAAACAAAAACAAGCGTAATCTTGCACAAAACAAACAAAAGACTCAAGATTACCACAAAAACACATCCTAAAACGACACTAAAATGAAGTTATTAGTAACTCAACACGTGGGATGGGTCTGACACGTACTTTCACTGCGTAGAAATGCGAAAAACATTGTGCATATGTTTCTTGGTCTTAGCTTACCCTTCTCTCCAAAATGCATCACACCTTTTATAGGTGATACCCTTAGAAACACAAGGTCGCCTGCTGTGAATTCAACTTTTCGACATTTCAGATATGCATAACTCTTCTGTTTACTATGGGCAGTTAGCATCCTTTTTATAATTTTTTTCTACAGCCTTACTAGCTTCCCTAACAGCTTTGAGACCTTGTATTTGTTTCTCACCTACCTCATTAAAAGGAAGAGGTGACCTGCTCTTTCATCCATAAAGCATCTTGTAGGGCGCCATCCTAATAGTTGAATGGTAACTATTTTTATAAGAAAACTCCATTAGCGGTAGATAACATCTGCAGGACTCTAAAAAGTCAAACGCATATGATCTTAGCATGTATTCTAATATTCAAATCGTCCTATCAGATTGTTCACCAGTTTGAGGACGAAATGCTGTACTAAATTTCAGCCAGGTACCCATGGTGTAACGCCCCAATTTCTTGAAACGTTAATTGACTATTACCATGGTAGATTTTGAAATAAAAGTACTCTTTTATTTATAGAAAATCCATCGTAAATACAAATCAAACATTTAAAACAATGAAACTCTAGAGTTTCATTGTTATCATAAATAAAGTCAAAATAAACAACTTTAAATCCAGTTAATAAAGCTAAAACATTATTCTATAAATACTTTAAAATTTTCAAATTTAAGTTTAATCCCTTATGGTCACTATTGAATAGTAACCACATCTTTACCTTTACCTGCAACATAGAGTACTCATGAGCCAAAGCCCAGCAAGAAGAGTTGTGTAGGACACAACCCCATAACCTTAACCAAGAATTGAAATAAAAAACAATAAAGATAATTATAACATAAATCAAGGAATATCAGAGCCCAAGTGAATTGGACAAGTGTCGTATAACATGAGCATGGAATTTTGAACATATCATAAGCATGCAGTTTCGTAACGTAGATGTTATCCCCAAAAATTGGATTTCGATGACGTGGCAATAGAAGTGACAAATGGCAAAGAATGGCTGGGTAAACTGGCTTAGGAGTGATCCGGTAGACCAGTGAAGATTTTTTACTGACCAGTCAAGTGTCATGACCGACCAGTCATGTGCTTGTCCGCCCAGTCAATACCCTTGTCCGCCCAGTCATGTGCTTGTCCAACCAGTCAGGTGCTTGTCCGCCCAGTCAGGTGCTTGTCCGACCAGTCAGGTGTTTGTTCGCCCAGTCAGGTGCTTGTCCGCCTAGTCATGTGCTTGTCCGACCAGCTAAGTGTTGGGCCGACCAGTGGAGTGCTTTGGCCCTTCAGTTTTCCTCCTAGGTGTGATGTGGACCGACTAGACAGAACAGTGCTACGCAAAGGATACCAGTAACGGTTTCAACAAGAATCAGTCATACTTGTGCGGAAATCTCTCAAATTATCCCACAAAAGTAGTGTATTGTTGTATTTTGAATATTATTATTAATTGAATATAGTGAGAATAGCGAAATATCCCGATTATGGGGGACATCATTTGTACGATCCTGAGCCTATAAATACAAGGCCTATGGCATCATAAAGAGGATTCAATTCTAATTTTCTGGGAGAATATTTGTATCTGGAGAAATATTGTATTCATTTCATCTGCACTAAAGAAACTCAGATAGCTCAAGTTCATCTGATCTTAAGTGTAGGCTAAATATATCACAAATCCAAGTGGATTAGGCTATTACCAACACATTGGGGCTGAACCACTATAAAAATTGTATGTGTCGTATTTTTCTCTTGAAGGTTTATTGTCGTTTTGACATCTACACGTCGTTGCCCAAAAACGCAGTCAACATTTTGGTGCTTTCATTGAGAGCCTGAAGAGAAGAAGCACACGACTATCATATCGAAATGGCGCCCAAGAATACCAATGTGGCATCCAAAAAGTCAGGCACATCAAATGAGCCTGCTAGATCAGAAGAGCCTGGACCGCAGAACCCAGAGACTGAGCCCAAGGTGTTTCTCGAGGAGACCACTCCAGAAGTTGAATAACTCCAGGAAGCAATAGGTGCTTTCCAAGAGGAGATGGTGCAATTCAATGCTCGGCAGGAGTCTTTCGCTGAAGAGATGGCCAAGCAGAGAGTTGTGTTAGAGCAGCAAAGGCGCGATATGGAGGCCAGAAGCGAAGAGCTCAGACAGCAACAGGAGGAAGTCGACCGGAGACATCGTGAAGCAGCACTTGCTCTAGAGGCGGCTACCCAATTGGCCCAAGCCAATGCTCAAGCCACGGCACAAGCAGCCACCCAGGGAGCAAGAAATAATAATGTTGGTCGAAGGACCACTGACAGAGCCAATTCTTGGGGACCGGACAGAAGCAGGAGTAACCCCCCTGGTTGGGAAGATAACGGGGACCGATCTAGAACTGCCTTGATGCAAAGGGAGCACTCTAGAACCCCCTCCAGGAGCCACCGATCAGAAACTTCTAGATCAGGGAGTCACCGATCGGGCAGTAAAAAGACTCCACCCAGGCAGGATAAGACCAAGACTCCTCGAAATAAGAGGACTTCACAATTCAAAGATGGGCATGGTCGTGATGTGGCTGATAGTCATCACACCGACCAGTCAAAGGAAAAGGAGGGCAACGACCAACAAGGAGGAAAATATTGCCCGAGGCGTATCGAAAGGCCTCCACTACACCCCGGCCAGCAGCGTAGTGGGAGAGCGCAAGTCCCGCGTAGTAAGTCCTCTGAAAAATCGAAAAGTACGGTGTTCGATCGGGCAGGAGAGCATGCTTCCCGGAAGGATCTGAGGGACGTTATCACCAACAAGAGAAGGACCTTCCCGGTCGAAGGGAAAAATCTGAACCGCCTTGCCAGTCAAGTAGAAATACTTGACGACAGTGCACCAGATGGTAATGCTCGACCAAGCGGTCAAGACCTTGGAACTTCATCTGTTGCACCAGCCATCCAAGCCCAACTTGACGTACTAACAGCTGTAGTGCAAGGTTTGTCAAAACGACCTTCTGGTATAGATGCGATAGACCACCGGAGTGGCAGCCCATTTTGTGCCTGGATTAGAGCAGCCCAGCCTCCGGAAAAATATAAAGCACCGATTCTACCAGTATTTACAGAAAAGGTAGATCCCATCAGACATGTTGGGAAATTTGAGGACCAGGTGGAATTGCTTGGAGTAAGTGACGATTATCGGTGTAGATTTTTCCCGACTAATTTGTCAAATACCGCCCAGGAATGGTATTGGAAGTTTAAGCCGAACTCTATTACCTCTTGGGAAGCATTCAGGAAGGATTTTTGCAGACAATTCAACACTGCCCGGACTCCACCAGTTTATGCCAACCACTTGGCAGATATCAAACAAGGAAAAGATGAGTCTCTAAAGAATTATATACAGAGATTCATGAGAGAATCCAATAGAGCAATTGCTGTAGGAGACGAGGGGAAGATGGTTGCAATATCCGTTGGGATAACTTATTGGAGCCCTTTATGGGATAGCATACATAGAAATCCAATTTCAACACTTCAACAATTTCTTGACCGAGCAGACAACTATATGAACTTGGATGATGCAATCAAGAAAGAGGAGAATGGCATAAACAATCCAGGCGGATCAACTGACCCTCCTAAGGATGGTGGAAAGAAACGTGGAAATAACGGGTCTGACCACCATGAGGAAAAGAAACCAAAGTTGAGTTCAAATGAAAAGCCAACCAAGTATGAGCCTCAGTTCACTAATTACACTACTCTCTCGGCCAACCGAGCGGAAAAATATCTTGCTAGTCATGAAGAGGTTCCCTACAAGAAACCTCCACCCATCAAGAAAGAGATGAGGAAGAGAGATATGAATAAGTTTTGTCATTACCATGAAGATTATGGTCACGACACGAATGAATGCAATCACCTCAAGGACGAGATAGAATTTCATCTCTGGTCGGGCAAGTTGAGGAAGTACCGAGCAGA
Organism: Humulus lupulus; assembly: GCF_963169125.1. Classification (NCBI taxonomy): domain Eukaryota; kingdom Viridiplantae; phylum Streptophyta; class Magnoliopsida; order Rosales; family Cannabaceae; genus Humulus; species Humulus lupulus. The sequence goes on from NC_084796.1 coordinate 38,796,089, forward strand.
GACACCCCAAGGAGAAGGAGGCAGCAGCAATCCTGGTTTCAAATACAAAGATCTCCACCCTTGCAGCCCGGACCTGTGGACTTTACCTTAGACACTATATGTGGAGGTCCACACTTGGCTGAGGAAAGCAACGAAGCAAGGGAGAAGTATGCTGAGCGGGAGTGCTAGGATCAGGAGCCACTAGAACGGCGAGCGTTTGTGAATATATTATTTCTAAAAATTGCTTTCAAAGTGGTAGTTTAATTTCAAGTTGTTTAACTTGTTATTTAAATTTGGTTTATGAGCTGGTCATTTGCTGACCAGTCATCTATTTTTGAACAATTTTTGTTGTTTAAGACTCGTTATTAGACACGTTTGTCCTTTTTAATTTACGAGTAATAAAAGAGACTATGCGCAGCGTGGTCGATTCTTGCTACAAATGTGCATGTGTGTTAATTATTCGAACAGTGTTCAACTGGTCGGTAAAATCAGACAGTGTTCAACTGGTCGATACATTCAAGCAGTGCTCAACTGCTCGAATATTTTCAATATATTATATGTGTTTCACGAGCAATTAACTGCTCGAACAAATTCGATCAAGTAGCAAGTGACTAGAATCTTTCAACCCTCGATCGATTAGGGGGTACATGGGGTATGCTGGTATATAATTTAACACATGCAATAAGAGCACGAGTAAACGTATTTGCTTTTAGGCTAACTTGTAAAATTTTGAAGTCAAAAAAGGTCATTAAGCTAACTTGTTTGACAAAGCTTAAGTTTCTTGGAATTTTTCAAAATTTCAAGTTAGAAGCAAATATTCGTGTGACAATAAATATTATGCTCATAAAATGTTAGAGCAATAAGAGTGTGAGAAAGTATACTTAGTATGGACGTATGAAATGTCTAGAATTTCAAAGTTAGAAAACTAAGTACTCATGTGAAAATATAAGGCATACATCAGAGTGACTTTACTATTCACAAAAAACTTATAACTTTTTAAGACTAAAAATACTTAGAATGTTTCGAGTTAACAAAGAAAAGTAAAGTATAAATGCATGAACCATAAAGATTTTGTGCAAACCCGACGACGTAAAGGCATGCATCCGAGTGATTAGGCTGTGGTGTCCCAACAGCCAGGCACGGGGCAAAGCGTCTATGGTGTCCAGGTGGCTAGGCGTGCGTCTGAGCGGTTGCACCACATGTCCGAGAGGTTGGCACACCCGAGCGGTTGGGGTGCATGCCCGAGCAGCTGGAGGAGTTGCGTGTCCGAGCAGTGGGGCTGCGTCCGATCGTGTGTAGGCTGTGTCCGACCAACTGGGGTTGCGTCCGAGCGGGGTAGGCTATGTCCGACCAGCTGGAGCTGCGTCCTAGCGGGTGTGGATGCATCCGAGCGGCTGAGGCTGGCATGTGTGCATCCGAGGGGATGCGCATCTGAGGAGATGCACACCCAAGCGGTCGGGGTGCATGGCCGAGTGGTTGGGTTGCATGGCCGAGCGGCTGAAGGTTGGTGTCCGAGTGGCTCGAGGAGGACGCCTAGGGGATGCGTGTCCGAAGAGTTGGCCATCCGAGGAGATGTGCACCCGAAGGGCTATGTGTCCCAATAGCTGGGCATCCAAGGAGCAAGGGAACCATTTTTTTTTTTTACTTTGAACTATGCAAACAAGATCAAAAAGTTGAATTTCAAGGGTTTAACAAACTTCAAGATAACATCAATAATTATCCTATACCCGTGAGCCCGAAAAAGCAATGGAAATAGGAAACTGATAACTATCATTTTTATGGACAGGAAAGTTAAGTCGTGGGTTTACTACAAAAGTGAAGGTTACTGACTGGATGGAAGCTTTTGGATGACCTCAAAAACATTTTGCTAGAAGAAAATTTTATCATACGAGTAAATCGTATAATAAACTTGGGTGGCAAATGTTATCCCCAAAAATTGGAGTTCGATGACATGGCAATAGAAGTGACAAATGGCAAGGAATTGCTGGGTCAACTGGCTTAGGAGTGACCCGGTAGACCAGTGAAGATTTTTGACTGACCAGACAAGTGTCATGACCGACCAGTCATGACCTTCGCCGACCAGTCATGTGCTTGTCCGCCCAGTCAATACCCTTGGCCGACCAGTCATGTCCTTGGCCGACCATTCATGTGCTTGTCCGCCCAGTCAAGTGCTTGTCTGCCCAGTCATGTGCTTGTCTGACTAGTCAGGTGCTTGTCCGCCCAGTCAGGTGCTTGTCTGCCCAGTCAGGTGCTTTTCCAGCCAGCTAAGTGTTTGGTCGACCAGACATGTGTTGGCCGACCAGTCAAGTGTTTGGCCGACCAGTGGAGTGCTTTGGCCCTTCAGTTTTCCTCCTAGGTGTGATGTGGACCGACTAGACAGAACAGTGCTACTCAAAGGATCCCAGTAATGGTTTCAACAAGAATCGGTCATACCTGTGCGGAAATCTCTCAGATTATCCCACAAAAATAGTGTATTGTTGTATTTTGAATATTATTATTAATTGAATATAGTGAGAATAGCGAAATATCCCGATTATGGGGGACATCAGTTGTACGATCCTGAGCCTATAAATACACGGCCTATGGCATCATAAAGAGGATTCGATTCTAATTTTCTGGGAGAATATTTGTATCTAGAGAAATATTGTATTCATTTCATCTACACTAAAGAAACTCAGTTGGCTCAAGTTCATCTGATCTTAAGTGTAGGCTAAATATATCACAACCCCAAGTGGATTAGGCTATTACCAACACATTGGGGCTGAACCACTATAAAAATTGTCTGTGTCGTATTTTTCTCTTGAAGGTTTATTGTCATTTTGACGTCTACACGTCGTTGGCCAAAAACGCGGTCAACAGTAGACATGCATTTTAAAACATAAGCATGCCAAGCAATTATCACATACACATACAAAGCACATAACCACAATTATATATATGCTCGTTAAGCATACACATTCACTAACATAATCATACATTAACATAACATATTGTATAAAATTTAAAATCTACCATGAAGTACGTCAAGCGTACACCTTGTGTGCAGGTGTTCACTCTTCTTACCTCACACTATAACAAAAAAGGTCATTTGCGTCAATTTCTAACTGCCGCAATTGAGTTTTTGTGTCAGTTATAAATGTGATGCAGAATCCTATAACACAATCCAGGCTTCTATATAGCGTCAGTGGGGAACTGTCACAATTTTGGAATTTGTGGAAGTTCTCCACTGACGCAAATGTTTAGCATTTACGTCAGTGCCTATCTACCACAAATGTCACGTTTGTGACAGTTGGGTACTGACACAAATAATATATTTTAAAAAATAAAAAATAAATATTTTAAAAAACCACTAGCAAACAAAACAGAGTCCCCCATCCACATAGCCATGATCCCCACCACCACCTGCAAAATAAAATAAATTTTCAAATACCCTAAGCTCACAACCTCAAAACTGAGCCCCCCATCGTCACAGCCCCAACCTAGACCTTTCACAAACCTATACGTAAAAAGAAAAAGAAAAAACAGAAAAAAAAAATAAAGAATGAGTGAGAGAGAGAGAAAGTTTAACCCGTGAGTGAAGGAGAAACCCAAACCCCATCGTGCCCAAATGTCATCCTTGCCCCTCCGCAGTACCCTCGTCGACCCCAACGTCTTGTCCACCTGAACAAAAAAAATCAAAAGAATAAAGAGAGAACAAGAGAGAGATCTGGAATGATGAGGGAAGGAGGAGATTGTGAGAGAGAGATAGAGAGGTCGAGAAGATAAAGAGATTGAGCCAGGGAGAGAGGAGAACTTGTGAGAGAGAGGAGAACGTGAGGAAGACAGAGTGAGAACAAGAAGAGAAAGAGAGATTGAGTGAGATGGTGAAGGTGAGTGTGGCGGCTAGATAGAGAGAAAGAGAGTTATGAGGGTTTGTTGTGAGGATTTGGGCTTTGGGTCGAGATATTGGGCTTCTTTTTTTATATATATACACATTTGTGTTAGTAGGGTACTGTCACAAATGGTAAAGTTTGTGACAATGCCCCCACTAACACAAATGGTGGGGTTTGTGACAATTTCCAACTGACAAAAAATTGTGCGAACAAATAGCATCAGTATGTGTACTGATGCAAATGCCCTTGCATTTGTGGCAGTGCCCAACTGCCACAAATGTTAATTCTCGGTTGACTGACGCATTTAACTGACACAAAATGGGTATTTTGGAGTAGTGTCAAAAGCAGTAGCAATCCACACACCCTAACGTGTCTCTTCAAGTAACCTTAGCGAGCCTAAACATAACACATAACAATAAAGTTTTAAAACCTCCAACCAAACCAAACCATATTAAAATACACTCATATTCCTTTTAAAGCCAAGCCATCCCCACAATACCCTTTAGAAAGTCTCAAAACTCTACTACATAAAGCTCCAAAAAATTAAAACGTATTTCTAAAGAGTACATTTGAATCCCCCAAAATCACATTTCTGTGCAACTGGCGTGGTCTCGCCAGGGCTGGGCGCAGTCGCGCTAGGTCTCTACATTCAGAGATCGCAGTTGCAATTTCTAAACCTAAAAATCAAACCAAATCATAAAATTTGACAATAAACCACTACCAAATCAATCCTAACATGTTTCTAACCTCAATAACTTGTAAAGATTCAACTCTAAAAATGCAAACAGCCTATAGTTTCTATCTTACACAATTAATAACCTGTTTCACTTCAAACCTACATCTAATAAAACTAAGCAATAAAGGTTTGAATACTTACTATCAAAATCCAGCCACCAAAATTGGATCCTTGCCATCTATGAGATTCCCTAGTCCTTTGATAACCCAGATTGATAATCTCTTCCAAAACCTCAAGCTTCAAGATAGATCAAGAATGAGAGATTGTTCTTGGTCTGTTTCCCCCATTTGTCTATCGCAAAAATCAGAGTCTGAAAAATTATATGACATCCAAACCTAGTTTACTTATTAATTAATTATTTAATCTGACTTAAATCATGTAAAAACAAAATTACACTATTATCCCAAACCTCTAACTTTTCCTTAATAATCACTTAAGCCCCTTATTGTAATTTCCATAAAAAAACTAATAGTTTTAATTTCTCATAATTACACTTTCTATCATAAAACACATAATTCTACTTTGACCCCAATACTCAACTTCTATCACACTTTGGCCCCTAATACTTGAATAAACTAATGTGTGTAGATTTCCTGACAGAAAACATAAAATAAACATACACAATAAATCATGCATATCATAGTTCGTATAATTAAGCACATAAGAACAAACAATTTACCATAATAACCTGACCTAAGCCAGATTACCATAATACCCTTTTACTAGTAGAAGTGGATATTACACATGGCCCTTTGTAGAGTCCTCCAGAAATTTGAGGTAAAGACTGAACCTCTATCTGTTATGATGGACTTTGGTACTCCGTGAAGTCGCATGATTTCCTTTACATATAACTCTTCATACTAATCCGTAGTAAAGTTGTCTTAACTAGAAGAAAATATGCCGACTTCGTGATTTGATCAATAATCAACCAAGCTAAGTCATGTTGCTTTGTGGTCCATGGAAATCCCACCACAAAGTCCATGACTATGTCTTCTTATTTCCATTATCGGATACTAATAGGTTGTATCAACCTAGCTGGTTTCTGTTGCTCGGCCTTAACTTGTTGACCAGTCAGGCATTTGGCAACATATTCAGCTATATCCTTATTCATTACCGACCACCAATATAATGTCTTCAGATCGTTATACATCTTGGTATACCCATGATGTAGGGAATTTGGTGGGGTGTGCACCTCTTTCATGATACCATCCTTAATCTCCTTGTCATCGAACACACACATCCTATTCTTGTAACACATCAATTCCCACTAGACATAGTAAAATTACTGTCGCCGTCCTTTTTAATCAACGCTTCTTTCTTTACTAGCGCTTCATGACCTTTATGTTTCTCCTTGATTTGTTTTAATAAGGTCGATTGGAGGGTGAGGTTTGACATACTTCCGGTCATTAGCTCGATTCTCGCCCTAAAAATCTCCTTTTGTAGTGGCATCTCTATCCCTCTAATTTCAAAGACACTCCCATAATTGTGCCTACTTAGAGCATCAACCACCACATTGGTCTTTCCTAGGTGGTATAATATCTCACAGTCATAGTCTTTTACCAGCTCCAACCACCTTCGTTGCATCATTTTCAACTCCTTTTGAGTGAAGAAATACTTCAAACTCTTATGGTCTATGTAGATTTTCATTTTTCTCCATAAAGATGGTGCCTCCAAATCTTAAGAGCAAAAACTACGGCCGCCAACTCCAAGTCATGAGTATAGTACCTTTGCTCATACTCTGTTAGTTGTCTCGAGGCGTAGGCCACCACTTTATCTTCCTACATTAATACACATCCTAATCAATTCTTAGAGACATTGCAGTATATCACCAACTGCCCTTCTTCTATTTTCACACATAATACTGGAGCGGATACCAATCTTTCTTTTAGTCTTCAAAAGTTTTCTTCGCATTGTTCACTCCAAACGAACTTTTGTTGCTTTCGTGTCAGATTTGTCAAGGGTGTTGCAATCTTAGAAAATCCTTCGCCAAATCTTCTGTAGTAACCCACCAATCCCAATAAACTTCTAACCTCGGACGCATTCTTAGGTTGATGTCAATCTCTCACAACCTCAATCTTGGCTGGATCTACCGAAACTCCATCCTTTGACACGATATGGCCTAAGAAGGCTACTTTCTTTAACCAGAATTTGCATTTCTTGAACTTAGCAAATAATTGGTGCTCTTGTAATCTTCTTAGTGTCAATCCTAGATGTTCTTCATACTCTACTTAGGATTTTGAGTATATGAGAATTTCGTCGATGAATACCACGACAAACATGTCCAAAAAGTCCATGAATACTCAGTTCATCAACCATGAATGATGCTGGAGGGTTAGTTAGTTCAAACGACAATACTAATAATTCATAATGTTCGTACCGAGTCCTAAATGCATTCTTAGGAATGTCCTCTCCCCATACCTTCAACTGATAAAACTCTAATCCTAGATCAATTTATGAGAACACTGCATCTCCTTGTAATTGATCAAATAAGTCATCAATTCATGGTAGAGGGTACTTGTTCTTAATGGTCACTTTGTTAAGCTCCCTATAGTCTATGCACATTTACATGCTCCCATCTTTCTTCTTCACAAAAAGTACCGGTGCGCCCCAGGGAGAGTAGCTTGGCCTTATTAATCCTTCATCCAATAGCTCTTGTAGTTGAGTTTTCATCTCATTTAGCTTTGTTAGTGCCATCCAATAGGGTGCTTTAGAAATGGTAACATCTCTGGTGCTAGCTCAATCACAAACTCAACATCTCAGTTTGGTAGTAAGCCGGGTAGATGTTCTAGAAATACATCCAGGAACTCACACATGACTCGAACATCCACCGGCCATAACTGAGATTCCTTGGTGGTGTCAACTACACTTGTCAAAAACATTGGACATCCTTGCGTCAACATCATTCGAGCATTTAATGCCAAGATTATCGGTGTTCGGAGTCTTGATACTTCTCCCATGATAACGATTTGTTAACCCTGTTGTAATCTGAATACCACCATTTTCCTTCTGCAGTCGATGGCTACGTTGTACTCTGCTAACTAGTCCATCCCAAGAATCACGTCATAGTCTAGCATGTCTAGTTTCACTAAGACCCCTGGGCATTACTTACCTTCAATCATGATTGGAACGGATCATAACCACTTGGTTGACAACATCACCTCTCCCGGTGGTAATACGATAACAAAATTCTCACTAAAAGTTTCATATGTTACTCCTAGTCTAGCAACAATTTTCATAGAAAAATGAATGTGTAGCTCCGAAATCAAATAAAACTCTACAAGGTGTACAAACAATATAAATCTAAAATGTTACCATAGTATTGCTGGCCTTCTCTTCACCTTAAGTTAGTGCGAACACCCGAGCTGGTAACAAATTGTCATTATTCTGTTGTCCACCATTTCTAGCTTGCATTTGGAGACAGTTTCTTTTTATATGACCCTCCTGTCCACATTTGTAGCAGACTCGTGTGTTAGCTCGGCATTCTCCGCGATGTTTTTGGTTGCCCTTCGGACTGCCGCTCGTTGCCTTTTTCTATTTCTCATGCAATTCATGGCTCTGTTTTTCCTAAGCTTTCCTCTTATCTCCAGACCTAGAATTTCCTTTCTTGGCCTCTCTTCTAGCAACACTTTCCTTCCAAATTCGTTCCTCCATGAGTTCTACCTCGAGTGTCTGTTCCAATGTCTCCGCATACGTCATAACTCTCATAGTGGTTAATTTGACATCTCTGGTAATCATAAGTTTCAACCCTCTCATGAATCGTTGAATTCTTAGGGTCTCTGTACACACCATATCCTTTGCAAACTTTGCCAGTCAATCAAATTTTAGAGCATATTCTGTCACTGTTGAGTTTAACTGAGTTAAAGCAACGAACTCATCCACCTATGCTTCAAGAATTGTGACCATGTAGCATTTCTTATTGAAAACTTGTACGAATTTGGCCCAAGTCATGGAGGTCACGTCCCTAGTTTGCTTTATAATGTCCCACCAAATTCGTGAATCTTTCTTCAACCAATATGATGCGTAGGACACCCTGTCCTTGTCATTCAAGCGCATGTGCTCCAAAATAGACTCTACCTCCCTGAGCCACTCTTCTGATTCAATAGGGTTGACATTCCCTTCAAAACTAGGTGGTTGCTACTTCCTGAATCATTTGTATACTGGCTCAAATTACGGTATGAAGCATCCTACCAAGAGCCCTCCCTGCCCCATCGACTAACCAATAGGCACTTAGTGTGGTGGTGCTTGTACTAGAGGTTTCCCTCTTACAGCTTTAACTACTTCCTCATCTCTTAGCCTTAGTTGTTCCCGCAACCTAGCTATCTCTGCATGAGGATCCTCAAATTTTGGCTTTGCTAAATTTCTAGAGGTATTAGCAACATCGGAGGCATCAAGTGCATTAGGAATTTCAGTAATGGCATTAGTTGCTCTTCTTCCCCTTCCCTTTCCTCTTCCTCTGCCAGCTGTGGTCCTCGTTGCCCTTCCTGGTGCCATTGTAATATACTATGGTACACAACATAATTTTAAAACGAGAAAATTAAAAACAAATATACTCAAAAATAAAGAAAACAACAATTTATTCATTTATTCAATTAAAAGAAACTAAAGTTAAATACATCAAATAAAAGAAGACAAAAAACATAAAAGGAACTTGAACTATTGGGTGTGTAACGCCCTGGATAGCCAAGAAAACAACAATTTATTCATTTATTCAATTAAAAGAAACTAAAGTTAAATACATCAAATAAAAGAAGACAAAAAACATAAAAGGAACTTGAACTATTGGGTGTGTAACGCCCTGGATAGCCAAGACCGCTACATTGTGTATTTGTAAAGGTGCAGAACTTGCTAATCAAGCCAACAGTTAAAAACATGAATTCTAAAGTCATTAATGTGCTAGGGTTAAAAGGCTTTGGTCTCAAAAGATACTTTCCATATAATTAAACATTTACACAAGGGATCCCAAAAGAAATAGTGCTTAAAAGTCTGTTTACAAAAATTCCAGTGTTCAGACAACCATCAGCCTCTCTAAAGGCAAAACAGATGTTTATGGTTTTCATGTCCCTGTCTCCCCTCAACCGTGGCGGCTGAGCAGCTGGTCATGTACATTCTGCTCTCAAAGCTCTCCAAATCAGGGCTGATCAAGCTTTCCCCTGCCTTTACCTGCACCACGAAGCACCCGTGAGCCAAGGCCCAGCAAGAAAAAATATCATATTATATAACAAGCAATAATAACATTTGGATAACCCTTTAAGCATGTTCATACACTAACACACCACAATAATCACAAAGCATGAAGATTCAATCCAAAGAATTAGCTAATCATCACCCAGCTAAACAGCATAACAATCCACCCATTAATAATAACAAACAAATCACATAATAGTCAGGGTTGACACCTTAGGTCGCACCCTCTGTTTACCCCACTGACTTCGGCCCGCTTAAACCGAGCTCATTGCATAATAAGATGTCCTCAACTACCAGTGGCCGAGTTGCGCCCTATGCGCTAGTGTAAACTTCAGCACTCTTAGGCCGTTAGTTTACTGTTTACATGGCATAATACCATCCTTTACAAAGCATACAAAATAGGGAACCCTTAGTCCCATTATAAATCCACAACTGGGTGCAGCTTTCTTACCTATAATTCCCAAGTTTACTGATTACGAGCGACGCCTATTGAGCATGATCTAGCTTAATACCTTCTTTGATGAACCACTTCCTTAATAATTTCTGAGCTAAAATCCAAGCTTCTCAGCTTCAATTCAGTCCTTAATCCTGGTTGAGTTTCCTTAGCTGAACACTGGACTAAACCTTCAAGATTCCAGCCTAAACCACTGAATTCCTAGCTGAATTCCCTTAGGTTTCAGTAGTTTTCTTAAGAGAGGGAAAAGAGGAGCAAAGTGGGTCGGTTTTGGTTTTTGTTCTACTAGTTTCTATTTTACTTAGTCTAACCTTAGTTAATTAAGTCAATCCCGAGGCTCGGGGTACCGGAAACGTCCCCGATGGCAAAATGGTAAAATTCCCCAAAATTCCTGCCTAGGTTTCCTAAGCTCAAATATATCTCCATATATTTATCTCCATAACCCGATAACCCAAATAATCATCTAATACCCAAAATACCCCTTGACTTGCCCCAAGTCAAATATTAAGGCCCATTGTGACTTCCCGCTAACTAGCTCCCTAGGATCACCTCGAGTCACGCGCTGCAGATTTACGCACATAATAATGTGGTTTTTGCAAATACAACATATAATCACATTTACATTCATATAACCATGCAGGCATGTTTATCATATAATTACACATTAATTTAATCAAGGCCCTTAAGCCATATTAGTGATTTTGGGTCGTTACAACTATCCCCTCCGACTGAGAATTTCGTCCTCGAAATTTACCTGAGTAGCTAGAGATACTGATCCCGCATCACCATCTCTAGCTCCCAGGTCACTTCCTCGTCCTTGCTATTTCTCCACAATACTTTAACAAACGGAATCGTCTTGTTGCATAGAACTTTATCCTTCCGCTCCAAAATATGAATCGATCGCTCCTCATAGGACAAGTCTATCTGTAACTCTAGGTCCCCATACTTCAATACATGTGTCGGATCTGAAACATACTTCTGCAACATGGAGACATGAAATACATCGTGAACTCCCGACAACGACAGTGGCAAGGCCAACCTGTAGGCCACCTGCCCAATCCTTTCTAAAATATCGAAAGGTCCAACAAACCGAGGGCTCAGCTTGCCCTTTACTCCAAATCTCCTCACCCCTCGCAGTGGTGAAACTCGCAGAAACACATGGTCCCCAACCTGGAACTCCACGTTTCTATGCTTAGGATCAGCGTAGCTTTTCTGTCTACTCTGTGAAGCAAGCATCCTGGCTCGAATCTTCTCAATAGCTTCACTTGTCTTCTGAACCATATCGGGCCCCAAATACTTTCTCTCACCCATCTCATCCCAATGAATGGGCGACCTACACTTCCTTCCATATAGCAACTCATAAGGAACCATTTCAATCGTGGACTGATAACTATTGTTATACAAGAACTCAACTAACAGAAGATACTTACTCCAAGATCCCTCGAAATCAATCACACACGCCCTAAGCATGTCCTCCAATACCTAAATTGTCTTCTCAGACTGTCCATCAATCTGATGATGAAAGGCTGTGCTAAACTTCAACTTAGTCCTCATGGCTCTCTGCAGAACTCCCCAGAACTTAGAGGTAAAGATAGGGTCTCGATCAGATACAATAGATTTTGGAACCCCATGGAGACAAACTATCTCCCTCAAATACAACTCTGCATACTGTTCCACTGTATAAGTCGACTTCACTGGCAGAAAATGAGCAGACTTGGTGTATCTATCCATTATCACCCACACAGAGTCACAAAGTCCCACTGTCCTGGGTAGACCTCCCACAAAATCCATTGTAATGTCTTCCCACTTCCATTCAGGAATACCCAAAGGCTGAAGCAACCCTGTTGGCCGCTGATGCTCAGCCTTCACTTGCTGACATGTCAAACATCTGGCCACATACTCCACCACATCCTTCTTCATCCTAGGCCACCAGTATAATGTCTGTAGATCCTGATACATCTTCGTGGTACCCGGATGAAGTGATTATTGTATAGTGTGAGACTCATCCAGTATCTCCCGTCTAAGCCCTTCATCTGTCGGAACACAAATCCACCCCTAATATCGAAGCATACCAACCTCAGAAACAGAATAATTCTTAGCTATCCCTTCTAAGACATTCTGCCCAACTTCCTGAAGCTGCGTATCTACCATTTGTCCCTCCCTGATCCGCTCTAGCAAGGTCGACTGCAAGGTAATACTGGCCAACCGGCCTACCACCAGCTCTATCTCCGCCCTGGTCATCTCATCAGCTAACTTTCTGGAGATTTGAACTGAACTAAATAACTGCCCCGAGCCCCGCCGGCTCAATGCATCTGCCACAACATTGGCTTTCCCTGGGTGATAAAGAATGTCACAATCATAATCCTTAACAAACTACAACCAACGCCTTTGCCTCATGTTCAGATCCTTCTGGGTGAAGAAATACTTCAAACTCTTATGGTCAGTGTATATCTCGCACCTCTCCCCATACAGATAATGCCGCCAAACCTTTAGTGTCAATACCATCACCGCCAGCTCCAGATCATGGGTAGGATACCGCTGTTCATACTCCTTCAGATGCTGCAATGCATAAGCTATAACCTTCTCATTCTTCATCAGCACACAGCCTAAACCCAGCCTCGATGCATCACAGTATACTACAAACTTTCCTTCATCCGAAGGAAGACTCAGTACAGGTGCAGTAATAAGTCATCGCTTCAACTCTTAGAAACAGTCCTCACACTTCTCTGACCAAACGAACTTCTGGTTCTTTCTTGTCAACTCAATCATTGGTGAAGAAATCTTTGAAAATCCCTCTACAAAGTGCCTGTAATAGCCTGACAACCCAAGAAAACTCTGCACCTCTGAGGCGTTCCTTGGCCTCGGCCAATCTCTCACTGCTTCCACCTTGGACAGATCCACCTTAATCCCTTCTGCACCAACTATATGCCCAAGAAAAGTTACCTCTGGCAACCAAAACTCACACTTCTTAAACTTAGCATATAACTAGTGTTCCCTTAATCTTTGTAAAACCTGTCAAAGATGTCGCTCGTGCTCTGCCTCTGAACTAGAGTACACCAAGATGTCGTCGATGAAGACAATGACAAACTGATCTAAGAATTCCTTGAACACCATGGTCATTAGATCCATAAAAGCTGCTGGGGCGTTGGTCAAACCAAAAGACATGACCAAGAACTCGTAGTGCCCATACTGCATTCAAAAGGTCGTCTTCGGTATGTCCTCATCCTTGATCCTCAGCTGGTGATAACCAGATCGAAGATCAATCTTTGAGAACATCGTCTTTCCCTGTAGCTGATCGAACAAGTCATCAATCCTTGGTAGAGGGTACTTATTCTTAATGGTCAACTTGTTCAATTCCCTGTAATCTATACACATCCTCAAAGTCCCGTCCTTCTTCTTAACAAACAAAACTGGAGCACCCCAAGGGGAATAACTAGGCCTGATGAATCCCAAATCCAGAAGTTCTTGCAGCTGTATCTTCAACTCCTTCAACTCTGCTGGTGCCATCCTATATGGTGTTCTTGATACTGGTTCTGTCCCCAGTGCTAACTTAATAACAAAACGAATCTCCCTGCGCGGCGGCAACCCCGGTAGCTCCTCAGGAAATACATCTAAAAGCTCACAAACCACTCTGGTCTCACTCGGCCCCGCTGGCAACATCTTGGTAGTGTCCACAACACTAGCCAGAAAACCCATACATCCACCCTGTAACAAGTCTCTAGCTCTCAATGCAGATATCATGGGTATGCGGGGTCCGCACACCACACCCACAAAGACAAAACGATCCTCACCCTCTGATTGACCCAAAACGGGTATGTTTTAAATTTTTATACTCGCAAGTGCATGAATCGTTTCGGAATATAATGTTCATGTAAGTACGAAGTCGAACCCATGGGAGTTGACTAAAATAAAAAAGAAAACTATTTTAAACCAAAATTAATAAATTCTAACCTAGTTCCAAAGATTGATGAGAATTTATAACAATAAAAATAAAATAAAAGATAATAACAAAGAAATTAAAGACAATATATAAACATAAATTAATAATTGTAAAAAAGATGGTAAAATAAGATTATTAAGGATTAGAATCCACAAAATATTTATAAGTACATTGATTCCCAAGTTTTAGTGATAGTTAAAATAAATCAAACTATCATTTTCCAAATAGATTTATAATTTTAAGCACAAATTACTTCTAAAAAAATAAGATTTTTCTTCACTTTTCAAAATTATAATTTCAAAGCATTTAGTGTAAATCAATCTAATGAAATAACAAATAAATCAATGAACATTATTTATAAGGCAAAACATAATATTTTTGTTCTAAGCATGGATGTGTACAATTTAATGACACATCTTACACAAAGAATATTATGTTTTAGTACTAATGAAGAAAAAAGTGTAAATATGTGCTAACAATCCAAAATACATGATATTTAAGATGAAAGAAGATATTTGAAGAAGAAAATTCCATAAACTTTGTTGCACAAAATGGGAAATCAACATACAAAATAAATACTATCTAGTTACAAATTGTTTCATCATCACCTTAATAATTTTAAAAAGATTAGAAACACATAACTAGAATAACAAATACAAACTAAGAATTACAAACATAAACAGGAAAATTTGGAGGAGAAACGCCCAAATTTTTCCTCTAAAAATACATAGAAAATAACCAAAAAAGAAGAAGAAAGTAGAGAGGTTTTGAAATGTGTAAAATTTTTGGTATGGTAACCTCCCTCTCAAAAATGCACTCCAAATCACTTATTTATAGCCAAAAAATGGGCATTAAAATAATCAATTTAAAATAATTAAATTGATTAAATTAATATAATTAATTATAATATGGCAAATAGGGGTAAATTATAGGGTGTAATAATGATGTTTTGGGGTAAAATGTGTAAAAAGTGGGGTAAAAATGTTGGTATTTTTGACAAAGGGGACAATGGTACATTTTGCTTTTTGTTGGGCTCAATAAATGGGAAAAAACAGCTGGGCCGAATTGGCTTGGGTGTGCTTTTGGTGCTGGCAGTGGCATTTGGGGCTGCTTTGTGTTGGCAGCTGCGTGGAGGGAAGAAAGCTTCGGGAGTGTACGGCCTGGAGGCTGCTGGAGCATGAGCAAGAGGCCAGGCGCTTGGCTGGCTGTGGTGTATCAGGCGATTGTGCCTGGCTGAAATGGTGGGCCGGCTGTTGGTTCAACCCTGGTGGAATTGGGCCCAGATGGATTTGTTGCTGGGAGCAACGTGGATTGGTGGAGGAGTTGCTTTGCTGAGGAAGGCTTTAGCTGGCTGGGTGGAGAGGAGCATCAGGTGCTTCGGATGGGAGAATTGGCTAAGTGCTGATGGGCCAAAGCATCAGGTGCTTTGAAGGAAACTATGGGCCTGGCTTTGGGCCTTTGGACAAAAACACCACATCTATTACTTTTCTTTGAATAATACCACTTTTTCCTTCAGTTTTCTTGCTTTCAAGAGCTAAAATAATACCACATAATTCCTACAAAATAAATATAAATTAAGTCATGCTAAAATATTTTCAATTATCAAATAAATCAATTTAATTCTTTGAAAATATTAATTATAACTTAATTTATATTTAACATTTAAGTTTAATAATACAACAATTTTTTACCACTAACTTAACAATAATAATTCAAATAATTAACTACAACATTTTACAACAAAATAACTATAAAAACACACAAAAATATAGAAAATCAAAATAAACCCAATAAATTCAAAATTACTTAAAAACTTAATAAATTACTTAAAAACTCAAGAATTAAGCAACAATTAGCACATAAAAAGTGGTAAAATAACTCTATTTTGTAGAGTTATCACCCTCACGCTCAAAAGTCACCATCTTCTTCCTGCAGTCAATAGTAGCCCCATATCTGATCAACCAATCCATCCCTAAAATCATGTCGAAGTCCTCCATATCTAGCTCAATCAAGTCAACAGAAAGCTCCCTACTATCAACCATCACTGGCAAAGCCCTAATCCACCTCCTAGAAACTACCAGTTCCCCAGTAGGCAATAAAGTCCCGAACCCCGCAGTCTGATACTCACTAGATCTACACAGTCTATCAATCACTTTACTAGAAACAAAGGAATGTGTAGCACTGGAATCAATCAATACAGAAAAAGAGAGCCAGCGCTAGAAAGTTGACCTGTCACTACCGAGGGACTAGCCTCAGCCTCTGCCTGCATCAAGGTGAACACTCGAGCTGGAGTCAAACTATCCACCTTTCCTGCTTCCCCTTTCTTCACTGTTGGGAAATCCTTCTTGAGGTGCCCCACCGTGCCACACACATAACAAGCCTTGGCCCGACATTCGCCCCGATGGCATCTTCTACACCTTGGGCACTCTAGATAACTCCTCCATGGTTCACTGCTGCCCTGGCGGCCGCCCTAACCACCCCGACCCCTCCTATCAGGACCGGCAGCAGTCGAAGTGTCATGGGTCTTTTTCTTGATATCACTGGGGCCTCCACCCCTACCTGACCCAGAATAAAGAGGCACCACCCTGCGACCCTCGCGCCTCACTGCATTTTCCTTCCAAATTTTGTTCTCCGCTTCCTCAGTGGTAAGATCCTTCTCAACGGCCTGGGCATAAGTTGTTCCTCCAGGTACCGTTGTAATCCTAACATCCTGGGCTATCATAGCATTAAGCCCCCAAATAAACCTGTCCTGCCTGGCTGCATCAGTAGGCACAAGGTCTAGTGCAAACTTCGCGAGTCTTTCAAACTTCAGGGCATATTCTGTAACTGTCATGTTGCCCAGAACCAACCCAACGAACTCATTAACCTTTGCTGCCCTGATGGCAACATTATAGTACTTATGACTGAACAAATCTTTAAATTCTTCCCAACTCATTGCAGTGACATCCCTAGTCTGTGAGGCCTCTTCCCACCAGATGCGGGCATTCTCTCTTAACATATACGTGGCACAGGCCACTCTATCATGTCCCTTTATCCTCATGAAATCCAGGATAGTAGTAATCATAGTCAGCCATTGCTCAGCCTTCAATGGATCAGGTCCTCCCTCAAAGATTGGGGGCTGCTTCTTCCTGAACCGCTCATATAACGGCTCCCACCTATTCCCAATCTCTCCTGACTATAAAACTAGTACCACTGCAGGTGGTACAATAGGGGCAGCACTCCTTGATGGCGCCTACTATCGCAGCAAACGAATCTGTTCATCTTGACTCTGTAATCGCGCTTGCATATTTGCCATAAGTTGATGCCAGTTCTCAGGGACTGGCAGAGGAATCTGGCCTTGGTCATCACCCCCGGTACCAGACCTAGTGCCGGCTAGTCGTGTAGATTTTCTTGGATGGATAGCTATCCAAGTCAATCTGCAATCAATGACTCGGCTATCAGACCATGATGACAGGGTAAAAGCTTCTCCAAAATCCACCAAAGGAACATAAACAATCACAAGCAGTCAAATCATAGGCATTTATCCGCATGCACCGGCTGCTAATAAGCATGCCCCAACATTACCACACAACAACTAAGATGAAAGCATTCACCCATACACAATATGCAGTTAATCATCCAAATGTTCATTTACATGCACAGCGATGCTAATAAGCACCCCTTAATATTTTCGTACAGCAATCAAGGGCCAGGCCCTATCAGTATCTCATGCTTCCTATTAATCCAATAAATAACAACATTCATAATTCATTCCAAACATACAAGCATATATGCACATATACACATTACCAAACCCTAAATCGAGCTTGTCTCTAGCAGCGAATGTACATGTCCAGCCAGTCTTCAGGAACCCTTAAACCTAGGACGCTCTGATACCAAGTTGTAACGCCTTGGATAGCCAAGACCACAACACTGTGTATTTGTAAAGGTGCAGGACTTGCTAATCAAGCCAACAGTTAAAAACGTGAATTCTAATGTCATTAATGTGCTAGGCTTAAAAGGTTATGGTCTCAAAAGATACTTTCCATATAATTAAACATTTACACATGGGATCTCAAAAGAAATAGTGTTTAAAAGTCTGTTTAAAAAATTTCCAGTGTATAGACAACCACCAGCCTCTCTAAAGGTAAAACAGATGTTTACGGTTTTCTCGTCCCTGTCTCCCCTCAACTGTGGCGGCTGAGCAGCTGGTCATGTACATTCTACTCTCAGAGCTCTCCAAATCAAAGCTGATCAAGCTTACCCTGCATTTACCTGCACCACGAAGCACCCGTGAGCCAAGGCCCAGCAAGAAAACATATCATATTATATAACAAGCAATAATAACATTTGGATAACCCTTTAAGCATGTTCATACACTAACACACCATAATAATCATAAAGAATGAAGATTTAATCCAAAGAATTAGTTAATCATCACCCAGCTAAACAGCATAACAATCCACCAATTAATAATAACAAACAAATCACATAATAGTCAGGGTCAACACCTTAGGTGGCACCCTCTGTTTACCCCACTGACTCCGGCCTGCTTAAACCGAGCATAATAAGCAATCCTCAGCTACCAGTGGCTGAGCCGCGCCCTATGCGCTAGTGTAAACTTCAGCACTCTTAGGCCGTTAGTTTACTATTTACATGGCATAATACCATCATTTACAAAGCATACAAAATAGGGAATCCTTAATCCCATTATATATCAACAACCAGGTGCAGCTTTCTTACCTATAATTCCCAAGTTTACTGATTACGAGCAACGCCTCTCGAGCACGATCTGCTTCCCGAGCTCTAGCTTAATACCTTCTTTGATGAACCACTTCCTTAGCAATTTCTGAGCTAAAATCCAAGCTTCTCAGCTTCAATTCAGTCCTTAATCCTGGTTAAGTTTCCTTAGCTGAACACTGGACTAAACCTTCAAGATTCTAGCCCAAACCACTGAATTCCCTTAGGTTTCAGTAGTTTTCTTAAGAGAGAGAAGAGAGGGAAGAGAGGAGCAAAGTGGGTCGGTTTGGGTTTTTGTTCTACTAGTTTCCATTTTACTTAGTCTAACCTTAGTTAATTAAGTCAATCCCGAGGCTCGGGATACCGGAAATGTCCCCGAGGGAAAAATGGTAAAATTCCCCAATATTCCCGCCTAGGCTTCCTAAGCTCAAATATATCTCCATATATTTATTTCCATAACCCGATAACCCAAATAATCATCTAATACCCAAAATACCCCTTGACTTGCCCCAAGTCAAATATTAAGCCCCGTTGTGACTTCCCATTAACTAGCTCCCTAGGATCGCCTCAAGTCGCGTGCTGCAAATTTACCCACATAATAATGTGGTTCTTGCAAATACAACATATAATCACATTTACATTCACATAACCATGCAGGCATGTGTATCATATAATCACACATTAATTTAATAAATTCACATAAACCAATTATGCCCTCCCGGCAAACTAATCAAGGCCCTTAAGCCATATTAGTGATTTTGGGTCGTTACGGGGTGTTTATTCTATTCCTCATCATATTCCTCCAAAAATAGGTTTTCATTCATTTGTGGGTAATCTAGGTTTAGGGTCCCCCAAAAGTTTTATGGCAGAATATCTGGTATGGTCTTTATCATTTGCTCACATGCCTTCGAGGTAAGGTAATATTATAAAATATCGATCTCCTTGAACTTAGATCTGTCTGGTTCTTCTTTAGTTGTAACTCTCACCATGTTTACTTCATACTCATATGCTAAACGAGTAACAAGAAATTGATACCTATATAAGTCTTCTACATGATCGCCCATTATTTCCATCCATAAGGATTCAATATTTTCTCTGTCTCTAGGATCCTCGATGATTTCCCTAAGCGCTAGGTATTTCACTTTTCCCAGGACTAAGGCTTCTCTCTAGTATATAATCTTCTGCATTGCATAGTTGACTTCCATAATTTGATGAAAGAGTCTACTTAGTGGGCAACTATTATTCGGGTCTTCCTTTATCTTTTGAATGTTTCTGATCTCCTTAAGGAGCACTTCTTTAAGAGTTTCCATTCTAGCTCAAACTACACATAACAAAAATATATTACAAAGAATCATACAATGAAACAAATTACAAAAAAAAAATGATGAGTAAGGTTCCTTCCATTCTTGTGCATGTATTATGTGAGAGTTTCAGGTTTTTGATGAACGACCTGTCTCTGGTACCAACTTGTAAAACCCTAATTTTAACAAGGACATATTCTTTGAATAAATTTCGAATGCTAAAGAAAATTAAAATTCAGATCCAAGTTTCCAAAAATAATGATAAAACATGCAACTTAATAAAATATGTCCCAACATAGATATCATAAGATTTGTTTCATAAAACAAAAAATTGCTACACATCGTAGCCGTCCATGCGGTCCCCTCACATAGTACATACTCCTTCTTGTAATGGTCCCCAACCCGCCATGCCATCACATAATCAATTCTTGCCCGTGGGAAGGAAAAAGGGGGTGAGCTAAAGCCCAGTAAGGAGAATTAAACCAAACAATCAACGTATAAGCAAACCTCATATAGCAAACCATAATCTCATATTATAACAAAACATAGAATCATTATACAACAAACCTATATGCACTACACATGTAAATGGGAGAGATACTATGATGAAACATTGTGGTCCTCTCTGCGACCACTAAACATTTAGCATACACCATCCATTCCATAAATATTAGCAATAAATCAAACATGTTTAACCTCCTTACCTTGGCACGTGTGTGGTATCTTTGAAAATAAGAAAGTGATCCTGCTTCAATGATCAAAACCTAATCATAAAATAAGAGCCTTATTGTAAGAACAACAGCATGCCCAATTATCTAAGCTACACATCCAAAAAAATTTGCATGGACCATGCACAACATGCACTAAATCAATGATTATAATATCCATGCTCTTATAATCAAAATTAAACCTAAAACAAACCTTAAGTGAACATAAACTTTAAAATGATAACAGTACCTTTTGAAGATCGAAAGTCAAATCCTACTCTTCATTGATTCTTGAAATTCAAACACTTCTAAACCATAAAGCCACACTCCAATAACCACCAAGAAGAAAAGAAGGAACTCATAAACTAAATTCAAATCAAACTATCGAGATCTTACCTTAATCTTTGTTCCTTTTCTTCACAAAAACCTAGAGTCCCCGAGCTAGATCTCCACCCTCTCGGGCTCACCTTCTCTTTATTTCTCTCCTTCTTTCTCACACCCACCTCTCTTCCTTTGTCTCTTGTGTTGTGCGAAAATGAGAGCTACGCTCTCTCTTATATAGGCTCCAATATTACCACCGAAAATTCTTCATTAATGTTAATTGATTCCAATCACCATTGATTTGCTCTTATTCTCATCATAAAGGCGTAAACATAGTCCTAATACTAGTTATTCTCTTCAACCTTATCACCATCCCTGATTTTCAAAAATCAATCACCATTAACGCATCTTATTCTTCTACGAACCTAATCTTATTCTTGCACACTACATGTAACGTCCCAGATTTTCTAATAAGGCTTAGTGCCCTGATTAGTGTGCCAGGAGGGAATAATTGGATTTGTATGTGGAATTAATTGAACATGTGTGTGATTGTGTGGCATATTTGAATTATATGTTAACATGAATATATGTGCATGTTTATGAGTATTAAATATGCATGTGGGCCCGTTCTTGTTAATAAGGGCATATTTGTAATTTTGACATGTTGAGGGTATAAATGTGATTATGTGTGCTATATGATTGAGACCACATTATTCTGTTGATACATTCACAATATTCAGCTCGAGGTGATCCTAGTGAGCAGATTAGCGGAATAGTCACAACGGGGGTAAATACCCGACTCAGGGTGAGCCTTGGGGTATTTTGGGAACGTAGTGCGTATTCAGGATTTACTGCGTAATGGGTAGTTATTTTTGTGATAAATTGGGCATGTCGAGATTAATTAGGAATTTATAGGTCTACTTGAGGATTAGCGAGAAATGTGGCAAATGACGGTATTGCCCTTGGGGGCGTTAAAGAACATGTTTTTGATCTAGAGGCACTTTGGTCCTTTTGTTTCCAAGGGATAACTTTGGAAGCTTTGGGAAACAGTTAAGAAACACTTGGATCACTCTCAGTTACTCTCTCTCTCTCTCTCACGTTATTTTCTCTCTCTCGATCTCTTATAGTTTTGGTTGGAGTTTTGGAAGCTTGAGGGAAGGGTTGAGTTTTTCTAAAGGATTAAAGCTAGGATTAGTTCAAAGGTCAGAATCGCTACTAAGGTAAGGTTTATAACCAGTTTTTTTGTGGATTTTATGGTTAGCTTAGGCTTTGACTGGGTTTTAATTGCTTGCTTTAATTGTAGAGTTAGGGTAATAATTGTGGTTGGTTTTTGGGGTAATTAAGATGCCTATGTTGTGTTAATGTGAGTTCTAAACTCAATTTTTTGAGTTAAGTCATGTTTAAATTGAATTCTGGTGAGTTTAGCTCAAGGAAAACACACGAAAAGTGTTGGGGATTCCGTGCCACGGCTCAAATAGAGAATGTTGGCCAATTAGGGTTTTTAAGCTCGGGAACTCAAACCTAAGGGCTCGGGAAGAATTCTACTACCCGGTTTAGTAGAATTTGAGGTTCCGGAGGCTAGTATGTTATTTTGAAACTTTTAATTGGTTTCGGTCTTGATGATTATCTTTATTGCATTGTGACTAGATTATACCACTAAGGCTCTGGAATAGGGATCATGCTCGGGATCGCCTTATACTTTCAGCTCGAGACTCGAGGTAAGAAAACTGCACCCTAGTTGTGATTGGGGCTCGGACCCTTGTTAAAGTATATGACTATGATTTTATGTGGGATTATGATTATATTTGTATTTGAGAATATCTGGTTAGGCGTGCTTGTTTATGCTGCTACTGATTACGTGTTATGCGATCTATTCGTTTAATTATATTTGATCTAAAAGTCCGGCCTAAGGGAGCCGAGGCTAACGTTAAGCGTGTGGAACGCAGCCCAACCTAAGCACGTCATGTTGGGCCATACAACCAGAGGACTTGGCCTAAGGGCACCAGGCCTAAATGTCACTGAAATAAATCGAAGTGTCGTTTGCACCTAACTAATTGTATTGGTTGTTGAGATTGGATTATGTGTTGGATTAAGCAGGTTATTGCGGCAAAGCTTATTGCTTATGTCCTGTTGTTTATTGAATTTGTCAATTTAAGTTTACTGTTTATATAATGTTGTTCATTTGTATTTATTGATTTAAGTTTTCTTGCTGAACCTTGGCTCACATATGGTATGTGGTGTAGGTAAGGGAAAGGGAAAGTTGGACCAGTCGTGAGTTGGAGACCTTTAGGGGCGGCGTGTACATTTGTAGCTGCTCGATTATCGCGGCCGAGGGATCAATTATGACTAAGGCCAACTTAATTTTTCCGCTTAGGCCGGCTTATGTTGTAATTGATTTTGAGTTATAAATGCCTTGTAATCACTTATTTTTTTAGGATCCCATGCACAGACTCACACTTTTTAATGAAAAACAACTATTCCTATGATCAAAATCTTTTAACGCTGGCCCATTAATTATCCTTAGTAACACGTTTACATCCAAATGACTTGATTAGCAAGTCCAGCACTATTTACAATACACAGTGTAATGGTCTTGGCTACCCAGGGCATTACACTGCACATGATTTTATCTTCCATTATCAATTCCCATGAATGTCGAAATCCCAAGCTAAAAATGAGAAGACAATTACTCATTTATTTCACCAAATCAATCAATAGTATAAATGCTTGCTATTTTCGAAAAAGGCTATCTAAGGCAACTCTTGATTCCACTCAATCAAGTAACAAATCCCTGCCATTCACATCACCATTATCTTTCCCTCTAATTTATGAAAATTCAGCTTGATAATATGAATAAGAAATCCTTTAGTTTGATGACCAAATTATCATTAATACTCCACAATATCATCCAATCTTTACAAGGACTAATCCATACAAATCACTAAGATCTCTCATCACTTCTCTTTTGCACACCACACACCCAAGGGTGCACACACATACAGATACACATATAATTAAATCATAGCATACTTAATTAAATAAATAAATAAATAACAGAATAATCAATATAGTCAATAAGATAGTAATTAATTTAAAACAAGTAAACAAGACAATAATAAAAGAATAACCAAATAAAATAAGTAAAGAAGATAATAAATAATTAAATTAAAATTGTGTGTGTCGGATATTACATAATCATCACTACTGCTTTGCATTAGTGGCAAAGCAATAACAATAATATCTAGCATCGATAAAATTCTTGCTAAATGCAATAACGAGGAGTTTTGCACTAGTAGCGAGGAAAATAATCATCGGTAATAACGTACTTTTTTGTAGTATATAATGATATAGTTTGCAAGAAAAAAGATAAAATAATTAAATTTGATACAATAAACATCATACATTAATAAAGCATAAGCACCAATAGAAGCAAGTACTACATGCCAGTAGTATTTTGACTGCAAAAGCAAAAAACGGACACTTAAAAAAAAAAGGTACACAAAAACACTTAGTGAAATTTGAAGAATTTTTTAAAACAAGAAAAATTGTGTGTATAAAAGGAAATCATTTTGTGCGAGCAATTCAAAAGAAGACCTGGTAATCGAGCAAGATATTGTGTTTACATTAAAGGTTGTAATGGTCATGTAAAAATATTTAAAACATTTACAATTAAAACTAAATAAGAAAAATTATTCTTGGTTAGAATGTGTCTGCTCGTCAAGAGGCGTAAATAGGTAAGAGCTTATGATCCTTGCTCACAACATTTTTTGGTAAACCGAAGCTCTACCCGTTTGTAATTTCAAAAGAACTTTGTAAAGACTCAATGATTAAACCCTCTAATTCAAAGAGTTTTTCAGTAATAAAATTGACTCATCAATGTAGGATTTATTTATATTTAAAACATGTAAAACTCTGTGTTTTATTACTGCTATTCCTCTCTATTTGTGGCATTGGCCTAAATTGTGGTCAACAAAGTTTTAAATAAGAATGTATATATGGTGCAACCCAAAGAATGTGTCAATCTAAATTTATAAATTATTTTTGTAACTTAAAAAATGTCTTTATAGGCTGAAACAATCTCCAAGAACTTAGTTTGAGAGGATACAACATGCACTTTTAGCATGGGGATTCACAAATTCAAAATTTGATACTTCCTTGCACATTCACAAGACAAAAAATATTGTCCTAATGCAGTTGGCCTTTGTTAATTACATATTACTCATTCGAAACAATCCTAAAGCTATGACTCAACTCATAAATGGAGACTAGGACTGGCAATTCGTGTAAACGTGTCGACACGATTATGACACGACACGATTAAGGTAAACACGAACACGACACGATTATTAAACGTGTCAAAAATACGAACACGACACGATTATTAAACGGGTCAACACGACACGAACATGATAACACGATTAATCATAACTATACGAAAAAAATCATAAAACCTATACAAATTATTCGTGTTATCGTGTCTGACACGACACGATTATTAAATAGGTCAAGACGATTATGACTCGACACGATTAAGGTAAACACGAACACGACACGATTATTAAACGTGTCAAAAACTCAAATACGAACACGACACGATTATTAAACATGTCGTGTTCGTGTTTACCTTAATTGTGTCGTGTCGTGTCGTGTCATCGTGTCGTGACCCAAATTGCCATCCCTAGACCTTTGCTCTTAAAGACCAAGGTGTTAGTCATACAATACTACAAACGTGCAACAAAAATATTAATATAACCCAGTGTATTTAAAAAAATTTAATGAAAAATATTCATGTGAGTCAATATATACACACAAATATAAATTAATCTTAAAGATGAAAATAAATCTTCACACGTCTCTATCTTCTTAGCTTTCTCGTATTTGAATCATTTCACAATTATAGTAATGATTGTTAGCTAGACTCCATGAGATTTCACCAGAAATTTTCCACGTTAATCTTTTTTAGTACAAGACATGTGTGGGCATGTAAGTTTCACAAAATTTATTTTCTTATCTATCTATTGAGGTACTCAACAAATAAGATTGAGAGATTTGGACAAGAATAAGGCTTAAAACTTTTCTTCTCTTTTTTCTTTCAGGATATCTATTTCATTTTTCAAATTGATATAAAAAAAGATTCAAGTAATTAAATTTGTTATATTGTCTGACAAAATATAATATATTTGTTCAAGAAAAAGGAAATCTAAATAAATTATTAATTTTTTTGATAAAAATATATATAAAAAAGAAAAAAATGGTTTTTTAAAAAAATAAAGAAGAGCCATCAACAGAATCGGTAAAAGAGAGGAAGAAAGCAAAACAAGGAAAGATTATCTCCTCTCTCTCATTTATCTATTCCTACTTCCCCCATTCACTATATTAGGGCTTGCCCTTGCGAAGACCGTCAGACCTGTGCCAAGAACCCAGAAAAGTTTTTTCTATATAAAAGGCCCCTAAATTCTACAAAAAAAATTATTGTATATAAATATTATAAAAATATCAAAATTTATGTTAGGCACCCAATGCTTACGGGCTAGCCCTGTAATTTGTTAATGTGAAATCAATTCAATTAAATAAATATTAGCTTTATAAATATGGAAGGGAAGTAAACGTTAAGGGATTTTTTGGTAACAAAGAAAATCGAAAAAAGAGAATAGAAGAGAGAAAAAGAAAAGACAAACATGTTTCTCCTAGTTTCTCAACGCCTTCAACAGTAAGCAGGCAGGTGTCAATGGAATGCATTCACTTCTCTCCTAGTCTCTGCTCATCTATCAATATTAAGATTGCTTAAATATAATGGTTAAGTTGTTTATACAATGAGATGAAAATACTTAAAAGTTTTCACTTAAGTTGAAGTGAAAAGATGAGCTTTTGTTGTACGCATCTATAATTGATCTTTTTGAGTCTAAAATGATACAATAAGGTATTCAAGCATCTTCAATAAGTTTGGAAACATTTTGAGTAAAAATAGGCAAGTTGACCTACTTGAGAGGCGACTTATGGCCTGTGCCCACAACTGTAAGACAAACTTGCAAGTGGTGACATGTAGTTGCCACCCTTGCATAAGGAAGTCTGTTTTTAGCTCCTGAAACATGTGTTTAAAATGTCTTTTCCTATTGTTTAAACATAATGGCAATGTCTACACTATAAAATGGGTCATTTAGAGTTGGGAAACCTTGATCACACTTCTCAACTCTCTTTCTAACTCTCCAAGAACACATATTCTCTCCATGAAATTCATCAAAAATTGCTTGACTTGTATGAGTTTCAAGCTTTGTTATTTCTCACTTCTCATTTTATCTTTGTAAAGGCTTCAATCAATTTTTGGAAGGCTTGGAATAGAGAATCTGGACAAGAATTCTCATCGTGGCAAGCTTTGAACTAACAACTTTGGTTTCGCGATAAAAGGGACATTTGGTTTTTTATTTTTCAGTTTCCCATCATTTCATGTCATTTTTTTTTGTGATAGTTCTATTGTATTTTTTGTGTAGATTGTAATTATCTAGGTGGTGTAATCTCACTCGCCTTCTATGTCTTGAATCTATGATTTTATGTGACTCTTATTAATTGTGTTTTATAATCTTCAATATTGATTGTGCATTATATTTCTAACATGGACTGCATTCATCATTCCTCTCTATTTTCCACTCTCATCTATGAACTCTTGAAATGAGTCAACATGTTTGTTTCCCAAAAATTTAGCATGATAACGTGACACAAACATATGGCACGTGAAGGACACATGACGAGACATTTATAGAGGACTGATAGGCTCACGACTAGACATGATAAGAAACATGTTATTAGGTAAATTCAGAATTTATGCAGAGTAGCATGAAAAGAAGTTGACGAAAGACATGAGACTAGAGCTACTCGATTAAATGCAATTAACGTTCAAAGTTAGTTTAATATACAAATACTTGTGAGATATTTGTTATTTAAAATATAAAGTGTATTATTTACATATTATTTTATATTTACTTGTTGCACAAATTACACAACGCCCATGGCCCATCTATGTACATTGTTGAGTCTATAAATAGAGGGACTCAAGAATTCATTAATTTTTACGCTGTAATTCTTTAATTTCATAAAATTCCAAGAATCTAATTCTATTATCCACGTTTTTGTATCCTCTCTCTCAGTTTGTGAAACTTGGTTGACTATAGTCATGTGATCGCAGGTTTTGAGAATTTATATAAATACGAATATACAATGGAAGAATGTCATTACTAATCAATGGGGCCAAACCACTAAAATTTGTTTGTCGCTTGTTATTCTTAAGTTCGGTTCTTATTTTATATCGAAATTTTCACTTAGTGTCGTTAACCAAATCTCCGGTAAACATTTTGGTGCTTTCGTTGAGAGCAGAATTCAAGAAGTAGAAAAAAAATGACTAAATCTACTAGGAAAACACAGGGTCAGCAGGCAGGATAGGCGTCTAAGAATCCTCATAAGCCACCACTTCCACGAGGAGTTACTGAAGAAGAGCCTCAAGTGGAACTGGAGGAAGAAATCAAATAATTTGATGCTGAAACCTAGCGAGCAGCCATGGGAATGTTACAGAATGATTTGGCCACATTGAAGGATAACCAGGAGAATGTCGTTGGGACCATGATCATGAACAAATGGAAATTGATAGAAAAAGGTGAGAGCTCGATGATAGGCAAGCCGAGATGGATCGACGCTAGAGGGATACAACTGTGGCATTGGAGGCGGCTATACCGTTAGCACAAGGAGTTCGACCTGGACAAAACCCTCAACCAGAACCATCACGAAGTCCTCAACATCCAGAACAGCACCGGGATGCTCAACCTAACAAGCAGCCCCAAAATTCTGGTAGACATACCGAGCAACGTTAGCCTCCTCGGTCCGGTCAAGTCATCGAACAGCCACCTCGACATAATAGGGACGAGCAGCATCCCCGAAGCCCAAGACATCCAGTAACTGACGAGCAGGTATTACTTGAAAGAGGACTAGGGAATGATCCTTTAGGAAACAGGAGCCAAACTTAGGTTCTGCGGTCAGAGATACCCCATGACAAAATAATGTCCCGAGACTTAGCAACCAACACATACCTTATAGGCCTCCTCCAGCTTATCGAGATAGTTTTGGATGAACAGAAGGTGATAATGTGTATAGCAAGTCACACACTCACAGGTCGTAGTTTAGAGATGGGCATGATTACAACGAAGGGAATTCCAAATTCAATAGAAATCCAAGAAGAAACTTTGGTCGACCTGATGAGCAAAGGTTTGAGAAGGAGGACCCTCCACCTCCTCCACCAATGAATCATCGACAAGCAAGTCAAAATGCAAGGGGACAGCCAAGGCAGCCCAATGTCTTTGATCGACTAGGAGCATTAGATGAAAGACAAAGTGAAGATCTGAGGGATATACTAACCAATCGAAGAGAAAAATATGCTGAGCATATCCCTATTACAGCTACTTTTGCCCCCACAATACCAGCTGATGTCCAGGCCCAAATAGATGCTTTGAACCAAGCAGTTCAACAGATAGTCGACAATAAAACTTCCCACGTAGACTATCATCGGAGGAAAGGCACTCCTTTTATTAATTGAATTGCCATCGCTAAAATCCCTAGTAAATTCAAAATGCCTGTGCTACCCAGAAATACTGGAAGAGAAGACCCAGTATCTCACGTGAACAAGTTTAAGAAACAAATGGTTATTCAGAAGGTATCTGAAGATGCTCAATGCAAGATTTTTCCGGCCACTCTATTTGATGTTGCTCAGGTGTGGTATTGTAAATTTCCACCGGCCATCATAACTTCATGGGAAATGTTCATCAAGGAATTTTATGGATAATTTTATGTTAGTCGCACACATCCAACCGAAGTAAATCACCTATTAGATATAAGGCAAAAGGAAGGAGATCCTCTCAAATAGTATATTCAAAGGTTCATGAGAGAGGCTGCTCACGCCAAAATGGTTGGAGATGAAGGAAAGATGATGGCCATTACAGCTGGAGTACAACGCCAATCCCTATTATGGAGTAGTTTGGGGAAAATGGACTTAAGAACACCCAAGAGTTTTTGGACCAAGCAGAAAAATACATTAAGTTGGAGAAGGCTATCGCCAATGAAGGAAAACCCAAAACGATGATCAGAATAAAAAAGAAGAGTCGGCCAAAGCTGTTGGCAGCCTTAGTAAGTCCAATAATAGTTGTAAGAACAACAACAAAATTGGCAGAAAATGAGCAAGCACTAAACTGTCTACGTCTCATAATAAACGCCCTAAACAAAATAGATATGAACCAAGGTTCACCAATTATACAGCCTTGCTCGACAACCGAGCAGAAGTGTACCAGGCCAACCACACCATTGTGCCTTATAGATGACCAGCTCCCATCAGGAACGACATTTCAAAAAGAGATACAACAAAGTTTTTTCGCTTCCATAATGATTATGCCCATGATATAAATGAATGCAACCAGCTGAAATATGAGATTGAGATTCTTATACGACAAGGACATCTAAGGAGATATATATGAGTAGGGAATAATCCCCAACAAGGAGCTAATGGAGGCAATGAGTAGGCATGTAGATGCCAACGCTCGCCTCCTCTACAGCCGGCCCCGATCGTGGGCACTCTGCTCACTATCTGTGGTGGACAGAACTTAGCTGGTGACAGTTGTAAGACAAGAGAGAGCTATGTCAATACCCTACGTCATGAGCAAGATATTGAAATGCTAACTGTCGATGAGGGAACTCCAAAAAAAGCTCAAATAAGGGAAGATCGTATAACCATCTCAGAGCTTGACGCAGAGCATGTTAGGTTCCCCCACACAAATCCCCTAATCATAGATGTCTAAATTGCCAACATGATAGTAAAGAGAGCGTTGGTGGACACGGGAAGATCCATCCTGGTAGAGCTACGAGACGTGACCTTAATGTGGCATCTAGCCATGAAATTCCCAACAGATGCAAGAATTGGATGCAAGCTCCAAAATCAAAGGAAGGCAAGGGAATGTTATAACTCCTCCATCACGAACGCAAAAAAGTATAGGGAGAGGAGCGGGATCATTTCCTCAAGCATCACTAACGGATCAAAAAAAAAGGTTGCAAGGAGTCAGTGGACCAAATTTCCAATCCGGTGAACAGGTCACCAAATAATGTGTTGCCCAAAGTGAGGACGAAGGTATAGATCCTCGCTTTGGGGATTTTGATGAGGAAGTTGGACCTGTGGAGGATCTCGAGGACATTAAACTAAAAGCAAAACAACCGACTAGAGCTATGAAAGTTGGTAAAAACTTAGAAACAGTGATCAAAAAAGAAACGGTGGAATTTTTAAAAGAGAATCAAGAAGTATTTGCCTGGTCGCATAGTGATATGGTGGGAATACTCCTGGGCATTATTAGTCATGTCTTAAATATTGTCAAAAACCACCCACCAATCCAGAAAAAAGAATAGTACTCGACAAAGACAGATCCAAAGCGCTATGAAGGGAAGTCGAGAAGCTTAAGGAAAATGAATTCATTAGGGTAACATTTTATCCATCATGGGTCTCCAATCCCATATTACTCCCAAGCCAAATGGCAAGTGGAGGACTTGCGTGGATTTTACAGATCTCAATAAACTTTGCCCGAAGGATTGTTTTCCAATGCCAAGGATTGACCAACTGGTCGATGCCACATCAGGATATGAAATATTGTCGTTTATGGATGCATACTTTGGCTACAATAAAATAAGTATGCACCCACCTGATGAAGAACACACCAGCTTTCGAATAGATACCTGGCTATACTGCTACAAAGTAATGCCTTTTTGTTTGAAAAACGCTGGTGCAACTTACCAACGACTAGTAAATCCCATGTTTAAAGACCATATCAACAATAACATGGAAGTATACGTCGATGATATGTTGGTCAAGTCAAAAAAGGCTGGTGGGCATGTCAAGGACTTACGAGAATGCTTCAACATCGTGAAAAAATGTCAAATGAACTTTAACCCTCTTAAGTGTTCTTTTGGAGTCGGATCACGAAAGCTTTTGGGGTTCATAGTGAACTCACGAGGAAAAGAAGCTAACCTCGAGAAGATTCAAGCATTGAACGACTTGAAATCACCCACCAAGATTTAAAATGTACAAAGTCTAACGGGAAGAATTGATGCCTTAAGCAGATTTATTTCAAAATCTACTGACAAGTGTGTCCCAATTTTTAATTTTCTCAGGGGAAACAAGAAGTCTGAATGGACAGAAGAGTGTGAGCAGGCCTTTCAGGTACTCAAGAAAAATGTGGCTCAACCTCCTATTCTATCCAAACCAGACGAGGAAAAACTTTGTACATCTATTTAGCGATAACATAATATGCTACAAGTGTTGTTTTGATTAGAGAAGAAAGTAGTATCCCAAAAGCAATATATTATATAAGTAAAAGGCAAGTAGGAGTAGAATCACGATATCCATCTATTGAGAAATTAGCTTATTTCTTGGTACTGGAATCACAAAAGTTGCGACCATATTTTCAAGCTCACTGCATAATAGTATTCATCAACCAGCCATTACAGCATGTCTTGCAAAAACCAGAAGTTGTCGATCGACTATTAAAATGGGTTGTGGAGTTAGGACAATTTGAAGTTCCTTACTTACCATGAACAAAAATGAAGGGACAAGCATTAGCATATTTTTAGTCGAATTCACTAATCTCCCAACATGCGAGTAGACACCAGGAACACAAGTGCAAGAAAAAATTCCAACTTGGAAACTATTTGTAGATGGGTTTTCCAACGAGCACATTTCCGGGGCAGGATTGATCCTTATAACACCAGAAGGGCATTGGTTTCACTATGAACTTAGATTTGGATATTTTGTATCCAACAATGAAGCTGAATATGAAGCATTATTCGCATGATTAAGACTAGCCAAGGAAGTAAGTGTAAAATCACTAGAGGTATACAGTGATTCACAGTTGGCCGTTAATCAGATTCTAGGAGAATATCAGGCCAGAGGAATGAAAATGGTCGCATATCTAAACAAATCAAAAGACTTGTTAAGGAAATTTGAAATATATACATTGCAACAAATTCCCCGCGACCAGAATTTCAAGGTTGACGCATTGGCCAAGTTAGCAAGTTCCAAAGATGTAGATATGCTAAGCATAGTACCGATTGAAGATCTACTAACCCCCAGCATATAGGTTGATGATTACACTCTGGTTATACAAACAGTTGATACCTGGATAACTCATATTATCCAATACCTCAGCCAGGGAATATTGCTAACAAAAAGGAATGAATCAAAGAAACTACAAAGACAGTCCGCCCGATTTATTCTAATGGATGGAATTTTGTATCGATGATGATATCCTATGCCACTACTACGATATATTCCCAAAGAAAAAGCTAAGGAACTATTACAATAATTACAGGAAGGGTTTTGTAGAGACCATGCTGGGGGCAGAGTTTGTCAAAAAAACATTCTACGACAGAGGTACTTTAGGCCTACACTGAATGAGGATGCAACAGAATTTGTAAAAAAAAAAATGCGACAAGTGCCAATGGTTTTCCAAAATACCTCGAGCAACCTCAAATGAGCTGAAACAGATGCAAAGTCCTTGGCCATTTGAAATATGAGGAATAGACCCGATTGGATCTTTGCTAATGGGAAAAGAGGGTGTAAAATACGCAGTAGTAGTTGTCGACTACTTCACCAAATGGGTAGAAGTTGGGTCGCTCCCAACAATCACGACCAAGAAAGTTCTAGATTTTGTCGTCAAAAACATAGTGTGCCGATATGGACTGCCAAACAAAATAATATCAGACAATGGCACACAATTCAATAGTGAACTATTCACCAATTTCTGTGAATGCCATGGTATAACTAAAAGCTTTTCATCAGTCGCCCATCCGCAAACAAATGGACAAGTCAAAGATGTGAATAAGACGATAAATGAGACCCTGAAAAAAAACTCGAACAGGCAAAAGGAGCTTGGCTAGAAGCATTACCATAAGTTCTCTGGTCATACAGAACAACACACCGAAGAACAACAGGTCATACGCCATTTTCCTTACCATATGGGTATGAAGTCATGCTAGCAGTTGAGTTAGATCCACCCTCACATTGAAGGCTAACATATGACTAGAATAATAATCACCAGTTGTTGATGGAGTCATAGATTTGATAGAAGAATGAAGAGAGAAGTTTCAACTACGAATAGTAGCTCACCAACAAAAGGTCACTCGATATTTTAACTCTAAAATACGCAAGAGAAAATTTTCTTTAGGAGACTTGGTACTTAAAAGAGTTTTCCTCAATAATCGAGACCAAGCTGATGGAGTCCTTGGGCCAAAATGGGAAGGTCCATATCAAATTGAAGGAATACTACAACCAAGAATGTATAAACTTGCTCTCTTAAACGGAGATCTTGTTCCCCGTTATTGGAATGGAGAACACATGCGCAAATATATTATCAATGAACATTGCTTCTTAAAGAATGGCTTGTATTAATTAATTTTTATTTTTACAAGATTTTAAACAAGGGTTGGTCAGTTATTTGGTTGGTCGCTTATAAGTGTAAGATCGTTTGATCACCGTACAGACACGAATTTGTCCATTTTTTACGAGAAATAAAAGGAATTGTGCACAGCCAGTTATTATTGTCAATTATTGTATTTTGTACAAGTATATGCTCATTCCGTGTGTGTTTTCGCTATATTTTCATAAGTTAATTATAAGTACGCAAGTTGTAAGGTTCGAACAGGTATTGGCCTATGTTAAGTGATCGAGCACCTTAAGCTACTCAATCACTTGTGGGGTATTTAAGATACTAAAAAGCAAAGAATATGACAATATGTAAACACACGAGAAAAATAAGGGAAAGCATGCAACAACGCTTAGAACTTTTTTCAAAATTTCTTAGATTTTGCACAAAAATTATAAAGTGTTACACTAAGTTTGGTCATATGAGCAGATGTTATAATAAGAGTCATAATATCATAAAAGATGTCTTTGCACCACAAGCAGTACTGCTCGGTTGTATGTGAGAAACTAGCATAAAAGTATCACTGCTTTGAGTAGTATATTGTTTCGACACCACAAACAAAATGATCTGGTGTTATAATTACCAAATAGAAGGGAAAAAATAAATTCACTGAGCAGGAGGGTCTTGAAGGGGCTGCTGGTCGACAGTCGCTCCAACCTCCTCTTCTCCACTAATCCCTGTGGCCAAAGAAATTTCTAGAGATGTGGGGGAATTTTTCTCCTCCTCCAGTTGAGCAGCACATCGAGCAACCTTGAACTCCCTTATCTGTTCGGGAAGGTAATCAAAATTTGCTCCTTGATTGTTCTTCCAATACATATAAAAGCAGGTGAAGGTTGCACCTCAAAACCTTCCCACGTTGCTCACATTAATCTCCTCATTGTTTTACCTTTTCCTCCAACTCATTGGCCTCCTTCTAACTAGCGACTAAATCATCCTGAAGCTTCACTGCCTCATCATGGCTGGCCTTCGACGTAGCCTTGTATTTTTCTTTTAAAGTTGTGGCCTTGTCCAAGTCCTCCTTTGTTTTTCTTAGCTCCTCGTTGAGGGTCTTGATCTGGTCCTCTGCTGCTTTTCGTTTCTGAGCGAATTTGGAGCCATCTTTTTTAGCACAACACCACCCGTTATTCATGGTCAAGAAAGCCTACGAGGAGCATAAAAGTGATGTTAGTAAATTTAATATTTTAACCAGAAATACAACAGCTAGAAAAGACTTACGACGAGCATTTCATTTCAACCACGACCAATGAAGAGAGGCGAAGGCCTCTTTGCTGAGTCGATGTTTGGCCACTTTTTGCAGCTTATCTATTGTGGGGCGAGGAGGTGTTGGTCAACATCTCGTTCACAAAAGGATCTCCCACCTTCTCAGTGAAAGATTCAGGTTGAGAGGAGGGAAGAAGAGTAGTGGACTTAGTAGGAAGATGAGTCTCTGTTGATCGAGACTTCTTACTTGGAGGTGCGCCACTAGTGCCTCCGGCCTCTCTCTTGCTTGATTTCTTTATGCTAGTGGTTTTGCCTCCCGAGGCGTAGATGTCAAAAGCGTTATTCGCCTGCATGACTGAAAAATGGGGCGAACAAATTAGTTAAAGTGTCCACAATAATTTATAAAGATCAACAAGAAAAAATTCTAAGTATTATACACGAACTAAAGATACTGGTCACTACATTATCTAAGTTATTATTGCTACAAACATTATCCTCCTCGAAGAAATCTGGATTAAAGCTACTTGTTGGAAAAATAAAGTTTCCATTCATGTCGAACATACTACTAGGAATGGGCAACGTATTTAAAAGAGTTGAAAATCCATACCATTTTTCATCCTCAAATGAGTCATATACCCGACCAGGATGATTAGGTGGTTTTCATTTTCCCTTCCCATAGGAAGGATGAATAGGTTCTGGTCGAGGAATGGAGACTCATTCCCTGAAGGTGAACCTCGTCGGACGGATGGCACCTTGGGGGTGCGGAAACATCTTTTAGCTGGGAGACGTCATCAGTACCTTCTCCTGTGGCACTCCCAATAGTTGTTTCTTTCATATCTTGGTGAGGCTCCAAAATGCCAACCAGCCTTAAATTGTCTTCGGTTGCCAGTTCCTTAAAACTCTTTTCTGCAGAGGTAATGCTAGCCAAGGCAATGTCCCTCTCTACCATGCCTAGGGCATGCTCTGGTCGGAACCATGGGCCTATATTCAACAAAGTAAACTAAGACAAAGAAGAAATAAACGACCAGAATTTTGAGCAAATTTCGGGAGAAAAATTATCTCCCCATGTAAAGGACAAGTTGTCCGCCACAAGATCGGTTGTGAGGAAATACTCTTGGAAGTATTTACCCACATTGGACTTATAGGATATATCAGTCAAGAATGTACGGGAAGACTCCTGATGGTAGAAATGGAAAAATCTCGTGTTATTTTGGTTGGGGTTGGATTTAAGATCGAACAGGTAGTTAATATCATGGGGAGTGGGTACAAGCCATTTCTTGTGGTGGGAATGAATATAGAGCGTCGATAACACTCTATACTCATTCGGTGTAATTTGGAATGGAGAAATGTCAAAATAGTTTGCCATAAAAAAATCCTGCAGAGGCACAGTTGCCCCTGCCTCAATGTGATACCTCGACCAGGCACTATAAGCGCCACCATGCACGTTTGCCCTTTGGTCAATGGTTGGCTTGAATAAAGTAATCCCAGGGAGGCCATATTTCTTAGGATACTTTTCCACCATCCTCCTTGATATAATGCTAGGAGGGGGATGTACTAGGGTACGTCCTTTTGTATGACTTTTCTTACAAGAGCATGGGAAAGGAGAAGCTCAGGAGGCTGCTCTGTTGCTATGGGCTGGTTGATTGTCGAAGGACCCTCAACATTGGCCACATGCTCACCAATGTGAGGATCGTGGATCTTTTTCTTTCTCTGAGCAACATGCTTTACTCATGCCGTAGAAGGATTTGAACTGGGATGGCTAGTTGATGGTGTTGGATTTTGTGGAATAGGCAAAGTATGCTGCTCGGAGTCTACGAACAAAAAATTTAGAAGATCTTTGTCTATTGGCCTCTCACCTCCCCAGGGATCGTGGATGAATATTTGAGAAGAAGAAGGGGAAGTGAGAATCTACGACCAATAGGGGGAGAATTAAGAAAATAACTACTATTCATAGAGATTAATTCAGTATTTAGCCAACCAGCAAGTATTTAGCAACAAATAGACTCTAAGATACGAGCAGGTGAATGTAACAAAACAAAAAGTAAAAGTAATAAGTTTTTTCAAGAAAAATTTTCGATTTCGACAGAGGCACGAAAAAACCCTAATTTTGTCTGGGGCCTAAAACTCAAATTTTTACTTCAATTTCGTACCCAAAATCAGTAGTTATATCCTGATAAAGTCTTTCTAAACATCTTTACAATCCTAAATATTACCTAAAATACTCATTAAAACCCATAATCATACACATTCCTACCTGTAATCGATTATCCACAAAAACATATCAAGAACTTCAATATGACAGTTATGAAGAAAATGATTATTCCTAGTACAAATGCAAGAAAATTACGAAAAAATGGAAGGGTGTTTGATTAAAACTTACTTGAAGTGGAGACTGCTCAAGAAATTACGTTGAAATTGCTTGGAAATGCTTGAAAATTCGTCTCGGATTTCTTGGGAGAGTGCTTGAAACTTTGAAGTTCTTGAAGAGATGAAGAAGCTTATTTATACTCTTTAGGGTAGCTGAAAGGTCATGAGTGAAAAGAGAGTTTTGGAACAATTGAAAATGCAAAGTCGTCAAATCTTTCCTTCTAAACCGTAAAATCATGATTATTTACCTTTTCAAGGAAGTAAAAGTACAGTTGGACGTGGCAGGTCGGTGAATGTTGTCGAGTAAGTTTATTTAATGTTGATCACACCATAATAAACTTGGGTGGGGGGGGGGGGGGGGGGGGCAAATGTTTCTAAAAAATTTAGCATGATGACCCGACACAAACATAAGGCACGTGAATGATACATGACGAGACATTTATAAATTATTGGTAGACTCACGACTAGACATGAGAAGAAAACATGTTATCAGGTAAATTCAGAATTTATGCGGAGCAGCAGGAAAAGAAGTTGACGAAAGACATGGGACCAGAGCTGCTCGGTTAAATGCAGTTAAAGATCAAAGTTAGTTTAATATATAGATATTTGTGAGATATCTGTAATTCAAAATATAAAGTGTATTATTAACATATTATTTTATGTTTTCTTGTTGCACAAATTACGCAAGGCCCATGACCCATCTATGTACATTCTTGACTCTATAAATAGTGGACTCAAGAATTCATTATTTTTTACGTTGTAATTCTTTACTTTTAGAGAATTCTAATAATCTAAGGCAATTATCCACGTTTTTGTATCATCTATCTCAACTTGTGAAACTTGATTGACTCTAGTCATCTGATCACAGGTTTTGAGAATTTACATAAATACGAATATAAAATGGACGTAGGTCATTACTGATTAGCGGGGCAGAACCACTATAAATATGTGTGTCGTTTGTTATTCTTAAGTTCAGTTCTTATTTTATATCGTAGTTTTGACTCAGTCTCGTTGACCAAATATCGTGTCAACAATGTTATACATAACCAAAGAGGAATGGAAAAGACTATTGTTTATTATGTTATTAGACCATTTCCAATAGGAGATGCAAATATTATGTTATATTTAGCACGAAAAGTAAATAATTGATATATTTGGCACAACTTTTACAACTATTATCCAATGCACAATTGTAAAAGTTGATGCAAATATGAATATTTCATTAATACTCATAATATTTATTAAAAATATAAAAAAGTAATAATTTTTCTTTTTATTTTATTATTATCTAAAAATCTAATTGTATAAATAGTCAACATTTACATTTAATGCTATACTAAAAGTAATAATAAAACATTAAAAATGATATAAAAGTAAATAAAAAATTAATTAACTAATGTTGTTCCAAATATACATCAAACTATAGTATGTGCTAAATTTGACACAATTTTTGGCACACCATTAAAGTAACTTTTTTGTAGAGTGTGTTATATTTTAGCATGCATCACCAATTTAGCACTCTATGAGAGATGCCATATCTTGGACTAATGTTGGGTCTTTTGTTCACAAAGCTTAAATATTGTCAAATCCAAATTGGTGACCATATATGATATTGCCAAACCCAAATTGGTGACCATATATATATATATATGTGTGACAAACAAAATAAAATCTGAGAAGATTACATTATATACATATATGCAAATACAGTAAAATCTCTGATTGTTTTTTTATTGAGTAGTTATAACTCAATAAAGATATTGATATAAAAATATTTTCTAAACACCCAAAAGTGTTAATTTTAACAACAATATCAGTAAAAACTCTAATAACTATTATTCGAAAAACATTCATGTAAATTGTTTGATATATTGATTTAATTTTTAGAGTTGTTACTACATTTATATGTACAGTAGAAGCTAGGAATGATACTTAACATTGCATATAATCATTACTGCATAAATGTATATTTTCTTAATAGGCAACTTAAATACTTTATAACTTATTACAATTCAGATGTTATTTCTATTTATAACTGACACAAATTGAAACCTGTTGACGCGGTTTTTCGGCAACTGGTAATTAATAGAATAAGAGAATGGGATTAGTGCTAAGTAATGAACCGTAACAGATGAATGATCTTGAAATAAAATGGTGATACGAATACTTTTTTAGGTGGTTCAAAGGTTAAAATCATTCTACTCCACCAGCCAATAATATTGCTAGTTTTCTGGTATTCTTTGCAGGGTATTTCTTTACACAATAGAATCTCACCCTTTGCAATTCCTAGGGTCTCCATATTTATAGGAGAGGGCACCTGGGGGTTGGCAATAGGGTCATCCCGTGACCTTCTTACCCATCATGTCACTTCTGTGACATTCATGATTAATTCCTTAAACCTAACAAATGAAGTGTAGTCTAATCAATAGGTAAGGGGGATAATGGGCCGCATGGCCTAACCCAGTCGTGAGTGCCTGAACACGCACGTTTATGCTGTGTGTCCGAGAATTTAGGGATATATCAGACACGTGATGTCTGATATAAGCACGTTTATATTGCGTGGTTAACTTTATAAGGGGTCACAGCTGCCAACTCATGCTCGTACCTCGAACTGGAGGTCTTCTTAGCCCACAGTGTCCATACTTCTGACCCGACTCATTAGTAACCTTAGTAAGCCTTTGGTTACCTCGAGCTAAAGAGGTGGGACATGGAAACCGCAGTTCCGGGTACATGTCATCCACGTGGCTGATAAACAATTATGACAAACCTCAGCTCGCTAATAGCCCGTTGGAGAATTAGGGCGTACAAAACCAAATTTTTTTATGATAAAATTGAGGTTATTCTTACCTAGAGTATTTCTATATAGAGATTTTACTATAATCATAATTATTTTTATATCCACAATTAATCCTCTTATACATATATATTTGTGTCCTTCACTATGATATATATAAATATATATATTTTACAAACAGAGAATGCATATTTAGTCAAATATATAGAGTATTACTGTACTACTTATAAGTATTTTTTTTAGTATTTTTTGTACATAAATAAGTTGCAGCTCTAATTTTTTACATGGCGGTGTATAATGTAGTTACATAAGACCTTATACAAATTTTCAGGAAATTCTGAATAATTTCGCATACCAAAATAAAGATTTAAACAACTCGCATGATTGTATCAATATTTATACGTGCGTGCAATAAGCTATTTAAATCTTGATTTTGACATTCTAAATTATTCAGAATTTTTTAAAAATTTGTGAGAGATCTTTTATAACTACATTATACACTATCATATAAAAAAAATAATGTTACAACTTATCCATATACCAAAAATACTAAAAATATGTATCGGTACTGATTAAAAACAATTTTGCCCCAAATTTTTTCCATATATATAATAAAGATAATAAATTTATAACATAAACATGCGTGTATATAAAATACATTCATCCGAATATAACGTGATTGGTTCAGTTGATAGAAAAACTCATGGCAATATTATGTTTGTATGCGGCTGTTTATCAAAATATGTAAAGTGACAGAAAAATTCTTGCCACGTTTACCATATATAAATTTCTTAGGTGTAAATTCGTCTGTTGTGATTCTTGTGAATTATACAAATACTAACCTATTATTATTTAATACTTTTAAGGGAAAATACTAATTTGGCTCATGTATTTTTCACAAATACGTGATCGGCCCTTGTATTTTATTAAATAACAATTCGGATCATATGTTTTACAAAATGGATCAAAATAATACCATATACCATTTTCGGTAAAAAAAAAAATCAAATATAATATTTCATTCTCAGCTCATCGACTACTTTCTCCACTTCTCTGAACCAATCGCATCACTAACGACTCGAGAATTGATCTTATAATTGAAAATATTTTGACAAAAATCGAGTCTAATGTACTATTTTGATCCATTTTGCAAAACACGGAGTTTGAAATGTCATTTAACAAAATACAGGGACCGATCACGTATTCGAGAAAAACACAAGGGCCAAAATTGTATTTTCCCTACTTTAAATTATAATTTTTGGAGGCATTTCTTTTTCATTCTTATTTCTATTTTTCATCTTTCAATTTTATTAATAAAGTATGTTTTAAAAGTTGGTTTACATCAAAGTCTCCTAAAAAATGTTAAATGGTTTTTCATTAATTGTGAGAATTTATTGGAATGGTTGATGGAATTTTCTAGTATTTTATTGTGCCAATTTCAGTTTTGGCCTTGTTAAGTGCTAGTTTTTGTCCGGCTGTGTTTAAGTGAGTATTTTGGTGCTTGAGTAAGGCCTTTCCAGATAGGTTATTGATTACTCGTAGTTATTTAGCTTTTTTTTTTTTTTTTTTTTTTTGCATTGAATTAGTTTTCGTCTCAAGAAATTTTAAGTTTATTTTAGTGACTTTTAATTAATTTTATTTAATTTTGAACAAATATTAATTTTAATAATTTTATATTAGTTTGATTAATTTTTACAATTTTTATATTATTTTTATTTAGTTTCCATTAAGTAATTAATTTATCTTAATTATGTGTAATTTTGAAGAAAAATAAATTGACTTAAAATGTTATTTTTGGTGGAGGATTTTTAATATTGCTGCAGCATTTCTAGCATAGTATTCATTGAGAGACCAACGCGTGGGAAATAAATATCATTTAATGAACTTTTTGTGATTTATTTGGTTATTTTTTTTGGGAAAAAAAGCCAACTAAGATGTAATTAAAAGTGGTCACAAATAAAAAGAGGAGGTGACATATAGTTATGTGATAATTAAAAGTGCAATTTCATATTTATAGTGGAGTAATAATGCAATTAATAAATAAAAATATTGTATTAAATGGTTTGATTAATAATCTGGTTTACGACCGGAATGATTCTGGTATTCTACATTATGCTTATGTTATTGCTATAATTATGTTATGATTATGAATATGTTATAGATTATGAATGAATAGTATTTTGGATACACATTGTTTTATGATTGGGCTTTGGAGTTGTGACCTACATAGCTCTTCTTGTTGGGCGCTAGCTCACAGGTACTCTGTGTTGCAGGTGCCATATGTAAGTTTTGTTTCATGGCGATGGGTGAAGTCCATTAATCCAGAAAGGAAATGTATATCATAAGAGTCGTTCAACCTTGTTACGATCAAAGAGATGTAAACGTCAAAGTTCTATTTAACATTTTTATTCATGTGGTTTTAAAAGCGTGACCCAAACTAGTTTTGTTTGTTTACTTGCATTTAAATAAAAGTTTTATTTAAAATTACAGTGTAATGCCCCGAATTCTCCGATATGGTTTAATGGCGGGATTAGTAGGCCAAGAGGGTCATACTTGTTTAATTATGACATTAATCGAATATATGCATGTTTATGTGAATTATATTATGATATGATGTTAAATGCATGCATGTGGGTCCACATTTCATGACAGGGGTATGTTGGTAATTTTCCTGTTGAGGGCGTAATTGTATATTTGTATGCATGTCGATGATATATTGTTGAGGCCACATTATAATGTGGATTTGTTCGAGCTATTCGGCATGAGACGATCTTTAAATATTAGGAAGCAGTTTAGTCATAACGGGATTAAGTTCGAGGCTCGGGGTGAGTCTCGGGATGATTAAATGATTAGAACGTTGCCGGGAGTAAAAGGGTAACGGGTTATGAATTATTGGTGTTTGGGAATTTTGAGGATAGCGGGAGTTGGGGAGCATTAATTATGATTAACGAAATAGGTGAAAGATGACAATTTTACCCTTGGGGA
This sequence comes from Humulus lupulus, assembly GCF_963169125.1. Classification (NCBI taxonomy): domain Eukaryota; kingdom Viridiplantae; phylum Streptophyta; class Magnoliopsida; order Rosales; family Cannabaceae; genus Humulus; species Humulus lupulus. Next base: position 38,840,144 of record NC_084796.1, read on the forward strand.
GACTTTAGAAGCTTTAAATGACCTAGGGGAATTAAGGTCATTTGGCTTGGGTTATATATGTTTTAAGTTGGCTGTAGAAGCATATAGAACAAAACAGAGCAAGCTTCTCCTTCCCGTACATCATCTTCTCCCTAATTCCCTTTAAAGTTTTTGGTCCTAAATTGAAGTAGCAAGCTAGGAAATCAAAGCTTGGAGGTTATAGACTTAGCTCATCTACTAAGGAGGATTCAAAACCAGCTGGAGGTAAGCATTTGTCCATGAATTTCAGTTGTTACTCTGTTTTTCTTTTAGTTTTTAGCCTATAGATTTTGATGTGTAAAGTTGGAATCAAGGGGAGCTTCTATGTATGTTTGATTGGGTTTTGGTGAGGGGGTGATGTAGATGAGGTTTAGGGGTTGAATTGGATGTTTTGGTAAGGTTTGGGGTTGGTTTGGAAGGTTGGTTCCAAGGAAAACGCAAGGGAAGAAAAACCAAGGTGTTGGCGGAATTGGGGCCGAAGGGCTGCGGCGCTTGGGGAAGGGCCGCGGCGCTTGAGGCAGAGGCGTGAGGAGATTGTTTCTGTTTCGGGGAAGGGCTGCGGCGCTTGGCGAAGGGCTATGGCGCTTGAAAGTTATTTTGGGCAAAAATGTGTTTTTGACCTAGGGATGCAAACCTTAGGCCTCGAGATCGATCCTACTACTCAGTTTAGTGGGATTCGATGTCCCGGAGGCTAGGTCTTGGTCCGGAAATATTTTATTACTCAATTTATTGATGGAATCCCATAATTGGTTATGACCAAGTAACCGCTAAGGGACCAAAAGGTTGATCGTTCTCAAGGGTCGTTTTTATTATTAATCCTCGCTCGAACCCGAGGTAAGAAAATTGCACCCTGTGTATATGTGACATGCGTGATTGTATTGAGGCATGTTGATTGATAAATGTGGACATGGATTGCCTATTAAATGCTAGTGAATGTTGTATACTTGTATATGTACTGACTAGTCAAGGACACTGACCTAAGAGTCAGAAATGGCATAGCGTCATGAACGCCGAGCCAAATGAAGATTAGATCTAATCGATATTAGTGTTGAATGACTCTAAGGCATTAACGCTGGACCGACCCTAAGGACGATGAACTTATAAGCACTTGTCTAGTCTAAGACTAGTTGCTAGAGCTAGGGCTTAAGGCCCCGGTGACTGTTTGTCACATGGCTAGGGAACGATGTTCCAGGGTTATGACTTTAAGATCATGAGGAGGGTTATGTTGGTGACTAGTCACCATTCACCTATCCTGTTTGAACTAATAAAGGTTCACTTATCTATAAAGCCCTGGTGACCCTATCATCACAAGGTTAAAGGGAGCTGGACCCATTTTAGTGACTTTTGCGACTGTCACCTATTTGTTTGGACTGATGGACCTGAATGATTATTACGGTCATTGTTGATATTATGTCATGCTTTATTGTGTTTTCTTGCTGGACCTTGGCTCATGGGTGCTATGTGGTGCAGGTAAAGGGAAAGAAAAGCTCACCCAGCCTTGAGTGGAGAGCTTAGGTGGTGATGTGTACATATGCGGCCGCTTGACCACCACGGCCAAGGAGTTCTCAGAGGAACTAGGGGGTTTACCCTATTTTTGCTGCTTAGGTCGGCGAGTTTGATATTTTGAAACAGTAATGACCTTTTTGAGTTGTAAATAACTTGTAAATGTTCTTGTAGGCCCATGAAGAGTTTTATGTATTCAATAAAATATATCATTTCCTTTTTATTGATTTTCCACCTTAACCTGTTAATGACACTTAGAACACGTTTTTAACCAAAGGACTCGGGTAGCGGGTCAAATTTCTGGTTCACCGTTCACCGTAACTGTTCTGGGGTAACCAGGGCGTTACATACAGATATCTGAATACTGCATGTTTTAATAACAATGTTTTTAAATGAAGTTTTATGCACTATTTAGTCTATCATTTGGGATTCTAATTCTAAAATTATTTAAAATGACTAGTACCCTATTGAGTTCTTAGGGTTAGGATTTTAGGGCGTTAAATATTGGTTCATAAATTAGAGCTGGTCCTAATTACCATTTTACCATTCTAATTACCTCTTAATCCATAAGTACCATTCATCCACTAGTGAGCGGTCAATTTATAATGTTCTTATAAATTTGAGCTCAATAACTATTTAGTTCCAAAATTAACATTTAAGGGAACCAATATTCGATCAGTTAGAATAACTTGAATTACAAATCTTGTAAGAACATGTTCCTTGTAATTTATGCCACAGAATCTCTGAACAATAGTCATTAGATTGTTTTTCAAAGAATCCTTAGTGAGTGAATCAAAAGATCCAATAGGCTTGAATATGAGTTCATGACTAATTAGGATTTAGATTGATCTAAATATTATCATCATATTGATATGAAGTAAATCTTTATTGTAACCGACAAGTTTATAAAAAATTAATTCATATCGGTTCAGTCATCTATAATCCAATTATACAAAGTACATTCACTAAGATGTCCATCCAAATCAGCAATCCAGATCTAGATCACACACATTCTTAAAAATGCTTAGTGAATTGTACTAGCAACCATTCGTTAAAGATTCCATACGTTAATATGTTGCTGACTAATCTATTCATTATTGATGATCTTAATCCTCTCGTACTAATACAAAAACATACTCTCGTTAATGAATATGTAATTTTTTGTTTTTTATTTAAATTATTCACTGATAATTCAAACAATCAATTATAAGAAAAATGTACTTTTATTAAATTCCATAAATAAAATTTATTTACACATGCTTTTAGGGTATTAACTCTATTGTAACAACCAACACTAATTATCTTAGATGGGACTCACAATTGTATCAGTATTGAAAACTATCCGCTTATCAATTACTTGCTTTTGAATCAATTTTCCCACCCATTCATGTCTTAAACTTATATTTCTAGACCTCCCATTATACAAATTATTATATGATTAGCTTAACTCTCAATGTATCGATATCGTTGATACTTTATTCATGGTTATAGGGATATCCAACATGAGATCATTAAGCCACTCGGCCTCTTTGCTAGTTGTCGCTAGAGCTATAAACTCAGCTTCAATGGTTGAGTGTGATATACATGTTTGTTCTTAGAACCCCAAGAAATGGCCCCTCCTCCAAGTTTAAGCACCCAACCAGTGGTGGAGAAATTGTCTCCCAGTCCTGATATCCAACTAGCGTTGGAATATCCAATCAGTGGAGGAGAAATTGGAGTAGTGGAGGTCATGGTCTTTGGTATTATTAAGATATCCTAGAACCCTCTTGATAGCCTTCCAATGCTTGGTACCTGGATTGCTAGTAAACCTACTAAGTTTACTAACCGGTTATGCAATGTTTGCTCTAGTACAATGAGCAGCGTACATTAGGCTTCCTTTGCACTTACATATTCAAGTTGAGCCACCACTATTGCTTCATTGTTTTCAAGCTTTATGGTTGAATCGAATGATATATTTTCTTCTTTGATTTTGAGATCGCTAAATTTGGTCAAGCACTTTCTCGACATGATAAGCTTGCCTTAAAGTGTAATCCCCAATATTTCTTATAACTTTAATACCTAAAATGGTATCAGCCTCTCCAAGGTTCTTCATCTTGAAGTTAGAAGATGAAAACCTCTTTGTTTCTATTATTTATCTCATGTCATTACTCAAAATCAACATATCATCTATATAAAGACACACTGGCATGACATAGTCACCACAAGTCTTAGAGTATAAACACTTGTTCACATTGTTGTGTCTAAATCCATCCAACAGAATGACTTTATCAAACTTCCCATGCCATATTTTTGGATCTTGTTTCAAATCATATAATGATTTGACAAATCTACCCAATAAGTTCATTTTCGTTAAGAACAAAACCATCTGGTTGTTGAATATAGACCTCATCTTCAAGGTCTCCATTTAGGAATGTCATTTTGACATCAATTTAGTCAATATAAAGGTTATATATTGGTGAATAGGCCAATATCAATCTAATAGAAGTTGTCATTTCTACCGATGCATATATGTCAAAATAATATATTCCCTCATTTTGTTTGAAACATATGCATTGGTAGCTAGAAAAACTTCTATTAGATTTTTATTTGTCTTATCATCAATTCATAACATTTATCTTCATCAAATGGATGTCAAGACGATATTTTTAAATGGAGATCTCGATGAGGAGGTCTATATGGAAAAACCAGAGGGTTTGTTCTAATAGAAATGCATATAAGGTATGTAGACTTATTAAATCCTTGTATGGATTGTAGCCAGCACCTAAATAATGGCATAACGAGTTCGATCAAGTCATTGTTTCATATAGGTTTAGCCACAACAATGCAAACAATTGCTTATATTCTAAGACTTGTGACGACGATGTCACTATAGTGTGTCAATATGTTGATGATATATTGATTGTATGTAATGATATGAAGGCCCTTGTAGAGGATGATACCATTCTAGGTATCAAAGTTAGAAGAAATTTTGATGGACATACCTTAAGCCAAGCACACTATATTAAGAAAAATCTTGACAAGTTTAGTCATCTTAATATCAAAGAGGAAAACACACCATTCGATTCAAGTCAAAATCTAAATGAGAGAAGAGAAATGGCTCAACTAGGTATCCAAGTGCATTAGGAAGCCTAATGTACGTCATTCATTGTACTAGAGTGGGCATTGCATATGCAGTTAATAAACTTAGTAGATTTACTAGCAATCCAAGTATTAAGCATTGGAAGGCTATAGAAAGAGTCTTTGGGCATCTTAAAACAATAAAAGAATAAGTCTTCAATAATCAAAGTTTCAGAAGATACTTGAAGGATATATCGATGCTCATTGGATATATGGTGTGGGAGATAATATCGCTACCATGTGTTGGGTGTTCACACTTGGTAGGGTTGCAATTTCTTAGGGATCTAAGAAACAAATGTGTATTTCTCACTCAACCATGGAATCAAAGTTTATAGCTCTAGCAGCAACTGGCAAAAAGTTCAAGTGGTTTAAAGATCTCATCTTGGAGATACCTTTAATCATGGTTGATGTATAAACGTTCTCGATACATTATGATAATCAAGCCACAATGGCTAAAACCTATATTATAGTGCATAATGGGAAGTCTACATATATAAGTCTAATACATGACTATGTGAGACAATTGATTCTAGGAAGAATTATATCAAACTCCTACGTCTTAGTGGATCCATTATACCAAACCATTTGGGGGAGAGGGATGGGACTAAAAGTCCTTGAGAAATAGATTCACCAATGATGGAATCCCAAATCAACACTCATTTATATCAAGCATAGACTTCAATGAATAAGAACAAGTCACTGATAAGTGAATAGTTAACAACAGTAAATGATTGTAAGTCCCATCTAGAGTGATTAGTATTGGTTGCTACCTGACATGAAGGCTAAGCTTAAGGCTTTTAATGAAGTTCAATTGAAGAGCAACAAACATCTATGAAAGTAGGAAATATGTTGTAAGAACTACACCTACGCGAACCTAGAGGTGGTGCTGCCTCTAATGAGAGTTGGAGATTCTCTCTGAAAGGTTCATGAATGGATGAGCACAATGCCATAATAAAGTTCTAATCGTGCAAAGTGAGAAAACATAAGTATTCAAGTGGAAGTGTGTGAGACATTACTAGTTTTATCACTAGGAATACTTGGTTCAATATTTTAAGACTACCATGTATTTTGATAAAGTTTTCTAATGTCTTCATTAAGATAAAGTTCAAATCGAAAGATACTTTATTTCATGCACCAATATTTTTTGAGATAGAGATGTAGGATATATTTTACCAAGTGGATGAATGTTAGAATTGGTTAAATACATCATGAGGATGATTTTTTGGCACAAAGTGGTGCAAAATCCTAACAGAATCACATAATGAAGATGTGAAATTTGAGTTTTTGTTGTAGGCATCTAAAAATTGTAATTTTTTGTCCAAAGTATAAGAGTGCCCAAAATTTTTTTCAGAATTTGGAGGTGGTTAAGACACTTTTTGGAGGCTTGGGATAGACTCTCAAACATTCCATCACTTGTTAACACTTGTCGACATGTCGATTGAGGCGAAAAAGGCTAAAACCTAGAACAGTTGGCACATGCCAAAACCTACGAGGCAATGCATCGCCTATATATGAGATGGTGATGCATCGCTAAGGATGTCCGTACAGGTACAATTTTTTTATTAATAAATAAAATTTAAAATGTTATATTCTCATTGGTTAACACTAATGACAATGCCTACACTATATAAGAGGTTATTTAAAGTTTTTGGGTATTGATCACACATCTCTCTCTCTCTCTCTTACACACACACACACACATATTTCTCTCTCTCTCTAGCTCTCCAAAATTACTATTTTTTGCCAATAAATTCATCGATATTTGCTTGACCTGTTAAATGAAGAATTTCGAGGCTTGTAAATCTTATTCTCATTCCACCATTGTTATAGCCTCAAGCAATTCACAATGAACGGCTATGAATAGAGATTTTGGACAACAATTTCAATTTTTTCATGCCTTTGGCTCTCAAATTTGATTTTCTTTATTAAACTCATGTTCTAGGGTTACATTTTCTTTTCCATTAATTTTTATTTCAGTTTTCTTCTTTGTTTGTTTATATATTACAATAGTTTGTGATTTGTTTTGATCTTCCCAACATATACCCATTTTTCGCAAGATAAATACCCAATGTATTAGTAATTATGTTACTATTATAACAATTATGTCCACCAAGTTTGTTATGTGATGATTAGAATGACACTTGTCAATCTTTTGTTAGGATTGGTTAAATATATAGTAAAATTAGTTATGCACAAAGAGATCCAAAATCATAACGATTTCAGTAAAGTCAACATGAGCAGGTTGAATTTTGTTGTAGGCATTATAAAATTATTTTTTTGGGTCCAAATTGTTTATTTGGAGTGTATAAGAGTACACAAAAAGTTTAGAAGCATTTGGAGGTATTTTGGGCTGATGTAAGGTGTCAAAAGTCAGTGCACCAGGCGTTGAGTCACCTATTGAGAGGTGTTGCATCGCCTGTTCTTGAACAACCCAGACAGGTGACGCATCGCCTGCATGAGGGCGATGCATTGCGTGGGTTGTCCGTATAGATCTGTATAGTTACGTGTTTTGGCTCCAATACTTAGTCTAAAATGCTAAAATCTTATTGGTTAACACTAATGACAATTCCTACTCTATTTAAGGGGTTCATTTGAGACTTTGGTGAACTGATCACTCTCCATTCTCTCTCCATAAAACCCCCAAGTATCAAACATTGGAAGGTCCTTGAAAGAATTTTTGGATACCTCAAACGACCAAAGTACTATACCTCCAATTTCCAAAGTTTCCAAAGATACTTGAAGAATATTCCGACACAATTCGAACGTCCGGTGTATGAGATGATCTCTCTACAACTTGTTGGGTGTTCACCCTTGGTGGGGGTGTGATTCCTTATGGTTCTAAGAAATAAACATGCATATATCACTTAATCATGGAATTCGAGTTTTTAACTCTAGCAACAACTGACGAAAAGGTTGAGTGGCCTAGAGATCTCATGATGGAAATACCTAAAACCGTGGCTAATGTAACGACAATCTTTATACATTGTGATAATCAAGCCACTTTGATTGGAGCCTACAATAATATGTATAATGGGAAGTCTAGACATATAATCTAAGACATGACTATGTGATAGAATTGATTGATAAAGAAGTCAAATCAATTTCATATGTCAAATCGTGTGAGAACTTAGTAGATCCGTTTACAAAACCTCTAGGGAGAGATTTGTTTAGTCTTACAAATAGAGGTATGGGTCTAAAACTCCTTGAAAAATAAATTCCCCAATGATAGTAACCTAACTCAAAGCTTGTATACATCGAGTGTAGACTTCAATGGATAAGAATAAGTTGTTGATAAGGGAATAGTTAATAATACTAACAAATTAGAGTCTCATCTAGAAGAGATTAATGTTGGTTACTACCGAACATGAGGTTTAAGCCATAGGATTTTAATGAAATTCAGTTGAAGAGTAACAAATATCTCTAAAGGTAGCAAAGATGATGTCAAAATTTCACCTACATGAACCTACAGGTGGAGCCGGATCTCAAGATGTTTCATGAACGGATAAGCATAAGGGCATAATAGTGCTAAGCGCGCAAAGTGGGAAATACATGAGTAATCAGATAGAGGTGTGTGAGATACTACCTATTTTATCACTAGGAATGACTAGTTCAAGCTTTAAAGAATATTTAGCATTTCAATATAGTTTTGTGGTGTTTTCACTAAGATAAAGTTCAAACTGAAAGGTACTTTATTTTATGCACTAATATCATTTGGGTTAGAGGTAGGGTATGTACTTAACCAAGTGTGGGATTGTTAGGATTTGTTAAATACATGGTGAAATTAGTTATGCACAAAAAGGTGCAAAAGCATAACGATTTCACTAAAGTCAACATGAGCAGGTTAACTTTTGTTATAGGCATTATAAAATTATCTTTTTATGTCCAAATTTTTTTATTTCGAGTGTATAAGAGTACCCAAAAATGTTTGGGAGCATTTGGATGTATTTTGGACCGATGTACAGGGTCAAAAAGCAGTGCAATAGGTTTTGTGTCTTCTGTTGAGATGTGTTGCATCACCTGTTCTTGAACAACCCAGACAGGCGGGTGATGCATCGCGTGGGTTGTCCATACAGATCCGTACAATTACGAGCTTTTGCTCCAAAACATAGTTTAAAATGCTTTAATTGCTAGAATTAATGTCCTAAAAGCATGTAAAGACATTTTATTGATTTAAAGAAAAGTACAATTATATTATATTTGAATGTTATAACTAATGTTTCAATTAATTATATAATAACATCAAGAAAAATCATTATTAATTCATGATAATATGATCTTGTATTAGTACAAGAGAATTAAGATCATATATAATGAATAAAATAGTCAGTAACATATTAAAGCAATGAATCTTTAATGAATGGTTACTAGTGCGGTTTACTAAGCATACGGGATGCGAGTGATCTAGATTCGGATTACTGATGTGGATAGACATCTTAGTAAAGGTGTTATATATAATAGAGATTATCTATGACAGGACTAATGAGAATTAATTATCTTTATAAACATTATGTATGGCATAAATATTTAATTCTTATCATAATAGATGATCATTTGTAGATCAATCTAAATCCTGAGTATTCATAAACTCCTAGCTGTATTTATTGGATCTTTTGATTCACTCATTAATGTTTCTTAGTATAACGGGGCTAATGACTTTTGTTTTAGAGATTCAATATTATGAATGGTTGGGAACATGATTTAAAATAATGGAATCCATACTTTCCTAACATATCAAATACTAGTTCCTTTGAGGGTTAATTCTGGAACTGAATAGTTATTGAGCTCAAATCTATAATATGATTATAGATTAATTATTCACTAGTGAATTAATGGTACTTAAAGATCTAGAGGTAATTAGAAGGGTAAAACAGTAATCTTGACCAGCTCTAATTAAAGAACCAATAAATAGAGGACAGAACTACATTTATTGATTATATCAATGGACTATAAGAGAAAACATTGTAAATATAATTCTATGATACTTATAGTGCAATTCCATATTTTTAGTAGAGTAATCATGGAATTAATAAATAAGATTATTAGATTAATGAGTTTAATTAATAATCTGGTTTATTGGAGCTTCGTATTATAGGTCCATGGTCCACAATTCACCTCTATCCTACACTGTCAAGGGTAAGGATGTCAAAAGAAAGAATTGTAGAGAGAATGACTTAATTACAAAGGAATTAATTTTTCAGGCAAGAAAATAAATATGTGATAATTATGGACAATTGATTAATTATGAATTAACTAATTATTTAACTATATAGTTTTTATTTTGAAAAACTATAGGTTAAAATAAATATTAATCATGTTTGGATTAATATAAAGAGGGATTAATAATTATCTTATTTAGAATAAGATATTTATTTATTTAAAACTGATATTTTAAGATAAAGATAACTTTGAATTAACTGATTTTTATTTTGGGATAAATATATTGCTTTCAATATTAATTAAATAAACAAATGAGAAAATTAGGAAAAATCCTAATATGGCTCACGCCACACACTGTATTGCACAGTGAGTGGCGCCACACACAAGAATTTCATACCCCTGGGTTTTGAATTTGGAATTCTAAATAATTTGTTTATTTAATTATTATTTTTAAATTAAATAATTAAATAAGGTTATAACTGATTAGTTTTATTTTAAATAAAATAAATATTAATTAAACTAGTTAATTATCTTTATAAACTTCAAAAGAAGCGATACTTTTCAAGAAAAATAAGAAGTGGTTTCCGTTGACTGTCAGACTCTCTCTCTCTAAAAAGAAGGCGATAGTTTTTCTAAACTTGAAAAACTATCCAATACATCTTCTCTCAATCAAATCTCTCTATATCTCATGTATTGAGGACATCTAAAGAGTCCTAATCAATCTTTTGAATCCTACGTGCTCACACAATCCTACGTGCTCACACATGTCCTTGTGTGTTTGATGATTGCTCTGGAAGATCAAGGTATGAGCTTTCAGAATTTGGATTGGAAGATCGTTGAGTTATACAAAAAGATTCATGGATACTTGATAGGCTTCAAGAGTTAATCTCTAATCTATTTGTATGTGATTTAATATATCTATATATGAATCATCTTAGCTGGTACTAATAAACTTTTAAAACCCAATTTCCATTGTGTATCTCTGATTTACAATTTTAATATCAACATTAATCACATCGGCTAACACTAATGATGATTCTTAATCTATTTAAGGGGTTTATATGAGACTTTGGTGAACTGGTCACACTCTATTCTCTCTCTCTCTCTCTCTCTCTCTCTCTAAAACCCACTCTCTCTCTCTCTTTAACTCACAAGATGACTAGTTTTCTCCAAGATCTTCATCAAAAAAGCTTGACTTGTCTTGAAGATCAAGGCTTGAAAATCCCAATCTCATTCCAACTTGTAGTATCTTCAAGCAATCTCTAAGGCGAGGCTAGGAATAGAGATTTTCAGACAACAAATTCAATTTGTGTCAAGCCTTTTGTCATCTCCATTGGTTCACATAAAATCATAATCTTTATGATTCTATGTAACTAGGGTTTCTCTCCAAAATTTCATCTCCATCTATTGATTTTAATTGTGTTATTCTTCCATTATCTATATTGTTATCATGGGTTTGATTTCTTTGAGTTACAATATTCAAATTATGTTGATAAGCCAAACTCAAGAGGAGTTTCTGTAATGCCCCAAAATCCCTAATGCGGTTTAATGGCTGGATTAGTAGGCCGGGAGGGCCATAATTGTTTAATTATGCCATTAAATTATTATATGGTTATGTGAATTATATTATAATATGATGTTAAATGCATGCACGTGGGTCCACATTTGATTATTAGGGCATTTTGGAAATTTGGCCCGTTGAGGGCATATTTGTGCATTTTGGTGCATATTGTGATTTATGGATGAGATCCCATTATTATGGGGATATATTCGAGCTATTCTGCATGAGACGGTCCTATGTTGCAAATTAGTGGTTTTTTCATAACGGGGTCAATTATTGGGATATCGAATAATGAAAATGGTTATTTGATGATAAATTGGGAGATAGTGAGATCACGAGGAAATTCTGGGAGTTTTGACTATTTTTCCCCAAGGGTGTTTTTGGGACCACAAGCATTAGGTTTTATTTGAGGTTACTTAAGCTTGAAGTAGTCTGTCAGAAGGAAACCGTACGTTAAGAACACTTTTTCTCTCTCTCCCGTTAACCTTTGTGACCATTCGTGGAAATTTCGAAGAAATCTTGAGTTCTAGGAGTCGAAATCAAGCGAGGATCGAGGCATAGCGATCCTAGGAAAGATTAGAAGCTTCTTGACCGAAGGATTTAATGAGAAACAACCCAATCAAAGGTAATTCAAGCTTTAAGTTTTGAGTTTTAGAGTTTCTAAGCTTTGATTTGGATTTTGTGTATCGATGAGTTTTTGATTCGTTTGAGCCTCGGGATTTTATTATTTTGGATCATTGGGAAGTTTGATTTTTGGATTTGGAGATGTTTAGGTATGTTTTTGGAAGGTTTAGAATGTGGAAAATGAAGTTATGGCTGGTTCCCAAGTGGGGGCTGCGGCCCTGTTCTTGGGCGACGCGGCCCAAGCTCGAAGCTGAAGGTGGTGGGTTTTGTGTGTGCTGGGGGCCGCAACACTGGGTATAGTGCACTGCGGCGCTTGCTCCTGGTTTGGCTGGGGGCCGCAGCTCACGGTTTTGGGGCCGTGGCTCATGAGGGTTTTTGATGCCAAATGGGTGTTTTGATCATGGGAACTTAATTTTAGGCCTTGGGATCGTTCCTACTACCCGGATTAGTGGGATTCGATGTCCCGGCGGCTAGGTCTTGGTTCAGGAACCCTTTCTTATTCATTTTATTGGTGGAATCCTATATTTCGTTATGACTAGGTAACTGCTGAGGAACTTAAAGGTTGATCATTCTCAAGGGTCGTTCTTATACTGATTCTCGCTCGAATCAGAGGTAAGAAAACTGCACCCTATATGTGACATGCATGGTTATTCTTGAGGCATGTTGACTGTTTAAATGTGAACATAGATTGAATAATGAATGCTTAGAAAATCTTGCTCACTTGTGTATGGCATTGACTGAATAGTCAGAATTGGCAAAGGTGTCAGTATCAATTGTGAAGCTGTGACTCATTAGTCAAGTTCGGCAGTGGTACCGGGCACTGGTCACACAGTTCTGACTCATAAGTTAGGAACGGCCTTCGCGTGTTCAACGCAAGCCAACAAAGATTAGATCTAATCGACATCTGCATTAAATGACTCAGAAGAATGTTAATACCTGACCGACCTCAAGTTCGATGAATACTATAAGAGCTTGTCTAGCCAAAGGCTAGTTAATTAGAGCCACAGTGACTATTTAGTCACATGGCTGTGGGTGCTGAGCCCCATGTGACTTACCCATCAATCAGTTATCTGTTTAAGCTAGTGACTTACCCATCAGGCACTCATCTGTTTAAGCTAGTGACTTACCCATCAGTCACTCATCTGTTTAAGCTAGTGACTTACCCATCAGTCACTCATTTGTTTAAGCTAGTGACTTGCTCGTCAGTCACTCAAGTGTTAAATCACTCATCTAATTAAGAGCTATAAGCTCCTTCATGGTTAATGTAACCACAAAGTGATATTCACTCATCTGTTCAGAGCTATAAGCTCTGTATGATTATCATTATCATCATTTGATATTATATGCTTGCATTATTGTGTTTTCTTGCTGGGCTTTGGATCATGGGTGCTATGTGGTGCAGGTAAAGGGAAAGAAAAGCTCACCCAGCCTTGAGTGGAGAGTTAGGTGGTGTTGTGTACATATGCGGCCGCTTGACCACCACGGCCAAGGAGTTCTCAGAGGAAGTAGGGGGTTTACCCTATTTTTGCCGCTTAGGTCGGCGAGTTGTAAATTTAAACTGTAATGACCATTTTGAGTTGTAAATAACTTGTAAATGTTTTGATGGGCCTATGAACAGTTTTATGTTTTAAATAAAATATATCCTTTCCCTTTTGATTGGTTTTCCACCTTAACCTATTAATAACACCTAGAAGCACGTTTTTAACCAAAGAACTCGGGTAGCGAGTTAAATTCACGTTCAACGTTCACAGTAACGGTCTTGGTCGTACAGCCTATTCCCATACATGTACCTTGTACCTAATGGTTGCTCTCGTATATCCAATGTACACCCTTGCTCCAACTCCATTTATATTTTGATGAGTAAAAGACTACTTGTAGCCTTGATTGAGATACATATGGGAGTTGCACCCCGCTAGTGACACCTTGTTTAGAAAATAGAGAAGGCCCTCATCAACGGGGTGTATGCTTATATCAAAGAGATGTAGGAGATACAGGCTTTGTAGGTGGGTCTGTAAGGGCCAGATGTGAGATGTCATGCCGTTTGGCCTCACGAGATGAGGCGCATGGCCTCGTATCTCATGAGATGAGGCACTGTGTTGCTCGGCGAGATGAGGCAACGAGTGGCATGTAGAGCCTCACATAGCGAGTCATCCCAACACACATCCGGGGGTGTAGCGCCTCGCATAGCGAGGCCACCCTTAGCGTGTCCGGGGGTATAGCACCTCACATAGTGAGGCCTTCCTTAGCGCTTCCGGGGGTGTAGCGTTTCGCATAGCGAAGCCTCCCTTAGCACGTCCTAGTGTCTCGGTAGTTTGGGCATGCGAGTGTTTCATGCATCAACGCCTGGGAACGTAGGTCCTCGCATAGCGAGGCCTTCCCTTGTGTTAGGCTGCCTGCGTTTGCACCTTTAGGTGCATAGGCGTGTCGTGAGGTTCTCTTACATTTAAGACTTGCGAGGATCACGAGCCTTAGGACTTACGCTTTTTTTCACTGGAGTTGGAACTTCGCTTATAAATCTTAACCCCACGTAATAAGACCTCCCGCACGACATTCAAATATAAGCCTTGCATAGCGAGGCCCTTAGTCATTGTCGCCTGTGTATCCGGCCTCATATGACGAGGCCCTTGGGCATCGCGAGGCCAAAATTTGTGGCTTGGCGTGAGATGATTTAAATTATAATTTCCCATACATACAATACGATGGAGGCTCACTTTGCGTAAACACAAAGACCTACATGAAACATGGTATTTGAATGAAAAATTGGTATTTTTTCTAAAATAAAGTGCTAGAAATTTAAACACTATGACATAGAGTTAATTAATAATTCCTCAAAAAATTTAGTTCATGGCTAAATTTAAGAGCACAAATCCAAATTCAAAACAGCCCATGGGTATTTAAATAGAAAAGGCTAGAGAAATTACAAACTTAAATGAGATTAAAGAGGAGAAAACAAGCCAAAGATGACAAATCATTAATCTTGTCTTCCTCCTCTTCCTTTTCTTCCATGGAATCTCCTCTTCAAGCTTGGAATTTCTTCTTCTTCTTCTTCTTCTTCTTCTTCTTCTTCTTCATTTCTCTTTTTCATCTTTCTCCAGTGGCAGCTCTAGGATTCTCTCTAAAATGGTGGCTGTCTTTTTTTTTTAAATTATGCTAGGGTACCAGTATTTCCCCAATAAGAAGGCCCACATCATTAGTCTCTATTTTTGGCCCAATCTTTTTTTTTTTCTCTTCTAGAAAATAGTCCAAAATGCAGCTCATTGCCTCTAATTTTTTCAACCTCATCACTCCTTGCCACATTAATTAATGCCATGCCAGGTTTCTCTTCTTCATATGTTGAAATTCCCCAATTGAATCATTGTAACGCCCTACTACCCAGGGGCCGTCACATTGTGCATTTTAAACAGTGATAAACTCGCTAACTGAGTCATTTGACCATAATCGTGTAACTAAGTATGATTAACGATATAGGGTTAAAAAAAATTTGGTCAAAGAAACAACATTTCACTAAAACGTTTATTGTATAAAATGGGATCCCAAAATATATTTTAAAGGTTGATTACTATAAAATATTTACAACCAGCCGACCTAAGCTGTAAAATAGGGTGATAACTCTACAAAATAGAGTTATTTTACCACTTTTTATGTGCTAATTGTTGTTTAATTCTTGAGTTTTTAATTGATTTATTAAGTTGTTAAGTAATTTTGAATTTATTAGTCTTATTTTGATTTTATATATTTTTGTGTGTTTTATAGTTATTTTGTTGTAAAATGATGTAGTTAATTATTTGAATTATTGTAGTTGAATTTGAGGTAAAAAAAATGTTGTATTATTGAACTTAAATGTTAAATATAAATTAAGTTATAATTAATATTTTCAAATAATTAACTTGATTTATTTTATGGTGAAAATATGTTATTATGATTTATTTTATATTTATTTTGTTAGGGAACTTGGTGTATTTTTGTACTTGAAAGACAAGGACAGAAAGCTAAAAAGAGAATGAAAATGTGGCATTTTTGAGAAGCAAGACCCAATTCACCCAAGGCCCACTCCAGCCCATTCGACCCATCACACCACCTCCTCCAGCCATTTCATTCATTTGATGCTCCAACCATCAGCCACGTTTCCCTCCAGCTGCCAACACAAAGAAGCACCAACGCCCACAAAGCCAACACCACCTGTGCCCGTTTGCACCAACCGAAGCCTCCTGCCTTCAGCACGCCAGCCACCAAAGCAGCCTTCACCCAGCCCATTTGGGCCTCTGCCTAGCTAAACCATCTTCCAACCTTAAGCCCAACAATGTACCATTGTCCCATTTGCCAAAAATGCCACATTTTTACCCCACTTTCTATACATTTTACCCAAAAATATCATTATTACACCCTATAATTTACCCATATTTGTCATATTATAATTAATTAAATTAATTTAATCAATTTAATTAATTTAAATTGATTATTTTAATACCTCATTTTGGCTATAAATATGGAGTTTTGAAGACCATTTAGGGTGTCAATTTTAGCGGGGAGGTTACTACACTACACACTTACCACATTTCAAAACATCTCTATTCTCTTCATCTTCTTCTTCTTTTTGGTTATTTTCTATGTATTTTTAGAGGAACAATTTGGGGGTTTTCCTCCAAATTTTCCTAGTTATGTTTGTAATTTTTTGTTTGTATTTTATATTCTATTTATGAGTTTCTAATCTTTTTAAGATTGTTAAGGTGATGATGAAACAATAAAGTTTATGGAATTTTCTTCTTCAAATATCTTCTTTCATCTTAAATATCATGTATTTTGGATTGTTAGCACATATTTATACTTTGTTCTTCATTAGTGCAAAAACATAATATTCTTTGTGTAAAATGTGTCATTAAATTGTACACATCCATGATTAGAACAAAAATATTATATTTTGCCTTATAAATAATGTTCATTGATTTATTTGTTATTTCATTAGATTGATTTACACTAAATGCTTTGAAATTATAATTTTGAAAAGTGAAGAAAAATCTTATCTTTTTAGAAGTAATTTGTGCTTAAAATTATAAATCTATTTGGAAAATGATAGTTTGATTTATTTTAACTATCACTAAAACTTAGGAATCAATGTACTTATAAATATTATTAAACTTATTTTTGTAGATTCTAATCTTTAATAATCTTATTTTACCATCTTGTTTACAATTATTAATTTAGTAATATATATTGTCTTTAATTTCTATATTATTGTCTTTTATTTTATTTTCATTATTCAAAAATCTCTTCAATCTTTGGTGCTAGGTTAGAATTTGTTAATTTTGGTTTAAAATAGTTTTCTTTTCGATTTTAGACAACTCATTTGGGTTCGATTTCATGCTTACACGAACACTATATTGTGTATACGATTCGTGCGCTTGCGAGTATAAATTTTTAAAACATACCCGTTTTTGGTCCATCAAGTTTTTGGCGCCGTTGCAGGGGAGTTGCAAGAGAAAATAAACGAAATTTATCTCAAGGTTAGTGAATTCTTCTACTAGTTATTTTAATTTTTGCACTTAAAAAAAACTAAAAAAAATATATATATTTATAGAAAATCTAAAAAAAAAAAAAGATAAAAATAAAATTTGGGACGGTTCTATCACCCATAAAAAAAATATACTTATATTTCTATATTTATTGTTTTTTTTAGTTGACGGCACTTGTGCCTCCTATCTATCCTTTTAATTTTTATAGTCGATAGCACTTGTACCTCCTAATTTTGTTATAATTTTGTTGTAATTTATCTTGTTGTTATTTTTATTTTTGCAAGTTACTAGTTGATGGCAATTTTGTCTCCTAGTCTTTTATTTTATGTTTTAGTTGATGGCACTTGTAGCTCCTAATTTTTACCTTAATTTTGTTATGGTTGATAGCATGCTATGCCTCCCTACTCTTGCCTAAATTTTAGTCTTATTTAATTTTTCCTTATTTTTCTTTGCCTTTTATAATATTTTAGTGTAATATTGTGAAAAATACTTGAAAAAAAAAACTTAAATCTTGTCCTAGCTCTTGTTTTCATTTCTTAATATTGTTTGATTTATCTTAATTTTATTTTTTTTCATTTTATTTTTTTTATTTTTGAGTTTAGTACTCTTCTTAATTTCTGTTATAATTGTTTTTCTTTAAAAAAAAAAATCTCTTGAAATGGATCATTTTAATTATAGTTGGAATTTTGAGTACAACTATTATGAGCAATCAAATTTAAATTATAGAGAAACTAATGATATGTATGATATGCATGAATCTTTTGATATTCATTTTACCCCCACCTATAATCCAAATTTTTCATGGAGTCATACCAAATCTCAAATGAATAAAGGGCATGAATTCAACATACCTAATCAAAATCATGCCCAATCCGACCTATCATATCCCATTCAACAAGAAACGAGCCCATCTTTAGAGGATACCCTACAACAGTTCATGCAATCAACCTACCAAATCTTACTATCCCAATCTCAGTCAATCTCAAAAATTGAGACAATAGTAGGACAACTTGCAACTGTTATAGAGTCGGAAAAACAAGTTTATCCCAACCAACCTATCCTCAACCCAAATAGTCAAATTGAAAATGAAAAGGAGAAGGAAGTTGTTGAAGAACTTGTAATATGCATCCAACCCCCTAATGAAACAAAAGAGTTGGATGAAATAATTTTCGAGGCTCATGAGGAAAATGAAAAAGATATAATATATGTCAAGAGCACACGAAATGAACAAATCTGTATATTTACTCAAAATGAAAATGAGTCTAATATAGATATGCAATTTTCTTATTTTATTGATATTCCATTAAAATTGCATATTTCTAATTTTCTTGTAGGTGTGATGTTATCAATTATTATTTATGGCATTTGCATCAAAATCATAACTCACCCTACTAATGAAATTTTACACCATCAATTGGGTGTAGGTTGAAAAAAAAAATTATAGTCGAGCTAAAGACTAAACTAAAGCGATTTGTGGGAGGCAACCCATACTTTAATGTTTCATTTTATATTTCACTTGTTGTTGTGTGTGTGTGTTTTTTTTGTTTCATGTTTTTCAAAAAGCTTGAAGGAAACTTCTTGCCCAAAAAGAAAAGAAGAGAAGAAAACAAATGAACCAAATCAAGGAAGCATTCATCAAAGGGAGTAGTTCTTAATTTTTTCATTTTATTAAACATTGAGGACAATGTTTCATTTAAGTTTGGGGGTAGTGTGTATGTATTTTTCTTTGTGTTTATGTGTGTGTTTCTTTGTGTTTATGCATGTTTTTCATTTGTTGTAAAATTCAAAAAAAAAATTCTTTATGTGTATTTTTCTTTTTGTTTTTTATGTGATTTTCATTTGTTATACAATGTAAAAAAAAATTATTTTCTTTATTGTTGTTTGAAAAAAAAAATTGGTGATTTTTATTTTCTAATAATAAGAATTATAATTGAAATTGTTCTTAGTTCTTAGACAAATATAAATAATTATTGAGCTTTACTTTTAATTTTTAAAGTTAGTTTTGTTTAAATATATATTTTTCATAATATGTCACTTTTCTATTATATTCGAATTTGTGATATTTGGATATAGTTTATTTAAACATTAAATTCTTTAAATCTCTAAAAAAAAAATTGAAAAATCCTAGAATTTGTTTGATTATTTCTTGAGATTTAATTTATTTTTGTTTGCATAAGCTTGTCTAAATGTTCACATGATGATTTGATATTTTTGTGTTTGTATGTTAAGTATCTATTTTGAAAACAATTTTAACTTTTCAAATTAATTACATAAGCTTTACTTTTATTTGTGATTTTCTTTGAACTATTTCCATTATGTAATTTTTGAGTTAAACATTTGACATCACCAATTAAAAAAAATGTGTGTGTATTTAATTTTTCTTTTGCTCGAGGACTAGCAAAATATTAAGCTTGGGGTGTGATAACTCTACAAAATAGAGTTATTTTACCACTTTTTATGTGCTAATTGTTGCTTAATTCTTGAGTTTTTAATTGATTTATTAAGTTTTTAAGTAATTTTGAATTTATTCTTATTTTGATTTTATATATTTTTGTGTGTTTTATAGTTATTTTGTTGTAAAATGATGTAGTTAATTATTTGAATTACTGTAATTGAATTTGAGGTAAAAAAATGTTGTATTATTGAACTTAAATGTTAAATATAAATTAAGTTATAATTAATATTTTCAAATAATTAACTTGATTTATTTTATGGTGAAAATATGTTATTATGATTTATTTTATATTTATTTTGTTAGGGAACTTGGTGTATTTTTGTGCTTGAAAGACAAGCATAGACAGCTAAAAAGAGAAGGAAAATGTGGCATTTTTGAGAAGCAAGACCCAATTCACCCAAGGCCCACTCCAACCCATTCGGCCCATCACACCACCTCCTCCAGCCATTTCATTCATTTGATGCTTCAGCCGTCAGCCACGTGCCCCTCCAGCTACCAAAACAAAGAAGCACCAACGCCCACAAAGCCAACACCACCTGGGCCCGTTTGCACCAACCGAAGCCTCTTACCTTCAGCACGCCAGCCACCAAAACAGCCTTCACCCAGCCCATTCAGGTCTCTGCCCAGCTGAACCATCTGCCAACCTTGAGCCCAACAATGTATCATTGTCCCATTTGCCAAAAATGCCACATTTTTACCCCACTTTCTACACATTTTACCCAAAAACATCATTATTACACCCTATAATTTACCCATATTTTCCATATTATAATTAATTAAATTAATTTAATCAATTTAATTATTTTAATACCTCATTTTGTCTATAAATATGGAGTTTTGAAGACCATTTAGGGTGTCAATTTTAGAGGGGAGGTTACTACACTACACACTTACCACATTTCAAAACCTCTCTATTATCTTCATCTTCTTCTTCTTTTTGGTTATTTTCTATGTATTTTTAGAGGAACAATTTGGGGGTTTTCCTCCAAATTTTCCTAGTTATGTTTGTAATTTTTTGTTTGTATTTTCTATTCTAGTTATGAGTTTCTAATCTTTTTAAGATTATTAAGGTGATGATGAAACAATATGTAACTAGATAGTATTTATTTTGTATGTTGATTTCTCATTTTGTGCAACAAAGTTTATGGAATTTTCTTCTTCAAATATCTTCTTTCATCTTAAATATCATGTATTTTGGATTGTTAGCACATATTTATACTTTGTTCTTCATTAGTGCAAAAACATAATATTCTTTGTGTAAGATGTGTCATTAAATTGTACACATCCATGCTTAGAACAAAAATATTATATTTTTCCTTATTAATAATGTTCATTGATTTATTTGTTATTTCATTAGATTGATTTACACTAAATGCTTTGAAATTATAATTTTGAAAAGTAGAGAAAAATCTTATCTTTTTAGAAGTAATTTGTGCTTAAAATTATAAATCTATTTGGAAAATGATAGTTTGATTTATTTTAACTATTACTAAAACTTAGGAATCAATGTACTGATAAATATTATTAAACTTATATTTTGTGGATTCTAATCCTTAATAATCTTATTTTACCATCTTGATTACAATTATTAATTTAGTAATATATATTGTCTTTAATTTCTATATTATTGTCTTTTATTTTATTTTCATTATTCAAAAATCTCTTCAATCTTTGGAGCTAGGTTAGAATTTGTTAAATTTAGGTTAAAATAGTTTTCTTTTCGATTTTAGACAACTCATTTGGGTTCAATCTCGTGCTTACACGAACACTATATTCCATATACGATTCATGCACTTGCGAGTATAAATTTTTAAAACATACCCGTTTTGGGTCCATCATAGGGTTTATCCCTAGTTCCTGTAATGCTCTGGTTACCCCAGAACAGTTACGGTGAACCGGAAATTTGACCCGCTACCCGAGTCATTTGGTTAAAAACGTGATCTAAGTGTTATTATCAGGTTAAGGTGAAAAACCAATAAAAAGGAACTGGTACATTTCATTAAGTAAATAAACTGCTCATGAGCCTTTCAAAATGTTTACAAGTAGTTCGTAATACAAAAGAGTCGCTACAGTTCCAAATTTACAAACTCCACCGGCCTAAGCGGCAAAAATAGGGTAAACCCCTAGTCCCTCTGAGAACTCCTTGACCGTGGCGGTCAAGCGGCCCTGTATGTACACAACATCGCCCAAGCTCTCCACTCAGGGTTGGTTAAGTTTTTCCTTCCCTTTACCTGCACCACGTAGCACCCATGAGCCATGGCCCAGCAAGAAAACACAATAAAACATGATATAATATCAACAGCGATCATAATAACCATTCAGGACTATCAATCCAGTGAATAGGTGACAATAGCCAAAAGTCACAATAATGAGCATCGCTCCCTCTAGCCATGTGACGATAGGGTCACCAGGGCTAAACTGAATAGCGATTCTTTCATAAGCTTGTTTAGGACAGGTGCATGGTGATTGGTCACCAACATAACCTTCCTCATGACTCTAGAGTCGAAACTATGGACAACGTCCCTTAGCCACGTGACAAACGGTCACCCGGGTCATATACCTTGGCTATAGTCTTCTGGTCGTAGACCAGGCAAGCGCTTATAAGTTCTTCGACCTTAGGGCCGGTCCCGCATTAATTCCATAGAGCCATTCAATGCGTGATCATCGACTTTAGAGTCGGTCCCTGACTAGTCAGTGTCTTAAACAGGTAATCAGCATTCATTAGCATTTAATATGCAATCCACGTTCACATATATCAACCAACATGCCTCAATATCAAACCATGCATGTCATATACCTGCACAGGGTGCAACTATATCCATACACTGTTTTCTTACCTCAAGTTCGAGCGAGAAGTATGATAAAGACGACCCCTGAGAACGATCGATCTTTTAGTTCCTTAGCGGTTACCTAATCACAACCAATTATAACCTCCATTAATGAGAATCCATAATAATATGGTCTTAACCTAAGCACCACCCTCGGGACCTCGAAACATGCCCACACGGTGAGTAGATTCGATCCCAGACCTTAAGGATTGAAACCCCAAGTCAAAAACCCTTAAAAACACTCAAAACGGGGTTTGGAAGGAACAGGGTAGCGCTACAGCGCTCAACCCCTAGCGCCACAGCGCTCTACACAGAACCTCTCAAGAGCCAAAAAGCCTCCTGAGGAGCGCTATAGCGCCCTAGGGTGGGCGCTGTAGCGCTACCTCCAGGCCCAAACTCCCCTGAACCGACCTTCTTCAACTCCTTCGATTCTAACTCGATTTCCAAGCTTCCAAATCCTATTCTTGATGCCAAATGAACCCAAAAACCATCCCAACACACCCCAAACATCACAAGCATGGGAACCCTAGCCAAAACTCCCAACAAAAACCATGAATTCACCCTAGTAATCTCAGCTGCAAAACAAAACCAAAACAGGGCAAACCAGAGAAAACCATGGTTGGAAACTTACCCAAAGCTCGGCTTATGATGGTCTTCAATGGTGGAACACACTCCCAAAATCCCAAGGCTTGCTTCCTAAGCTTGAATCCTCAAAATTGGTTCAAAAACCACAAAGAAAAATGAAGAAAGGAAGGTACGGGAGAACTCTTTGCACACTCTGTTTTTTTCCCACTATTTTTCTCAGCTATCAAAGGTTATATCTATCCTAGGGGTGAAATGTCCATTTTACCCCTAGGTCAAGTAATAGTTTCTAAAGACTCCCAAGGGCATATTTGGTACTTTCCTCCTAACTCGTTAATCATAATTAACACTCTCCATTTCCCGCTATTCTCAATGTTCTCAACTACCAATAATTCACATCCCGTTACCCTTTATCTCCCGGTAACGCTCTAACCATCAAAATCACCCCAAGACTCAACCCAAGTCCCGACACTTAAACCTGTTGTGACTAAACCGCTAATCAATATTCTACGATCGTCTCATGTCGAATAGCTCGAACAAACCCACATCATATTGTGGTCTCAACATATATCACCGACATGCATACAATTAACATTATATTATAATATAATTCTCATAAACACGCATAAACACATCAAATGGCATAATTAAACAATTATGGCGCTCCCGGCCTACAAATCCAGCCGTTAAACCACATTAGGGAATCCGGGGCATTACAGTTCCTCTTTAAACCCTCGACCGTGGTAGTCGAGCAACCGCATATGTACACATCATCACCTAAGCTCTCCAACTCAAGGATGGTCCAGCAAGAAAATTCAATATGCTCATGAATAGGTAATAACATGTCACTAAATCATAATAAGCATGCCTAGCAATAATAGCCCTATTCATGCATGCAAGAAAGTCCAAATAAGTGACTGTGGGCCCTTGCCTTCTGTATGGATGACTATCAAGTCAATCGTGAGTGAATATCAATAATGATTCTAGTAATCATGCTGGGGCTTGCAGCTCATTCAGATAAGTGACTATGGAGTCACGAACTTAAACCAGATAAGTGACTATGGAATCACGAACTTAAACTAGATAAGTGACATGGAGTCGCGAACTTAAACTAGATAGGTGAATATGGAGTCGCAAAGTTGAACCATATAAGTGACTATGGAGTCGCGAACTTGGACCAGATAAGTGACTATGGAGTCACGAACTTGAACCAGATAAGTGACTATGGAGTCACAAACTTGGGCTCCGCACCCTACGCCATGTGACATTACAGTCACCTGAGCCTTTTGGCTCTGGCTCTAAGTACCTAGCCTTTAGACTACACAAGAGCTTTTGTTTTCATCGAACTTGAGGTCGGTCAAGCATTTCATACTTATGTTGATAATGCTTAAGTCGATTAGATCTAATTTTTTAAGCTTGCGTTAAACACGCTAATATCGTTCCTGACTCATAGGTCAATTCCATACAACTAGTGCTCAGTACTACTGCCGAACTTGACTAATAAGTCACAACTTCACAGTCAATACTGACACCATTATCGATTCCTGACTCATAGGTCAGCGCCATACACATATAAGCGAAGCTACCATGCATTTACTATGCAATCAATGTCCACATATAGAGCACTCAACATGCTGCATCAATAACCATGCATGTCACATACTGGGTGCAGTTTTCTTACCTTTGGTCCAAACACAGGTTACCAATGAACGACCCTCGAGCACGATCCTGTTTCCAAGCCCCTAGCAATAACCTAGTCACAACCATAAATGGTGCTTCAATGAGTTCAATTTTCAAAACCCAATCTCGAGACCAATCTCGCGCTCTCGGGACCTCCAATCCCACCAAACAGGGTGGTGAAATCATCCCCCGAGCCCTCGGGTCAAAACCCCAAAGAGTACCATAAAAAAGGTTTTGAAGACTTTGTAGCGCTATAGCGCTACCTATTGGGCGCTACAGCACTATAGTCAGCACTTCATCCCCCAAACAAAGAACCCAGCGCTATAGCGCTACCAACCTATCGCTACAGCGCTCAAACCAAAATTCTGGGTTTCTAACTTCGTGTTCTTCGAGCTTCAAAGCTCCAAAACTGACCCCAACGGGTCCCTAGCCCCTCAAATTAACATTTTAATCCCCCGAACATTTCACCCAATAGCTTAGCAACATTAAAACAACAACAAATACCCAAAATCCCCATAGGAACTCATAATCTAAGTCTTGAGTTTGTAAAACTCAAGAACACCAAGAACAGATAATAAACTCAGGAATTCAAAGCTTAAATTACCTATGTTTATGTCGTTTCTCTCTAAATCCTCTGGCTAATAAGCTTCTAATCTTCCCTGGAATCACTACGCCTTGATCCTTGCCTGAATCAGAGTCCTAGAACTCAAGTTTCCTTCAAAAATGCTAACGGTGTCAAAAATGGAACGGGAGAGATAGAAAACGTACTGAACGTTCTTTTTATGTTTCTGACAAGTTACTTTGAGCTTAAGTAACCTCAAGCAAATCCTAATGCTCGGGGTTCCGAAAACGCCCCCGGGGGTAAAATAGTTAAAATTCACAGAGTTTCCCCCTGGTCTCACTAACTCCCAATTTATCATCAAATGTTTATTCCCATTACCCAATACCCCTTGACTCACTCCGAGTCAAGAATGAATCCTGTTGTGACTTTCCCAATGGCTTGCCTCCTAGGATCGTCTTGTGTTGAGTAACCCTAGTATAACCAAATAATAATGAAGGACCACACACATACCACATATGTAACGACCCAAATTTGCTAATAAGGCTTAGGACCTTGATTAGCATGCCTAGAGGGCAATAAGTGAATTATTGTTATAATATGTGAATATGTAATTAGTGATGCATGTTTACGTGAATTAAATATGCATGTGGGCCCCGTCTGGCTATTAGGGGCATGATTGTAATTTTAGCCCGTTGAGGGCATAAATGTGATAATTGTGATATACCTGCGATATATCTATGTTGCACGATCCGAGACAGTCCTAGGGAGCGGTTAGCTAGAAAGTCTGACTCGAGGCGAGTCGAGGGGTATTCTGGGTATTAGACATCCTATGGGGTTATCGGGTTACGGAAGTAAATATTTGGAGATATATTCGAGGTTAGAATGCCTTGGAGGGAGTATTGGAGAAACTTACCATTTTGCTCTCGGGGACATTTTTGGCACCCCGAGCCTTGAGGAAACCTTATAGACTTAAGTTAAATAAAACAAAATATGAGAACCCCCCAAATTTCTCTAAACCGACCCTATCTCTTCCTTCACCTCTCTTTTGAAGATTTTCTCTCCATTGGAAGCTTGGGAGAACTCTTGGTGAAATCAAACCAAAGACTAAGAAGTGGAGCTGGGATTTTGGGAGCTAGAGGCTTGGAGCTTAGGGAATTAATCCAGGGATCTAACTCAGTTCAAGGTAAGCTTTAATCTTAGTAAATTGTACTGAATAGCTGCTGGTATTTTCAGAGTTTGCATGTGAGTAAGTGGTGAATTGCTCTTGAGTGTTTGGTTGAGCTTTGAGGCTAGTTTCTATTAGGTTTTGATGCTAAGGCAGTGTTAGAACTTCTATGATGAATGTTTGGATTGTTAGGCTGACTTTTATGGATAATTGGCTTGGTTTTATGAGAGAAAATGGAGGAATTTTCTGGGTTCGAAGGGTCAGGTCGTGGCCCTGTTCTTACTGACTCGCGGCCCTTTAGAACAGTGGTGCGGCCTAATAGAAGGGGCGTGCCGCGGCGCCCTATTGTAGGGTCGCAACGCGTGTTGGCAGAAAAGAAGCTAAGCCTCTGGTTGAGCTTAGGGTCGTGGCTCTCAGTGCATTTTTTGGGTTTTTAAGAGGTTTTAGGCTCGAAAATCCAATAGTTAAGGCTCATGATGGATTATATCACCCGGATTGATAGAATTCAACGTTCCGGAGATTAGAATTATGACACAAAGCTATTTAATGGATTAGAACTTGATGGGTGGAAATTATTAATGTGTTGTTACTAGGGTTTCAGCGAGGCTCGGACTAGGGAACTGTACTCAGGACATCGGTGCTTGGAAAGCTCGGGACACAGGTAAGAAAACTATTGTTCCCATAGAGCTTATGTTGCAGGGCTCGGCCCTATATAACTTTGTTGCAGGGCGTGGCCCTCTGATTGCATTTTTATGTGTTTAAATATCTGTTAGTTATATTATGTGTGTATATAAATGATGGAACGGCGATGGCCAGGAACGGCGAAGGCCGAGAACGGCAAGGGGCCGGGAGTAGCGTTTAGTACGCAGAGTGCGAATTGCTAGGGTGAGACCCCAAGGGATACCTGGGATATCCTTACAGTATAGACCGTGTACCCAGGGCCTGGCAAAGAGCCTGGGACGGCATGGTCATATGTGTATAGCCTGATGAAGGCTTGATTTTATGTTAAGTGTTTGATGTGCATATATTATATGCTTGTGAGGGTTTTCTTGCTGGGATTCGGCTCACGTGTGCTCTATGGTGCAGGTAAAGGCAACGGGAAAGTCGATCAGCCTTGAGTATGGTGAGCGTGACGAGCGGCGCGTACATGTCTAGTCTGCCTGGCTGCCACGGCCAGGGGTGCTTTTGGGGGATGATTGTACTAAACTTAAATTTTTTCGTTTAGTCGACTCTGGTTATATTTTGAGTTGTACATATTTCTAAACAATGTTTTTGGGATCCCAAATGTTAAACATTTTATAATTGTTCAATGAAAGTTTATTCTCAAGTTTATGACTCTGATTACGATTTAATTACACTTTTGTTCTAAAAACCTCAATTAGCGAGTTAATTGCACATTTTAAACTCACTCAGTGACGGCACTAAGGCAGTAGGGTGTTACAACATATATGCCAAATATACCTGAAATGGTCAAAATATGAAAATTGCCCAATTAAACAGAAATGGGCCCGCATGCATATTTAATATACCAAAACATGCATATCTAGTCATATTATAATATAACTCACATATTCACATAATGATACACATAAATATCACATAATCATATAAATCCAAGATTTTCCATCCTGGCCTCCTAATCAAGGCCTTAAGCCTTATTAGGAAATTTGGGTCGTTACAACTATCCCCTCCTTACAGAAATTTCATCCTCGAAATTTATCTGAACAGCCCGGAATATAAATTCTGCATAACTGATTCCAGTTCCCAGGTCACTACCTCGACCTCATTGTTTCTGTATAATACCTTAATCAAAGGTACAACTTAGTTCTTCAGAACCTTGTTCTTTCTTTCATAATCTGAACTAGCTATTCCTCACAGGATAACTTAGCCTCAATCTCCAAATTCTTATAACTCAACACATGAGTCTCTTCTAACCCATGTCCTTAACATGGAAATATAAAATACATTATATACATCTGACAATGCCAAAACTAAGGTCAACCCAAAGACAACCTGACCGATCCTATCCAAGATTGAAACGGTCCTTACTAATCTAAAGCTCAACTTGCCCTTATTTCCTCACCCGTTACCATGGTGATATTCTAAGGAAGGTACAATCTTTCACTTGGAATTCCATATTCCTACATTTCAAATCAATATAACTTTCCCATTTACTCTGAGAAGCGAGCATCCAAGCTCTAACCTTTCCAATAGCCTCAATGATCCCCTGAACTACCTCAGGATCCAAAATAACATTTCACCCATCTCATTCCAATGGATGGGTGATATACATTCTCTACCATACAGCATCACATAAAGTGCCCTTCCAATAACTGGATAGCTCTCTCTCTGATTTACCATTAGTCTGAGGATAATGAACTATACTAAACTCCAACTATATACCCATCGCCTTCTGCAACCTTCCCAAAACTTGGAAGTAATAACAGAGTCCTCATCTGATAAGATAGATCTCGAATTCCATGAAAGTGTACTACCTCTCTCTTACATAGAGGTTTGTATACTGATCAACTGTATTGTTCATCCTTATTGATAGAAGTGAGCTGACTTAAATACTAGTCCATAATGACCCAATCCAAATCACCCTAGCCTATTATCCTGGGCAGCCCCACCACAAAATCCATCGCGATGTCCTTCCACTAAAGAATACACAAAGGTTGTAATGGCCCTACTGATTCCTAATACTCTGTCGTGACCTGCTAACAGGTTAAGAACTTTGCCACATATTATATTACGTCCTTCGCCATCCCAGGCCACCAATATAAATAGTTCAAACTATGTTACGTCTTCATGATGCCTTGATGAAGAGAATAAGAGGGTAATATGAGATTCATCCGGAATCTCCCATTTAATCCCAGTGTCCATCGGATTCCAAATCTGATCCATGTACCACAATACACTCATACCTGACACTGTATAATCCTTATCTAATCCAGCTAAGACATTCCCCTCAATTTTCCATCTATGGGTCACTTAACTGTTTTCCCTTGATCCTCTCTAAAAGAGTAAATCAAACATAATGTTGGCCACCTAGCCCACCAGTAACTGTACTCTAGTTCTGGTCATATCCTTCAACTATCATGATGCATATGAAATCATTTTTCCCTATCACTGAGGTGTCATAACAACCTACAAACTAATTATGATCTGTAAGAAGACTCAGAACTCTTTCCCAAAACACTTGCAATATTCTGCCTATCCAAGGAAACTCCTACCCTCTGAGGCGTTCCTTGACCTTGGAAAACCTCTCACTGAGAATATACCACAATACAGTTGATCAAGACGATCACAAATATAATTCAGATAATCTTTGATTATTCGGTCCATCTAATTCATCAAAACAACTTGTCATTAACCAAATCCCAAAAACATAACTCAGCACTCCCAACGCCTAT